>NC_056627.2:162035195-163235195 GCF_002870075.4 Lactuca sativa | reverse complement strand
AATGGCCACATTAGGGCCAATTGCACTCGTTTAGTGGAGGGGACGACACAGACCCCAACACTTGTAGTTTTGTAGGAGGAGGATGTAGGACCTCAAGACATAGCTTGTATGTATTCTTTGTGATCTATGATTTTGTTATTATATTGTTGTTATATATGTTTGGGTACGTACAACCGAATTTGCATCAGTTATAGTGTGACTATTTTTGGGAAGCTACATGATTAGGTTTGCATAGCCTTAGAAATTATTACTCGACTGCCCATTTGATTATGTATTGTACATAGGTGCTTAAATATTCAGACTTGGGAATGAGTTTCTCTTTATATCGTTTGTTGTTAGCAAGACTATAATGTTATTGGGGGAACTTTGGACCACATCTAGAAGTTAGAGGTAACTGATCGATTTGAATCCGATAGCGATGTAGGAACAATGTTTCATAGTTGGGATGGATTGGATGGACACAGTTAATGTAGATATTGTTTTCCGTCGAAAATAGGTATGAGTTTAAACCCCAAGCAGGGGAGAACTAGTTATACACGACGATACCATGAGATGAAGTATGGCGATTTTTGCATCTGCAAGGGATCGGAGGTGGATGGAACATAATGGTGTCGAATATTTAGCAATTAGGATGGATACTCGTGACGAAGAGGAATAGAATACATTTGAGTATAGATTGGTCATTCAAGAGTCTGCAGATGTGTTTCCCAGTGATCTGTCAGGGGAGCCACCCGAGTGATAGGTGAAGATCTATATTAATTTGGTTCAAGGTGCTGCACGGTGACCAAAGTATCTTACCTTCCCATCCCATCATAGAGGAATGATTTGTATACGTAGTTGGAGGAATTCCTTGATGAGGAATTATTCTGCCTAGTTATTCGCCTTGTGGAACTCTGATGCTTTCATGAAGAAAAAGTTCCATTTAGTTTTGTATTATGCATAGTCACTTAGAGTATGAAATTGGATAGTTTGTTAAGATAATGCAGTGTCGATACATCAAGCAGAAATGACATAGGTTAGACAGATTCCATGATAAGGAGAGTTATTCATCCAGGGCAAGAATATAAGGAACTATATAAATATCGACATGGTTTAGAAGACCTTGAAGCAGATGATGTAGACTTCTATAATTTCCACTTGTGTCAAGTGACACACAAGGAGAAGAAAAAGTAGAAAACCATTGAAGATGGAAGATTCGATTCAGGAATGGTGTTCTTGGTGGTCTATATGTGTTAAAAAATGTCGCGAATCCCCTAATTGTGTAGTCAATCAGATACTCAAACGGTTTATTTGGTAGGGTGATTCCTCTGGGTAATCGTTTTCTTAGGATTCGTGAGAATCAGTTGGACGGGGTAGAATGTCTTAAGGATATTTATGCTAGACTTTATGTACCTATATTATCTGTCAATGATTGTTTTTCAGGAACAATATTAAGATTATTTATGATTAAATTATCATGGGCTTGACAACCCTATGCATCTCACTAGGTTTCCTAAACTTGACCCAATCATTTCATGTGCATCACAGGTAATCGATGTAAGGCTGTTGAAGCTTAGTTAGGATGTCGAGTGAAATAAACATATGTGCCTGTTATACCATTTCATGACCTTTTATATATTTACGTTTTAATGTGTGTTTCGATGTGAACAATGAAATCCTCATAATTTTAATATAATGAAATAACTTTTGTTATCTCAAAATATTATTTAACTGGGAATTTTCTGTAACTCAATATCTCAAACATAAAGAAAAAGTTTTAATTGGTTCTGAAAATTTTGGGGATATCACAGTTGGTATCAGAGCATTAGTTTAAGTGTACTAAGAATTTAGGAAAATTATAGACTTAAACTTAGAATCTAATTATGAATGGTGAGTTGTGCGATAAAATGCTTTAGGATAGACGCCTTAGTTGCTTTAGACACTAGCATTAGCATAATATAGGAAAAAGCCTTAACTGCTAATGATGTCTTAAATGTGTGTGTGTATGTGGTTGTGTGTGTGTATATATATATATATATATATATATATATATATATATTAAAGTACTCGCCTCTACAACTATAGAACAACATGACGATTACATGAAGCGAAATAATCATCAACAACGAAGGAGGTCCATCACCTTAGAACGTCGGAGTAGTTGTTGTTCCAATTCCAATGAATGAAGCTTGAGAAATGATGAAAGAAATGCTCGATCAGCAGCGATGTGAGTTTAGGGAGCTCTTGGCTCAAGAGTTAGCCAATGCAAGGGTTGGAGCACTTGTGGTCAACGAAATCATAGTCGTTGAGTAGATTAATAATGGACCAATTCCTTCTCGTCTAAAAATGACTCAAGAAGGAAATAATGATGACTCGGAAAGTCATCAAGGACCAGAGTAACTAGAGGTCCGAAGGAATGACGAAACTAGGGGCTATTGCATGTATAAAGAGTTCACAACTTTCAAGTCATCATCGTTTAACGGGAAGGAGTATCCAATGGGAGTAACGGATTGGATCTCGAAAATGGATCAAGCTTTCATCACATGAGATTGCACTCGCAAGATTCAAACCACCTACATTGTGGGGCAATTTAAGGGTGCAGTGATCCGTTGGTGGAATACATTGGGGAAAATGTTAAGCCCTAACAAGCCGTTGCAAGTGACATGGGAAGATTTTTTAACCCACTTCAAAAGGAAAATTTTCTTCAGCTGAAGATAGGTTGGAGTTAGAGAATCAACTCCTGTCGTTCAAGAAGAGAAGCGTGATGGTTGAAGAGTACACCAATGCTTTAATGGACAAGACGGAGTTTGCACTATGTATGGCCCCTAAGGAACTGGCCAAGATTAATAGATACTCCAAGGGATTTCCATGGGAGTATTCTGTGTCGGTTAAGCAGGCACCAACTTTTGAGGTGGTTATCTAGGTTGCAAAGTCTATGGAGAATATGTTTAAGAAAAGGACTACTGATAGAGAAAAAGTCTGTGAGAAAATGAAAGTTGATGGGTCCTCTGGAAACAACAGCAGCAAGAAGAAGAAGTTGTTTTCAAAGTCAAGCAACAAGCCTGGAAGCACCCAAGAACGGAAGTGGTGCGTTAAGTACAAGAAAAATCACTTTGAAGACAGTGTCGTCTGATACAGGTGAATGAAGTCACGACATATTTCAACCAAATGCACAATGAGAGGAAAATTTTGTTTCAATTGTGTAGAGGAAGGGCACATGAAGGAGGAATGCCAAAAAGCTGAAAACCCAATATCAAGGATCATGGTGGAAAAACCCAAGGGTCGAAGTTACCAGATGACCCTCAATGAAGCAAAGGAAGAGATTGATATTGCTTCTAGTACATTCTTTTTTAATCAAATTCATGCTAAGTTGTTATTTGATTATGGAGCAGATCACTCCTTTATATCGCATGAATTTAGTAGATAACTTAGACTATCACCACTTAGGCGACGTACCCCTATCTTAGTAGAAGTAGTTGGTGGTAGGGATGTATCTGTTAGCAATGGGTTAGAGGTTGTAAACCATTTATTTAATGGAAATGAATTTCATCGAGATCTTTTACCTTTCGAGTTAAGCGAGTTCGATGTAATTCTCGGTATGGATTGGTTGGGTGAAAACCTCGGGGATATCTTATGCGGACGGAAAAAGGTGCGTATCAATCCCCCTGGAAAAGAGCCATTTGTGGTTACGGTGATAAAAGTAGAGTAAGTTCTGGAATCATTATGATGATGAAAGCAAGAAAATGCCTAGCCAAGGGATGTTTCGCATTCTTAGAATACGTGATTGACACGAAGAAAGAAAAGAGGACAATGAATGATATACTTGTAGTACAAGATTTTCCTTAGGTATTTCCAAATGAATTGCTAGGATTACTACCAGAGAGATAGGTAGAATTCAGGATCGACTTATTGACAGGCACGACATCGATTGCAAAAGCACCGTGTCATCTAGAACCTACATAGATGAAAGTGTTGATGACATAACTCCAGGAATTTTTGGACAAAGGTTTTATAAGACCTAGTTCATCACCCTGGGGAGCTCCTATACAATTCATTAAAAATAAGGATGGTACTATGAGAATGTGTATTGACTATAGAAAGCTAAACAAGGATATGATAAATAATCGATATCCCCTACCCAGGATAGATGACTTGTTCGATCAGTTGTAGGGAGCCACCGTCTTCTCCAAAGTTGATCTCAGGTTAGGTATCAATAGTTGAAGATTAGGGCGCATGATATTGAAAAGTCATCCTTTAGAACAAGGTATGGGAACTATGAATTCCTAGTTATGTCATTTGAACTAACAAATGATCCATTAACATTCATGGATCTGATGCATCGAGTTGGTAAACCTGTTCTCGGTAAATAAATAATAGTGTTCATTGCTGATAACTTGATTTACTCCAAAAATATTCAGGATCATGGTAAACATCTCCGATAACTATTGTAATTCCTAAAGAAGGAGAATATTTATGCAAAGTTCTCTAAGGTGACTTTTGGATATAGGAGATACAATTCTTGGGTCATATTGTTAACTAGGAATGCATTATGGTTGACCCAACAAAGATAGAAGTCGTTATGAAATGGAAAAAGCCAAAGAGTCTGACAAAAAACCATAGTTTCCTAGGATTGGAAGGCTACTATCGAAGGTTCATCCAAAATTTCTCTTATATAGCGGCCCCATTGATAACCCCGACCAAAAAGGGAGTTGCCTATACTTGGAGCGAGAAGCAAGAAAATGCTTTTGGTGAATTGAAGAAAAGGGTGTATGAAGCACCAATCCTCATCCTACCAAAAGGAACTGATGACCTTGTGGATTTCAGTGATGCTTCTAAGATTAGATTGGGATGTTTCCTTACCCAAAGAGACAAGGTAGTAGCTTACGCCTCGAGACAATTGAACCCCCACAAGCAAAATTATCTAACTCAAAATATAGAGCTTGCAATAGTGGTTTTTGTTGGGTTTTGAGCATTCTAACACTCCTAAGTGTACATGCAACCCTAATTACCTTGGATCTATATTTTCACAATTATACATGCAAATATGAACATCCAAGGTATTATCCTAATCTAACATATAAAATAATGGATATAACAAGATAGAATACATACCTCTTAGATGTAGAATGTCTTCTTGAAGCTTGAGTGCCTAGTGCCCCAAGTGTGACACCTCAAATGGTTCACACAACACCAAATACACTTGGAATAACTTGAGAGAATTCTACACTTCATGAAAATCGGCTAGCCCTTCTATTACACACTCTAGTGCCGATTTTGGTCAAGAATAAGATGCATATATAGTTAGGGTTACACTATGTAAACCCTAATTGACATGGCCTTTCATTTCCATGATTCATGGGTACAAAAACACTATGGAGCATCATATGGGTTTTAGCCCAACTAGATAATCCATGGAGCATTAGCCCACTATATAAGTTATGGATGATTTGCACAATCAACCCATATATTTAATTAGTCTTCTTTTGATCACTTAATTAATCCTAGATTAATTCTTGATCAATACTAATTAAATATTATTATTCTTCTTATTAATATACTAGAACTTATAATATATTAATAACAATAAGTGTCTTATTTGTCTTATTTAGTCTATCCAAATGCATGATGCCATGCAATCCAAACGGACCATGCTGGGTCGGGTCAAGTCTTACCAACTAATGTTATGGACTTAGACATTAATCCAACAGTCTCCCACTTGGATAAGTCTAAAACTATTATTGCGTATGACTTCAAGTACCGACTGGCAATCGTAGCTCTCAAAAGCTTCTGTCGAACTCTGGCCTTGTAGATGAACTCTGACCTTTGTCAGTGACTTGTCCATTAGATAAGGGATCATATATTCCTCCATTCTAGATATCATATGGACTGAGACATGGATTATAATCATTCTCTCTGTCCATTTGTTGTTTCCCGATTTCAGATTTATGATGACTGACTAATTGAACAAATCAAATCAGTCCTGGCCCGGCCGAGCACTTCCATTTGTCATCATCAAATCATCGAGGTGCCCACAAATATCGCTTTTATCTTGAAGGTAAAAGGAATGGATAATCTTTGACTCATATGGATTGTTCTACTACTTGTTGAATCATACACAAAGGCACGTTTTATAACACCGAGTTACCGAGTGCGTTTTCGTGCAAGCAATGTACAACCAACTCATAGTAACAACTAATATCTCTAGGTTTGAAGAATATAAGATATTATCATATCATTATCACTCGTGATAAAATCCATGAAGTGATTCCAATGAGCGCGGGTTGAATCCAATACTCAGAACTTATGAGCACTCATGAGTGTTGTAGCCCTTTGTCCAACATCTTAGACCTCTACAAGCCAACCCATGACAGTCTTAATTTATATCTACTTCCAACATATGACCGACTGTGGATGGTTTGAATAACTTAGTCATTCCGAAAGAATAACCTAGTTTATTCTGGAAGTCAAAACATGCAAAATGAAACACAATAATAATCGAATCCAATATGGTCTCAAAACTTATTAATATAAATAAAACACCTTTTATTTATAACCATATGATTACACATTATTCATTGTATACTGTTTCAGCTATCAACTTTATTCTTGAATTTAAAACAATAGTCGTCCCATGCTCCAAGCATGTACACTATGTTTAATAAACACTAGTCATGCCATACACAAAGTATGCATACTATGTTTGTCTATGATCTTTACTTTGTGAATTAGATCAATTGAACATAACTCCAATGATCCTCTTTCACAGTCCCAAATCCTTACTGCAAATGCAGGAATTCCAAATCCATGCCATTTACTGAAATCTGTTAGATTCTAAACTTATATGCATTGATCTTCTTGTAATGATTATACAACATTACAAAGCATTCCAAATGAGATCAACTCCTTGGAAACACCCTTCTTGCATTAAGTTTCCTAATCTTACACAGATTGAATAATTTCTAACTTTGAAACATTTCCAGATTCCATTTTGACTATCACTTCTAAACAAGAGTTGCCTCCTTACAGATTATGTCAATATGGTCCTTCCAGAATTATCACTATACTTCCAATTGTCCTTGAGCAATCAATCTTTGGTAGACCTTAGATTGTCCTCGACAATTGTTTAATCTTTTTTAGTCACATCCAATTCTAGAGCTTTTCCCTTCTTAATGCCCCAGGCATTTGGAAAAACTTAGAAAGAGTGAATATAGCACATGTAATCGATCCTATATCCGAAGCATATGGGACAAGATTCATGATGTCTCACACAAAGACTAAACCAGTTTTTTTCCATAACATTTCCATTTCTATTTGCCAAGTTCTCATAATTCAGATTATGAAAAGGGATGCCGTAATCATAATCGAATTTTAGAACGCAAATAATGGAACCATATATAGAATTTCCTTATGTTGAGCCATTCCAACATGAAATTCATATATATACATATATATATATCCTTGACTAAATACGATTAAAACCTCAATCTAAGCTTTTAGATTTGAGAAGAAGTATAATTTCCTCTCCCTTAATTATAGCAAAACAACTCTTTCCCAATTGAAATTTTTGTTTTCTATAATTAACATTGCTAACTTGCAATACTTATCATAATTATCATGCTCCCACTAACATGATGATTATTAGCATAAGACTTATGCTCCCAGTAGCTTTGAAATGTACTTAGAAATTAGCTGGACTTCTAGAAATCAATACTTTATTAACTTTCTTACCAAAGTTCAGACTTCTGATACTAGATTGCTTTGATAAAACTTTACCATAATCATACACCTTATCTTAGATAGCTCACAGGTGTGTCTCAACAATTTTAGAACTATGAAATGGGATGCCGTAATCATAGTCTCAATTTTTTAGACCTTTGCCACTTCTCACAAGTCCATGTTAGTATGCCGGTAAACCACACACGCTCCACTAACGACTTTGAGAAAGCAAATATCACAATTACTATCTAGCTAAAATCTACTTAGTGAAAGCGTTTCCTCACCATCATTTTCATGAATCGGAGAGAAACATTATGACACTTAGATTTAATCGTGTATGTGTTCTTATCCATGTGAATTGTCAAAACCATAGTCACAAGGATAATGACAAATCCAAACTCATATGGACTGAAGTCAATGTTAATTTATTGCCATCTGGCAGCTCAAGGGCCTGCCATTGCTTCCAAGTTGTTGTGCAACAAATTGAGAACTCTAAGAACTCATATGCAAAGCCAACTTTAATTGGAATGGGCACAGAATATGTCAACACGATTGGTTATAAACCTCAAGTCGTGTGCTAGTGAAGAACTTCAGGTTTTATTCTTGATTAGTTCTTGAGACTTTCAAGACCTTTAAGGCTCCCACTGTCCTCTTGACATATAAAACTTTCTTGTCAAATTTTCAAGGGATAGTGCGGATTCTTTATCAAGACAAACACTTCAGAAAATTGGCCTTAGTTGGTCTTTGTTTTATCCAAAACATCACAACTTACCATTTTCAAATGTACAAGAGTAGAAAACTTTTACTCTTACATTTGACACGTGTTTTTAAACCTTCTTTAAGACATGTCACTCAAATTACAATCTTGGAGTATGACTCTAAGACTTGTGTTGGAACGAAGTATGACTCATCTTCTTGATTTAACCATTTCAACAATTCAAGTTCCTCTTCTTAGTCATAAGAATGCACTAAGATTTCCTTAGAGAACTAATTTTGATATGGTTTCTTAATCATTAAAATGATCACAAAAACTGATACTAAAGTACTCTCCCATCTTTTCAAATTTGAGAAACTTTTATCCTTCTGCCTAAGTAGATTCTTCTTAATTATACGCTCTATGTAACATACACGTTTTGAAATCGTGTTTTAAGTAAATAATATTATGAAATATTAAGTGAGTTTGAATGTTGAGTTCTAACAAATAGTTTTTACTAGAAATGAAGTAAAACTATGTTTAGAATCACTCATAAAATGTTGGAAGTCTTATGAGATTTCAATTAAAAGCCAAATAGTAAAATATAGCGAAAATATAAAATTTGGAATAAGTAAAATTTTATTATTGAAAGTTGTAGATAATCTCGTTAGAAACATTTAGGCGAAAACCTCATCGAAATCCAAGTTATAACGAAGAAGTTGTGACCAAACGAAGATCCATGATAAATCCGGAAAATACTTTGTCGCGTAAAAATTTAGTTTTCGATAAACTAATTTTTAGCCTTAGTGATGTAAATGAAAGTTGTAGAACTTGTGAAAATAATCAACTTTCGTATAAAGAAGGGAAAACCGCAATAACGTCCCTACATATTGGCCTCATAATCGATTTAGTCCCTATATAATTTTTTTATTCATTTAAGTCCCAAATACCGGTAATCATATTCAATTTAACCCTTTGACCCGGTCAACAGGTCATCCAACTTTCATAAATTACATTTTTGGCCCAAATTTCAAAATTTATTACAAATTTGGTCAAAAATTTACACTTTTGGCCCAGATTTTAAATTTTGTTACAAATTTTGTCCAAAATTTTCCCTTTTTACTCAAATTTTAGAATTTTATTACGAATTCATCCCAACTTTAATCTTTTTTACAACTTTTTTTCTCAAAAAATTGTTTCAAATATGTTTTTTCTTTATAAAATCATATCTATACACAGAAAAAGGAATTTTCACATAAAAATCTTATAATTTCTATGTAAAAACTTTTTTTAAAAACTTTTTGTATATGAAATATCTAGTTCTAAAACTATATATTTATTAAGTATATAAATATATACAAATAGGTGTGTATCTATATTTGTTTTATAAAATCGTGTTTGTTTATATTTTTTTCTATAAAAAAGTGTTTAAATAATTTTTTATATAATACGTTTTTGTATACATTTTATCAGATCGTGTTTGTATACATCTTATAAAAACGTGTTTGAATAATTTTTTATATAATACGTGTATGTATATATTTTATAAAATTGTGTTTGTATAAATTTTATATATGTATACAAACACGTATTATATAAAAAATTATTCAAACATGTTTTTATAAAAAAATATATAAACAAACATGATTTTATAAAAAAAATATAGATAAAATAGGTGTTTGTATACATTTTTTTGTAAAATACGTTTTTGTATACATTTAAAAAAAAACGAGTTGTGTATATTTATATACTTAATAAATATTTATTTTTATAAGTAGATATTTTATATACAAAAAAGTTTTTATATAGAAAATATAAGATTTTTATGTGAAAATTCCTTTTTTGTGTATAAATATGATTTTATAAAGAAAAAACATGTTAGAAACAATTCTTTGAGAAAAAAAAATTGTAAGGAAAACTAAAGTTAGGATGAATTCATAATAAAATTCTAAAATTTGGGCAAAAAGGGTTAAGTTTGGAGCAAATTTGTAATAAAGTTTAAAATCTGGGCCAAAAGTGTAAATTTTGGACCAAATTTGTAATAAATTTTGAAATCTGGGCCAAAAATGTAATTTTTGAAAGTTAGATGACCTGTTGACCGGGTCAAAGAGTTAAATTGAATACGATTACCGGTATTTGGAACTTAATTGAATAAAAAAAATTATATAGGGACTAAATCGATTATGAGGCCAATATATAGGGACTTTATTGTAGTTTTCCCTATAAAGAATACCAAAATCTAACTTCGTATGAGGAAGTTATGATTTTTCGAAGTTTCTGTAACAACCCGAAGTTGTTCATCGCCGAAAACCCATTTTACCCGTATAACTCGTCGGAGATCGAAATGTCCCGATATCGTTTATGGGTTTAGTTAACTAAAATTATATGTTTATTATCATTCAATGAGGGTCCAAATCATTTAGGAACTCATGAATTTAGCCCAAAACATTTATTTCATAAGTTTTAGAAATATCCTCGTCGGATGACGGAAACTCAATCGGGTGCGACCTAAAGCTTCGTTTAAGGCCGGTATCGGGTAGAATTCCACCGTGTCCAAGTTTTAGGAACTATATAAACGTGTTTAACCTATCAATTGAAGCTTTTTCCTTCTCTCTCTACTCTCTCTCTAACCTCTCTCCTAAATCCAAAGATTAAGGGTCCAAAACTCAATTTTAAGGCCTCAAATCCTTAAGGTAACTTCCTAGCCTTAATCTATAGCATATTTGGCTTCCAAATTTGACATTTAATCATGAAATTGGACATAATATGTGAGTTTACGGCCCAGGAGGCTGCCTAGGCCGTAAATACCAATTTGAAGGGTTTTAAGCCCTTAAACTCCTTCCTAAACTCATTTGGACTTTAGATATGGCTAAGGGACTTCAAGATATGGACTTAGAACATTTAAAACATGAATTTTGAAGGCTTTGAAGGAGTTTACGTCCAAGGCACAAGCTTGGGCCGTAAACTCATATTTAAGGGATTTTCTTGACCTTAAACCCTTCCAAATCACTAGTATGGCTTAGATATCAATTATAGAACATTGGCTTTAGCATTTGGACACTTGAAACATGATTTTTGGGGGACTTATGTGAGTTTACGGCCAAGGCATGTGCTTGGGCCGTAAACTCCTCAAAACTTGGCATAAATTCAATTCTAAGGTGTTAGAAAGCCATCCAACACCACCAAAAGCCTTGGAATAAATCAATGGACCAACCAAAAATAGTTTGAGGGCCTTAAACACACTATTTGTGGGATTTTTAAGAGTTTACGGCCAAGGCTTGTTCTTGGGCCGTAAACTCCATGATTCTTGGTGTTAGAATGCAAACTAAACTCCCCTAAGGCCCTTAGATGAATTTTAGAAGTCCTTCCATGCAAGTTTTAGACCTTGAAACATCTTGTAGCACCCTATAGATGAGTTTACGGCCATGAAGGCGTCTCATGGGCCGTAAACTCCATAAACTCCTCAAATGTCCCTTGCAAACTCATAATAGGCCTTGGAATAATTCTATTAATCACATGTGATTTGTTCTAGCTCCATTTAACATCATTTTCTTGGAAAAATAGGAGTTTACGGCCATGGAGCCATGCTAGGCCGTAAACTCCCATAAGTGGGTCTATTTTATGTTTTAAAATCCTTTCAAGTCCTTAAACCAAGTCTAGAAATTATTCCCTAAGTGTATGAAGTCATTTAGCACCTTAAACCACACCCACCATGAGTTTACGGCCGTAAACTCATGGGGAATGGGTGTTTTAGACCAAAACTCTTCTATTAGTTTACTCATGGGGAGTAAACTCAAGTCCCAAGTCCCTAGTGTCATTTCACGTCCTTAAACGCCACCCGGGTCCCTCCAAACACTTGTATCGGAGTGTTTTCGCGACTTGAAGCAAGTGTCCCTATCATATGAATAAACTAAGTCCTAATTAGATACCAATATATATCTTAACATTATAATTAGGAACCTCGTGTATTTACAAGCCCCGGATCAACTCTTAGCATCCAAATCATCACATTTCTCGCCCGGTGAGTTCATACCCCTACGCCTTTTTCCGTGTTTTTCAATGTTTTCAGGGGGGAATACAAGCAAAACTATAACTGTTTTCGAATTATAACATTGATGTATCTCAAATAATATCTGGCAAACTTATGAACTCTTTTACTCCTTATGTATTATGTTGAGCATAAGGAATGATTTATCGATTTCAACTAAACGGATTTTAGTTAAGAAAATAACCAAACTAATCAAATTATTATGGGAATAATTTGGGGTTCTATAATTCTCTTTATATCATGTACTGATATCTGTATAAAGTTATTTGATAAACTATGTCTGATTCAGTTTATCTCCGTATCATTTGAATGTATTGCCAGATAGTTTCCTGTATGTAACTATTTTCACTGTATCATGTCTTGAAATCTTTGTATGTTTGGTATCGTATGAGAATCCTGTGAATAGTTTAATACTAGCTTGTGAGATAGTCACTACCCTTTATGGATGATCAAGTAAATCCTCTCCGGAAGTGTAACCAGAGTCTCCTGGAGGGAGAGCGAGGAATTTGTGAATAGATCTATTCGGGACTGACAATCCTACACCTTAACTGCTAGCTACAGTTAGGCGGGCACGCCTGGGGTGACAAATTCTGTATATCATTCGACGTCTGACTAACGTCAAGGAGGTCTCGTTGTCATATCAGTATGGTTACCCGACTCACAATACGTATTAATATAAACTTATTCACAGCTAGGATTTTGTTTAGAATCTATATCTTGTTCGGGATGATAATCCCATGGTCTTGTATCTATATCTCGTTCGGGATGGTAATCCCATGGTTTTATGTCTATATCTTATTCGGGATGATAATCCCATGATCTTGTGTCTATATCTCGTTCGGGATGGTAATCCCATGGTTTTGAAGCTAAATCTTATACGGGATGATAATCCCATGATTTTATCAATCTATCATATATCTAGTTTCGGGATAGTGATCCTATGGTTTATCAAGTTATCTTATATCTATTTTCGGGATAGTGATCCCATGGTCTTTATCGAATTATCTATAAACTGGTTCGGGATGTTAGTCCCAAGGTTTTCAAAATACTTTCTATATACAGTTCGTCTAAATTATAGTTTTGTATATTAAACTATACTATGTGTTATTTAATCAATCTTACATTTAGGAAAATATGGGATTTTCCTGGGGTTAACTTATATCTGTAACAGAACTGTAACGAAAGATAACTTAACTACTTTACATAAGAAAATATGGGATTTTCTTGGATATCAAACCTTTTCAGAAAACTAAAGGAAACCGAAACATTTTCACAAAACAAAACCGCTTATGAACTCACCAGCTTTATGCTGATTTTCAAACTGCTTGTATTCTCAGGTCCAAGTTAGACAGGTACCCGGCGATATCTTTTGGTGAAGACGGAGTGCTCTGAAGACTCGTCTCTTTTGTTCATATGATATATGTATAACTTTTGTACAATTTACTTTTGAACCAAATGTAAACTTTCATATATATGTAATGTAATGGTTGTTTACTGTGATTACTATGTACATTGGATTTGATACTCAACGTGGAGTCAACCCCGGAAACGTTTCCGCCTTTGGTTTTCGGGGTGTGACAGATTGGTATCAGAGCCCTTGTTTATAGTGAACAGAGTATACCAAACCTTACATGGTATAAAACTATAAACATTAAAGGGCCTAAGTGCTCTGAACTAAAAGTATCCTACAATATATAAGTATTTTCAAAAGTATTTAAGTATTCCGAGCCGTCGAAATCCGTAACTATAAGTAGAACAAAACATAAGTAAATGGGTGTTGTACACTGCAGTTAAACCTGGGCAGTTATGTAGTCGTGTCTAGGGTCAATATAGCCTGGCCAACTATATTCATTCGAGACACGGCCAACATGTGCTTGGGAGTGACTGTGGCATGCGGCATACCTAAAACTTACCTAATATCCCCAAACAACAAATCGTCGCTGCAGCGAACCATGAAATACTATGGGAGTATTTCTCGAGTCGATCCTTTGTAGAAATTCCTGTATACGCGTTATTCCTCGATTATTCCTCTAGCGATAAAATGTTCTATCTTGATAACTCCTTTCTGCTTTATCGCTTAGTATGATGCTATATTTGCCTTGATGAGATATCTCATGTCCCATATCTCTTGATTCAATTCAGAGGACTTATGATCCTCTCTTTCCTGATCTCTTTAGATCAAGATGCCTCCAAGAAAGAGACCCAGCACAAGGAACAACGACAATCCTCCTCCGCCACCACCTCCTATTCAGATCGATTTGGAAACACTTCAGGCAACCATTTCCGCTACCATATCAGCTCTCTTACATCAACTGAACTCTAGGGGTTCGGGAGGTGAAACCCAAAACCTAGATGATAGCCAGGGACACCAAAAAGGGGGTTCCTATAAAGACTTCATGAACGCAAAACCGACATTCTTCGATGGCACAGGGGGTGTTATTGCCTTAACCCGATGGTTCGAGAGAATCGAATCAATCTTTGAAATATGCGGCTGTTCGGAGTCTGATAGAGTCAAGTTTGCTGCCTGCACCTTCCTAGACAAAGCCCTGACTTGGTGGAACGGCCGAGTCAAATCTTTAACTTTACCTGTAGCCAATGCTATGGGTTGGGAAGCTATGAAGGAGCTTCTTCTCGCAGAATATTGCCCTCAGGGCGAACTTCAGAAACTAGAACACGAACTTTGGAACCTTAAGATGAAGGGTTCCGACATAGCTGCTTATACCTCAAGATTCGACGATCTGGCGTTACTTTGTCCGGGAATGGTTACCCCGGAAAGTAAAAAGATAGAGAGGTTCATCTGGGGGTTGACCCAGCCAACAAAGGGGAATGTCTTGGCTGCGAAGCCAGACACATATGATAGTGCCAAATGTCTTGCGAAAATCTTAATCGATCACGAAGACAACTCCGATGAGGAAGCTACAACCCCCGAGCCAGTCACTAGTGGAGGCGGAAGTAAAAAGAAATCATGGAACAAACGGAAGGCCCAGAGTATGCAAGGGTCTTCTAAGAAACAGCAAATGGTAGCAGTCCATGTTGCTACTGCCCCTGTTGCTGTTTCAGCTGTAGGTTCCACAGCCCAAACTCCCGCCAGTGGATACACTGGTACCCTTCCTTGGTGTAGTAAGTGTAACTACCACCACCGCATTCCTGGTCCATGTCGCGAAAGGATCTGCGACAATTGTGGCAATAAGGGCCATTTTGCGCGAACCTGCAGAAAACCAGCCAAGCCAACAAACCAATCATCTGGAGCGGGAATCAGTCCGGCCTGCTACAATTGTGGGGAAGCTGGGCACTTCAAAAGGAATTGTCCCAAGACAGCTACAACCACAAATCCCTCTGCTTCCGCAGGTATATTTCTCTTTGATAATTCTTATACTTGTAACTCTTTTCGATTTTGGTACAAAAGGGAAACCTGTTATCTATCTATTCGAACAATTTCTAAACTCAATCCTTCGTATGTAATCGAAATGTATACCGTCGAGGCGACTAACTAGTGAGATAGAGAACACTAACTTCGTACCTATAGATTAAATTCTCAGTCCGGAGGACTTTTCTGCTCCACTCGATTAAAAAGGGGAAAACTTTCCATGAAAATATTTTGATGCTATGTTTAACATGAAATGACCGAGTCTCATTCATGTTGTTATCTTTACTTTTGAAAGGGTCGTCCGTCTAGATCTTCCCTCGACCCTGTTCTCGTGATCTTCGGCATCAAACTTTCGTATCATTCCATGTCTTAGAAATCAAAAGTTTTCCCCATGTGAATTACCACGCATCCCTCGTTTCTGTGATTATTGAGAAACGGGAAGTTAGCCCCGAAGGATTCCCGGGAGTTTCTTTCGAGTGTCTAGTTTAGTCTCACATCAGACCTTTCGAGATCTTCGTAGAGATCGATTCTGCAACCTTCAGGTTTCAGATGCCCTTAGAGCTTGGTAATATCTATCTAGACCATCACGTCTCGAATCCTTAAAAACGTCTGCCCAACGAAACCCTAGTGATTCCTTTGAGGAAACCGAAGTCGTTCAGGGTTGGAACTTCCATGAGAAAACAGATTGATATAGTAGATTGAGAGAGAGTCAAAGTACAAAACCAAGGCACGTCTCGATAATGAGAATTCGTTAGAACGCCCAGTTGAGACCTGATTCCACTTGAGAAAGTGAAGATCCGAAGCAACAAATCCATTTGTGTTTCATTCCAATCCATGACCTATATCTTATCCTTTGAATTTCGGGACGAAATTCCCTCTAACGGGGGGATAATGTAACAACCCGAAGTTGTTCATCGCCAAAAACCCATTTTACCCGTATAACTCGTCGGATATCGAAATGTCCCGATATCGTTTATGGGTTTAGTTAACTAAAATTATATGTTTATTATCATTCAATGAGGGTCCAAATCATTTAGGAAGTCATGAATTTAGCCCAAAACATTTATTTCATAAGTTTTAGAAATATCCTCGTCGGATGACGGAAACTCAATCGGGTGCGACCTAAAGCTTCGTTTAAGGCCGGTATCGGGTAGAATTCCACCGTGTCCAAGTTTTAGGAACTATATAAACGTGTTTAACCTATCATTTGAAGCTTTTTCCTTCTCTCTCTACTCTCTCTAACCTCTCTCCTAAATCCAAAGATTAAGGGTCCAAAACTCAATTTTAAGGCCTCAAATCCTTAAGGTAACTTCCTAGCCTTAATCTATAGCATATTTGGCTTCCAAATTTGACATTTAATCATGAAATTGGACATCATATGTGAGTTTACGGCCCAGGAGGCTGCCTAGGCCGTAAACACCAATTTGAAGGGTTTTAAGCCCTTAAACTCCTTCCTAAACTCATTTGGACTTTAGATATGGCTAAGGGACTTCAAGATATGGACTTAGAACATTTAAAACATGAATTTTGAAGGCTTTGAAGGAGTTTACGGCCAAGGCACAAGCTTGGGCCGTAAACTCATATTTAAGGGATTTTCTTGACCTTAAACCCTTCCAAATCACTAGTATGGCTTAGATATGAATTATAGAACATTGGCTTTAGCATTTGGACACTTGAAACATGATTTTTGGGGGAATTATGTGAGTTTACGGCCAAGGCATGTGCTTGGGCCGTAAACTCCTCAAAACTTGGCATAAATTCAATTCTAAGGTGTTAGAAAGCCATCCAACACCACCAAAAGCCTTGGAATAAATCAATGGACCAACCAAAAATAGTTTGAGGGCCTTAAACACACTATTTGTGGGATTTTTAAGAGTTTACGGCCAAGGCTTGTTCTTGGGCCGTAAACTCCATGATTCTTGGTGTTAGAATGCAAACTAAACTCCCCTAAGGCCCTTAGATGAATTTTAGAAGTCCTTCCATGCAAGTTTTAGACCTTGAAACATCTTGTAGCACCCTATAGATGAGTTTACGGCCATGAGGGGGTCTCATGGGCCGTAAACTCCATAAACTCCTCAAATGTCCCTTGCAAACTCATAATAGGCCTTGAAATAATTCTATTAATCACATGTGATTTGTTCTAGCTCCATTTAACATCATTTTCTTGAAAAAATAGGAGTTTACGGCCATGGAGCCATGCTAGGCCGTAAACTCCCATAAGTGGGTCTATTTTATGTTTTAAAATCCTTTCAAGTCCTTAAACCAAGTCTAGAAATTATTCCCTAAGTGTATGAAGTCATTTAGCACCTTAAACCACACCCACCATGAGTTTACGGCCGTAAACTCATGGGGAATGGGTGTTTTAGACCAAAACTCTTCTATTAGTTTACTCATGGGGAGTAAACTCAAGTCCCAAGTCCCTAGTGTCATTTCACGTCCTTAAACGCCACCCGGGTCCCTCCAAACACTTGTATCGGAGTGTTTTCGCGACTTGAAGCAAGTGTCCCTATCATATGAATAAACTAAGTCCTAATTAGATACCAATATATATCTTAACATTATAATTAGGAACCTCGTGTATTTACAAGCCCCGGATCAACTCTTAGCATCCAAATCATCACATTTCTCGCCCGGTGAGTTCATACCCCTACGCCTTTTTCCGTGTTTTTCAATGTTTTCAGGGGGGGAATACAAGCAAAACTATAACTGTTTTCGAATTATAACATTGATGTATCTCAAATAATATCTGGCAAACTTATGAACTCTTTTACTCCTTATGTATTATGTTGAGCATAAGGAATGATTTATCGATTTCAACTAAACGGATTTTAGTTAAGAAAATAACCAAACTAATCAAATTATTATGGGAATAATTTGGGGTTCTATAATTCTCTTTATATCATGTACTGATATCTGTATAAAGTTATTTGATAAACTATGTCTGATTCAGTTTATCTCCGTATCATTTGAATGTATTGCCAGATAGTTTCCTGTATGTAACTATTTTCACTGTATCATGTCTTGAAATCTTTGTATGTTTGGTATCGTATGAGAATCCTGTGAATAGTTTAATACTAGCTTGTGAGATAGTCACTACCCTTTATGGATGATCAAGTAAATCCTCTCCGGAAGTGTAACCAGAGTCTCCTGGAGGGAGAGCGAGGAATTTGTGAATAGATCTATTCGGGACTGACAATCCTACACCTTAACTGCTAGCTACAGTTAGGCGGGCACGCCTGGGGTGACAAATTCTGTATATCATTCGACGTCTGACTAACGTCAAGGAGGTCTCGTTGTCATATCAGTATGGTTACCCGACTCACAATACGTATTAATATAAACTTATTCACAGCTAGGATTTTGTTTAGAATCTATATCTTGTTCGGGATGATAATCCCATGGTCTTGTATCTATATCTCGTTCGGGATGGTAATCCCATGGTTTTATGTCTATATCTTATTCGGGATGATAATCCCATGATCTTGTGTCTATATCTCGTTCGGGATGGTAATCCCATGGTTTTGAAGCTAAATCTTATACGGGATGATAATCCCATGATTTTATCAATCTATCATATATCTAGTTTCGGGATAGTGATCCTATGGTTTATCAAGTTATCTTATATCTATTTTCGGGATAGTGATCCCATGGTCTTTATCGAATTATCTATAAACTGGTTCGGGATGTTAGTCCCAAGGTTTTCAAAATACTTTCTATATACAGTTCGTCTAAATTATAGTTTTGTATATTAAACTATACTATGTGTTATTTAATCAATCTTACATTTAGGAAAATATGGGATTTTCTTGGGGTTAACTTATATCTGTAACAGAACTGTAACGAAAGATAACTTAACTACTTTACATAAGAAAATATGGGATTTTCTTGGATATCAAACCTTTTCAGAAAACTAAAGGAAACCGAAACATTTTCACAAAACAAAACCGCTTATGAACTCACCAGCTTTATGCTGATTTTCAAACTGCTTGTATTCTCAGGTCCAAGTTAGACAGGTACCCGGCGATATCTTTTGGTGAAGACGGAGTGCTCTGAAGACTCGTCTCTTTTGTTCATATGATATATGTATAACTTTTGTACAATTTACTTTTGAACCAAATGTAAACTTTCATATATATGTAATGTAATGGTTGTTTACTGTGATTACTATGTACATTGGATTTGATACTCAACGTGGAGTCAACCCCGGAAACGTTTCCGCCTTTGGTTTTCGGGGTGTGACAGTTTCAGCTTAGTAGTAGACAGCTAAAAACTTGAATTTTAGATCTAGTGATTTTTAGCCGACACAACCTAAACGAGAGTTGAAGGTCTCGTCATTTGTAGTGCAACGGTAAAAAGTCTGACGAAAACGGACGTCGGATGAAGAAGTTATGAATTTTTAACGGATTTTCCTGTCCCGGTCTGTTAAAAATAATAATATTAAAATTAAATTCAAAATTAGCCGACGAAGTCTAAACGAAAGTCGTAGAGCATAATTTTAGCTTCGCGTGCATATAAAGAACGTAAAAAACGGAGCACGTATGCGAAAGTTATGGATTTTACAAGATTTGACACATTTTTCGAGAAAATCCGCATGAATAGTACTGCCACGTCACCCTCTTATGCGAGGCTTCCACGTGTCGGACATGTGTTCGCTGCTGATTGGACCGCAGCTTTGCGTGTTGCCTTCTGATTGGACGAAGTCCGAGGTCCACTAAGCATGCGACACCTTCGCATGAGACACCTTTGGATCACCCTCGCACCAACGTGGAGCCTGCCCATTGGACCGAAGTTGGGTCCAATCCGAGGCTGCCGTTAGCGAGCCTGATGTTTCGAGCTGAAGACCCAGCCGATGATGTGCCTGAAGTCGATGACTCCTCACATCCGAGCCTCTCCGAAGCTGCCATCTGGTCCGAGCCTCGCAGCCACCTGCCCTCTTCCCTTCGCTTCGGATCCGAACCTCGGCCCTATATAAGGGGTGCGAGACCTCCCGGGTAAATGTTTGAAATTTGCCCCTTTTCACCCCTAAATTTATATTTCTTTTACTTCCACTTCCCCCGAAGCCCCGGTACTAATTCGAAAGCCCGAAACACGCCCCGAGACTCCCGAGAAGCCCAAAAAATTTATCTTTTCAGTTTCGAAGCTCTACCTTCGCAGAGCCCGGTTTTCAACGACGAAAGTCATATTTAGAGCCGAAGTACTGCCCAGATTAATATTTTAGCCCCCGGTTATTTCACGGTGAGTTTAATATATAGGAACAATTGTATGTTATGTGTTATATGTACTACGTGCCTTTCGGTGTTATTATTCCGGGTTATTTTCCCGGGTTATTTTTATTTGCTATTTTTAATAGCAAAGAAATACCTTTGACCATGTGATCAGTAAAAGGACTTAGATTCACTTTGGTACTGCTATGTAGCCTTTGGCCATGTAGAACATGTCTCCGTAAGAGAATGAATTCTATTCTATGGTATTGGCAGAAGGTTAGACAGGGCTTTAAACCTGAATTCTACCAAAATGTTAATTTGAAGTTGTATATCTTCTACGCCGTTTGGGCCAAAGCTTTATTGATTATATCAAGCATGGAAATTGTTATGTCTCATTGATTGTATATCTTTAAATCAAATCAATGATTGATATGGAATGTTTGTCACATGATTCACATACACCCTTGTTGTTCCTTGTTCCTCTTTGCTTCAGACATATTAAACTATATATGGCATAATGTTATATTGTATCTATTATTGAACTCACTAAGCGTCACCGCTTACCCTCTCAATGTTTAACAAATTGCAGAAGATAAGCATCCAGTATAGTTATATACTGGTAGAAGATTTTTGAATAGTTTGAAACTATTGTATCGATAGAAGCTTATGAATAGTTTGAAACTATTGAATTTTGCACTCCCATATGTATAAAACTATAGAATCCTGGGAAGTTATGTAATATATAACACTTTAAAATAGTCGGTTTGTATCCAGTAGTTTGTAATCTCTTTATCAATGTAAAATATTGTTTTTATGAATATGCAAGTAGCATGTTTTGGAGTAACTATATTGTTGAGTATGAAAGTTTGGGTCTTTCATAAATACGAAAGTTAGGGTCTTTCACTATGTCATACATTGGAACCCTTTCCAATGTCTCAGAATTACACTTAAGCTTGTAAGTATAACCATATTTACTGAGCTTTAGTAAATTATAACGAATAATCTTATCGATCTTTTGTGGTGGACTTGACCATTGCACAAGAATGTGTACTTAATCCCTTAGTCCTTCACTTGACTCACACATCCATGTGAACAAGTAGTTAGTCTTAATTTTTCCAATGCTCGAAAGTTCTCATTCATCATGCTATACAACTTGCATGATTCCAAGTTCCGGTCTAATTGAAACTTGGGTGATGAGGATCTTTCCTTATTTGGTAAATTTAGACATTACCACAAATGAGAGAATCAATTTCATATTTCCACTCTTGCTATTAATGGAATCATATAAGCAACAATCTTACCTCAAATGCCATTGTAACGATATTTTAAAATAAATAAAATCAAAAATTTTCTTTTATTTTAAAACTTTGCGGAAAAACTAATCCTTACAATCCATATGAAAACTTGTTGTTATCTATTCCTCAGCAATATCTCATAACTCCTAAGAAGTAGCTCAAGAATCCACTCTTCAAACAATGCGATAGAAATCCATCTATGCGATCATATTCAACATATTGTTTCTTTAAGTTTCTTCACTTTTCTTTGATTCTTAAAACATCACCATGTGACCCAGTCACATCATGTATCAAGAATCTCAGAATAGAAACTTAGCAGAGTTAGATAGCGGACTTTACCTGAAGTAGAGTCAAACTTATTGATTTTAACATCCTTAGGTAAATTTGGCAACTTCGCAACTAATGCCCCTTCCTTTGGCAATATAAACATATGGACCCTTTGGTAATGGTATGCAGGACTATCACAGACTTAGCTTTTCTCTTTACCATTTGGTCAACCGAGTTGACTATGTCCGATCCCTTTCCACCGGGAAGAGAGAGCTTTACTAGATATCCAATGTCATCATTGTCAATGTCCATAAAGTTTTAGGAAGTTGATCTTAGCAAATAGATAAGATCATTAAGGGTCTTGTCATAGTCTGTTTCATAGGTGTTCCAAAAGAACTCACTATGTGACTTAGAAAGTAGTTGAAACACCAACTTTCTCAAGACTTTGACACCCAACTCTCCCGGCTTGTCAATATGTGACTACATCTCCAAGATGTGATCACACATAGACCTTTGCTTGCCAATAGGGCTTGAGTGACCTTAAACTATTCAAGAACTTGTGGGTTATGGAGAATAATTGGAGGAGGTGAAAGAAGTATGATTTCCATGGGACATCATCTTCATTTAGGAAAGCTTGTTTCAAGAGATTTGGGAAGATCATAAATGTCTAAACCAGACATCTTTTGGGAGATATTCAAGATAGTTGATCTAAAGTCCTTAATATGACACCCAATATGAAATATTAAGGCTAGGACCCAACAAACTATTTTATAACTTAGAAGAGGGATGCCGTAATCCAAGCTATAAAATATTTGAAGGTAGGTGAATGACGATTCACCAATTTCCACCAAGATAAACGAAATGTATTATTAGGTTTTAATTGGATTTGAAACTCCTTGATCTTTAAGATTCATTGAATTGTTCAATGGCATGTTTCAATCTCGAGAGTGCCCTTCAGGTTTTGTGACTGGGATGCCGAGGATCACAAAACAAGGTGTGAAGTAACCATGCAAATTACTTGGTACCCTTAAGTGTTTACCCCTCAATCGATGTGCCGGTTAACCACACACGCTCCATCGATACTATGATAAACATTAAGTTGCCCTTTGTTTACATTGTTAAATACGAGTTAGTGTGCCGGTTAACCACACACGCTCCACTAACCGACTTAAACAAAGTGCAAAGTGTAATTTCATGGATTAGCACCTTATTCACATTTTCCTAAGTAACTAAGATTGGGTATCATTAAGAGTTTAGTTACTTAGCATTTATCATTTAATGAAAGGAGAATTATAGTCCTGCCAAACCCGTTCGGCTAACGACCCTCCACCAGTCAAGGAAGCGGTGGGTGAGAGTGGACACCCATTAAACTGCCATTTTATAGGTAGTAACCTTATACCCCCCCCCCCCCCTTATAGACCGACTTCGTAAATGAGGCCTACTAACGGTAAGACTGACTTTACTCTTATACATATATATATATATATATATATATATATATATATATATATATATATATATATATATATATATATATATAAAGATTATTAACTTATAATATTATAAAGTATAAGGGTTGAATTTTAACTTTTAAAATTCTAAGGGCTAACTTGGAATTAAAGTATTCATAAGTGAAAACTTTTCAAATTCCAAAACTTGAGGGCAAGTTTTGAAACTATTCAAAACTAATTAATTCCATAACCTATGTGTTTAAAGTAGTTTTAATCCAAAAACTCTTCAAGTTCCATAACTTGAGGACAAGTTATGGAAGACTTTAAACTAATAAAGAATTAATTTTTCTTTAATTTATAGCTTATGGAATTAATTAAGGTTACACTTATTTATTTATTTATTTATTATTTAATGAAGAGACTCTTGGTCCTCCATAACTTGAGACAAGTTATGGAGTCATAAAACCATTTAATTAGAACTAGACTCTTCATTTTGTAACCTTTGCCAACTTTTATGAGTTTTATGAAACTTAAATGTGACTTTTTATATAACTTGAGGACAAGTTACAAAAACACATTTTAGAATCAACTCTTAGATTAATTTGGATTGAAAACAACTATTTCTCTCAACTTTTCTATTAATCTAAGCAACTCATAAAAACAAGATAATTCAAATCAAACTTTTTCATGTAATTAGTCTAAACCTTAAACTAATACAAAACATGAATCTATTGAAGATTATCTTTGAAGTTGGATTAGCATGAACATTACCACATCAAAAACAAGTTTATAAGTTCAAAAACATCTTAGGGTAATGTTCCTAGTCCAATTCCAGCCAAAAAATCGAATTTATGCTGTCTGAGGGTCCAACTCGTCGAGTGCACGAACCAACTCAGCAAGTTGGATGCATTTTGCCTTGGACTCGGCGAGTCCATTCATGGACTCGGCGAGTCTGCTGGGCAGACAGCATCAAAACTCGATTTTTCAGCTACTTTTTCAAATATAACAAGAAAACAAGCATAGTCTTTGATACCACTGTTGGGTTTTGAGCATTCTAACACTCCTAAGTGTACATGCAACCCTAAATACCTTGGATCTATGTTTTCACTATTATACATGCAAATATGAGCATCCAAGGAATTATCCTAATCTAGCATATAAAATAATGGATATAACAAGATAGAATACATACCTCTTAGATGTAGAATGTCTTCTTGAAGCTTGAGTGCCTAGTGCCCCAAGTGTGACACCTCAAATGGTTCACACAACACCAAATACACTTGGAATAACTTGAGAGAACTCTACACTTCATGAAAATCGGCTAGCCCTTCTATTACACACTCTAGTGCCGATTTTGGTCAAGAATAAGATGCATATATAGTTAGGGTTACACCATGTAAACCCTAATTGACATGGCCTTTCATTTCCATGTTTCATGGGTAAAAAAACACCATGGAGCATCATATGGGTTTTAGCCCAACTAGATAATCCATGGAGCATTAGCCCACTATATAAGTTATGGATGATTTGCACAATCAACCCATATATTTAATTAGTCTTCTTTTGATCACTTAATTAATCCTAGATTAATTCTTGATCAATACTAATTAAATATTATTATTCTTAATATTAATATACTAGAACTTATAATATATTAATAACCATAAGTGTCTTATTTCTCTCATTTAGTCTATCCAAATGCATGATGCCATGCAACCCAAATGGACCATGCCGGGTCGGGTCAAGTCCTACCAATTATAGTTATGGACTTAGACATTAATCCAACAGTTTTTTCCCTAAAGATTTGAAGGCACCATCTTTATGGAACCAAATTCAAACTCTATATTGATCATAAAATCCTTCAATATCTCTTCACTCAGAAAGAATTGAACATGAGACAAAGGCAATGGATGGGGCTACTCAAGGACTACGATTGCGAGATACTTTACCACCCAAGTAAAGCGAATATCGTAGTCGATGCCTTAACTAGACAGATGATTCAAAAAGGGAAGAGAGATAGATCATTGAATATCGAAGTGATCTCAATGATTGTGAAAAATCAAAGAGGCACAAACAAGGGCTCTGGCAGAAAGTGATAAGAAAGAAGAACGTCTTGGCAAGACGTTTGTGTTTGAAGAAGATAAGAAAGTGTTAAAGACATTTAAGAATCACATTTGGGTACCAAATTTAGGTGGTATATGAGATCTTCTTATGGAAGAATCTCGAAATACCTTGTATTCTATTCACTCAAGCAATAACAAAATGTACTTGGACTTAAAACACTATTACTGGTGGCCGGCAATGAAGGTTGATGTGGCAACTTACATAGTAGAATGCGTAACATGTGCAAGAGTAAAGCCACACCACTAGAAGCCATACATGGATTCAGAATCCCACATCGACACCCATAGGAAAGTGGGATGATGTTACCATGGATTTTATAACGAAGTTTCCAAGGACAAAGAAAGGTCACGACATGATCTGGGTTGTAGTAGACCAATTTACGAAGAGTACGCATTTCATAACCGCACGAGAGAACTTGTATATCGAGAAGTTACCAAAGACTTATGTACAAGAAATTGTTAGTATTCATGGAGTAGCCTTATCTATCGTGTCAGATAGGGACAGTCCATTCACTTAAAGATTCTGGAAGAGTTTTGCACGAAGAATTATCACAAAGTTGTGTTTTAGTACTGTCTATCATCCAGAGATGGATGGAAATAGTGAGAGAACTATCCAAACCTTGGAAGATATGTTGCAAACATGTGCCTTAGAGTTTCCTAGTAGGTGGGATGACCACCTATCACTGGCTGAGTTTGCCTACATCAATAGTTATCACTCAAGCATCAAGATGCCTCCTTATGAAGTAGTGTATGGAAGGAAGTGTCATATGCCATCGTGTTGCTAAGAAGTAGCAAAGAAACACTTTGTGGGTCCTGAGATAGTACACTAGACCGCCAAGAAGCTAAAAGTCATTAAGGAAAGGATGCTAGCTGCATAAAGACATCAGAAAACTTATGCAGACAATAAGCGATGACTAATCACATTTGATGTGTGTGATCAAGTGTTACTTAAAGTCTCATCATGGAAGGGATTTATTAGATTTAGGAAGCATGGAAAGTAGATTCCTCGTTTTATAGGACCATTTAAGGTACTTAAAAGGATACGGTGTGACAACCCGATATTTCAACTCTTTGTAATGACCTAAAAGGTCAAGTATTGTAACCACTTTTGAGCTAATAAAATTAACTTTCATAATAAAATGTCCAAATAGTTCTATTTCAATTCCTTCTATATTTAAATGTCTTTAAACCATGATCGTACATAAAAAGAACGCCCAAATCAGACTTCGTATATTGAAGTTATGATTTTCCAAGTTTAGCTTAGCAACAGACAGCTAAAAACTCGAATCGGAGATCGAACGACTTTTGGCCGGAATGACCTAAACGAGAATTGAAGGTCTCGACAATGGTATTTCAGCGGTAAAAAGTCTGGAAAAAACCGACGTCAGATAAAGAAGTTATGAATTTTTGAAGAAATTCCTTAAACACGATGAGTTATAAAATAAATAATAAAAATAATTTCGGAATTTGCTAACGGAGTCTAAACGAAAGTTGTAGAGCGTAGTCTCACCTACGCGTGGATATAAAGACCATCGAAAACGGAGTTCGTATGAAGAAGATATGAATTTTTGAAGTTTATTAAATAAATTATATATTTATTTAATTCAAAATTCAAGCATTATCCGAAGAGGAGTCAACGTCCTCATCCGAGGTACACGCTGCGTACCCCTGTACGCCCTGCGTACCCGAGGGACTTGGCCTCGGATCTTCCACGTCGTCCTATGCGAGGCTACCTACCCGTCCGACCCGCCAGACTGATCCGTCCCATCCGAAGTCGAGGCAGTCGAGGCTTCGGTCATGCATGACGTACGCGTACGCGCTGCGTACGAGCGTACGCCCCGCGTACGAGGCTTCTCGGACCCTCCTATAAATAGCATGCGAGGGCTTCCGAGAAAAATGCTCATTTCTCTCCTTTCTTTCACGATATTGCCTCGTTTTTCGTGCCCGTTCAAACCCGAAGCTCTGGTCTTTTTGCTCAAGTACCGAGGGTCGATTTTACTCTCGAGAATCCCGAGAAAAATCCGTTTCCCGAGACGAAACTCTGCCCGGTTTTCCATCTCGCTATCTTCAAACTTTCAAGTGAGTTCATACCCCTTAATTTACCTTTTAAACGTTCTATAAATTCTTTTATATGCTTTCAAAGGGGGGGGATTACAAGTAAAATACACGAGTATTATCGTGTGTTACATAAAGAACTCTTTTATATGCTTTTATATATCCAAATCACATGCGATTTACAAACTTTTAAGGAACTTTCATATATATAACATATGTTAAAATAGCATTCTATCTTTTGAAATATAAATGTGTTGTAATGCATGTATACACTAAACTTTTCTTAGATTATTTGTATACTTTTCTATCTTAGACTCTACCCCAAAAATCTATGCTTTCATAACAAATGATTCCTTTTCTAGGTATTTCTAAACAAACGAGACACACTTTTAGAAAACTATAATAGGTATAGTTTTACGAACAAATTTCTAACTCTTATTTACTAGAAACATGAATTTCAAGAAGTCACTTTCATATACAAGAACAAACGTAACATTTTAACAAGTAGATCTGTTTTTATACCACGGTTTTGTGAGACACTAACTTCATGTACGTTCGAGTACACATTTCAAGTCCTGTATTATATACCAGAATCCCTTGGAGGGGGAGCATGGTGTTTGTGTATAGATTTATACGGGCTTGACAACCCGCGCCCTGACTGTTAGCTGCAGTCCACCGTTTGGGGTGACAAACGTCATAACATTCCAACGCCTGAAGAACGTTGTGTATAGGCATTCCGAGTCAATAGTATGGTTATAAAACTCACATGGGGTATTAAAAATGCACTAATTTACAAGGTTTTCAAACACATTGGTTATTTTACACTTACATACATTTTTAGAAACAAACATTGGTCTTGAGTGAAGGCTACTTTTATACTAGTAGAAAATATAGGATTTTCTAAACACAAACAAACTCAGACAAAACATTTCATTTCATACAAACATTCTCACTTAAATACTTATGAAACTCACCAGCTTAAATGCTGATCTACTCTTTCAAAATTACTTGTATGTCCCAGGAAATCAGTAATTTCAGGTATTCATTATGCTTTTGATGAAGGGATGCTGCGGCGCCAGTTTAATCTCGTATTTTGACATCATATTGTAATTGGTTTTGAACATGTAACTATTGACAAATGTAAACTTTCAATTATATATATGATGGTTGTATTGCTTTCTTTACTATGTATTCATTTGTTACGTTACCACATGAAGTCATCCGCCCCCGAACGTTTCCGCCGTTCAGGTTTGGGGGTGTGACAGATTGGTATCAGAGCAATGTTTATAGTAAACTAAGTATATCGAACCACATAAGATATACGAACTATAAATGCTAAAGGGACTAATACTCTCTGACAAAACAAATTTTCTTTTTACGCTTAAGCAGCATTGCGTTCAACTTAAATTGATAGTTTATTTAAGTACAATTACATGCATACCACAAATTATTTTCATGTTATCCAACTATACAAGTATTTAGACAAGTTAACACTACGATTGAGACTCGATATATGTAATCAGATTTTGGACAAATATAGCGTGATCAACTATATTTGCCCGAGATTGGACCAATGTATATCGAGGAATGATCGTAGCAAGCAACAAGTCAAAACTTACCAAACCATTACTAGAATCAAACACAAGAATTTAAATACTATAGGAGTATTTGCTATCTAAACTAGTTTAACTTACATGTTTTGCATGTTTCAACCTTATTCCATTCTTATAACCCTATTTCTCGTACAGTCAAATGGCTGGATTTCACCACCCTGGCGACCCCTACTTTCCCAACCAAGGCAACGAAGGATGGATCGAAGATGATCCCGAAGAGGACGAGGAACCCATAGAAGTGGGTGATGACTCCGGTACCGACTCAGAGCCGGAAGTTATCGATCCACCACCCATTCAACCTCCCGTCTTCGTAAGGAACTTTCAAGGACCGACTCCCGTCTGGGGAAGTCACCTCCACCATTGGAGCCAACAGAAAAACCTACGCCCTCCCTACGGCATGTGCCAGGACTTCTATGATGTCCGCGGCGGAGGTTCGGCTGATCGAGCACTCCCGGTAATGGTGGGTAAGTTAGCCAATCAGTCCTATCAGTCTGGAGTTCAAGCTAGTCGACTCCGGGATGTCAATGTGGAAGTGCAGGTTCACACTTCTGACATCCATAGACTGGACAAGATACAAGACAATGCTCAACTACAAACCGAAGCATTTCAAGCACAAATGATTGCAGCCCTTGCTAAACTGAGGGAACAACAAGCCGCTTTTGATAGGCGTCTAATGGAGTCGAAGCAATCAGATGCGGAGTCAAGCTCCAAGCGCAACCTACGTCGCAAGTAGTGCTTGTCAAAGACTCAAATTTTGTTATAGCTTAGGACATCGGCTAAAAGTCTTTAAATTTCTCGAACTTTGTAATCGGAGACCCTTATAGGGGTCAAATTTTCATGATAGTTGTGACAACTTTTATATTAATATAAGTGACACTATTACTACTATGTTAAGTATTTCGTTCAAACCTTGAAAGGTCTTTGTGAAACCAAATACTTGTTTCATACCTTCAGTCTTACAAATAACTTTCATTCTTCTATTTTAAGACTCATACTATCATCTGTTGTTGAACTATAGCGATTTAGTTCATGAGACACATACATTTTCTATTCTATGAAATTCTTATCCTTGTCTTTTCAACCTATAGTTGAAGGATGCCTCCGCGTAGGAATCCAAGGCGAAACAACGGTGAGGAAGCACCTGTACCACCACCACCTCCACCACCTCAATTTGATGCTGTTATGTTTCAAGCAGCAGTCACCGCAGCGGTGGCAGCTGCCATGTCACAGATCAATAACTCGAGTACTAATGGCTCGGGATCTGGCACACACCTATCCAACCATGGCGAGAGTCATGGACCACCTCGAGAATGCACCTATAAGGACTTCACCAATGCCAAGCCCCGGATGTTTTATGGAACTGGTGGTGTGATGGCCCTGAGGCAGTGGATTGAAAGGACGGAGGCAGTCTTTGAAATCTGCTCCTGTCCCAAGAACAGCAAAGTCAAATTTACAACTTTCACCCTTATTGATAAAGCTTTAACTTGGTGGAATGGCCACATTAAAGTAATTACTCTAATTGTGGCAAACTCCATAAGCTGGGAGAGCCTGAAAGCCATGATGATGAGAGAATACTGCCCACGGGGAGAGATTCAAAAGCTCGAACACGAAGTATGGACTCTCGGAATGGTTGGTACCGACATCGCTACTTATACCAACAGATTCTGCGAGCTGGCAATCCTTTGTCCAGATATGATTGCTCCCGAGAGCAAGAAAATAGAAAGGTACATCTGGGGACTGACGCCCCAAATACGATCAAGCGTGTTAGCTTCCAAACCTGACACCTTTGAAAGTGCTAAAGAACTGGCACAATCTCTGATTGACTACGGAGGTCATCAGAACTCAACCACTTCTGCACCAGAACCACAGAAAGGAAACAACAACAACAACCAAAATAGCAGGAAGAGAGTGTGGAATAAAGGGAAGGGTGGGTCTTCCCAAGAACCCGCAAAGAAACAACTAGTTTCAGTGAATGCTGCCACTGTACCTACTACAGCTCCTACAAATACCTACCCAACAAAGCCTTATATAGGTAACCTCCCAAAGTGCACCAAATACAATTACCACCACCATGGACCTTGTCGAGAAATGCAGTGCGCCAACTGCAACAGGAAAGGACACACAACCCGTTTCTGCAAGGACCCCGCAAAGTCGATCACTCAAGTTCCCGGTGCGGGTGTAGGACAGACTTGCTACGGTTGTGGCGAGTTGGGCCACTACAAGAGGAACTGTCCTAAGGCAGCAGGCACCGGAGGTGTGGGACGAGTTTTGGCAATAGGCCACGACGAAGCTGTAGCTGACCCAACTATAGTTGCTGGTATGTTCATTCTCGATAATTCATATGCATGCATATTATTCGATAGTGGAGCGGAGAGAAGCTTCGTGAGTCAAAACTTTATTCATTTACTTAAACCCAAACCTAGCAAGTTAGAAAAATCATTCACTGTAGAGATGGCCAATGGAAAAACCAAAAACACTAACTGCATATACATGGGTTGTACGTTAACTTTAGACGGCCATTCTTTCCCAATCAATCTCATGCCAGTCCAAATTAAAAGTTTCGACGTCATAGTCGGCATGGATTGGTTGAGTCTTCTTCGCGCCGACATCATGTGCTTTGAAAAAGCAGTTCGTCTTAATCTCCCTAACAACGAAACATTAGTTATCTACGACGACAAGTCTAGTACAAACCTTCGCATCATTTCGTGCATCCAAGCTCGCAAGTGCTTGCGGAAGGATTGTCGAGCATTCCTAGCACACATCGTTGATACAAGTCAAGAACTGAAGAACATCAAGAGCATCTCGGTAGTACGCGACTTTCCCGATATCTTTCCAGAAGAACTACCAGGATTACCACCGCAACGCCAAGTCGAGTTCAGAATCGACTTAGTTCCAGGAGCTACCCCTGTAGCGAAGTCGCCTTATCGTCTTGCACCAGCAGAGATGCAGGAACTTTCCAGTCAACTTAATGAACTCCTTCAAAAAGGATTCATAAGACCAAGTTTCTCACCTTGGGGAGCACCGGTCTTGTTTGTAAAGAAGAAAGACGGATCGTTCCGTATGTGCATCGACTACAGAGAGCTGAACAAACTTACTGACGACCTATTCGATCAACTTCAAGGGGCGAACTACTTCTCAAAGATAGACCTACGATCCGGATATCACCAATTACGAGTTCTAGAGGGGGACATTCCAAAGACAGCTTTCCGAACTCGTTATGGACACTACGAATTTGTAGTGATGCCGTTCGGATTAACCAATGCACCAGCAGTATTTATGGACCTAATGAATAGGGTATGCCGCCCTTACTTGGATCAGTTCGTCATGGTCTTTATCGATGATATACTTATCTACTCCCGAAGTGAGGAAGAGCATAGTCAGAACCTACGAAAAGTCCTAGAAACACTGCGAACGAAGAAACTCTATGCGAAGTTCTCTAAATGCGAATTTTGGATTCGAAGAGTCGAATTTTTAGGCCACGTTGTTAGCGAGAAAGGTATACACGTGGACCCCTCCAAAATTAAGGCCATTGAGAACTGGTCGGCACCAAAGACACCTACATAAATTCGTCAATTTCTAGGTCTAGCTAGCTACTATCGCAGATTCATAAAGAACTTTTTGAGCATTGCGAAACCTCTTACTACATTAACCCAGAAAGGCGTGGCCTTTGACTGGGAAGCGAAACAAGAGAAGGCATTCCAGACACTAAAGCAGGCCTTGTGCACCGCACCGATACTATCCCTCCCCGAAGGGATAGAAGACTTCGTAGTGTATTGCGATGCGTCAAATCAAGGACTTGGTTGTGTTCTTATGCAGAGAGTGAAGGTTATCGCTTATGCCTCCCGACAGCTTAAGACACACGAAGTGAACTATACGACACACGATCTCGAGTTAGGAGCAGTGGTATTTGCTCTGAAGATCTGCAGGCACTACTTATACGGAACAAAGAGTACTATTTTCACCGATCACAAGAGCCTTCAACACATTTTCGATCAAAAGGAACTCAACATGCGACAACAACGATGGGTTGAGTTACTAAATGACTACAAATGCGAAATTCGTTATCATCCTGGCAAGGCCAACGTAGTAGCTGACGCCCTCAGTCGAAAGGAATACACTGGTCGAAGGGTCAAATCTCTGACCATGACTATCCATTCCCACTTATCCACACAAATTAAGGAGGCACAAATGGAAGCTTTGCAAACTGAAAATGTGGTGGGTGAATCCCTGCGTGGAATGGAAAAGAATCTTGAAGTCAAGGGTGGCGGAGCCTACTATCTCATGGACCGAATCTGGACCCCGAAACATGGTGGTTTCAGAAACGTAGTCATGACCGAAGCTCACAACTCAAGGTATTCCGTTCACCCGGGTTCAGATAAAATGTATCTCGATCTTAAGAAACTGTACTGGTGGCCTAACATGAAAGCAGAAATTGCTACCTTCGTAGGTAAATGTCTTACTTGCGCTAAGGTTAAGGTCGAGTATCAGAAACCGTCAGGATTACTACAACAACCAGAGATACCAGAATGGAAATGGGAGCGGATTACTATGGACTTCATAACCAAGTTACCCAAGACGACAAGTGGACTCGATACCATATGGGTCATTGTCGACAGATTGACTAAATCCGCGCATTTCCTACCCATCAAGGAGACTGACAAAATGGAGAAGCTTACAAGAACTTACTTAAGGGAAGTAGTGCGACTGCATGGTGTTTCGATATCCATTATCTCCGATAGAGATAGTAGATTCACTTCAAGATTCTGGCAGTCACTACAAAGTTCCCTGGGGACTAGGCTAGACATGAGTACAGCCTACCACCCACAAACAGACGGACAAAGTGAGAGAACGATACAAACTTTAGAAGATATGCTGAGAGCCTGTGTGATTGACTTTGGAAAGGCATGGGACATCCATTTACCCCTTGTCAAATTTTCATACAACAATAGTTATCATACAAGCATAAAGGCTGCTCCGTTTGAAGCCCTCTATGGTCGAAAGTGCAGATCCCCTCTGTGCTGGACTGAAGTTGGCGATACCTAGTTAGCTAGAGGAAGAGTTCCTGAAAGCACTCTCACCGGTCCGAAAATCATACGAGAAAGGACAGAGAAGATCGTTCAGATTCGTGAACGATTGAAAGCCTCTAGAGACCAACAGAAAAGCTACGCTGACCAAAGGAGGAAACCTTTGGAATTCCAGGTAGGAGACCACGTCTTATTAAAGGTCTCACCGTGGAAGGGTTTAATACGCTTTGGAAAGCGTGGGAAACTAAATCCAAGATACATAGGTCCTTTCGAGATTCTTGCCAGAATCGGCCCTGTGGCTTACAAGCTTAACCTACCGCGCGAACTTAGTAACATCCATCCAACCTTCCACGTCTCAAACTTGAAAAAGTGTCTGTCCGACGAGACTCTTGTTATTCCACTCGACGAGATCGAGATCAACGAGAGCCTCAACTTTGTGGAAGAACCAGTAGAAATCATGGACCGAGAGGTCAAACAAACAAAACAAAGTCGCATACCCATCGTGAAGGTTCGCTGGAACGCCAAGCGGGGACCTGAATTCACATGGGAACGCGAAGATCAGATGAAACAAAAGTACCCTCATCTCTTTCATGTTCACTAGTATCTTTACTACTTTAAATTTCGGGACGAAATTCTCTCTAACGGGGGGATGATGTGACAACCCGATATTTCAACTCTTTGTAATGACCTAAAAGGTCAAGTATTGTAACCACTTTTGAGTTAATAAAATTAACTTTCATAATAAATGTCTAAATAGTTCTATTTAAATTCCTTCTATATTTAAATGTCTTTAAACCATGATCGTACGTAAAAAGAACGCCCAAATCCGACTTCGTATATTGAAGTTATGATTTTTCCACGTTCAGCTTAGCAACAGACAGCTAAAAACTCGAATCGGAGATCGAGTGACTTTTGGCCGGAATGACCTAAACGAGAATCGAAGGTCTCGACAATGGTATTTCAGCGGTAAAAAGTCTGGCAAAAACCGATGTCAGATAAAGAAGTTATGAATTTTTGAAGAAATTCCTTAAACACGATGAGTTATAAAATAAATAATAAAAATAATTTCGGAATTTGCCAACGAAGTCCAAACGAAAGTTGTAGAGCGTAGTCTCACCTACGCGTGGATATAAAGACCATCAAAAACGGAGTCCGTATGAAGAAGATATGAATTTTTGAAGTTTATTAAATAAATTATATATTTATTTAATTCAAAATTCAAGCATTATCCGAAGAAGAGTCAGCGTCCTCATCCGAGGTACGCGCTGCGTACCCCTGTACGCCCTGCGTACCCGAGGGACTTGGCCTCGGATCGTCACGTCGCCCTATGCGAGGCTACCGACCCGTCTGACCCGCCGTCCCATCCGACCCGCCAGACTGATCCGTCCCATCCGAAGCCGAGGCAGTCGAGGCTTCGGTCATGCATGACGTACGCGTACGCGCTGCGTACGAGCATACGCCCCGCGTACGAGGCTTCTCAGACCCTCCTATAAATAGCATGCGAGGGCTTACGAGAAAAATGCTCATTTCTCTCCTTTCTTTCACGATATTGCCTCGTTTTCCGTGCCCGTTCAAACCCGAAGCTCTGGTCTTTTTGCTCAAGTCCCGAGGGTCGATTTTACTCTCGAGATTCCCGAGAATCCCGAGAAAAATCCGTTTCCCGAGACGAAACTCTGCCCGGTTTTCCATCTCGCTATCTTCAAACTTTCAAGTGAGTTCATACCCCTTAATTTACCTTTTAAATGTTCTATAAATTCTTTTATATGCTTTCAAGCGGGGGGGGGGGGGGGGGGGGGGGATTACAAGTAAAATACACGAGTATTATCGTGTGTTACATAAAGAACTCTTTTATATGCTTTTATATATCCAAATCACATGCGATTTACAAACTTTTAAGGAACTTTCATATATATAACATATGTTAAAATAGCATTCTATCTTTTGAAATATAAATTTGTTGTAATGCATGTATACACTAAACTTTTCTTAGATTATTTGTATACTTTTCTATCTTAGACTCTACCCCAAAAATCAATGCTTTCATAACAAATGATTCTTTTTCTAGGTATTTCTAAACAAACGAGACACACTTTTAGAAAACTATAATAGGTATAGTTTTACGAACAAATTTCTAACTCTTATTTACTAGAAACATGAATTTCAAGAAGTCACTTTCGTATACAAGAACAAACGTAACATTATAACAAGTAGATCTGTTTTTATACCACGGTTTTGTGAGACACTAACTTCATGTACGTTCGAGTACACATTTCAAGTCCTGTATTATATACCAGAATCCCTTGGAGGGGGAGCATGGTGTTTGTGTATAGATCTATACGGGCTTGACAACCCGCGCCCTGACTGTTAGCTGCAGTCCACCGTTTGGGGTGACAAACGTTATAACATTCCAACGCCTGAAGAACGTTGTGTATAGGCATTCCGAGTCAATAGTATGGTTATAAAACTCACATGGGGTATTAAAAATGCATTGATTTACAAGGTTTTCAAACACATTGGTTATTTTACACTTACATACATTTTTAGAAACAAACATTGGTCTTGAGTGAAGGCTACTTTTATACTAGTAGAAAATATAGGATTTTCTAAACACAAACAAACTAAGACAAAACATTTCATTTCATACAAACATTGTCACTTAAATACTTATGAAACTCACCAGCTTAAATGCTGATCTACTCTTTCAAAATTACTTGTATGTCCCAGGAAATCAGTAATTTCAGGTATTCATTATGCTTTTGATGAAGGGATGCTGCGGCGCCAGTTTAATCTCGTATTTTGACATCATATTGTAATTGGTTTTGAACATGTAACTTTTGACAAATGTAAACTTTCAATTATATATCTGATGGTTGTATTTCTTTCTTTACTATGTATTCATTTGTTACGTTACCACATGAAGTCATCCGCCCCCGAACGTTTCCGCCGTTCAGGTTTGGGGGTGTGACATACAGAATCAAGCGTATAAGCTTGAATTGCCTACTGAACTGGAAGGTATCCATAATACCCTTCACATTTTTTATTTGAGGAAGTACTTGGGAGAAGAAGTGGATATGCTTTCATATTCAAAATTAAGGATCGATGAAAATAGAAGGTTGATTGTAGAGCCTGAAGCAATCGTTGACCGTATGCGGAAGAAATTGTGTAATAAGATTATTGACTTGGTAGTAGTGCGATGGAAACACACAACAGAGCCAAACGTCAGCTAGAAAACAGAAAGCGAAATAAAAAGTTGTTATCCTCATCTTCTTGTTGATGTATGATTCCGAGATAGAATCATCCTAATGGGGAGATAATTGTAACGCCCGTGTTTCCTGCTAGATTAGTCATAGTCTCTAATCACTTTGGTCAACTATTGTAACCTTTATATGAATGAATAAGAAATGATTATTCATATATTTATGTGCTTATGTGTTTTATACGATGTTGTGTGTAAATTGTATAAATATTTAATAATAAAATAAAAGTTATTACACATCAAAATATAAAATATATGATTTTCTTAACATAAGTTGTAGTATATGTAACAAGGATTCCGAAGATATAAAGAATGTTTGAATCTAGAATAGAAAAAAGAAGTTATGGTACGTTGAAGTCTCACGTTAAATCCGATATGACTTCGGATGTCGCAAAAGAGTGAATCGGAGATAGATCAATTGTTAAACCGAGAGCGTGCATATATAGAACGTCCAAATCTGACTTTGTATAAGGATGTTATGATTTTTCTAAGATTTCGTGCAGCAGTATGCAACACTTATATCAAAATTTAGAACGGTTGATTGTTCGGAAAAACAATCTAAATGAGAGTTTAAGATCTCGTCCATACCTATATGTTGATATAAAGATAGTCGTGAACGAATTTCATATGAGAGAGTTATGATTTTTACACGGATTTTAACAGTCTAAGCCTGTAAAAATTATAACTTAAAAAATAAAGTCATAATTAGCCGACAGAGTCTAAATGAAATTTATAGATCTCATCGATAGCTACGCATGGATATAAAATCTGTCAAAAACAGAGTTTATACGAAGAAGATATAAATTTTCTAAGAAATCAAGATTTTCCACATGTAGTCACGCGCACCGACAAGGTATGTGGCGTGCTTCTAACTCTCCATGGAAATCGCGACACGTGGCACCACACAGAATACTACACGTCAGCATGGCTGACCATAAGTGCATCACGCCTTCATTTTTCAGTTATATATAGATGCGGGTTTTCTTCATTCTCACGCCTCTTCTCCAATTATCTCTAGATTACCTCTTAGCCTTTTATCCCTTTCCCCTTTAAATTCCTGGTTACTTTAACAAAACCATGCGGTGTCAAATAGCCAGTGAATAGAAGTTCACGGATCAAAATTCTACCTGCGTAATTCCCGGTTCTCGTTAGATTACTCCGTAAGTTAAGCTACGCTTATTTTATTTTAAGTGTTACTTTTAATTATAGTCATAGTTGGTTGTTATTATGAACCTATAATTAAGATTTATCGGTGATTCCAAGTCATTGTATTGATTGATTTACTTACGTGAGTGATGTATAGGCTAGATTTAGTGAGGTTTTTAGAGTGATATTTCCAAATAGTATACTCTATATACCAAACGGACCCTATCATTATATAGCTACCAGGATTATGAAACTAGACTAATACTTAGTACTTTATATGTTTAGGTCTTTGAAAAGTGTTAAGATGAAGCACTGCTCTAAACCTCGAGATATAGTACTGCTTATTAGGAAACTGAAATGCCTTTAGATATAGTCTAGGTTAGATACGGACTTATAAAAGGTACTTAGTTCTAAATAAGTTGAATATTGGTTAGGTCTCATTCTGAGGGTAGAGTGTGAGATCAGAGTGGAGTGTAGTAGTCCTCCTTTTTATTGGATGACTAAAAATGGTGGGTCCAGATCAAACAACTGGAAAGTATGTTTGGGTCATCAACCAGAGTACATGACAACACTAGACTATTCTAGGAGGTCTAGTGAATTACGTTGCTAGTGTGGACTTATAGCCCACTGACGTAAATACAATATTTATTAATAAATCTGAACATCGGTTGCCTTTACATGACTTACATTGGCCATGGACTCCCCTAGCTGTGTAGTCATTCAGATACTCAAATAGTTTATTTGATAGGATGATTCCTCCGGATAATCTTTGTCTTAGGATTTGTGAGAATCAATTAGGTTGGGTAGAATGTCTTAAGGATATTTATGTCATACTTTATGTACCTATATTATCTGTCAATGATTGTTTTGCAGGAACAATATTATGATTATTTACCATTAAATGATTATGGGCTTGAAAGCTCTATGCATCTCACCAGGTTTCCTAAACCTGACCCATTCATTTCATTTTCATCACAAGTAGTGGATGTAAGGTTGTTGAAGCTTAGTTAGGATGCCGAGTGAAATAAAGAGACGTGTTTGTTATAGTATTTCAGTAACTTTTATATATTTTCATTGTAATGTATGTTTCAATTTGAACAATGACATCTTCGACATTTTAATATAATGAAATAGCTTTTGTTATCTCAAAATATTTATTTAACTGGGAGTTTCCTACAACTCAATATCTCAAGCGTAAAGAAAAAGTTTTAACTGGTTCTGAAAATTTGAGGGATGTCACATTTTAAAAATAAACAAGTATTATTATTAAAAAATGAAATCACAAAATTCCTTTATTTTATAGTTAATTGCAAAAATATGTAATTTTGTGGTGATCTTTACCACTTAATGGTTGTACGCAGTTAATCGTCCTAAAGGTGTGAATCCAACATATAAACAATAGACATAATGACATGATTGATTTCGACATATTTGAATGGGACTTGGTTAGTGTCTAACAAAATATTAAAGGGGAGATTGTATTTGGAGTGTGTTACTAACCTATAAGTTGGGCAAAGTTTGGAAGATAAATGTAAATTCATGAAACAAGTCTTGTTTTCATTTAGTAGGTTCTATAAACTAAAATAATTTATACAGTAAAAAGAAGAATGCAAAGCGTGTAGAGGCCCATTTTGATCAAACATCAAATTTTGTTATACACTTTGGTCCAAGCATAGCCTATATATTTTGACATGCATAAGGCTTATATTTTAAGGATTAGGGCTTGGGACTTAGGTCTTAAGCCTTACAACATAGGGATTATGATATAGGGCCTAAGGTTTAAGGTTTAGTTATGGCTCACGTCTTAAGGCTTCATACATACATACACATAAATAAACACACATTCAATAACACATGCACATACACGCACACATATACATGTATACACAACTATCAACCATTGTTATCTTCATAAGAAGTCAAATTAGTTGTTTCTGAAGGGTTTCGAGCAATACATCATTCCTATGGTGTACATGCAAACCCTAATAGTTTTTGGATCTAGTTTGTCTAATGAACATGCAATTGAATATCCAAAGCTATAAACCCTAGAGCTAACATATTATAAATTGAACTAGGGTTTAGAGAATTACCTTTGATTGTTATATAGGAATAACAATCAATTCCTTGCTTTGATTAGCTTCAGAAAACTTAGTGCCTCAAGTGTTGCACCTCTAATGGAGTCACAAACACCACTAAGTAACTAGGATGAAGAGGGAGGAGAGATGAGGCACCAAAATGACTGGAAACCCTAAAGGAAGTATTCACCACGTTTTTGGGGCCATAAGGGTTCCTTATATATGTTGGCTATTAGGGTTTAAAGCTAGGAAACCCTAATCTGACTGCTTAAGACCTAAGCAGCCCATGGACTCCCTCTTTAGAAGCCTTAGACGATTTCTAATGGGTTTCCCATTAGATTTCGTCTACTCTAACTTCTATGGAGTCCATTAGCCCATCTATGTAATTATCTTATAATTACACAGTAAGTCCCTTAAGTTTAATTAATCTCTTTTAGCCACAAAATTAATTATTAATTAATTATTGACTAATATTAATTAACAATATGATTTCACCTTTAATATATTATTCTCATAATATATTAATAAAACATAATTAAAACTATCTCTTTTTAATTCATCCTACATATTGCTATGGTGAAGGCAACCCAAAAGGACCATGTTTATAATCGGGTCAAGTACATACCAAAATAGTTATGGACTTAGACACTAATCCAATAGTCTCCCACTTGGATAAGTCTAATAACTATTTTGCATGAATTCAGAACCTTATCAGCAATCGTAGCTTTCAAAAGCCGTTCTCAACTCAGATCTTATCAAATACATGTGTCCCTTAGATAAGGGATCATATATTTCTCCATTCTCAAGATATCGTATAGACATAAGACATGAATTTTAATCATTCTCTCTATATTGTTTCCCGACTTCTGATTTATGACGAATGACAACAAACTATAATTGAACACATCAACTTAGTCCCGGCTTGGCCAAGCGCTTAGGTGTCATCACTAAATCATCGAGGGGCCCACAAATATCGCTTTTATCCCACTTTGGGTAAAAGGAATGGATAAACTTCGACTCAAATGCTCGCTTTCATTTACTGATCGAATCACACACAACAATAATTTTTATAACACTAAGTTACTGGTGCATTTACTTATTATCAATGTGCAACCGACCAACAAATAACAACTCACACATCTCGGTTTTAAGAATATACAATATTATTGACTCACAATCACTCGCGATATAATCCATGAAGTGATTCACGTGAGCGTGGGTTTAATCCAATACTCTAATCTTATCAAAGCACTCATGAACTCAGTAGCAAACTTGTGTTATGTCTAAACTCTTCAGACAATCTACAGACTCTTCATGATAGTCTTGCTTCATACCTACTTCTAGAGTATGATCGACTGTGCAGGTTTGAATAACCCAGTTATTCTGGAAGTCAAAACATGCAAAATGAAACACAACGATAATACTTAATCCTATATGGCCCCAAAACTTTTGAGTGTAAATAAAACACTTTTATTTAAACACCATATTGACTACTCATTATTCATTGTTTAATGTTTCGGATAATCAACTTATTACTTGAATTACAACAATAGTTGTCCCATGCTCCAAGCATGCACACTATGTTACCTATGATCCTTACTTTGTGAAATAGATCAATTGAAAAAACTTTTCAATGAAACTCATTTCACAATTCCCAATCCTTATCATTAGTGTAAGAACAAAACATTCTTGTCACTAATAGAATATGTTATATTCTAACATTTTCTGCAATGATCATTTCGTAATGTCATAGCACAAAAGTCACCAAGACTCGGCTAAATAAATTCCAAGGTATTCTATTGGAAATTGTTACAAGACAATTCTATAGATGTGATGTCTCTCACTCAAAGTACATTCGATTGAACATCCTTTTTGCATAAAAAAATTTAATCTAGACATAAATTCTTAATTTCCAACTCCCAATATGGAAACATTTCCATATTTGCCATACGACAACTCATTCTTAATAGAATTTTATCTATTCATAATAATGTCGATATGGTCCATCCAACACTATACTTTCAACTACTCACAAGCAACAAATCCTTGGCGAACCTTTGATCATCCTTTGATATGATTAATTATTTTAGTCAAAAACCGTTCTAGTCCCTTTTCCATCTTAATGCACTAAGCATTTGGAAAATTTTAGAACGATTAAACATTTTAGCATATGCAATTGATCCTATACCTGAAGCATATGCGACACGATTCATAATGTCTTACATAAAGACGTGATACTTTACCAGTCTTTTGCTATAATATTTCTAATTGCCATGTTCTCACATCTTTTTGATTATGAAAAGGGATGTCGTAATCATAACCAAATTTTTTGAGAATGCAATTCTCCTTTCCATATATACAATTTCCTCATGTTGAACCATTCCAACACAACGTTCATATATATTTGACTAAATTTGATTAAACTTCCACAATCTAAGCCTTTAGATTTGAAATGAAGTATAATATTCTCTCCCTTAATTAGAGAAAAACAACTTTTCAACCCTTGCAACTTTGCAAATAGAATCTTTGTTTTCTATAATTAATATTGCTAACTTACAATACTTAAAATAATAATCATGCTCCCACTAACACAATGATTATTTCCTTATTAGCATAACACTTATGCTCCCACTAGCTTTGACATGTATTCAGAAAACGATTGAACTTCCAGAATGCAATGCTTATTGAATTCCTTAAGTTCATATTTCTAATACCTAATGCTTTGATAAGCCTTTATCTAAGCTTCATAAACTCATACACCTTTGTCTTAATCTCACATGTGTGTCTAAACAAATTCAGAACTTATGTTACTAAGTCCCAAAAGTTCAGACTAATTGCCAAATCTAACAATACGAACTATGAAGAGGGATGTCGTAATCATAATCGAATTTGAGAATGCAATTTACACAACTGCTATCTCCTTAAAATCTCTCTTAGTGAAAGCATTTCCTCACAATCATTTTCATGAAGGAGGGAAACCTTATGACACTTAGATTTTATGGTATATGTGTTCCTATCCATATGAATTTTCCAAAACCAAGGTTTGCAACAAATCCAAGCTCATATGGACTGAACTTGTTTAATTTTGATTTCTTGCCTCACGGTAGCACAAATGCCCCCCATGTCTTTCAAGTAACTCACCCCTGTTAGGTTTTGAGCATTTTAACACTCCTAAGTGTACATGCAACCCTAAATACCTTGGATCTATGTTTTCTCTATTATACATGCAAATAAGAACTTCCAAGGTATTATCCTAATCTAGTATACAAAACAATGACTATAGCAAGATAGAATACATACCTCTTTGGTGTAGAAAGTCTTCATGAAGCTTGAGTGCCTAGTGCCCCAAGTGTGACACCTCAAATGGTTCACACAACACCAAATACAAATGGAATGACTTGAGAGAATTCTACACTTCATGAAAATCGGCTAGCCCTTTCTTACTCTCTCTAGTGGCCGATTTTGGTCAAGAATAAGATGCTTATATAGTTAGGGTTACACCATGTAAACCCTAATTGACATGGCCTTTCATTTCCATGATCCATGGGTACAAATACACCATGGAGCATCCATGGACCATCCTATGGGTTTTAGCCCAACTTGATTATCCATGGAGCATTAGCCCACTATACAAGTATGGATGATTTACACAATCAACCCATATATTTAATTAGTCTTCTTTTGATCACTTAATTAATCCTAGATTAATTCTTGATCAATACTAATTAAATAATCTCATTATTCTTATTATTAATATACTAGAACTTATAATATATTAATAACCATAAGTGTCTTATTTCTCTCATTAAAGTCTATCCAAGTGCATGATGCCATGCAACCCAAATGGATCATGCCGGGTCGGGTCAAGTCTTACCAATTATAGTTATGGACTTAGACATTAATCCAATAGTCTCCCACTTCGATAAGTCTAAAACTAATATTGCGTATGACTTCAGGAACCAACTGGCAATCGTAGCTCTCAAAAGCTTATGTCGAACTCTGACCTTGTAGATGAACTTTGACCTTTGTCAGTGACTTGTCCATTAGATAAGGGATCATATATTCCTCCATTCTAGATATCATATGGACTGAGACATGGATTATAATCATTCTCTCTGTCCATTTGTTGTTTCCCGATTTCCGATTTATGACGACTGACTAATTGAACAAATCAAATCAGTCCTGGCCCGGCCGAGCACTTCCATTTGTCATCATCAAATCATCGAGGGGACCACAGATATCACTTTTATCCCGAAGGTAAAAGGAATAGATAAACTTCGACTCATATGGCTTGTTCTACTACTTGTTGAATCATACACAAAGGCACGTTTTATAGCACCGAGTTACCAAATGCGTTTTCGTGCAATCAAGGTAGAACCAACTCATAGTAACAACTCATATCTCTAGGTTTTAAGAATATAAGATATTATTGTCTCATGATCACTCGTGATAAAATCCATGAAGTGATTCCAATGAGCGCGGGTTGAATCCAATACTCAGAACTTATGAGCACTCATGAGTGTTGTAGCCCTTTGTCCAACACCTTAGACCTCTACAAGCCAACCCATGACAGTCTTAATTCATATCTACTTCCAACATATGACCGACTGTGGATGGTTTGAATAACTTAGTCATTCCGGAAGAATAACCTAGTTTATTCGGGAAGTCAAAACATGCAAAATGAAACACAATAATAATTGAATCCAATATGGTATCAACACCTATGAACATAAATAAAACACCTTTTATTTATCACCATATGATTACACATTATTCATTATATACTGTTTCAGCTATCAACTTTATTCTTGAATGTAAAACAATAGTTGTCCCATGCTCCAAGCATGTACACTATGTTTTCTTAAACACTAGTCATGCCATACACCAAGTATGCATACTATGTTTGTCTATGATCTTTACTTTGTGAACTAGATCAATTGAACATAACTTCAATGATTCTCTTTTCACACTCCCAAATCCTTACTGCAAATGCAAGAATTCCAAATTCATGCCATTTACTGAAATCTGTTAGAATCTAAACTTATATGCATTGATCCTCTTGTAATGATTATACTCAAAGTCATAAAGACTTGACAACAAACATTACAGAGCATTCCAAAGGAGATCAACTCCTTGGAAACATCCTTCTTGCATTAAGTATCCTTAATCTTACACAGATTCAAAATTCTAACTTTGAAACATTTCCAGATTCCATTTTGACTATCACTTATGAACAAGAGTTGCCTCCTTACAGATTATGTCAATATGGTCCTTCCAGAATTATCACTATACTTCCAACTGTCCTTGAGCAACCAATCTTTGGTAAACCTTAGATTGTCCTCGACAATTGTTTAATCCTTTTAGTCATATCCAGTTCTAAATCTTTTCCCTTCTTAATGCCCCAGGCATTTGGAAAATTTTAGAAAGGATGAATATAGCACATGTAATCGATCCTATATCCGAAGCATATGGGACACGATTCATGATGTCTCACATAAAGACTAAACCAGTCTTTTGCTATAACATTTCCATTTCTATTTTCCAAGTTCTCATAATTCACATTATGAAAAGGGATGCCGTAATCATAATCGAATTTTAGAACGGAAATAATGGACCCATATACAGAATTCCCTTATGTTGAGCCATTCCAACATGAAATTCATATATATTTCCTTGACTAAATGATTAAAACCTCACGATTTAAGCTTATAGATTTGAGATGAAGTATAATTTCCTCTCCCTTAATTATAGCAAAACAACTCTTTCCCAATTGAAACTTTTGTTTTCTATAATTAACATTGCTAGCTTGCAATACTTATCATAATTATCATGCTCCCACTAACATGATGATTATTAGCATAACACTTATGCTCCCACTAGCTTTGACATGTACTCAGAAATCAGCTGGACTTCTAGAAATCAATACTTCATTGACTTTCTTAACAAACTTCAGATTTCTGATACTAGATTGTTTTGATAAGACTTTATCAAAATCATACACCTTCCCTTAGATATCACACTTGTGTATCTAAACAATTATGAAGAGGGATGTCGTAATCATAATGGTTAGACCTTTTTGCCACTTCTCACAAGTCCAGGTTAGTGTGCCGGTAAACCACACACGCTCCACTAACGACTTTGAGAATACAAATATCACAATTGCTATCTAGCTAAAATCTACTTAGAGAAAGTGTTTCCTCACCATCATTTTCATGAATCGGAGAGAAACCTTATGACATTTAGATTTAATGGTGTATGTGTTCTTATCCATGTGAATTGTCAAAACCATAGTCACAAGGCTAGGATAATGACAAATCCAAACCCATATGGATTGAACTCAATCTTAACTTCTTGCCACCTGGCAGCTCAAGGGCCTGCCATTGCTTCCAAGTTGTTATGCAACCAATTGAGAACTCTAAGAACTCATATGCAAAGCCAACTTTAACTGGAATGGGCACAGAATATGTCAACACGATAGGTTATGAACCTCAAGTCGTGTGCTAGTGAGGAACTTCAGGTTTCATTCTTGATTAGTTCTTGAGACTTTCAAGACCTTTAAGACTCTCACTGTCCTCTTGACATATAAGACTTTCTTTTCAGATATTCAAGAGATAGTGTGGATTCTAATCAAGACAAACACTCTACATAATTGGCCTTAGTTGGTCTTTGTTTTATCCAAAACATCACAACTTACCAATTTCAAATGTACAAGAGTAGAAAACTTTTACTCTTACATTTGACAAGTGTTTTAAACCTTCTTTGAGACATGTCACTCAAATTACAATCTTGGAGTATGACTCTAAGACTTGTATTGGAACGAAGTATGACTCATCTTCTTGACTTAACCATTTCAACAATTCAAGATCCCTCTTCTTAGTCATAAGAATGCACTAAGATTTCCCTTAGAGAACTAATTTTGATATGGTTTCTTAATCATTAAGATGATCACAAAACTGATACTAAAGTACTCTCCCATCTTTTCAGATTTGAGAAACTTTTATCCTTCTGCCTAATTTGATTATTCTTATTCGCTCTGCCTTTACATTGGAACCTTTTACAATGTCTCAGAGTTACACTTAAGCTTGTAAGTATAATCATATTTACTGAACTTAAGTAAATCATGACAAATAGTCTTATCAATCTTTTGTGGTGGACTTAATCAGTGCACTAGAATGTGTACTCGATCCCTTAGTCCATTACTTGACTCACACATCCATGTGAATAAGTAATTAGTCTTAATCTCCCAATACTTGACCGTTCTCATTCATCATGCTATACAACTTGCATGATTCCAAGTTTCTATCCAACTAAAACTTGGGTGATGAGAATCTTTCCTTATTTGGTAAATTTAGACATTACCACAAATGAAAGAATAAATTTCATATTTCCACTCTTGCTATTAATGGAATCATATAAGCAACAATTTTCCCCCAAATGCCATTGTAAGGATATTTTAAAATAAATAAAATCAAAAAAATTTTCTTTTATTTTAAAAACTTTGCGGAAAAACTTATCCTTACAATCCATATGAAAACTTGTTGTTATCTATTCCTAAGCAATATCTCATAACTCCTAAGAAGTAGCTCAAGAATCCGATCTTCAAACTATGCGATAGAAATCCATCTATGCGATCAGATTCAGCATATTCTTTCTTTAAGTTTCTTCACTTTCTTTGATTCTTAAAACACCACCATGTGACCCAGTCACATCATGTATCAAGAATCTCAGAATAGAAACTTAGCAGAGCTAGATAGTGGACTATACCTAAAGTAGAGTCAAACTTATTGACTTCAACATCCTTAGGTAAATTTGGCACATCCGTAACCAATTTCCCTTCCTTTGGCAATATAAACATATGGACCCTTTGATAATGGTACACGGGACTATCACAGACTTAGCTTTTCTCTTTACCATTTGGTCAACCGAGTTGACTATGGCCGATCCCTTTCCATTGGGAAGAGAATATTTTTTCTGGATTTCCTGTGTCACTATTGTCAATGTCCATCAAGTTTCAAGGAAGTTTATCTTAACAAATAAATAAGATCATTAAGGTTCTTGTCATAGTCTGTTTCATAGGTGTCCCAAAGGAACTCACTATGTGACTTAGAAAGTGATTGAACCACCAACTTTCTCAAGACTTTGACACCCAACTCTCCCGGCTTGTCAATATGTGACTACATCTCCAAGATGTGATCACACCTAGACCTTGCCTTGCCAATAGGGATTGAGTGACCTTAAACTTTTCAAGAACTTGTGGGTTAGTGAGAATAATTGGAGGAGGTGGAAGAAGAATGATTTCCATGGGACATCATCTTCATTTAGGAAAGCTTGTTTCAAGAGATTTGGGAAGATCATAAATGTCTACACCAGACATGTTGTGGGAGATATTCAAGATAGTTGAATTTTAAAGTCCTTAATATGACACCCAATATGAAATATTAAGGCTAGGACCCAACAAACTATTTTATAACTTAGAAGAGGTATGCCGTAATCCAAGCTATAAAATATTTGAAGGTAGGTGAATGACGATTCACCAATTTCCACCAAGATAAACGAAATGTATTATTAGGTTTTAATTGGTTTTGAAACTCCTAGATCTTTGAGATTCATTGAACTGTTCAAAGGCATGTTTCAATCTCAAGTGTGCCCTTCAGGTTTTGTGACTGGGATGCCGAGGATCACAAAACAAGGTGTGAAGTAACCATGCAAATTACTTGGTACCCTTAAGTGTTTACCCCTTAATCGATGTGCCGGTTAACCACACACGCTCCATCGATACTATGATAAACATTAAGTTACCCTTTGCCTACCTTGTTAAATACGAGTTAGTGTGCCGGTTAACCACACACGCTCCACTAACCGAGTTAAACACAGTGCAAAGTATAAGTTCATGGATTAGCACCTTATTCACTTTTTCCTAAGTAACTAAGATTGGGTATTTATTAAGAGTTTAGTTACTTAGTATTTATCATTAATACTTTTAATGAAGGGAGAATTATAGTCTTGTCAAACCCGTTCGGCTAACGACCCTCCACCAGTCAAGCAAGCGGTGGGTGAGAGTGGACACCCATTAAGTTGCCATTTTATAGGCAACAACCTTATACCCACCTTATAGACCGCCTTCGTGAATGAGGCGTACTAGTGGTAAGACTGACTTTACTCTTATATATATATATATATATATATATATATATATATATATATATATATATATATATATATATATTATTAACTTATAATATTATAAAGTATAAGAGTTGAATTTTAACTTTTAAAATTCTAAGGGCTAACTTGGAATTAAAGTATTCATAAGAGAAAACTTTACAAATTCCAAAACTTGAGGGCAAGTTTTGAAACTATTCAAAACTAATTAATTTCATAACTTATGTGTTTAGAGTAGTTTTAATCCAAAAACTCTTCAAGTTCCATAACTTGAGGACAAGTTATGGAAGACTTTAAACTAATAAAAGAATTAACTTTTCTTTATTTTACAACTTATGGAATTAATTAAGGTTACACTTTTTTTTTAATTTATTATTAATGAAGTGACTCTTGAACCTCCATAACTTAAGGACAAGACTCTTCATCTTTTGTAACCATTGTCAACTTTTATGAGTTTTATGAAACTTAAATGTGACTTTTCATATAACTTGAGGACAAGTTACACAAACACATTTTATAATCAACTCTTAGATTAATTTGGATTGAAAACAATAATTTCACATAACTTTCCTATTAATCTAAGCAACTCATAAGAACAAGATAATTCAAATCAAACTTTTTCATGTAATTAGTCTAAACCTTAAACTAATACAAAACATAAATCTATTGACAATTATCTTTGAAAATGGATTAACATGAACATTACCACATCAAAAAACAAGTTTATAAGTTCAAAACAACTTAGGGTAATGTTCCTAGTCCATTTCTAGCCAAAAAAAACTCGAAAATATGCTGTCTGGGGGTCCAACTCGTCGAGTGCATGAACCAACTCGGCGAGTTGGATCGATTTGATCACTTTTTAGGCATGGACTCGCCGAGTCTCCTGATGGACTCGCCGATTCTGATGATCAGACAACAACAAATTCGTTTTTTTCAGCTTCTATTGCAGGTATAACAAGAAAACAAGCCTAGGCTCTGATACCACTGTTGGGTTTTGAGCATTCTAACACTCCTAACTGTACATGCAACCCTAAATACCTTGGATCTATGTTTTCTTTATTATACATGCAAATAAGAACTTCCAAGGTATTATCCTAATCTAGCATACAAAACAATGACTATAGCAAGATAGAATACATACCTCTTTGGTGTAGAAAGTCTTCATGAAGCTTGAGTGCCTAGTGCCCCAAGTGTGACACCTCAAATGGTTCACACAACACCAAATACAAATGGAATGACTTGAGAGAATTCTACACTTCATGAAAATTGGCTAGCCCTTTCTTACTCTCTCTAGTGGCCGATTTTGGTCAAGAATAAGATGCTTATATAGTTAGGGTTACACCATGTAAACCCTAATTGACATGGCCTTTCATTTCCATGATCGATGGGTACAAATACACCATGGAGCATCCATGGACCATCCTATGGGTTTTAGCCCAACTTGATTATCCATGGAGCATTAGCCCACTATACAAGTATGGATGATTTACACAATCAACCCATATATTTAATTAGTCTTCTTTTGATCACTTAATTAATCCTAGATTAATTCTTGATCAATACTAATTAAATAATCTCATTATTCTTATTATTAATATACTAGAACTTATAATATATTAATAACCATAAGTGTCTTATTTCTCTCATTAAAGTCTATCCAAGTGCATGATGCCATGCAACCCAAATGGACCATGCCGGGTCGGGTCAAGTCTTACCAATTATAGTTATGGACTTAGACATTAATCCAACAACCCCTACATATTATTGTACTTTCATTGATCAAGGTGCTTTGTGTTTATGCATTCAAATGAGAGTTCATAGAAGTCATATGCATAATTAACTAACTGGAATGGCATAGAAACAAAATTATGTCAACCATGATAGGTTACAAACCTCAAGTCATGTGCTAATGATGATCAACTAGGTTTATTCTTGCTTTGTTCTTGAAACTTTTCAAGATTATTAAGGCTCCCACTGACTCCTTGGCATATAAGATTCTCTTGTCAAGATACATTTCTTGACAAACAAATATTCAAGAGTTAGTGTAGTTTTTATCAAGACTAAACACTTCTCAAAATTGGTCCTAGTTGGTCTTTGTCTTATCCAAGACATCACAACTTACCAATTTGAAATGTGCAAGAATAAGAAAACTTTTCCAAATTCCACATTTGATTAGTGTTATAAACCTACTTAAGACTTGTCACTCAATTCACAATCTTGGAGTATAACTCTAAGACTCGATGTTGGAACGAAGTATGATTGACTTCTTGATTTTAACCATTTCCATAATTCTCAATTCCTCTTCTTAGCCATATAAATGCACTAAGACTCACTTAGAGGATTATTTGAGATATGGTTCTTAATCATTAAGACTTATCATAAAAACACAATAAAAGGTAATCTCCCTTCTTCTTAAAATGGAGAAACTTCTATCTTTCTGCCTACTTGATTCTTCTTATTCGTTCTGCCGTACATTGAAACATTTCAATGATTCAGAATTACACTTAATCTTGTAAGCATAAACACATTTACTAGACTTTTAGTAAATCATGACGAATAATCTTATTGTTCTTTGTGGTGAACTTGACTAGTGCACAACATTGAGTACCAGTTCTCCTAGTTCTTCACTTGACTCTTTGTCAAGGAATTAGTCTTCATTTTCCAAATATGAAGGTTCTCATTCATCATACAATACAATTTGTATGATTCCAAGTTTCTGTCCAATTGAAACTCGAGCGACAAGAATCTTTCCTTATTTGGTAAATTCTCGACATTTCCACAAATAACATAACTAAGAATCACATCCATTTCAACATTGCTAAAACTAGAAATACAAAAATGTCAATTTTTCATACATGTCATTGCAAGGAAATAAATAAATAAGACAAAAACAAAAATTTATTTTATTTATAAAAGGTGCGGAAAAACTTGTCCTTACAATGCATTTCAAATGAAAAACTACGCTATTACATATTCCTAAGCAATCTATCATAACTCTAAAAGTAATAGCTCCAAAAATCCGATCATCGAATCATGGGATCGAAATCCATTTTTTCGCGATCAGACTCAGCTTAGTTCTTCCTTTAAGCTTCCTCTCTTTTCTTTGATTCTACAAAACATCGAACATGTAATCTTATTACATAATGTATAAAGATCAAAAAATAGGAACTTACAGAGTTAATTAATGAATTTTACCTGAAGTAGAGTCATACGTCTTGACTCTCCCATCTCTTAGATCTCTCAGGTAGAGAGGGCAGCTTCCTCTCCAATGCCCCTTCTCTTGGCAATAAAAGCAAATTGACTCTTTTGGAATAGCGTACGGAACTACCTCAGACTTTAACTTTCTCTTATGGTCAAACGTTTTAACCATGGCATGCCTTTCGTTGCCATTGCCTATGTCCATGGAGGTTTGGAAGGCAGATCTACCAATCAACATTTCTTCACCAGTGCGCCAAATCATTTCTGATTCAGCAGCAACATGTAAATATGTGAGATCGATGAGGGTCACGTCGTGGTCCACCATATAGTACTATCTTACGAGCTCACTATATGAGTCAGGAAGCGATTGAAGATCCCAGTCAATAACCAGCTTCTCAAAGACAATGACTCCCAACATTCTTAACTTTTCAATGTGCGACTTCATCTCTAAGATGTGTGCACATACTGACTTTCCTTCTTCATGTTTATTTGCCAAAAAGGCTTGAGTGAGCTTGAACTTTTCAAGCCTTTGAACTTGTGGTTTAGGAAGTACAATAGGAGGAGGTGGAGGAAGTGAAGCATGATCTCTTGTTCCTCGATCGAATCATGGAATATCATCTTTATGTGGAAAGCTTGTTCCAAGGGATTTGGGAAAACCATAGTTAGAATCAGACATCTACAAAATGGGAGAAAATTTGAGTCAGTTGATTGAGTCCTTAATAAAACAACCAAATGAGTTATTAAGGCTAGGATCCAACACAATACTCTACAACTTAGAAGATGGATGTCGTAATCTAGTTGCAGAATATTTGAAGGTAGGTAAATGACTATTTACCAATTTCCACCATGAAAAACGAAAAAGAAGTTTAAGTTTTAAATGAATTGAAATTCCTAGATCTTTTGAGATTCATTGAACCTTTCAATGGCATGTTTAATCTCGATTATGCCCTTCTATTTGTGACTGGGATGCCGAGGATCACAAATAAGGTGTGAATACCCATACGAATCTACGTGGTGCACTCAATGCGACTATCACCTAATCAATGTGCCGGTTAGCCACACACGCTCCATTGATCTGCGATAAACATCGAGTCACCCTTCGCCACCAATGTCAAACCCAAATTAGTGTGTCGGTTAACCACACACGCTCCACTAACGTCTCGGCAAGGGTACAAAGTGTCATTCCATGGATTAGCATACAATTTCATATTTTGCCTAAAGTAACTATGATTTGGGAATTTGAAAAACTTTTAGTTACTTTGTACTTCATTATACTTATAATGGAAGGTTTGTCCTATCCTACCCATTCAATCGTCATTTTATAGGCAATTTTCTTAAACACCCCTTATAGACCAGCTTCGTGAATGAGGCCTACTAATGGTAAGACTGACTGTTTACTCATACATATATATAATATTAGACTTTTAATGTTATATATAGTATAGGGTCTATTTTAAACTTTTAAAATACTAGGTGGTCTAGTTTAATAAATTATACTTTTAATTTAATTAAATGTAAACCAAAACTTTATGGGTTTATTAAATCTCTTTTAATTATACACCTTAATTAATTAATAAAACCATAAGGGTATAATATGAACTTTTCAAAGTATTAGGGTTTTAAAATTTAATATTTCAAAATTAAACTATCAGTCAAATTTTAAATTCCAAAACTTGAGGGCATGTTTTGAAACATTTCAAAACATTAGGCATTAGAACTTAAATATTTCAAAATTAACTTTTAATCAAAAATTTAAATTCCAAAACTTGAGGACAAGTTTTGAAACTATTCCAAAACACACAAGATCAAATTGCAAATAATTTAAAATTAAACAATTAATTTATAATTATCTAATTTGACCTTTAATTTTATTTTTACAAGATAATTCAAATCTAGATTACAAATAATCAATCTTTATCCAATAAAACAAATGATTATCTAAATTTTCACAATTATCTTCTATTTTGGCAAGGATAATTTCCAAATATTGATAAAATTCAGATTTTATTAATAAAAAACGTTTTAGGTAATTATCCACAACCAAAACAGAAAGAAAATCACGAAAAATAGCTGCCAGACTCGTTGGCTCATCGAGTCAGCACTGGACTCGTCGAGTACCCAGAGGACTCGGCGAGTCTAATCTTAAAAACTCAAAATTTTCGATTTTCAGCCAATTTCAATCAAATAAGCATCAAATTCACTAACAAACGGCCCTAGGCTCTGATACCACTGAAGGGTTTCGAGCAATACATCATTCCTATGGTGTACATGCAAACCCTAATAGCTTTTGGATCTAGTTTGTCTAATGAACATGCAACTGAATATCCAAAGCTATAAAGCCTAGATCTAACATATTATAAACTGAATTAGGGTTTAGAGAGTTACCTTTGATTGTTATATAGCAATAACAATCAATTCCTTGCTTTGATTAGCTTCAGAAAACTTAGTGCCTCAAGTGTTGCACCTCTATTGGAGTCACAAACACCACTAAGCAACTAGGATGAAGAGAGAGGAGAGATGAGGCACCAAAACAGCTAGCAACCCTAAAGGAAGTATTCACCATTTTTTTTGGGGCCATAAGGGTTCCTTATATGTGTTGGCTATTAAGGTTTACAGGTAGGAAATCCTAATCTGACTGCTTAAGCCCAAGCAGCTCATGGACTCCCTCTTTAGAAGCCTTAGACGATTTCTAATGGGTTTCCCATTAGATTTCGTCTACTCTAACTTCTATGGAGTCCATTAGCCCATCTATGTAATTATCTTATAATTACACAATAAGTCCCTTAAGTTTAATTAATCTCTTTTAGCCACAAAATTAATTATTAATTTATTCTTGACTAATATTAATTAACAATATGCTTTCTCCTTTAATATATTATTCTCATAATATATTAATAAATCATAATTAAAACTATCTCTCCTTAGTTCATCTTACATATTGCTATGGTGAAGGCAACCCAAAAGGACCATGCTTATAATCGGGTCAAGTACATACCAAAATAGTTATGGACTTAGACACTAATCCAACAATTTCAACCAATCATCTATCAATTAACGCCATCACCGAACATATTGTTAGTTAAGAACTTAAGTGATTACTGTAATTTGGTCATGCTAGGTGTTATTATTACTATTGTATCATTTTTCACCACCAGTCCACCCGGCCACGACATTGATGTCGTGGCTGGAAACTATTTTAACCACTTCAGAATTTTCAAATTTGACAATAAATTTTGTAGATGATATTAAAACTTTGATGTCACATTTTGTTTTTTTTAATTTATAGTGAGATTGATACATGTAAATAGTATAATTTCATAAGTTAATTTAATTTTCATTTTTACAAAGATTATGTAATACTCCAATCAGGAATTACTTTGAAACCCTAGAAGAAATCTAATTTTAGTATAATAGCCCCTTAAGTACGTTGGACGTACTTATGAGTACGCTTAGCATACTATACAAGGATGATCGCGGAGGGGCAGGACATACGTTGGGCATACCAGAAGTACGTTGGGCGTACGTGTCGGATGTCTAAACCCTAAATTCCGGACTTGAGGCCTATTTAAACATTCTTAAGACCCTTGGACTTAACCCTAGACAGCCTCCATAGCCTTATTTCTTCCTTCTACTCCGGAGAGAGTTTGTGAGAACATTTTTGAGCTTAGAGAGTGCATTTGTGGCCATTTTAGTTTCCATTCAAGAAGGAGAAGTTGTCAAGAAAGCTTGGAGTGACATTAGGCTTCAAGAATTTGCACCTAGTTCATCGTGAGGAGCTTCTGGAGGTATAAAGCTTTGATCTTTCCATCTTATTCAATAGATCTAGTTAGGGTTTTCTAGTTTTGTCCCTTTTGTTGGTTTTGCACCACCTCTTGTTAGTTGAGCAACTCCAGAGGGTGGAAATGTTAGATCTGAGGTCCTTTGGTCCAATCATATCATAAAAATGAAGTCTTGATGGGTGTTTTGACCTCATGCATGGATTAAGACCCTTAGAAAGGTCTCAATGGGATTGTTGGGAACATATGAGACATGCAAAGGCATAAAGTTGTCAACTTTATGCCCGAGGTCATCTTAATAAGCTTAGATCTGACTTTTAGACGTGATAAAATCGAGTATTAAGCACTTAATGGAGAAACTGCCTAATCTGTTAGTACGCTAGGCGTAACCTAGCATACACAGCGCATAAGGCCTAAGGACTCAATACGTTGTGCGTACCAGGTTGGTACGCTAAGCGTACGCTCATCAGTTGGACTTGAATTTGTTTTGGGCCTTTAAGCTTTTGGACCTCAATTAACCATTGGGCCTAGTCACGTTTTGGGTTAGTGGGCCAATTTATCTGTTTTGGACCATGGATGTTGTAACATCCGAAATTTCAGGTATTATATTTATTCATTTTATTTTGAGTTTTGTGGAAGAACTTGGCGAGTTGGTGCGTAGACTCGCCGAGTAGAGACGCGATTTCTCACCCGGATTAATGACCAGACTCGACGAGTCGCATTGGTGGACTCGGCGAGTCCGTGCTGTTTAATGAAACCCTAATTTCTCGGGTTTGGGGTCTATTTAAAGGGGCCTTATGGCCGTCATTTGTGCTCACCATCCCCCAGAGCGAAACCCTAGTGAGCTTGAGCGTTTGGAGTGAGAGAAGGAGCCATTGTCGACCTTGGAGGTGTTGTCTAGCAAGGGAAAGGAAGCTATAGCCAAGAGGAAGCAAGAGGGTTAACTTCCTGAAGATCTGAGGTCCAGAACATCACGTTTGAGGTACTATTTTCGAAACATTTTCTGTTGAGGTGATGTTCATGTTGATTTAGGGCTTATTGAGCCCTTTTGTGACTACATCTAGTGCTCCCATGGTCCCTTAAGCGAGTTAGGTTCTGGATCTGGACCTATGGAGGTCCAGAGTGCCTCTTTGTCCAAGCTTTATTTGAGTCTATGGAGGTTTTGGTTTGGGATCATTGTGTGTGAGGTTAAAACACCATTTATGAGTCAATAGATGTGATATGAGCGCCAAGACATAAACTTTACGTGATAAATAAGCTTGGAAAGACTGGATCTATGAGCTAGTGGAACAGATCTGACCTCCGAAGGTCGTTTGGGGTTATGCATGGAATGCACTCGTCGAGTCCATTGGCAGACTCGACGAGTTGGAGCGAGTTGTTCCGTGTTTTCAAACTAGGGGTTGACAAACCGATTTGGGTGAGTGAATCGGTGAGTCGGAAGCGATTCAGAGGAATCGGGTCCCCGTAGGGACTCGGCAAGTCCACGCCAGACTCGGCGAGTTGGGTTGACCGTTGACCATTGACCAAATTTGACCGGTGTTGACTTGATAGAGTTAGTCAACCCTAGTTGGGAAAGTGTTAATTAGATATATATTTGTGTAATAGGAGGACTATAGCTCGGGAGATCGAGCACTAGTGATTTCAGGGATTTACGAGTTACCGAGATACGCGAGGTGAGTCTTCTCACTATACTTTACCTTGAGTACGTAATTAGAGTTATGTGATACAGTGTTGTATGCTATATATGTGTTATGTGTTGCACTGCATTATTCTATGTGATTTATGTTGTGCATACTACAGAGTTAGAACCGGAAGGTTCCTAGACATAGAGCCTGAGGGTTCATAGAGTTGGGTGCACGGACCCAAAGAGTTATAGCCTCGAGTGGCTAATATGTGTTATATATATGGTATTTTGGGGAACTCACTAAGCTTTGTGCTTACAGTGTTTGGTGTTATTTGTTTCAGGTACTAGTGAGGATCGTGGGAAGGCGCCGGCCTGATCAGTACACACACGGGATTTTTATGTTATGAGATCTTGGGATTGTTATATGCTATGAATTTGAGTTTCAAACAATGATGTTTTTATGAATAATAAATGAATAATGTTTTTATAAAATGCGAAAAATTGTTTTGAAATATACGGTATTACAAGTTGGTATCAGAGCCTTCGTTTGAGGGATTCGAGTACACCTTCGGGGGTATTTGAACTCAAACTGAGGATTTGAAAAACATTTTCAAAAGAGAACCAAGTTTTCTAAAAAGAGTAAAAGATTTTTAGAAAACGCAGAGCAGAGTTGTGTGTACGATCAATCAGCGCCCGAATAGTGATTTCCCAAAATACCCTTATGTTGTATGTTTATGAGATTGATTTGATGTATTCTTGTGCTAGAGTGGGCTATGTATTCCTATTAGGACTAGAGAGGCCTGATTTGTGATGCCTTAGCCTAGGAGGAGGTGAGCTGCTATGAGATGCTTGAGAGTGAGTAGGTAGCAGTGAGGAGCTTATGAGAGATCTGTTAGAGAGTGGATTATGCATAATAGAGTACTTGGGACTTGGGATCCTAGGAGGAGGACTTGAGGTGTATACTGATACGGTGTGGACAGTAGTATTGGGCCCGTACTACTGAAAACACTTGGGCGGTGTACAGTTCAAGTAAGAATCTTTGGGATGCTAGGGATCAAGGAGGGACGAGTTATCGAGTGCGAGTATGCTCGAATGAATTTCTAATATATCGTATGTTGTATTTCAGAGGTAGATCATGGTGAGGACACATCATATGCCAGAGAGCAGTGGGGCTAGTGATGAGGAGATCCGCCGGATCATCCATGAGGAGGTGGTTACGGCCATCAGGGCAGAGATACCGGAGATGTTCGGGTCTATTAAGACCATGTTGTTTGATGAGCGTTATGCTGCTCTTTCTGAGGCTGCTGTTGCAGCAGCCACCACAGTCGTCGCTGCTACTAGGCTGCAAGGGGGTGACTCATTGTTGTTCAGGGAGTTCAGCAACACGAAGCCACCAGAGTTTGATGGGACGCAGGATCCGATTGCAGCGATGAGATGGGTATCTGACATTGAGGGGTGTTTCTATACTTGCTCATGCCCGGAGCACTTGAGGGTTTGGTTTGCGCTGAACCAGCTTCGCCTGGGGGCGAAGGACTGGTGGAAGTTCGCGACAGCACACTATTCTCTAGCAGAGCTTGCTGCGGTGACCTGGGAGAGGTTCACCACCATGTTTCGTGATGAGTATGTTTCCTCGGTGGAACGAGATCGATTGGCACAGGAGTTTTTGACCCTCAAGCAGGGTACAGAGTCTGTTACGGTTATCACTAGGATGTTTCATGAGAGGGCGATGTTCTGCCCTGAGCACGTGTCTACTGAGCAGGCACGTATGAGCCGTTATTTGAGTATTTTGAGGAGAGACATTCGGGAGTTCGTGGCGAACTCCTCGTACCAAACATTTTCCAAGCTTCAGGCAAATTCCCGGAAGAGAGAGATGGAGCTAGAGACTCAGGCTAGGGAGGAGCGCGGAGTCTCAGGGGAGGGATTGGTGACCGGCACAGTCCCAGCCGGCAGCCAAGCGGGTCAAGCCCGCTGATTCCAGAGCAGGGAGCCAGAAGGGCCGCACTTGTGGAAAGTGTGGCAAGGGTCATGATGGAGTTTGTAGGGCGGGATCTTGCTACAAGTGTGGTAAGGAGGGGCATATGGCCAAGGACTTCCCCAAGGGGTTTGCAGTGTGTTTTCACTACAACCAGACCGGACACCGGAAGGCCGAATGTCCGCTGCTACGAGGGACAGCACAAGGAGCTTCTCAGGGGTCTGCCCCTGCTGCTGTTAGAGTTTCTGATAGTCAGCTGATGAAGACCGAGACGCCGAAGGCTTGGGGGAGAGCCTTCCAGTTGACTGCGGAGGAGGTCCACGCAGCGCCCAATGTTGTGGCTGGTATGTATTCTTTCTTGTAATTATTGTAATGTTTGAGATTTTGTGCTTATTTTATGTTATGCGTAGGTACTTTTCTTGTGAGTTCTGTACATGCTTTGGTGTTATTTGACTCGGGTGCGAGTCGATCTTTTGTATCGTTGGCTTTTAGTCATCACATCAGTATTAGTCGGGAGGCGTTGAGTCGACCTTTGAGAGTCTCCATCACCGATGAGAGAGCAGTGTATGCCACGGAGGTGATTCGAGGGTGTGTACTCGAGATCTTCAGTGTAGAGTTTCCTATTGATTTGGTCCCGATTGCGATGGGGGATGATGTGTGCAAACTCACTTAGTTTTAAACCTACTTTTAATTATCAAATAACACACAAAAGGCGGTGAACCTATCAATTGTGGTATAGCTAAATAAGCAGGGTATCGAACACAGGGAACGGCAAATTAAACTAAAAACTAATTTAATCTAAGTTAATTAAGAAGTAGGGGTTTTTTTGGCTTCTCAATCGTAGCAAGGTACTTCTGAATCGTCCCATAACTCTCCTCAATCGATCTGTGGAATTATCTTTAAATATACGAATCAACTCGTCGAGTCCCTCTCACATTCACCGTATTGCGATAACTCTCTGGGATCCCGAGTCATTATCTTCTCGATTCTTCGATTGGACTCGCCGAGTAGTCGATCTGACTCGCCGAGTAGGTGCCATTTTTAGTGTTTTTCTTCTTTATTCCATTCTCGATCTTCTAACTGTTTCTCCCGCTTCCTTTCGCTTCCGAGCTTCATCTTTGGACTAAAAAACATAATTTAACACTTTTAAGTACCTTTTGTCCATAATATGCAATAATTTAGCTAATAAATGAATAAAATGTATACTTAATATGAACTAATTATGCACATATCAAAATACCCCACACTTGTCTTTTGCTTGCCCCCAAGCAAAACTGAATTTTAAACATATTAGAATCATATATAACAACTCCAATCTAACCCAGCCATTATGCCAAGACCGCAACGCATGCATTTGTGTCTAAAATTTTTCCTAAAAACCTCCCATATTCCAAATACTCACAATCCTCATAAACACTTGCCCACTCATCCCGAACTATGCTCATTTTATGCAACCCTCCGAATCCGTCCGCAGAAAACCTCTTACCCTCAAGGTGTTATTAATTGAGCAACCCAAGCATACATAATCTAGAATTACAACTTTTTGATACCACTATGGAGCTCTTTTGAATTCATCTCTTCTTTGATATTTGCTTTGATCTCTTTGAATTCACCAACTTTATTGTTTGATTTTCGGGTATCTTCAACTTTTTTGGATTTCTTGGAATTTTGATCTTTTGATCTTCACTTTAATTGCTCTAAAATTCATACAATTTCTCTTGTAATTCTCTCTCTTTTTTTTTTAACGTGTGCCTCTCTTTTTTCACTCAAAGCCCTGCATGCTTAAGCAAGGGCGCTTAATCTCAACCTTTATTGGCTAATGATAATAATTTTTCTGGATACATTTCAGGTTTAGGCTGCTAAACATATTGCATCCCTCGGGCTGAGCAAGGTTATGTTTTTGTCCCATGATTTCACTGGAATAAGGAAGCCACAAATGCACTAGAATGTATATAGGCTCAACTAAACATTTGGGTTATTATGCAATTATCAACACAACTCTAACATGGAGTCCTAATTACTTTTACCAAAATTTTCTAAATAAGGTCCTAAGTAATACTTTTGGTATGCAAAATTTTAAAATTAACCTAAATTAAGACTCTAAATTTTCTATTATGTAACCAACCCCCTACCCACACTTATTTGATGCAATGCCCTCATTGCATATTATGCATGATAAAAGCATAAAAAGAAACTAAAGAGGGAATTGGAACAAACTCCCCTGGGATAGCAGTGGATAGGTTGATCACTTTTATTTTAGCTCCAACTTCAATTTACTTTAGACATGGTAACATCTCATCCATGCCTTGGGTGTCTTGTCTCGTGTGGGTTGCTCCAAATACGTGGAAAACAGTGTAAGATCTTCAGGAATTAATATGGAAAGAATAAATAGTCAAGTGGTACTCTAATTAGCAGCAAATCAGCAGCCCCTTCGACATGAAACCAAACGACTCGTCGAGTATATACCAGACTCGTTGAGTTACTTTGGGAAATCTTCGGATTTTTGAGAATTAAGGGAGACTCGTCGAGTCAGTTTAGTGCACTCGACGAGTTGGTCACTGAATGAAAATTATAGAATTCTGCATCTGATCCAGCTTCCAATAAACTCTCTATACTTTCTATTCACTTCTAGACTCCCTTGCCAACATCTATAAGGACCGGACTCAATACTTTAACTCTAACGCTCCTTTTTCTTGACTCTCTTTCTCACTTTGATTCTATAACTCTAAACCATTTTGAAGCTAGCACTCCTAATTCAATTCTGAAAAATTGTCAAAGCATCAAACATTAATCAAACATCAAAAGCAAGTTTTAAAAACATCAAACAAACCACATAAAACAAACAAACACAAAATTAAAAATTGTTCAATAAAAATGCATAAAACATCAATCCTCCTCCTCATCATCATCAAGCCCTACTCCACTTCCTCCAGCTCCACTTCTTCTTGCACTTATCACTTCTTCCCATGTTGGAATATATGGAAAGTTACCACCATCAATGTGTGGAATGTTAAAGTGGTCAAAAAGTCGTATATGAGATTGGTTGCTAAAATTCAAGCCCCGTGCCATTTGATCCTGGAGTCGCCTCATCTCCACATTGTACCAATCCATTCGTACTTCGTCATTCTCAACCGGAATCACCAGCGGCTCCTCCTCAATATCCCGCTCTCTTCTCGAATGAACCCTCCTCCCCGGTGCTTCGGGACCAACAACCGGATCATCATTCGGAATGGCATAGTGGCCATCACCATAATCTTCAATAATCCTCGCTCTCCGGAAAAGAATTGGATTGAACGGAGGTGTAGGGATCAACATCATGAAGTTCCACGCACCGCAGTTCATCAACCCGAATGAATTGGCCAACCGGGTGACAAACATCCCACCATTAATTCGGGAAGTTTTGCGATCCTTGACCGCACCCTCCGAGAGATATGAAGCTAGACACCAAGGAATGTTGCAAAAAACGCCGGATGTAATGATGCTCCATAAATAGAAGACGTCAAGGTTGGAAACCTTGTCATCATCCTTTCGTTGATTGATTGTGGATGAAATGAGGCGGTGTATGAGGTGGTGTCTTTGGGATCGAATGCTCCCTTCATGTGCCGACTTTGGAATGTAGACCTTGTTACCAATAGTATTCCACCAGCCCGTACTCGTAACTCCCTCGGGAAACACCATATGGGTTTGTGCCAAAAAGGCCCGAAAGATGGGTGTTGAGACCAAGGGCTGATCATAAACCCCTAATCGACAGGCAAGATCCACCATAGAGCATTGATGAAACTCGCCCCCAAGACAAAAACTGAAGCTGGACGGGTGATAAGCATCCACTCCCCCGGTGAAAGATACCATGGAGAAAAACTCCAAACAAAGCTCCAAATAACCGGCTCCTGAATACGGAAGACCCGACTCCACCCGTCACACACCATTGTTTCGCCTTCATGGTGAAACTCCTTCAAGACATAACGAGCTAACTCCTCCTCATAGCGAACATTCTGCCGCCAATCCCAATCTATCCGCTTGGGCACATAGACCTCTTTCTTCTTGATATCAGCCAGCTTCTTCTTCCATTTTCCCAATGTCGAAGTGGACTCGATTTGTGGGAAGTTTAGCCATGGAAAATCCCCTTGGTTGCCACTGGAACTTTGCCCCCTTCTGAACATGATTTCTGCAAAACAAATACCCAAAACCCATAAAACACAGAATATAATTAAAAAAAAACATCTCGCATATGCTTCCCGACTCGACTCGTCGAGTCCAGGCATGACTCGGCGAATCGCGCGAACTGCACGAGTCAGTCGGCGGGTCGATGAAAATTAGGCCATGAAACCTGGAAATTTCGTCAAGGGTTTTGTGTAGGGACTTACTATTAAGGTATTAAGGCCAGAATAAGCAATCAAAACAACATAATTCATGAAAAATCAAAACCCTAGAAATTTACTACTTTTCAAAAACGGGTTTTTCATGCAATTGCTACCATAAATGGCCTTATAATCATGTTTTTAACAGAAAACAAGAAGAAATTTGTTACCTTTTGAGATTGAACTTGAGAAATTTGAAGAAAACGTGAAGAGCAAAGATGAATGCTTGAGAGGAACTTTAGAGTGAGGCGCCCGTCGAGTGTGTATGTGAAAAACTGATTCCTAGGGTTAAAACCCTAATTACCAGATGTAAAAGTAATTTCGAAATTATTTTTTTTCTGTAAATAATATCGACTCGTCGAGTCGGGGTCAGACTCGGCGAGTCTGGTCGTGAAGTCAAAGTTTTTTTTCTGAAATCCATATGGACTCGTCGAGTCGTGGTCAGACTCGGCGAGTCTCTTGCAAAAAAAAAATTCATAATTTTCAAAATATTGTTATTTATTTATTCACCCCACACTTAACCTATGCACACTCACAAGAAGACATGTCCGATGATTTGGAAGATTAAAATTCTAAAAACGAAGTAAAAATTAAAAAACTAAAAAGTAAAAGAAAGCAAACTCTATATAACGGCTTGCCTCCCGCCAAGCGCTTCTTTTTAAGGAGTCATTAGCTAGACTCCTTCCCATCTACGTTTCGTCATCTCCGAGCATCGGGAACACACGCCTACCTTTTTTGTGATTTGTACTTGGTCTTGTAAGCGTGAATCTTCTTCTTGTAAGCCCTTTTTAATTCATCTCTTTTCCTTTTCACAGCCTCATCCTCAGCTGCTTGGGCTTCCCTTTTCCTCTTTTTCTTCTTTACCCCATTCTTTTTCACCTTCTCTTGCACCTCCTTCTCTTTAAATTTAATTACTTCACATTGCATGATGGTTCGTGCTTTAGGTTTAGTAGCGAATGGTTGATCAGCTTCTACCCTCCTTTCCTTTGTCTCTTCATCCTTTCCAGTGCTCAACCCATCTTCAAACGGAATTGTATCAAGACATGCCACATCGGTGTATTGAACTTTCCTTCCCTTTCCTCCTTCTGCTGTTTGTTCTTCTAAAGAATCATGAATAATATCTAAATCCAAGGTATGTGAAGAACTAGTAACAAACAGATTTAAGTCGGCCAAGTCTTCGTGAAATTCGACTGGACTCGTCGAGTCCATTAAAGTGACTCGGCGAGTCTGATCGGGTTTCATCACTTCTTGGGTGTTTTCTAAGTTGGCTCCTTCCAGTAACTTTTCTAACTCCTCCAAGTCCTTGTTAACATCAACATCTTCTTCAGGGTGTATCAAAAACTTGCTTGGATCATCTTTTAGCAAAAGTTCAAGCTCTCTTTGTAATATCTCATCATCCAATTGGATAATTGAGATTTCTTCATTCTTTTCCTCTTCTTGCTTGGCTTCTGGAATAGCTTTAAACATTATAGATTCATCACCCACCCTTAATGTCAATGTAGACTCACATATATCAATTAAAGCACACGCGGTTTTCAAGAATGATCTCCCCAAAATAATTGGAATTTCGGGGTCTTCTTTCATATCAACTACCACGAAGTCTACTGGGAAAATAAACTTGTCGACTTTTATTAGGAGATCCTCACAAACGCCTTGTGGATGAATTATCGTCTTGTCCGCCAAATGGATCTTCATATTTACCGGCCTTGGTTCTGGTAAATTCAACTTCTTAAAGAATGACAAAGGCATCAAATTGATGCTTGCCCCCGAATCAGCTAATGCTCGGGTGAAAACTTCATTACCAAATTGGCATGGAATCACCATATTTCCCGGATCACCCTTCTTTTCAGGTAGCTCACTCATCAATATTTCCGCGATTTCAGCCAAATCCTTCCTAGCAGCAAAAAGGCCCTTAAGCAAGTTGAAGTACTTAGGTGTTTGTAGCATTGTTTCCACAAATGGCACATTGACTTGTAAAGCTTTAACATGCGTCATGAAGGTTCTGTATGCTTCTACTTTTTCTGAAGGCATGGCTTTGATTGGGTATGGTAGAGGAGGATTATAAGGCTTCAAAGAACTGACAGTTTTCTCATTTACGCATGGACTCATCGAGTCCATTGGAGTGACTCGGCGAGTCGGATCGGGTTTTGCTGGGTCCGATTCTTCTACCTTTTCTGCCTTCTTCTTGGAGATTCTCAGTGCTTCTGTAACTGTTTCTTCACTGCTGGAGGTTATCACACTTACATTCTCCATTCTTGGATTGGGTTCGGTGTTACTCGGAAGTTGACCCGGTCGTCTATCATTCACTTGATGCGCAAGCTGCCCCAGCTGTTTCTCAATGTTGAGAATTGATGTTTGCTGATTCCTAAGCATGTTTCTGGTCTCGTGTATGGCAACATCGTGATCATTGTGTCTTTTTTCGGACGCGGCTATGAATCTAGTGAATAACTCTTCTAAATCGGCTTTCTTTTCTACCGGTTGTTCCTTCTGGTATAGTCCCCTCTCCTTCTGCTTATATTTCTCCTCCTTTGCCTTCTTATACTCCTCGTATGGTAGCCAATCCTTCTTAGGTTTTCGCCAATTTTCATCACACCGATCACCACTTGAATAAAAGACTTGAGCTTTCTTATTTCCATTCTCATCCAAATCACAATCCTTTGTGAGATGGGGCCCTCCACAATTTTCGCATCCTACCCTAATAGCATGGATTGCTTGATCCATTTTTGTCATTCTTCGATCTAGACTATCAAGCTTTGCTATCACCGCCGCCATGCTATCATTTGTTGCGTTTACTACCCCTCGACTTACTTCGTTTCTCGGATTGTGGTATTCTCTAGAGTGCTTAGAGTATTCTTCAATTAATTCTTTAATTACCGGGGGCGCCTTCTTTGTGAGCGGGCCTTGAGAATCAAGTAATTGCCTTGTGGTGACATTGACTCCATCATAGAAAATGGAGACCTCTTGTTGGCTATTAAGGTCATGGTGTGGGCAATTTCTAAGTAGGCTTTTGTACCTTTCCCAAGCTTCATAAAGAGATTCTCCGGGTTGTTGCTCGAAGTTGGCAATGGCTTTCTTTAGCTTGGCTATCTTGGAGGGCGGGTAGAAATGGACTATGAACTCTTCTTTCATCTTGGCCCATGTGGTGACCGATCCGGGAGGAAGTGACTTTAACCAATCTTTTGCAGCTCCTTTAAATGTGACAGGAAGCATGCGAAGAAGCTGGGTCTCGCGTGGAACATTCGGGACGTTGAAGTAGTCGGCCACATCATTCACTTCGTCTAAGTGCTTGTAAGCGTCTTCGTGATCCTTCCCGTAAAAAGGAATCTCCTTGAGTTGGGCGAGAATATGGCCTTTTAGTTCGAAAGTGGCAGTCGCGGGAATTGCGGGTTGCACAAGTCCCGGCACGGTGTCATCACGCATCCTTTTCTTCCATTCCCCCATGGGGACTTCATCAATGTTAGCCATGGTGATAGCTAACTCTTCTTCGGAATCGGTTTCGTGCTCGGAAGTATGCTATTCTTCTTCTTCGGTCTCGTACTCGATATCTTCTTGAATTGGTTCTTCAACTGTCAACGAGGCACTGGATGCTCCTGATTTGCTGTTCTTCTTCTTGCTGAAAACGGATTTTAAGTTTTTGAGTGGTGAGTTCTTTGAAGATGTGGTTTCTCTAACGGCTTTTCCTTTACTTCTTCTTAGTGCGGATTTCGGGTCTTCCAAAGGAGGTACCAGAGGTGTATCAGATCCTCGGGTCATGAAACAACTGTAAACAAACAAAACAAAAGAAACGAAACGCGTAAAAAGAACAAAAACGGAATAAAAAAATAAAGCTGAAACAGCGATGTACTCGCCGAGTTGGCACGAATGCACTCGGCGAGTTCAACGCAAAAACTAAAAAAATTTCTAGTTATCCTATAAACAGAATTTTATTCAAACTAAATCTACTTACTGAATTGCTTCGTAAATAACTTTGTGTAAGATAAATCCCACACAAAGGATCGATTAAACTAGAATTTAATACTAATTTTAGAACCGTTCCCTGGCAACGGCACCAAAAACTTGATGTGTGCAAACTCACTTAGTTTTAAACCTACTTTTAATTATCAAATAACACACAAAAGGCAGTGAACCTATCAATTGTGGTATAGCTAAATAAGCAGGGTATCGAACACAGGGAACGGCAAATTAAACTAAAAATTAATTTAATCTAAGTTAATTAAGAAGTAGGGGTTTTTCTGGCTTCTCAATCGTAGCAAGGTACTTCTGAATCGTCTCAGAACTCTCCTCAATCGATCTGTGGAATTATCTTTAAATATACGAATCGACTCGTCGAGTCAAGTTGTGACTCATCGAGTCCCTCTCACATTCCCTGTATTGCGATAACTCTCTGGGATCCCGAGTCATTATCTTCTCGATTCTTCGATTGGACTCGCCGAGTAGGTGCCATTTTTAGTGTTTTTCTTCTTTATTCCATTCTCGATCTTCTAACTGTTTCTCCCGCTTCCTTTCGCTTTCGAGCTTCATCTTTGGACTAAAAAACATAATTTAACACTTTTAAGTACCTTTTGTCCATAATATGCAATAATTTAGCTAATAAATGAATAAAAATGTATACTTAATATGAACTAATTATGCACATATCAGGGGACGTCTGTGTCATCGTAGGCATGGATTGGTTGAGCAGATTTGGAGCCGTTATCGATTGCGAGCAACAGCTGGTGACTATACGAGACCCAAGTGGGGGAGTTCTTACGGTGTACTGTGAGGGTACCCATCCCGATTCAGCGTTTTGTTCGGCTGCTAGAGCGAGACAGAGCCTACAGCATTGTTGTAGTGGTTTTGTAGCATATGTGGTGGATACGAGAGTTGGTACAGAGAGACCGAGTACAGTTAAGGAGGTTCCGATAGTGCGGGAATTCCCGGATGTCTTCCCCGAGGAGTTACCGGGTGTGCCTCCCGAGAGGCAGGTTGAGTTTCGCATTGATTTGATTCCGGGGGCAGCTCCTACTGCCAAGGCGCCCTATTGCCTTGCACCTCCATAGATGCAGGAGTTATCCTCGCAGCTTCAGGAGCTGCTAGGGAAGGGGTTTATTCGGCCGAGTAGCTCGCCGTGGGGAGCACCGATCCTTTTTGTGAAGAAAAAGGACGGTTCGCACCAAATGTGCATAGATTATCGAGAGTTGAACAAGTTAACGGTCAAGAACCGTTATCCTTTGCCGAGGATCGATGGTTTGTTCGATCAGCTGCAGGGAGCATCTTGGTTTTCCAAGATTGATCTGAGATCTGTATATCATCAGATGAGGGTGTGCGAGGAGGATATCCAGAAAACTGCGTTCAGGACTCGTTATGGGCATTACGAGTTCGTGGTGATGCCATTCGGGCTCACCAATGCACCTGCAGCATTCATGGATCTCATGAACAAAGTATGCAGACCGATGTTGGATCGATCAGTGATTGTGTTCATCGACGACATTTTGGTATATTCGAGATCCAGGGAGCAGCATGAGGAGAATTTGCAAGAAATCCTCAGTGTGTTGAGATCGGAGAGGCTTTATGCCAAATTCTCCAAGTGCGATTTTTGGTTACGGGAGGTGCAATTCCTTGGTCACTTCGTTAACCAAAAGGGGATTTTGGTCGATCCGGCCAAGATTGAGGCGGTGTTGAGTTGGGAGGTGCCGAAATCTCCTTCCAAGATCAGGAGTTATCTAGGGTTGGCCGGCTATTATCGGAGGTTCATCAGGGATTTCTCCAAGATTGTTGTTCCTCTCACCAGGTTAACCCGGAAGGGTGAAGTGTTCAGCTGGGGCCCAGAGCAGCAGGCCTCATTTGAGACTCTTCGCCAAAGATTGTGCGAAGCCCCGGTGTTGACTCTTCCAGAGGGGATGGAAGACTTCGTGGTGTATTGTGACGCATCGATATCTGGGTTGGGCGCGGTGTTGATGTAGAGGGGGCACGTGATCGTGTATGCATCAAGGCAGCTGAAGCCCCATGAGGCAAGGTATCCCACCCACGATCTAGAGTTGGGGGCTGTGGTGTTCGCCCTCAAGATTTGGCGCCATTATCTGTATGGGGTTCGGTGTACGATATACACGGACCACAAGAGTTTGAAGTATTTGATGGATCAGCCAAACCTGAACATGCATCAGAGGAGATGGTTGGATGTGGTAAAGTATTATGATTGTGACATCCTGTACCACCCGGGAAAGGCCAATGTGGTAGCCGACGCCCTGAGTTGTAGAGCAGAGAGCGTCCCGATTCGGGATATTTGTATGAGATTGTCGGTGATGACTCCGGTGTTGGACACCATCAGAGGGGCTCAGGCTGAGGCAGTAAGACCGGAGAACCGTAAGAGAGAACGAGTTATCGGTCAGGTATCCGAGTTCGTAACCGATAACAGAGGGCTTATGACCTTCCAGGATCGGATTTGGGTACTGTTTGTTGGAGGAACGCGTACCATCTTGATGGAGGAGGCGCATAGATCGAGATTCTCGATCCATCCCGGGGCTACTAAGATGTTCTGGATCTTAAAAGGGAGTATTGGTGGCCCTGTATGAAGGGAGATGTAACGTGGTTTGTTGAGAGGTGCCTAACCTGTCGTAGGGTTAAGGCCGAACATCAGAGACCGCATGGTAAGTTACAGCCACTGGAAGTCCCAGAATGGAAATGGGAGCAGATATCCATGGATTTTACCACCAAATTGCCGAGAACGGCGAGGGTGTCGATGCGATTTGGGTGATAGTAGACCGTTTGATGAAGAGCGCTCACTTTCTCGCCATTAGTGAGAGTTCTTCTGTGGAAAAGTTAGCAGAGGTATATGTGAGAGAGGTGGTATCGCGGCATGGGGTGCCAATCTTGATTGTGTCAGATCGAGATGTGCGTTTCACATCCAGGTTTTGGAAGAAATTCCATGAGGAGTTGGGTACGAGACTGCATTTTAGTACCGCATACCACCCACAGACTGACGGTCAGAGCGAGCGGATGAGTCAGACGCTCGAGGACATGCTCCGAGCATGCGTGTTGGATGTTGGAGGAAGTTGGGACACGTATTTGCCCTTAACAGAGTTCTCCGACAATAATAGCCATCATTCGAGCATTGGTATGCCACCTTTTGAGTTGTTGTATGGATGTCGGACTCCCATTTGTTGGGGAGAGGTAGGGAAACGAGTGATGGGTAGCACAGAGATTGTGCTTCAGACGACAGAGCAAATATAGCAGGTCAGGCAGAGATTGTTGACCGCTTAGAGCCGCCAGAAGAGTTATGCGGATAGACGACAATCCGAGCTTGAGTTCCAGTTCGGTGATTATGTTCTCCTGAAGGTATCTCCTTGGAAAGGAGTGATTCGATTCAGGAAGAGGGGCAAGCTAGGGCCCCGGTATATTGGGCCATTTAGAGTGATCGCGAGAGTGGGCAGGGTAGCGTATCGCTTGGAGCTACCTGCGGAGTTGGAGCGGATTCATAATACCTTCCACGTATCTCAGTTCAGGAAGTGTATAGCCGACGAGTCGGCGGTAGTGCCGCTAGAGGACATTCAGGTGGATGCGAGCCTGAAATATACAGAGAGACCAGTTGCGATTGTGGATCGGAAGATCAAGGTTCTGAGGAACAAGGAGGTGCCTCTGGTATAGGTTCAATGGCAACATCGGAAAGGATCCGATTTGACCTGGGAGCCAGAGCGTGAGATGCGGGAGCAGCATCCGGAGCTATTTCAGGGATGAGACTTCGAGGGCGAAGTCAGATTCAAGTGGGGGAGAATTGTAACATCCGGAATTTCAGGTATTATATTTATTCATTTTATTTTGACTTTTTTGGAAGAACTCGGCGAGTTGGTGCGTAGACTCGCCGAGTAGAGACGCGATATCTCACCTGGATTAATGACCGGACTCGACGAGTCGCATTGGTGGACTCGGCGAGTCCGTGCTGTTTAATGAAACCCTAATTTCTCGGGTTTGGGGCCTATTTAAAGGGGCCTTACGGCCGTCATTTGTGCTCACCAGCCCCCAGAGCGAAACCCTAGTGAGCTTGAGCGTTTGGAGTGAGAGAAGGAGCCATTGTCGACCTTGGAGGTGTTGTCTAGCAAGGGAAAGGAAGCTATAGCCAAGAGGAAGCAAGAGGGTTAACTTCCTGAAATCTGAGGTCCAGAACATCACGTTTGAGGTACTATTTTCGAAACATTTTCTATTGAGGTGATGTTCATGTTGATTTAGGGCTTATTGAGCCCTTTTGTGACTAGATCTATTGCTCCCATGGTCCCTTAAGCGAGTTAGGTTCTGGATCTGGACCCATGGAGGTCCAGAGTGCCTCTTTGTCCAAGCTTTATATGAGTCTATGGAGGTTTTGGTTTGGGATCATTGTGTGTGAGGTTAAAACACCATTTATGAGTCAATAGGTGTGATATGAGCACCAAGACATAAACTTTACGTGATAAATAAGCTTGGAAAGACTGGATCTATGAGCTAGTGCAACAGATCTGACCTCCGAAGGTCGTTTGCGGTTATGCATGGAATGCACTCGTCGAGTCCATTGGCAGACTCGATGAGTTGGAGCGAGTTGTTCCGTGTTTTCGAACTAGGGGTTGAGTAACCGAGTTGGGTGAGTGACTCGATGAGTTGGAAGGGATTCAGAGGAATTGGGTCCCCGTAGGGACTCGGCGAGTCCACGCCAGACTCGGCGAGTTGGGTTGACTGTTGACCATTGACCAGAGTTGACCGGTGTTGACTTGATAGAGTTAGTCAACCCTAGTTGGGAAAGTGTTAATTAGAGATATATTTGTGTTATAGGAGGACTATAGCTCGGGAGATCGAGCACTAGTGATTTCAGGGATTTACGAGTTACCATGATACGCGAGGTGAGTCTTCTCACTATACTTTATCTTGAGTAGGTAATTAGAGTTATGTGATACAGTGTTGTATGTTATATATGTGTTATGTGTTGCACTGCATTATTCTATGTGATTTATGTTGTGCATGCAACAGAGTTAGAACCGGAAGGTTCCCAGAGATAGAGCCTGAGGGTTCATAAAGTTGGGTGCACGGACCCAAAGAGTTATAGCCTCGAGTGGCTAATATGTGTTATATATATGGTATTTTAGGGAACTCACTAAGCTTTATGCTTATAGTGTTTGGTGTTATTTGTTTCAGGTACTAGTGAGGATCGCGAGAAGGCGTCGGCCTGATCAATACACACACGGGATTTTTATGTTATGAGATCTTGGGATTGTTATATGCTATGAATTTGAGTTTCAAACAATGATGTTTTTATGAATAATAAATGAATTATGTTTTTATAAAATGCGAAAAACTGTTTTGAAATTTACGGTGTTACAGATGTTATGATTGGGCTTTATTGGGTCATGAGGCCCATTAATGATTTATGGACATGGACTTTGGGCCCATTATCAAAGCAAAAATATTTGGGCCTTATGGAGGGACTTGAAGTTTGGGTTTTCCATTGGTTATGTGAAGTTCTAACAATGGGTAATGTTATCATGGTTCAACACAGGAGGTAATGGACAGTTAGGAGAGCAACTTTTGGATTCTTCGGTCCATTTAATGTTATACGGATTGATAGTTGGTTATGTGTTATGTCGCTAGGACATTTGTATGAAAGACCCAATGAGGTTCCTGTGGCAGTATATTAAGACCATGAGGAGGTTCCCATGGCATCTAGTATTAGTCCTTGGAGGGTTTCCATGGATTCTTAGTATGTTTACTTGTTTAGCTCGTATGATATTTTCATGACTTGTGTAGACCGTGTGGGGGTTCCCATGGCAATTAGCCAAGACCACGTGGGGGTTCCAGTGGCGGCTAGTCAACACCATGTGGGGGTTTCCCGTGGCGTTTGGTGTAATACCTTTGAAGGATTCCACGACTCCCCTATATGTTGTATGCATGGCTTATGTGGTTTAGGTATCTTTATAGATAATATGGTATATGTGATTTATGTGGATTATGTGGGGTACGCTCTAGGGAACTCACTAAGCATTAGCTTACAGTTTTTGGATTTGTTTCAGGTACATCTGAGCCCAAGGGCAAGGGCAAGGCGTGATGGCGCGGCGTGAACTCTCTCATCGATATTGTAGTGGGACACTCTGATGTTTTTAAATAGAGTTGTAATGAATGTGGATTTGAAATCAATTGTTTTGGGATTTCATGATTTATGTAAATATGATTGATTACTTCAAAATGAAAATTTTCTTTTGAAAATTTGGGTCGTTAAAAGTTTGTATCAGAGCCTTGATTTGAGGGATTCGGGCACACTCTCGGTTGTGTCAGGACTCAAACTAAGGAAATAGTAAAAAAAATTTCAAAAATTAAATAAAAGGCTTTTAACTAAAGGAAAAGATGATAGTGCAACTTGCGTGATCAGCCGAGCTATGTAAGTAGTTCACCAAGTTGTTAGCCATGTTATACTGATATTTAAGCTTTGATAATCGTATGGAACTTGCTATGTGCATGCTTTTAAAAGTGTATAAAGTTAGAAGCTTATAGCCTTAGAATGATTGATTTGGCCTTATTTCTTGTTCCTTGCTTGGTTGAGGTCCTAAGGTAGAATCTTTTATTCGAAAGTCTATTTGATCCTTTTCTATGTATAATTTGCATGCATGAAGGCAACCTTTTATGATCGGTCTGATTGATGTGAGTAGAGAAAATCTTAGGATAGCCTAGGATTTGAGATATGCGGTAATATGTGGGTTATGTTTTATCTTTGGACAAATTGGATTTATCAGGCAGAACTTTGGGGAAAGGTGCAGGTAGGTGTGGAAGGTAGTATTGGGCCCGTACTACTGAAAGCACATGACCTGTACCCAAACCAGCATTAGACCTAGGAGCTCTAAAGAGGACCGGTGTGGGGAGATCCCTATATGGATATCGTGATCATTATGTTTTATGGTATTGCAGTACAGTATGGTGGTGACACGACATGGGGCTGGGAGATCAGGATCGGGATCTGGATCTAGGGTTGAATCAGGCGACACAACCGATGTCATTGATGAGAGGTTGTGTGAGCTTATTACAGCTGAGGTTACGAGGGGCATCCTTGACACTACCATAGTCATCTTTGGGACGGTCAAGGATGGTATGATGGAGATTATGGAGGAGAGGCCCAGGGCATTTAGAGCCGAGACTGATGTAGGCCAGGTTGGGTCCCGAACTCCCTCATTCTAGGAGTTCAAGGCGTGCAGAGCGCCAGAGTTTTTCGGGGTCAGGGACCCCATTGTTAGCCGACATTGGGTGGCGGGTATTAAGAACGCCCAGCGCACGAGTTCTTGCCCTGATGCGGCCAAGGTGGGTTTTTCTTTGTGTATGCTGAGGGGCAAAGCGTGAGATTGGTGGGGAGAGGTGACCAGCCAGGTGGAAGCAGCTAGTGTGGCTGAGATGACATGGGCCGAATTTGTTCGGTGATTCGATGCGGAGTTTGCACCACCTATTGAGGTACAATGGCTTGTGAGAGAGTTTCATGACCTCCAGCAGACCACCGAGACTGTGGTGGAGATCACCGCCAAGTTTCGGGAACGAGCTTTGTTGATCCCGCAGTACGCTATAGATGAGGATATGAGGAGGATGAGATATCATTCCATGTTGAGGGATGGTATCCGAGAGTTCATGAGCTTCACAGGGTGCAAAAACCTGAATGAGATGGTGGAGAAGGCCATGTGAGCGGGAGATAGAGTTGGACTTCTGTGGTAAGCAGAAGCCGAAGCAGGTTCAGACAGCTAGGGGTCCGGCTAATAAGCCTAAGACCATTGATTCTTTGGGTAGGGGCCAGCAGGGCCGTGGCCGGTGTGCCAAGTGTTGGAAACCCCACAATGGGAGCTGTCGGGGGTCGGGCCCGGTATGTTATACTTGTGGACAGTCAGGCCACACGAGTAGGGATTTCCCCAAGAAAGGCTTGATATGTTTTCACTACAACCTGGTTGGCCATAAAAAAAGCCAATTTTCTGAGGTTGTAAGGAGGAGGAGCAGTGTTGGCGCCTGTGCCCACCACCTTGAGGATCACTGATGGCGGCCCTGTTAAGGCGGAGACTCCAGCAGTGAAGATCCGTGTATTCCAGCTGACTACCGAAGAGGCTCGGGCAGCGCCAGACGTCATGGCTAGTATGTGTCTATTATTATCTATTCTTATTATTTGTATGAATTCTGTGTACTTTATACTTGTATAGGGACCTTTTTGGTCAATGGTATGTCTGCTGATGTCTTGTTTGATTCGGGTGCTTCCCGATCGTTCGTGTCTCTTGCGCTTAGCAAGAAGTTCCAAGACGAGTCGGGAACTTTGGATTTCCCACTCGAGGTAGAGATTGCAGATGACCGCACTGTGAGTGTTGTGAGCGTGTATCGGGACTGTGTCTTGAATGTGTTTGGCGAGAGGTTCCACGTTGATCTAGTCCCAATACCGATGTGAGGGTTGAAGATGATTTTCGGGATGGACTGGTTGGCGGCCAATAGGGCCATGATTGATTGTGAGTGCCAGTTGGTGAGGTTTCGAACCCCAAGTTGGGGAGAACTGGTTATACATGGTGAGAGGGCCTCGTAGGGGACAACTCTTTGTTCGGCTACGAGGGCTAGGAGATTTCTGCAGCAGGGATGTACGGGATTTCTGGCTTATATCTTAGATACGAGGGTTGAAACCATGACGGATGTGGGCAGTGTGCCAAATGTACAGGAATTTCGGGATGTCTTTCCCGAAGAGCTGCTAGCGGTGCCTCAAGAGAGGCAGGTGAAGTTTCACATAGATTTGGTGTCAGGTGCTACTCCGATAGCAAAGGCATCATACTGGTTGGCACCCCCGAGATCCAGGAGTTATCTATGGAGCTTCAGGAGCTGCTAGATCGAGGGTTCATCCGTCCGAGCAGTTCCCTGTGGGGAGCACCGATCCTATTTGTGAAAAAGAAGGATAAAACACACAGTATGTGCATTGATTACCGGGAGCTGAACAAACTAATGGTGAAGAACCGTTATCTGTTGTCGGTGATCGATGACTTGTTCGATCAGCTGCAGGGTGCGTCTTGGTTTTCCAATATTGATCTTCGGTCGAGGTACCAACATATGAGGATTTGAGATGAGGATATACTGAAGATAGCTTTTAGGAATCAGTATGGGCATTAATAGTTTGTGGTGATGCCGTTTGGACTTACCAATGCCCCAACCGCTTTCATGGATCTCATGAACAGGGTGTGTAGACCGATGCTGGATCAGTCGGTAATCGTTTTTATTGATGATATCCTGGTCTATTCTAAAATCAGGGAGCAGCATGAGCACCATCTGAGGGAGGTATTGGAGACCCTGAGGGCGGAGAGGCTGTATGCCAAGTTCTCCAAGTGTGATTTTTGGTTGCGATAGGTATAGTTTTTAAGGCACATCATCAACCAGGAGGGCATTTCGGTTGATCCAGCCAAGGTTGAGGCAATGATGTGGTGGGAAGTACCGAAGAATGTGTCTGAGATCTGTAGCTTCTTGGGTTTAGTGGGCTACTATTCATAGATTTATCCAGGACTTCTCCAAGAATGTTATGCCATTGACCCGCTTGACCAAATAGAATGTGACATTTCGGTGGGGAACAAATCAACATTTGGCTTTTAAGACCCTGAGACGGAGGTTATGCGAGGCTCCAATTTTAGTACTACCCGAGGGGTTAGATGATTTGGTGGTATACAGTGACACATCGATTTTAGGGTTAGGTACGATACTGATGTAGAGGGGGCACGTGATAGCTTACGCCTCGAGGCAGTTGAAGCCTCATGAAGCGAATTACCCCACTCACGACCTAGAATTTGGGGCAATAGTGTTTTCCCTAAAAATTTGGAGGCATTACATGTATGGAGTGAGGTGCACCATCTATATTGATCACAAGAGTTTGAAGTATTTGATGGATCACCAAAACCTCAAGATGCGACAGAGGAGGTGCTTGGATGTACTGAAGGACTATGATTGTCAGATTTTATATCATCTTGGGAAGGCCAACGTGGTAGTTGATGCTTTGAGCCGCAAGGGAGCAGGTTCCCCGATTGGGAATGTTTGTTTGAGGATGATCGTGATCTCTCCATTGTTGGATATGATCAAGGAGGATCAGGTAAAGGGGGTGAAGAAGGAGAACTGGAAGATAAAGCGGATTCGGGGACAGTATCATTTGTTTGTCAAGGATAGCCGCAGACTTTTAACATAGTGTGGCCGATTAGAGGAGGCACACAATTCCAAGTTCTCTATGCATCCCAGGGCTACAAAAATGTATAGGGACTTGAGACTGAGTTATTGGTGGCCCTGCAAGAAGCGGGAGATCGCCTGGTTTGTGGAGCGGTGCTTGACCTACAGGAAGGTCAAGACCGAGCATCAACGGCCTCATGGCAGGGTTCAGCTGCTACCCATTCCCATGTGGAAATGGGAAGAGATCATTATGGACTTCATCACGAAGTTACCGAGGACGAAAAGGAGTATGGTCGCCATATGGGTGATTGTGGACAGACTGACGAAGAGTGCCCACTTCATTCTGATTTCTGAGAGTATATCTGCTGAGAAGTTGGTGGATATTTATGTGAGAGGGGTGGTGGCTAGGCACGGGACTCCAGTGTCGGTAGTCTCTGACAGGGACGTTCAGTTTACATCCAGGTTCTGGAAGAAGTTCCACGAGGAACTGGGCACTCAGCTACATTTTAGCACGGCGTACCACCCCCAGACCGATTGCCAGAGCGAGAGGACGATCCACACACTGGAGGACATGCTTCGAGCATGTGTGTTGGACTTTGGAGGGAGTTGGGATATGTACCTCCCATTGGCAGAGTTTTCGTACAATAATAGTTATCATGCCAGTATCGACCAAGCTCCATTCGAGATGTTATATGGTCGAAGGTGCAGGGCCCCGGTTTGTTGGGACGAGGTTGGGCACCGGGTCATAGGGAGCACTGGAGTAGTGCTTAAGACTACCAGGCAGATTCACCAGGTGTGCGACCGGATTCGGGTCGCACAGAGCCGTCAGAAAAGTTATGCTGACCGGCGGCAATCGGATCTTGAGTTTCAGGTGGGGGATTTTGTGTTGATGAAGGTGTCTCCCTGGAAGGGGATTATCAGGTTTTGGAAAGGGGCAACCTGGGGCCTCAGTACATAGGCCCGTTCAAGATCACGATCCGGGTGGGCAAGGTGGCATATCGCTTAGATCTGCCATAAGGGCTTAGCTAGCTTCACAACACCTCCCACGTGTCTCAACTTTGGAAGTGTGTCACTGACGAGTCCAAAGTCATTTCGTTGGACGATATTCAGGTGGATGAGAGCCTGAACTATGTTGAGAGACCGGTTGCCATCTTAGATAGGAAGACAAAGGATCTTCGAAAAAAGGAGGTAAAGTTAGTAAAGGTGCAATGGCAGCACCGAAGAGGCTCCGAATGGACTTGGGAGCCGGAGGAGGAGATGTGGGAGCCTTATCCTGATCTATTCACAACTATGGACTTCGAGGACAAAGTCTAGTTTAAGTGGGGGAGAGTTATAACACTCCAAATCAGGTATTACTTTGAAACCCTTGAAGAAATCTAATTTTAGCATAATAGCCCCTTAAGTATGTTGGGCGTACTTATGAGTACGCTTAGCGTACTATGCAAGGATGATCGCGGAGGGAAAGCACGTACATAGGGCGTACCAGAAGTATGTTGGGCGTACGTGCTGGATGTCTAAACCCTAAATTCCAGACTTGAGGCTTATTTAAACGTCCTTAAGACCCTTGGACTTAACCCTAGATAGCCTCCATAGCCTTATTTTGTCCTTCTACTCCAGAGAGAGATTGTGAGACCTTTTTTGAGCTTAGAGAGTCCATTTGTGGCCATTTTAGTGTCCATTCAAGAAGAAGAAGTTGTCAAGCAAGCTTAGAGTGACATTGGGCTTCAAGAATCTGCACCAAGTTCACCTTGAGGAGCTTCTGGAGGTATAAATCTTTGATCTTTCCAACTTATTCATTAGATCTAGGTAGGGTTTTCTATTTTTGTCCCTTTTGTTAGTTTTTGACCTCCTCTTGTGAGTTGAGCAACTCCAGAGGTTGGAAATGTTAGATCTGAGGTCCTTTGGTCCATTTATATCATAAAAATGAAGTCTTGAAGGGTTTTTTGACCTCATGCATGGATTAAGACCCTTAAAAAGGTCTTAATGGGATTGTTGAGAATATATGAGACATGCAATGGCATAAAGTTGCCAACTTTATGCCCGAGGTCATCTTAATAAGCTTAGATCTGACTTTTGGACGTGAGAAAATCAAGTATTAAGCACTTAATGGAGAAAGTGCTTAATGTGTTAGTACGCTAGGTGTAACCTAATGTACACAGCGCATAAGGCCCAGTGACTCAGTACGCAGCGCGTACCAGGGTGGTACGCTAAGCGGTTGGACTTGACTTTGTTTTGGGCCTTTGAGCTTTTGGGCCTCAATTAGTCATTGTGTCTGGTCATGTTTTGGGTTAGTGGGCCAGTTTATCTGTTTTGGACCATGGATGTTATGATTAGGATTTATTGGGCCATGAGGCCCATTAATGATTTATGGATATGGACTTTGGGCCCATTATCAAAGGAAGAATATTTGGGCCTTATGGAGGGACTTGAAGTTTGGGTTTTCCATTGGTTGTGTAAAGTTCTAACATTGGGTAATATTATCATGGTTCAGCACAGGAGGTTACGGACAGTTAGGAGAGCAGCTTTTGGATTCTTAAGACAGAGGTGAGTCTTCTCACCATACCAATGGGTCTAAGGCACCAAGGCCGGGCCATTTTATTTTATATGAGTTGATAGTTGGTTATGTGATATGTCACTAGTACATTTGTATGAAAGACCCCGGGAGGTTCCCGTTGCATTATATTAAGATCATGAGGAGGTTCCCATGGCATCTAGTATCAGTCCTTGGAGGGTTTCCATGGATTCTTAGTATGTTTATTTGTTTAGCTCGTATGATATTTTCATGACTTGTGCCGGCCGCGTGGGGGTTCCCGCGCCAATTAGCCAAGACTACGTGGGGGTTCCAGTGGCGGCTAGTCGAGACCACGTGGGGGTTTCCTCTGGCGTTTGGTGTAAGACCTTGGAAGGTTTCCACGGCTCCCCTATATGTTGTATTCATGGCTTATGTGGTTTATGTAGCTTTATAGCTAATATGGTATATGTCATTTATGTGGATTATGTGGGGTATGCTCTAGGGAACTCACTAAGCATTAGCTTACAGTTTGTGGATTTGTTTCAGGTACATCTGAGTCCAAGGGGAAGTGCAAGGCATGATGGCGTGACATGCACTCTCTCATCGATATGTTAATGGGACGCTCTGATGTTTTTAAATAGAGTTGTAATGAATGTTGATTTGAAAACAATTGTTTTGGGATTTCATGATTTATGGAAATATGTTTGATTACTTCAAAATGAAAATTTTCTTTTGAAATTTTGGGTCGTTACAGATTAAGACCATTTACTTATTTTTTTCGATTTAATATTTTTAGTTATTATAAAAATATATGATTGCTATATTCATATCTAAAAATTTATAATTTTTTTTAGAAAATAAAGATTTACAAATTTTTTGGAAAGGTTATATCTACAATTTGTTAAGTAAGTTCTTTCCCAACTTTTTCAGTTATTGCTTTCCCTAATGGAGGATTATTTAATACTTATCGGAGTAGTATTATCGATACACTATAAATTGAACTCATGCTTATCTGATTCATACTCTGAAGGGTAGTCGGAGTCGGTGTAGCACCGACCTAGCTGCGAGTAATGGACAGTTGGCATTCACATGGCCAACCTCTTTGCAGTGGTAACAAATCCTGGTGCTCGGTGGCAGAGCCTGCTGATGGAAAATCTCTGTATAATGGCCCTCCCTACAATATTTGTGGCACCCAATCGTTGATCAGCACACTCCCTTATGCACATTCCCGCACTTGCCACAAGTACAACCCCTCTGACCTCTAGATCGTGAATCGACGAGCTTAAACACCTCTGTTGATGGCTGAGTCAGAACTGGAGCCGCATGGGTCTCAATTTTAATCTCTCTCCTCCACAAATGATTGTAGCTCAGAGAGGGAAAGATGATGTTGAGTCGACACAAACTCACTAATCTCCGTCTTGAGAATGCTCAAGTAGAGGGACATCTAAACCTACTCTGAAGTAGCATACTCGAGGTAGAAAATGGCTCTCTCAGTAAACATCTTGGTGATCTCCGTCACCGACTCAATCACCTGCTTCAACGACATGTACTCCTAGACTAACCTCCCCCTTTCAACCAGTGGAACATACTTAATGTTGAACATCTTCATGAACTGCTCTTAATTCACTACGGCCTTCTCCATAGGAGAATAAGCATTGATCACCGGCTTCCATCAATCCTTCGCCCCTAAGCATAGAAGGTTCAAGGCGAACTTAACCTTATAGTCCTCCGGGCATGAGCATGTGAAGAAACAACCCTCCACATTAGAGATGCACCTCATGGCGATGATTGGGTCCTTGACTCATCAAACCCAGGGGGCTTCTTGTTGCTGAAGTCCCGGTATTGCATCATCCATCTCCCTTAAAATCCTGCAGCAGCAACGGTTGAAGTGGCTGCAAAAGTAGTAGCCTCAGAGATGGAGGCATAACGCTCGTCAAACAACTCAATCCTGGCCTCTCCAGGCCGTCATCTCCTAATCATGAACCTCTCGTGATCACCATACTAAAAATAAACCAGAACACATCAGAAGATCACATTAATTCGAACACATCACTACTCAATCACTCAATCCTCGGAAATCTTGACTTCCTCAGTATGCGTACGGGTCCAGTGCTTCCAGTAGTACGGGCCCATACTACCTTCCACACCTACCCATATTTTTCTTGAAGTATCATTACAAATTTCCTAGAAAAAAGGCCCAATCAACTAGGATACACATACATCTTATATCCATTCTCTCTAGAGTAGCTAACCTTTTCTGAAATTTGACTTTCTAAGAACCATACCTACTCATGAAACTTCCACTAACCATGCAATCGCTTTGTATATGCTAATCATACATGTCACACCTCAAAACCGATAACGGCGGAATACGTTTCGGGGTGGAGGACGTCATGTACAGTATCATTACAATTGCATAATAGTAAAAACAAGAAACATACAACCATTGCATTTACATAGTGAATTTAATTACAAGCGTGTTTCGTATTGTTCAACAAACACCAAAAGTAAATCAAAAATAAGAGATGGATCTTGTATGCTCCACCTTCTCCAAAAATGATGCACCTGTACCTATCTATCTTTGACCTGAGGATACAAGTATTTTTGAAAACGAATATCAGCATAAAGCTGGTGAGTTCATAAGAGTTTAGTGTGAGTTTTTGTATAAAAAGCATTAGAACCGATAGTATGAAAAGCTGTAATTTACAGTCATAAGTAGTAGTAAAACCTAGAAAATCCTATATTTTCCAGAAATACATTGTAAGTGAAAACCTTTAAGAAACATGTCATTTTCATCTTTGAAAACCATTTATCGTAAAAGTATAATAGTGACTCTCAAATAAGTAATGCAATATGATAAGTTATGCCTGAAGTCAATAATAGTGGTACCAACTTCCTTTAGCGTTAGATACTTGATTACTTCGGGATATTAACTTAACCTTTAGTTTAGTATTTTAGTACGGTTATAGTGTATTTCTTGTATGTTACCAATAGTGCGAGTAATAGCGGACCCCATGACCTTCCCGGTCATATACAGTGTAGTGAAGTAGTGGCATCCCTGGACCTGACGGCTCGGACTGAAATTAACAGTCGGGATGTAATAACGTCTGACCCGTATAGATCTATACATATAGCGTCGTCTTCCTATTGGAAAACTCTGGGCGTAGTGGGTAGTGAATAGAGTATCTCGTAGTGGGTTAGTGTGTTATCATCTGTTTAGTGCTTTCTATTTTGTTATAGCGTAGTAGTCTTTTAGTATAGTTCATAGTGTGTTCTCTTACTTTTAGTATGGTTCATAGTGTGTTCTCTTACTAGTGTATTGTCTGGTAATAGTGTGTATTATAGTGTAGAGAGTAGTGACTATAGTGAGTAGTAGCGGTAGCATTAACTATACCTATTATAGTTAACTTAGTGTGTATGGTTCTTGTCATGTTAGTGATTTAGGCATCTAAGGAATTGAGAAAATGCTCGTATCCCATACTAATATACAAGATATATAACTAAGAAATCAACGACAGTCGGACGGATAACCACTACCCTAAGCCCACAATCAAACAAGAACAGGAAATAAGGCGAGCTATCGGTCCTAAGTCCTTCAAGTCTTACTTATATAAATATATTAGCGGGGTTACATTTTATAAGAAGATTTGTTAAATAAAACTATTGTCTAAAAGAAACATTTAAAAACTTTTTTATTTATCCAAAATAGTTTTGAAAACGTAGAATCTATTTATAAGGCATAGTGATAAATCACATGTGATTTGAACTACGGATAGTGAATCACATGTGATTAATTCCCGTAACATGAATAATTGTCTTGTATAACTTTCCATAAACATGTATAATCAACTTGTATCCCCCCCTAAAACATATAAAACATTTGAAAGGTTCATTAAAGGGGTATGAACGCACCTGAAATCGGGTAAATCGGGTAAAAGTGTCGGTTGAGCGTTTTGTACCAAATAATGACTCGTGCACCTTTTAGGATCCTAATGTCATATGAAATATGTATTTTATAAGAAATTAATCATTTTATGCTTTTCATTAAAGTATTTAGGCATTCTAGCATAAATTCGGGGTTTTAGGGCCTAGAAGGGGTTCCCGGGAGTGGTACAAAGCCATGAGAGGTTTGCGGGGGAGTCCATGAGTTCACTCCCTTGAAGTTTACGGCCCAAAGGCCACTCCTTGGGAGTTTACGGCCGTAAGCCCCCTAGGTTTGGCCGTAAACTCATGTATCCCTCCAAAATAGTAAGTTAAGGCCTTATTTCACTTCCCTAATTTCGTAGCAAGTGTCTTGGACTAAATTGGAGGGTTTAAACCCTCATTTTGTGGCATTTTGGGGAGTTTACGGTCCAGGCTTGTGCTTGGGCCGTAAACTCCATTTAGTCCCTCAAAATGGATGTTTAAATGGTCAAAAACACTTCCCTACACCTTAGATAAATTTTTGAAGGCCTTAGGTGGAGTTTTAGGGACTTTTTGGCATAAATATTGGGTGTTTACGGCCCAAGCTTAGACTTGGCCGTAAACTCCTCTTTTTGTCTCTAAATGGTGTTGTTTAATGGCCTTAAACATTTCCTAGGGTCATAGCTAAATTACTACATGCCCTAGATGAGTTTTTGGAGCAAATGGCATCGAAAATTTGGTGTTTACGGCCTAAGCACAAGCTTAGGCTGTAAACTCCTTTTTAGGTCATAAAAGTTTATGTTTTCATGTCCCAACTCATTTAGGCTATTTCCCTAATTATTGTACAAGCTTATGGGAAGAAAATTGGGACATTTGGCCAAGTTTTTGGGTGTTTACGGCCTAAGGGGCTTCCTAGGCCGTAAACTCCCTTTAATCTACTAAATCCTTTGATTTTTGGCCTCAATATGCTATGGACTATGATTAGAACAAGATAGGGAAGAAACCCTTACGTTTGGAAGCCGGAATTCGCGGTTTTGGAGTCGGGTCCGGGTCTAGAGAGAGAAAGTAGTGAGAGAGAGAGTGAATGAGTGGTAAAAGGGCTTAAAAGTGGTGTTCATTTGCTTATATATGTCTCAGGTATTGCACCCAATACACGGCTACCCGATGCTAAAGTTTAACGGGGTTAAAACTTTTTACCCGGGTGAAGTGGTTGAAAAGTAATATAACTCTATTTAGTTAAACGGGGTTAACACTTACAAGTTATAATTACTTATGATAATATCAGGACATATAAATAACTAGATATTTGTTTATTGATGACTCCAAACATTACGGAAAAATAACATATAGCGACGCATTCCGTTAGTGAAGATGGGATTTGTAACGGCAATAGATTTGGGGTTGTCACAATACATAACATTGGATTCGATAGACAAGTACCTTAAGCCCACAACCAGTCAAGGAACATGAAATAAGGTTGAATCAAACATTCTCAAGCTATAAAATCTTGGTTATGTATAACCATGATGCATACACTAAACAACTACAATACTAATGTCAGCTTCATATAGAATATCAAGAAATGCCTTAGGCTATTAGGCATCATAAGTCATGCAATTCCTGAAGATCCCTAACTTATAAACTATAATGCATTTCTAACATATCAGCAATACACATAAAACTAGTGTGGGTATCTTGGCGAATAACTTTTCCTCGGGCTCCGACTGATTGTACACATCACATCCTCTCCTTTGATTATTTTGAAAATTAATTATGAAAAATATTTGGCAGATCCATAGTTTGAGTCTGGAATCACAGGAATGTTCATCCAATTCTCTCAAACTAGGGCTCTGATACCAACTTGTAACACCCTAAAAACCATGATTTTTTTTCATTTTTAAAAACATTTTCATAAACGATAAGATAGTCACACATTATTTTCAATCAAATCCATTTGAATCAGAGTAACAAAATAATCTCTCAACACATAAAACAATACGAGGGTGTGTACGATCATACATTCGTCTTACCCCAGTCATCTAAAGTACCTAAAAACATTGAAATCCACAAATGTAAGGCAAAGCTTAGTGAGTTCCCCCAAAATACCCCACACAACAATATATATATATATATATATATATATATATATATATATATATATATATATATATATATATATATATATATATATATATATATGCACACCGGGCCCACAGTATAAAACTGGATTGCCCTTGGGCTCACAGTCATCAGACTGGATTGCCCCCGAGCCCACAATCATAAGATTGGATTGCCCCCAGGCCCACAACACATGATTAGATTGCCCCAGGTTTGTTAGCCTACAGCACGATGTCGTACCACTTCAACCTAACCACACTATGTCGACACAGGCAAACAAATAAACAATAACCAACAACACAGGTAATCATACATATCTACAAATCTAACATCTCACTACAGTATACTAATATCCTATACATAATGACACATACTGCAATACAAATTATAATAAGAAAACTCACCTCGCGGTCTAGCAGATAACAACATTGATCAAAAATCCAATAACCGACACTACATGTCATGTATACAACAATCAATGAACACTACTTAAACTACAGCCCAAAACTCCCAAATTGACCTAAAGTCAAGATTGGTCAAAAAGTCAACGGTCAAAGTCAAAGTCAATAGACAAAGGTCACTCAGAGTCAAAGGTCACTCAGTCGGTCGCCACTTCATGACCACCCTTTGGTCACATAGTGGCAGAGTGAGGACAAAATAATCGCGAATCTGACCATCGTCACGTCGTGACAACCAACCTGTCACATCGTGAGGATCGCTCTGGACAACTTAAAGTTTTAAGCTCTTAATCCTTCCAGCCAAGCACTCAAACTTTCCAGAACGTTTTCTCCATCCCAAAGAACCATAAAAATCATTGCTTTTTAGACATGTATGTCGAATGCATGTCTTAGACACAAACAATGTAAAAATGTAGGAAAAATGAGATCTAATCTCATGCATGGACTCATAACTCACTACCTCTCCAGATCTAGAACAAGGGATCATAAAGGAGTCTCAAAAACTCAAAAACTTTCCAACTTTATGAGTTTCCAACATTCAAACTTCCTCAAACATCGAGAAAAGTTGATAAAACTCTAGATCTAACATGCTTGAGCTAAAAAGGCAGAAACTTGAGGACTTACAAGGGTCCTAAGGCAGCTCAAAATGATGAGGAAGTAGCTTGCTAGCTGAGATGATGCACCAAAACGCCTTCTCTTCTTCTTCAAAACTAAAAACCACCAAGAAAGAGCTCGCAATCAACAATGGAGGATTAGGGTTTTCTTGAGGGTGAAAGGATGTGATGGAAGCTGAGGGTGTACAAACTGTAGCCCTCACTTCCCTTAAACAGGGACACAAACCCTGAAATTAAGGTTTTACACACAAGGGTTGTCACATCGTGACAATCCAATGAGATGCACATTCATCCCTGGCCACCGTCACGTCGTGACAGACATATGGTCACGTTGTGATGGTGTTTGTCTGGTAGAAGAGAATATTAAAGCAGAAAGGTTTATGTTTGGCATGGTGCTTTTTCATCGCCAGTAGAATAGATTCGACATGGTTGTGTTTGCATAATTAGAAAAGAGAATGGAAATAGGTTAATACGCTTTAGACATTTTAGTGGTGACACAAAAAATAACGACAACTTAATGATCAATAGCAGTATTAATGATGAAATATCTGGTGGGAAATATTCATGCTTTTTATTTTCGTGAGCATTAGTGGCCAACAATTAGTCGTCGGTATTACGCTGATGAGTATGAATCAATATCGTTGGATCGATCTGATGGACTGATGGCTTGGATTAACTAAGACTAAAACGCATGGATTTCGAGCATTAGCGCCGATAACCCAATAGGGACCTCTTAATTTAGTGGAGACATTGGTATTAGCGATGACACCAAGCGCCCCAAGTTGGTATCGTCGTCGCTATGAACCATCCAAAATGAAAATAATCACACACGACTTGTAAAGATTGTTAAAACCACTATGCAAAACTTTTTCTGTGTTCGCAAAACGCATGAATGCGGCAGAATCCAAAAAGGGAAGAAAAATGCAGTGCTTGAGAAGAAAAAAAAAAATAAAGACTTGTTTTTTGGTTATGTATGCAATTTCATTGTTCAAGAAAAATATTATTTGTGAAAATATTGAGAAGAACGTTCTTCGTGCAAACTAAGCAATTTGTAGAGAATATCATTGACAAATCATTGGAGAAATATGTAGATTTACAACGTTATGGTATATAGTATATTTAGGTATTCCATGCAATTTCACAAATCCTTTCCCACGAAATAAATGTTCATGCTATGATCAAGTTCATAAAAATGTTTATATTGTATTATAATAAATTTTGATTTTTTTTGTGATATCCCTATAATTAATTGATAAATTATTTTTGCAAGTTATGGCCGAAAAAAGTTAATAAATAAAGAATTTCCAAGGTGGCTGCTGATGCAATGATTTCAAGTGTAGGCTAGTCTTACTCATAGCCCTTATAAATATCCAATATCCCCTCTCCTACGACACTCACCTCACTTCACCTCACCTGTCACTCTCTCTTCCTCAAAGCAAACAAAACAAACAATCGCTCTCTTCCATACTTGTAGTTTACACACCCAAAACTTATGGCTTTTGCACTCAAATCTCTTTCCCTATCCTTCGTTTTGCTGCTTGGCTTGCTTCTTCTCCTACAACTCTACGGTCTCTCTCTCTCTCTCTCTCTCTCTCTCTCTCTCTCTCTCATCATCATCATCATCAATTTTTTTAACTCTGAAAATGCTTTAAACCAAAGGATGTTCTTCTCTTTGTATTCAGATGGCCTTAATGGTGCAGAAACGACCCTCTCCTCTGTCGCTGCATTGAAAAAAGCCAGCAACAGGAAGGTATGCATACAGAATATATATATATATATATATATATATATATATATATATATATATATATATATATATATATATATATATATATATATATATATATACACGTTCATGCATAAATATATGTAAACATGCATGGATAGTATACAAAGATTCAAAAAAACCAAATCTGTTAAACTGTTACATTAGTTTTGATCGGAAATCTTGGCTCACCATAGTGAATACATGTATATTTGTGTGTAGTTATTGGTGGTGAATGATTCGCGAGCAAAGGAAGCAGTTTTCATGATTCAGGGGAAGAAAGAGGAAGAGGAGGGTTGGGAACTAAGGGCAGCTCCGTTAGGTCCGGACCCTCTTCACCATCATGGTGCTGACCCAAAGAAGCCACGAACTCCTTAAGCCAAAATGATGTCTTTTTACTTAAGAGTTGAGACAATCTTTTTTGGCTGTTAAGTTGCAGATTATATATATAATATAATATAATATATACATGCAATGACGATTGGCGACGGACTTTATGGATGAAGTTTTTTGTTGGCTTTTATTTTTTGTTTTGTTTTGTGGTTTTGATCATGTGAAGTATGTATAGCAGCATCTTGTGGGAGTTGTAATGTTTAAGGTTTTGTAAGTTTGTTTATGGTATGAAGTAATATATGTTCAGAAGAAAACAAAAGGTCTGGTAGATATAAGGAACTCAAATAGTATAAATATTAATAAGTCTTAAAAATGCAACAATTAGGTTAAAGAATCATTTGAATATTGGATATAAAAGGGGCAATTAATGGTTGAGTTTTTAACTTTTAAAGGTTAAATCGGCAACTAGTTTAATTAGAACCAAGCGTCATAATATTTTGATTTGAGTCCTGGTTATAAATGGAAGACGTAGAACCATTGACATGGTATTTTTAAATTGTTATCGACATTGTCCTAATTTTCCGTGTTCGAGTTAGTAAGGGTGAGGACGTTTTTTTCTACCTAATTTTCGCTTAAAATTAAATCCGAACTAAAATTTTAGGTACCTATATACCTATCCCAAAAACGGATTTCACTCTACGTTTTTGCTTTTGGTTTTAGTATTTAATCAAATTGATTTTTTGGTTTTTGGTTTTCTACAAATACTGACCCAACAGTTATTTAAATGACTTTAAAAAAAAATCGTCAGTCGTGCTTTGCTGGATGCAACCTTTACAATTTACTATTGTAGATACGGATTGTGCAAAATAACATTTACAAAAAAGTTTTTGTTACCTATTTTTTTAATAAAGATTTACACAAAAAAACATTGTTTAGCATTCAAAATTTACAGAATAGTAATTACAAGTTTCAAAATAAAAAAAAATGCATTCCAACATTATATATATATATATATATATATATATATATATATATATATATATATATATATATATATATATATATATATATATATATATATATATATATATATATATATTACATGACATTTTCTAGAATTTTTTAATTTTTTATTTTTCACTTGTCATTTTATTGTATTTTTCATTTTCTTAAATTAAAATTCCACAATTAATATGTAAGGTAATATATATGTAATGTATTTATTAGAAAGGGTTTATATATGTAACGTATTCAATATATTAAAGCCTTATTAATTTTAATAATTAAAATTTTTTCTCATTTTTCTTATAAATTAAAACTTTTCAAATTGTTAAAAATTTATAGTTAATTTTTTTTTAAATAAACTCATATAATATATGAGTCTCACACCTAGTATACTTACAAAGTAAACATTTTTCTTTCACTACATTTATTTGAAACTCTCATGTATTTTTCCTTTCAACACATTCTTTTGAAACTCCCATGACTTTTCGGTTTCTTTCTAATAATGATTATAATTTGGTTAATAAGATTAAATAAATATCAAACCTAATGTATAATCATATATAAACTAAATTTCAATATTAAAATAATATCTTTAATTCTACTTATAAAGTTATATTTTTTAACTTTTAACATATTATACTTATTAGTTTTAATATATTGTTGGATATAAACCATTGTCATTTAAAGCTACAACTTTTGAACAATTTGTATCAAATACTTAAATTATAAATTTAAATATAACATTAAATAATTAACTTAAATATAAATCTTAGTTTAACTTAAACAACCTAAAAAATATTTCGTAAATAGTTAAAAGTGATAAATTGTAATGTCTTTCTAATAGTGATTACAAGTTAGTTAATAAGGTTAAATAAATATCAAAGCTAAAGTGTAATCATAAATAAACTAAATTTCAATATTAAAATAATATCTTTACTTCTACTTATAAAGTTATGTTTGTAACTTTTAACATATTATATTTAATTTATTAGATTTAATATGTTGTATGTAAACCATTATCAATTTAAAGCTACAACTTTTGAACAGTTTGGACAAAATACTTAAATATTTAATTTAAAAATAACATTATAGTGTCAACTTAATATTTTGTGAATAGTTAAAAGTGATAAATTGTAGTGTTAAATGTAAAACAAAAATTATAATCTCAATTTAACTAAAATATTTCCTAAAAATATTTTTGTAATCATCAAAAGTTTTCAAATAAGTAGCTTAAAAAAAACTTACAATAACAATAGTTAAAAATATCACTATATAAATGATTATATTGTTACCTTTAAAACAAAAAAACAATGTTTGATGTTTTAAATAATTATAATGATAGAAATTAAAACGTTAAGAAAATAAATTTAAAAAAATAATTAACAATAAAAACAACTATAAATAACATTAAACCATATATTCATGAGTAACTTACGGGTAGAAGTCATTCAACCGGTTGAGATTATGCAGTTATAATAGATGTATATATTATCATATAATTCAAAATAATCAATATATTATATCATTTTAGTATACAAATTATTATATCAAATTTAACAACAACGCTATTGTTATATTTAGAAAAACATATATTTGTAAAGATTTCAACTATATAGATGTTTATGCGCAACGCGGGCACTCGTCCAGTATACTTATAAAGTAAACATTTTTCCTTTCACCACATTCATTTGAAACTCTCATGCATTTATCCTTTCACCACATTCATTTGAAACTCACATGACTTTTCAATTTCTTTCTAATAATAATTATAAGTTGGTTAATAAGGTTAAATAAATATCAAACCTAAAGTGTAATCATATATAAACTAAATTTCAATATTAAAACAATATATCTACTTCTACTTATAAAGTTATGTTTTTTAACTTTTAACATATTATACTTAATTTATTAGTTTTAATATATTGTTGGATGTAAACCATTATCATTTAAAGATACAATTTTGGAACAATTTGTATAAAATACTTAAATTATTTATTTAAATATAACATTACAGGGTCAACTTAAATATAAATTTTATTTTAACTTAAACAACCTAAAAAATATTTTGTAAATAGTTAAAAGTGATAATAATGATTATAAGTTGGTCAATAAGGTTAAATAAATATCAAACCTAAATTGTAATCATAAATAAACTAAATTTCAATTTTAAAATAATATATTTAGTTCTACTTGTAAAGTTTTGTCTTTAACTTTTAACATATTATACTTAATTTATTAAATTTAAAATGTTGTTATATGTAAACTATTATCAGTGTAAAGCTACAATTGCTCTTGGTGTTTGTGAGCCATTAGAGGTACTACACTTGTGGTACTTGCTTTCAATGACAAGAAGTTTCAAGATACAAGTTGTTATTGCAATATAACAACAAGAGGTATGTAATTCATTCTCCTTCATGATTTTCGAAATTACCTAGGAGCATGTTAGGTTTCTTTTGTGTTCACAATGTTGTATAACTAATAGTGAAAACATAGATATGTATCTAGGGTTGCATGCACACATAGGATTGTTTGTATATAACCCATCAGGTTTTGCTCAGCTGCCAGGGCTCGGCAGTATATTCAGCACGGGTGTGTGGGTTATTTGGCGTATGTGGTGGATACGCGGGTCAGGGATCAGGTTTCGGTTTCGGATGTTCCAGTTGTCAGAGAGTTCGTTGATGTGTTTTCGGAGGAGCTACCCGAAGTGCCTCTGGAGAGGCAGGTCGAGTTAAGGATCGACCTAGCTAGGTGCGGCCCCTATCGCCAAGGCGTTGTACTGATTGGCACCATTTGAGATGCAGGAGCTGTCATATCAACTGCAGGAACTGTTGGGAAAGTAGTTCATCCGTCCGAGCAGTTCTTCGTAGGGACCGTCGATTCTCTTCATCATGAAGAAGGACGGTTCATATCGGATGTGCATTGATTACCAGGATTTGAACAAGTTAACGATGAAGAACCGTTATCCGCTCCCAAGGATAGATGATCTTTTCAATCAGTTACAGGGAGCATCTTGGTTCTCCAAGATAGACCTGAGGTCTGGACACCATCAGGTTAGGGTTAGAGAGGAGGACGCGGAGAAGACTGCGTTTCGGACTTGTTATGGACATTGCAAGTTCGTGTGACAACTCGAAATTTCTATCTCATAACAAACCCTGCATTCAATCAAATTCAAACTTTCAATTGCTAAATTTTAGCAGTTTTGGAGTCAGTTTGGGTGTTTTGATCTCAAATTCATTAAAGGTAATCATAGGAAGTATACTCTAGGGTTAATACCACAACACTTAAGTCTCAAAACTCCAAGAGTTTGGAGTTTACGGCCCTAACTTGGAGTTTACGAATGTAAACTCTAGGGTATAAAGGTGACACTTAGTCATTTTTTTCATTTTTAATCATTTTCAAGTCCTTAACCTCATTCTCTCTCAAGTATCATCACTAGATCTTAACCTTAGTAAGTGTTTTCACTACAAGAAAAAAGGCCTTTTACGACGCTCATTGCGCGTCGTAAACGACTCAGACGACGCGCAAATGCGTGTCAAGGAAGGCCATGTCATAAAGAGAGACGACGCGCTTTTGCGCGTCGTCTGTAGACGACGCACATTTACGACGTTCATTTACGACGCACAATTACGACGCGCGTTTACGTCACGCAATGCGTATCAAGAAAGGCCCTGTCATAAAGGAAGACGACACGCATTTGCGTGTCGTAACCTTACGACGCGCGTGTTAATGACACGCAATGCGTATCAAAAAAGCCCCTGTCAAGAAAGACCATGTCATAAATGAAGATGACACACATTTTTGCGTATCGTAATTTTAAATTTTTTTAAAAAAAAAATTATTTATGGATTTACTTATTTTCATATTAAATTTGCATTTCATGTCACATAATGGAAAATAAAATACCATATACAAGTAATACAATGCATTGCACAAAAGTTAATGTTATACAAATAATCATTCCAATAGTAGACAAAATAATTAGATACAAGAAATATGAAAAACTTGAAATCGCTGAGATTAATAGTTCTAACAGAAACTTCATGTGAGATACATACAGTTGGACCAGTAAGCAAGGATGTTCCTGAATCCACAATAGTAGCACAAGAACACGTATACATCTTCTGCTACTGTTGAAGGTCGTCATGATAGCTGTTATGATTTAAGCATATATAACAAAAAACCAATAAGTGACTATGAGAATTTAGATAGCGACAAATCCAATTTAAATGGACGAATGAGAAACAATGGACTTTAAAAACTTACATGTAACAAAATGATCAAAGGCTTCATGGTATGAAAAGGATACATATACACACATGTTGGTACCGGCTCACGGAGCTCTAATTCCTCAACAGATATGACCGTGCTTGTATCCGTGTGAACCATTGAATCATCTCCATATATGCCTAACCACCTTCTTCTTCTCCTTGCATCCTTTCCCCATCCATGGATTGTATCTCTTATACTTTGTGGAATTAATGTTGCCTAGCTTGTAATTCGTACCCATCTGTGTACAATAATACACTGTTCATGTTACTATATCCCATATCATTGCGACATTGTCATATAAGTGTCTGTATATGTCAGAGTCTCCCACATCTTTTTGGATATTTTCATGAAAAAATCATACCTGGGTAACTAGGGCATAGAGTGGTGGGGTGATATAGCTGCATAAGAATTGGCCCACAAACCTGGATAATGGAAACAAGAGATAAGAATACTTAGAGGTTTAATTTTGTATGAAATTCATGTCAAAATTGAAAGGAACTTCATTCAAACCCTAAAAACAGGTGTATGTACGCGAGCATGTGGTTCTTGATGAAAAAATCATTATAATTGAATTTCCACTAGAATAACAAAAGTGCATAGTTGATGTATAAATATATAATGCCAACTTTTGAGATGAAAATATGTTAGGGGATTAAGTAGAAGAAATTACCCAGAACCAAAAGAAAGAAGCTAGCTCAAACGCTTTCTACATACGAATTGATCATGAGTTATGAAGTTGTTTTACTAGCCCTAAAAACAAACACTTGATGGAAATGAAGAATCAAATGGAAGGAAACTACACAAACCAGGAATTATTGTATGAATTCAGTAGGATAAGATTTGCAAAGCACCTGTAAGGTAAAAGTAAATAAATAAAATAAAACTTAAAGAGAATAAGTACTTAAAAGTATATTTGCTGTAAATAATAATCAATACCTCAATGGGAGTAAGCATCTTTTTTTCACTAATTTTATCATATTTCTGCTTAATTCTTGGTGCCAGCTTTTAACCCCTGCCATGGAAGGCTACAACAGCATACACATATTTCATAACATAAGCTAAGATGATGATGTATATGACTATATTCCACAGATTTCAGATTTTTAGTCATTTCACCACAGATTCATAGATTTCATCACAAATAAGTCACAGATTAAATACATTCAACTGATTCAAGTATACAAATAAAATAAAAGAATGTAGAAGGATTGTAAGAAAAACATACCTCACTGCCTTTTGGTATTGTTTGCATAGCACGTAAAGTTGCCATTCTGCCTTCAAATACAAGAACTGAATTTGGAGAGCAGCTGTAAAATCAAAGTCATTTGTTAGTTGATGTGAGTGAAGTTTCAAAGAAGAAAATACCATTTTTACCCCTAAAGTCACCTGTGATTTATAATGGAAATGAAGGGATATAGTCCAGTTCCAAATGGTATCAGCTCACTGTCACAAATTGTATGTGCATTGCATGCAAGCTGTGTGCGATTAAAATAATATGTATTGTGATGCTAAGTTTCAATGGTTTTTGTTGTTAAACTTGACACATTTTCATAAAGATATCTCGGAAGTTGAAGAGAAGCAGTTGGTGTTATACGCACCAACTGCTTCTCTTCAATAGTTATTGTTTATGTACCTTGCGAGATAAAAGCTCACGAATTGTGTTGGCTAAAGGTATCAGCGAGTCCAAACTCATGCTTTCTAATCTGGAAATCAATAAATACCATAAAGAAGTCAACTTTCATATTGTTGACTTTTAGTTTTAGTCAAATTGAAAATTTCGAAACAGAATAAGGTTACCTTTCTGTGATTTGTCCAGAAGTTTCTTGCTTTTTAATGAATTCAAGAGCTTCCTCTAGTCTTCCTAGATTGAAATAGGATTTAACAATCAGGGTTGACCTCCATGAATTAGGGCTTGTGTGTGTGTCCACCTCAGCAGAATTAGGATTCTGCTCACACATCTGAATAACCTGTTCATATCTTCGTAACTGAAAAACAGACAAGAGTGTTGAATTGAATCATATAAGTTATCAAGAATTAAGTAGAGAAAATTATAAACTACTTTGTAACACAAACCATGATTAAGATATCTGCTTTCATTTGAAGTAATTGCTCTGAGAAATTGCTAATCTGCAGAGCTTCATCAATAACTCTCAATGCAGATTCTAATTCATCAGATGTTCTTCGTGGAAGTTCTGTATATTGCTTAATGCATTTTGTTACTTTCATAAAGATAAACATTTAATAATTAAACCAATGTTTATAGGTGATGAGTAGTAATTGCTTACCTTAAAAATACAAGCTTGGAGTTTTATATCTTTTGGGTCCCCATCTCAACCAAACACATCAAAAGTGATCATAATTGGGACTTTTGCTGCCGACTGTAAAGGGATTCCACTATTGACCTGAATGCCCCTCACAAGCTTACTAGGAGCTGTTGGTAGATAACAATCATGTCCAGGTAACTGAATTTTTTCCAACCCTCTGTACCCATATCGTTTATAAAATTAATAACAAGTAAACTACTATATGCTAAAAACAGGAAAACATAACATTTAATCAATATATAAATGAAACAACTGAGATATACCTCTTGATGCCAGCTCTCCTTTCTTCTTTGGGGAGTGGATACAGAGCACCTGATATAGTGGTGACTTTTTCAAAGAAATCAAATTCTCTGTGAAATACTTCACGTGCCTCGGGGCTATAACCATCAATTATGTGGTCTCTAACAATGGGGAGTAGAGCTAGAAATTCTTGTGTCTGAGAAGGACAAAATGGTCAAAACTCAGAAATATGTTTGTAAATCATAAAAAACAAGTGATGTTAGTGCAAAGCAGATATAGCCATATAGGTAATAAGACACATTTACCTACGATGTTTTTTCCCCAAATCAACAATCGAATAAGCACAAATCTATAATCAATCACACAGACTTACAAGCTTCTTCAACAAGGCACGCATCCTAGGGCGCACATGACAGTCATCGATTGCATCAAACGGAGGGAACACAAAGTCCTTTAATAGAGGATTATCATCAGAAACCATCGACATTGAAGATGGTAGTGTGGCGGAGCAGAATGAACCACGACGATGAGCGGCGGCGGGGGAAAGCGAATGTGAGTAGCAGCAGCGGAGGATAGTACTGCGAGGAGGAGGAGGTAGGCAGAATAAGAAGGAAAGTGACCAAAGGGGGCAGATGCGAGATTTAAGAAGATGTTTAGGTGTGGAAGATGAAGAAGAGCATAGGGGGACGATGGAAAGAGAGAACAAGGGAAATGATGATAGCCATTGCAACAACCACAGCTTCAGTAGAGATATCATCGACAACTTCCGGAGAGATTCTCGGTGTACATCACTTTGGAATCTGAACTTGACGTCATCATCGACAACCACAGCTTCAATAGAGATATCAACGGTACCGTTCTCTTAAGCGGCAGGCATGAAGACGAAGACCTAGGGCTTTTCTTATTAATTGGAAGGGGGGGTTAATTTTTGGGATTCAATAGGCGGGTGATTGTGACTCCAAGGACGACCAACCCTAGTATATCGATGATGGTGGGGAAGCCGGCAAACGAAGGTGAATCGTCCACCCATGCTCTGGTATGATTTGCTTTTGTGAGGTCCTGAACAAAAAGCCCTAGAATTAAGGAGGATGTATTTTCCCCAGTATCTACTAAAACCCTGGCCTAGCACGTGCTAGAGAGAAGGGAGGTGGTGATGGCTTAGGGTTTATAGAGAGACGGGAGGTAGAGAATGAAGGGAGATCTAGAGGAGAGAGTATCAGAGAGAGGAGAGTGGATTGCAAGGATGAAAGATAGATAGAAGATTTCAAAACAAGGCGGGTTTTCAAAATTTTGGGGATTTCGTTTCCCCCTCGTCTACTAAAAGCGTGTTTCATTAAAATTATAAAGTGACAGGTAAAGACGACGCGCGTTTAAGATAAAGCGCCCTCCGTGTTTTTAATTTTTTTTATTGAGACACTAAATTAAGGGCACACAGTAATGCGTGACGTAAATCCTAAATTTTTTTGAAGAGATGACACCATTTTAAGGGCACGTCCTTTTGCGTATCATTAATTAGCACGTGTCGTAAAAAGCGCGTCATTAAAGGTCTATTTTCTTGTAGTGTTTCTTCCTTGATTAGTTAATAAACTTCATTATCTAGTGTATGTGTATGATTTCATCCATGAAATCTCTTCATTGGATAAATAATCAAGTGTTCTTCATTTCACCAAGAACACACACTAGTGTTCTTGAGCCTCAAGCACCCTTTCAAGCTTCTACACTGTAAGTACTATTGTCTTAGCTTGTTCTATGATTAAATCAACTAGATTACACTTAGAAATCATCAAGAAATCATGATTAAAAGGGAGTTTACAACCAAGGAACCTCCTTGGGCCGTAAACTCTATTTAAGGGTCCAAATGAACCCTAATCTCTTCTCAAGCCTTAGGATCAAGTCTAGAACACTTCTATCATACGCTAGGGACCTTAAAATTTGATTTGGTACAAGATACCATGAGTTTACGGCCGTAAACTCATGAGGAAATGGTCCTTAGGCCGTAAACACTAGTTAGTGGTGCATTGGTGCCACCATTCCTTCCTAGGGCTTACACTTGATCATAGAACACTTTATATGCAACCCTATGTGGTTCAACACTTCATTACAAGTGTTTCCTAGTCCCAAAGGTTGTTTCATTACTTAATTAGTTGTTTTAAACACTAATTGTAAGCATATATGTGTCATTACATGTTAAATAGGATCCGTGTGTGCTCAAGTCCTCACTTGACTCTTAGCATCCTATACCGATCTTACTTTCGCATCACTCACTTCAGGTGAGTTCATACCCCCCTTAACCAACCTTTTAAATGCTTTTACACGCTCTTAAATGCTTTTATGGGGGAGAATACAAGTTGAATAACATAGTTATTATATCAATCACATGTGATTAATAACTATCAAACATATGGAATTGTTATACTTTCAAACTGTCTTATCAAACAAACTACTTTTAAATCGTTTTATAAAGTGACATCAAGTCATGATTATTTATTGTTTCAAACCCTTTAAATGTATTATAAAACCTCTTTTCAACTCATGTATTGTTAAAATTCATATCTATACACTTATGTAGTAAGTATATATATATATATATATATATATATATATATATATATATATATATATATATATATATATATATGTATTGATAGGAAAGTTGTGACTTCAGTTCCAACACTTTGGTGTAGCAAAGATGTATAAACATACTTGGACATTTCAAATTACATAACTACTAAACTGTAACACCGTGAATTTCAAAATAATTTTTCGCATAATATAAAAGCATATTCATTTAATTTTCATAAAACATAAATGTTTGAAACTCCAATCCATGTCATACAAAGAATCCCAAGATCACATAACATAAACAAATCCCATGTGTGTGTACTGATCAAGTCGGCGCCTTCCCACGGTCATCACTAGTACCAGAAACAAATAACACCAACACTGTAAGCACAAAGCTTAGTGAGTTCCCCAAAATACCACATATAACACATATTAGCCACTCGAGGCTATAACTCTGTGAGTCCGTGGACCCTACTCTGTGAACCCTCTGGTTCTAACTCTGTGAACCTTTCGGTTCCAACTCTATAAACATGCACAGCATAAACCACATAGAAATAATGCAGTACAACACATAACATACATAGCATACAAATACTCTGTCACATAACTCTGGTTACCTACTCAAGGTAAAGTATCGTGAGAAGACTCACCTCGTGTATCTCCCTAACTCGTAAATCCCAGAAATCACTCGTGCTCGATCCCCCGAGCTATAATCCTCCTATAACACAATATATCTGTAATTAACACTTTCACAGCTAAGGTTGACTACCCCTATCAAGTCAACACTAGTCAACTCTGGTCAACGGTCAACTTTGACCGGACTCGGCGAGTGCACTAGAGCGACTTGGCGAGTCTATACGTGTCCACTGACTCCCTAGGATCCTCTCTCGACACGTCGAGTATTTCCCCCACTCGATGAGTTCCACCTGGCATGAATCGCGGGGCCACCACGACTCAACTCGCCGAGTCTCAAGAACAACTCGGCGAGTTCCAGCTTGACTCAGTCCACTCGACAACCCTCTCTGACTCACTGAGTCAACCCCTTAACTCGGCAAGACCACTCGCTGAGTGGTTAAGGACAATCTTCATGCTACTCGCCGAGTCTGTTCTTCAGACTCGGCGAGTCCATGCCATGCATCAACTCAAACTCGCTCCTGAGGTCAGATCCGTCCCAATGACTCATAGATCCAGCCCTTCCAAGTTCATTCATCACGTAAAGTCACTATCTTGGCTACCATGCGACGCCTACAAGGCTTCTTTTGGTGAAATGACATCTAAAATGGTAACCTATTTCCCAACTAAAAAGGAAAGGCATAAAGCAGAGCATTTGGGACTCTCTGGACCTACTAAGGTCCAGATCTAGGTACCATTTCTCCATGGGACCTCTCACACTCCAATTACAAGGTAAACAAGGCATGAACAAACCCTAGATTTGACCATATAAATAAAAACACGAGAATAAGCTCTGAATATTACCCCAAATAGCTTCCTCTACCGAAATGGAAGTAGATCCAAGCTCCCCAACTCTCCTAGCTTGGCCTTCATCTTCCCTTCTTGCTAATCACACAAGGATGGTGAATAATGGCCTCTTTTCTCACTCACAATGATTCTCAGATGCTCTGGTGCTCTCAAGGTCGAAGGTAGCCGCAATTAAGGGGTATAAGGTCCTTTAAATAGGGCTTAGGGCCGGGAAATTAGGGTTTCATTAAACAGCGTGGACTCGCTGAGTCCGGACGCGAACCCGCGTCCAAATCCACGATCATACTCGGCGAGTCTAGGCTCCAACTCGCCGAGTCTCCTCACAAATTACCAAAAATAATAAATGAATAATACTTGGGAATCCGGGTGTTACAATTCTCCCCCACTAGAACTAGACTTCGCCCTCGAAGTCTCGCTCTGCAAATAACTCTGGATGCTGCTCATGCATCTCACGCTCCGGTTCCCAAGTCATCTCGGACCCCTTCCGATGCTGCCACTGAACCAAAACCAGGGGTACCTCCTTGTTCCTCAGAACCTTGATTTTCCGATCTCTGATGGCCACTGGTCTCTCAGTATAATTCAGGCTCGCATCCACCTGAATATCCTCTAATGGAACCACTGCCGACTCATCGGCTATACACTTCCGCAGCTGCGACACATGGAAAGTGTCATGAATCTGCCCCAACTCTTCTGGCAAATCCAAACAATAGGCTACCCGGCCTACCCTCGCGATCACTCAGAATGGACCAATATATCGGGGCCCCAACTTGCCCCTCTTCATGAATTGAATCACTCCTTTCCAAGGAGAGACCTTCATGAGCACAAAGTCGCCGACCTGAAACTCAAGCTCGGACCGGCGCCTGTCCGCATAACTCTTCTAACGACTCTGAGCGGTCAACAACCTCTGCGTGACCTGCTGGATCTTCTCGGTCGTCTGAAGCACGATCTCTATACTGCCCATCACGCGCTGTCCGACCTCTCCCCAACAAATGGGGGTCCTGCACCTCCTCCCATACAACAGCTCAAAGGGCGGTATATCAATGCTCGAATGATGGCTGTTGTTGTAGGAAAACTCTACCAAGGGAAAGTACGTATCCCAACTTCCCCCAAAATCCAATACACATGCCTGAAGCATGTCCTCGAGCGTCTGAATCGTCCACTCACTCTGTCCGTCTGTCTGGGGATGATATGCGGTACTAAAATGCAGCCTAGTACCCAACTCCTCATGAAACTTCTTCCAGAATCTGGAAGTGAAACGCACATCACGGTCTGAAACAATCGAGATCGGCACCCCATGCCGAGATACCACTTCCCTCACGTATATCTCTGCTAACTTCTATGCGGAAGAACTCCCGCTGATGGCAAGGAAGTGAGCGCTCTTCGTCAACCTGTCCACAATCACCCAAATTGCATCAACTCCCCTGACAGTCCTTGGCAATTTGGTGATAAAATCCATGGTGATCTGCTAACTTCTCTGCGGAAGAACTCCTGCTGATGGCAAGGAAGTGAGCGCTCTTCGTCAACCTGTCCACAATCACCCAAATTGCATCAACTCCCCTGACAGTCCTTGGCAATTTGGTGATAAAATCCATGGTGATCCTTTCCCACTTCCATTCGGGAACCTCCAACGGTTGCAACTTACCATGCAGCCTCTGGTGCTCGGCCTTAACCCTACGACAGGTCAGGCACCTCTCAACAAACCACGCAACATCCCTCTTCATACATGGCCACCAATACTCCTTCCTCGGGTCCAAATACATCTTAGTGGCCCCCGGATGGATCGAAAATTTCGACCGATGAGCCTCCTCCATCAACATGGTACGCGTTCCTCCCACAAACGGCACCCAGATACGCCCCTAAAATGTCATAAGCCCCCGACCATCGGTAACGAACTCTGAAACCAAACCAACAACCCGTTCCCTCTTCTGCATCTCAGGTTGCACAGCCTCGGCCTGTGCCCCATGAATGGCGTCCAACACTGGAGCTATCACAGTCAATCTCAAACATACATCCCGCAGCGGGGTGCTCTCCGCCCTGCGGCTCAGTGCATCAGCTACAACATTAGCCTTGCCTGGGTGGTACAGGATCTCACAATCATAATCCTTGACCACATCCAACCACCTTCTCTGATGCATATTTAGGTTGGGCTGATCCATCAAATACTTCAAACTCTTATGGTCCGTGTATATCGTACACCGAACCCCATACAAGTAGTGACGCCAAATCTTGAGGGCGAACACCACTGCCCCCAACTCTAGATCATTGGGTGGGATATCTCGTCTCATGAGGCTTCAGCTGCCTCGATGCATATGCTATCACATGCCCTCTCTGCATCAGCACCACTCCCAACCCCAGAATTGATGCATCACAGTATACCACAAAGTCCTCCATCCCTTCCGGGAGGGCTAACACCGGGGCTCCGCATAACCTTTGGCGAAGTGTCTCAAAGGAGGCCTACTACTCGGGGCCCCATGAAAAAGCAACACCCTTCCGGGTCAACCTGGTGAGTGGCACCACGATCTTGGAGAAGTCCCTAATAAATCTCCGATAATAACCTGCCAACCCTAGGAAACTCCTGATCTCGGAGGGTGACCTCGGCACCTCCCAACTCATCACCGCCTCAACCTTGGCCGGGTCGACCAATATCCCTTTCTGGTTAACGAGATGACCCAGGAACTGGACCTCTTACAACCAGAAATCACACTTGGAGAATTTGGCATAAAGCCTCTCCGACCTCAGAACTCCGAGGATCTCCCTCAAATGCTCCTCATGCTGCTCTCTAGATCTCGAATATACCAAAATATCATCAATGAACACAATCACTGACCGATCCAGCATCGGCCTACACACTCGGTTCATGAGGTCCATGAACACTGCCGGGGCATTTGTGAGCCCGAAAGGCATCACCACAAACTCGTAATGCCCATAACGCGCCCTGAAAGCTATCTTCTGGATGTCCTCATCTCGCACCCTCACCTGATGATATCCAGACCTCAAATCGATCTTGGAAAACCAAGATGCTCCTTGTAACTGATCGAACAAATCGTCGATCCTCGGCAACGGGTAACGGTTCTTGACCGTCAACTTGTTCAACTCCCGGTAATCAATGCACATCCGGTGTGAACCATCCTTCTTCTTGACAAACAGAATAGGCGCTCCCCACGGCGAGCTGCTCGGCCGAATAAACCCCTTCCCCAGCAGCTCCTGAAGCTGCAAGGATAACTCTTGCATCTCTGGAGGTGCAAGACGATAAGGCACCTTAGCGATAGGCGCGGCCCCCGGAACCAAATCGATATTGAACTCCACTTGCCTCACAGGAGGCACACCCGGCAACTCCTCAGGAAATACATCCGGGAACTCATGCACTACCGGAACCTCCTCAACTGACCTCGGTCTCTTGGAATCCACCCGCGTATCCATCACATACGCCACAAAACCCTAACAGCCCTGCTGTAGACACTGCCTCGCCCTAGCGGCCGAACAAAACGTTGATCCAGAACGTGTACCCTCGTCGTACACCGTAAGAACTCCCCCACTAGGGTCTCGTATGGTCACCAGCTGTCGCTCGCAGTCGATAACCGCATCGAACCGGCTCAACCAGTCCATGCCCACAATGATACAAACATCACCCATCGATATAGGAATCAAATGAATCGGAAACTCAACACCGAAAATCTCTAACACGCATCCCTGGAGAACCTCTGTGGCATATATCACCTTCTCGTCAGCTATGGAAACTCTCAGACGCCGACTCAATGCCTCACGACTAACACTGATATGTTGACTAAAGGCCAAAGACACAAAAGACCGACTCGCACCCGAGTCAAATAACACTAAAGCAGGTATAGAGTTCACAAGGAAAGTACCTACGCATAACATAATATAAGCATAATATCTCAACATCAAAAATAAATACACGAAAGGACACATACCAACCACGACATCGGGCGCAGCGCGGACCTCCTCCGCGGTCAACTGAAAGGCCCTCCCTCGTGCCCTCGGCGCCTTGGCCTTCACTGGCCGACTCTCGGTAGCTCTGATGGCAGCAGGGGCAGATCCCTGAGGTGCTCCCTGAGATGATCCTCGCAATTGCGGACACTCCGCCTTCCGGTGTCCGGTCTGGTTGCAGTGGAAGCACACTGCAAATCCCCTGGGGCAGTCCTTGGCCATACGCCCCTCCTTACTACACTTGTAGCAAGATCCCGCTCTGTAGACTCCCTCATGACCCTTGCCGCACTTCCCACAAGTGCGGCCCTTCTGGCTCCCTGGTTTGGGATCAGCGGGCTTGGCCCGCTTGGCTGCCGGCTGAGACTGTGCCGGTCGCCGATCCCTCCCCTGAGACTCTGCCTCCTCCCTGGCCTGAGTCTCTAGCTCAATCTCCCTCTTCCGGGCATTTGCCTGAAGCTCGGAAAATGTCTGGTACGAGGAGTTCGCCACGAACTCCTGAATGTCTCCCCTCAAGATACTCAGATATCAGCTCATACGTGCCTGCTCCGTAGACACGTGCTCAGGGCAGAACATTGCCCTCTCATGGAACATCCTGGTAATCACCGTAACAGGCTCAGTACCCTGCTTGAGGGTCAGAAACTCCTAGGCCAAATGCTCCCTCTCCACCTGGGGAACGTACTCATCTCAGAACATGGCAGTGAACCTCTCCCAGGTCACCGCCGCAAGCTCAGCAGGCGTAAAGTGCGCCGTCACAAACTTCCACCAGTCCTTCGCTCCTAAGCGAAGCTGGTTCAACGCGAACCAAACCTTCAAATGCACAGGAGATGAGCAAGTGAAGAAACACCCCTCTATGTCATAAATCCACCTCATAGCTGCCACCAGGTCCTGGGTCCCATCAAACTCTGGTGGTTTTGTGTTGCTGAACTCCCGGAACAGCAATGCATCACCACCTTGCGGCCTCGCGGCAGCAATAGCTGCGGTGGCCGCTACAACAGCAGCCTCAGAAAGAGCGGCATAACGCTCATCGAAGGTCTCAATCAGCGTGGTCTTAATAGACCCGAACATCTCTGGTATCTCTGCCCTGATGGCCGCAGCCACCTCCTCATGGATGATCCGGCGGATCTCCTCATCACTGGTCCCATTACTCTCAGGCATAAGACGTGTCCTCACCATGATCCACCTCTGAAATACAACATACGATAAATTATAATCCATTCGAGCATACTCATACTCGAAAACTCATTCCTCCTTGATCCTTGGTATTCCAAAGATTCGTACTTGGGTTGTACTCCGCCCCGATGCTTTCAGTAGTACGGGCCCAATACTACTGTCTGCACCATATCAGAATACACCACAAGCCCTCCTCTTCGGATCCCAATTCCAAGTACTCTATCATGCATAGACCACTCTCTAATAGATCTCTCATAAGCCCCTCGTTGCTACCTACTCACTCTCAAGCATCTGATAGCAGCTCACCTCTTCCTAGGCTAAGGCATCACAAATCAGGCCACTCTAGTCCTAATAGGAGTACCTAGCCTACTCTAGTATGCGAATACATCATATCAATATTAATATCACATAACATGAGGGTATTTTGGAAAATCACCGTTCGGGCGCGGACCGATCGTACACACAACTCTGCTCTGCGTTTTTCCGAAAATCTTTTACTCTTTTTGAAAATACTTCTCAAATCCTCAGTTTGAGTTCAAATACGCCCGAAGGTGTACTCGAATCCCTCAAACCAAGGCTCTGATACCAACTTGTAACACCATGAATTTCAAAATGATTTTTCGCATAATATAAAAGCATATTCATTTAATTTTCATAAAACATCAATGTTTGAAACTCCAATCCATGTCATACAAAGAATCCTAAGATCACATAATATAAACAAATCCCATGTGTGTGTACTGATCAAGTCGGTGCCTTCCCACGGTCATCACTAGTACCTGAAACAAATAACACCAACACCGTAAGCACAAAGCTTAGTGAGTTCCCCAAAATACCACATATAACACATATTAGCCACTCGAGGCTATAACTTTGTGGGTCCGTGGACCCTACTCTGTGAACCCTCTGGTTCTAACTCTGTGAACCTTCCAGTTCCAACTCTATAAACATGCACAACATAAATCACATAGAAATAATGCAGTACAACACATAACATACATAGCATACAAATACTCTATCACATAACTCTGGTTACCTACTCAAGGTAAAGTATCGTGAGAAGACTCACCTCGTGTATCTCGCTAACTCGTAAATCCCAGAAATCACTCGTGCTCGATCCCCCGAGCTATAATCCTCCTATAACACAATATATCTGTAATTAACACTTTCACAACTAAGGTTGACTACCCCTATCAAGTCAACACTAGTCAACTCTGGTCAACGGTCAACTTTGACCGGACTCGGCGAGTGCACTAGAGCGACTCGGCGAGTCTATACGTGTCCACTGACTCCCTAGGATCCTCTCTCGACACGTCGAGTATTTCCCCCACTCGACGAGTTCCACCTGGCATGAATCGCGGGGCCACCACGACTCAACTCGCCGAGTCTCAAGAACAACTCGGCGAGTTCCAGCTTGACTCAGTCCACTCGACAACCCTCTCTGACTCACTGAGTCAACCCCTTAACTCGGTAAGACCACTCGCTGAGTGGTTAAGGACAATCTTCATGCTACTCGCCGAGTCTGTTCTTCAGACTCGGCGAGTCCATGCCATGCATCAACTCAAACTCGCTCCTGAGGTTAGATCCGTCCCAATGACTCATAGATCCAGCCCTTCCAAGTTCATTCATCACGTAAAGTCACTATCTTGGCTACCATGCGACGCCTACAAGGCTTCTTTTGGTGAAATGACATCTAAAATGGTAACCTAAGTCCCCAACTCAAAACGAAAGGCATAAAGCAGAGCATTTGGGACTCTCTAGACCTACTAAGGTCCAGATCTAGGTACCATTTCTCCATGGGACCTCTCACACTCCAATTACAAGGTAAATAAGGCATGAAGAAACCCTAGATTTGACCATATAAATAAAAACACGAGAATAAGCTCTGAATATTACCCCAAATAGCTTCCTCTGCCAAAATGGAAGTAGATCCAAGCTCCCCAACTCTCCTAGCTTGGCCTTCCTCTTGCCTTCTTGCTAACACACACAAGGATGGTGAATAATGGCCTCTTTTCTCACTCACAAGGATTCTCAGATGCTCTGGTGCTCTCAAGGTCGAAGGTAGCCGCAATGAAGGGTTATAAGGTCCTTTAAATAGGGCTCAGGTCCGGGAAATTAGGGTTTCATTAAACAGCGTGGACTCCCCGAGTCCACTCTTGGACTCGCCGAGTCCGGACGCGAACCCGCATCCAAATCCGCGATCATACTCGGCGAGTCTAGGCTCCAACTCGCCGAGTCTCCTCACAAATTACCAAAAATAATAAATGAATAATACCTGGGAATCCGGCTGTTACATAAACTATAATAGATATAGTTTAGGAGATACTACTTGCTATTCCTAGTTCAAAGGGAATATACAAGAGTGAGTTCATTCATGAGTCTATACAAAGATACTATTACATACTATATGAAGAGATACTATTACATACTATATGAAGAGGTAATATTACATACTATATGAAGAGATATTATTACATACTATATGAAGAGATACTACTACATACTATACGGGACTGACCATTCTTCACCCGGATGTTAGCTACACTGGGAAACTGCACATCGACGGATGTCCTCGATTGTACTGTTCGGCGAGTTACCACGTCGTGTTTATCCTAGACAAAAGGATACGATTTCAATGATTATATAATTTTCCCTATTACTTATATCTTGTGACACATTCACATAAACGATGAGGTAGACTATATTTTGATAATAATAGTTGTACATAGGGAAAAACCTTCATTCATACAGAGAAGCAGACCTTCAAAACTGTAACATACACGTTCTGAAATTGTGTATTGTTATTATTAAAAGTGAATAAAATTGAGTGTTGAGTTATAACAGCTAGTTTTTACTAGAAATGTAGTAAAACTATGTTTAGAATCACACATAAAATATTGGAAGTCTTATGAGATTCCAATTAATAGCCAAATAATGAAAATTTAGCGAAAAGATAAAATTTTAAATAAGTAAAATTTTATTATTAAAATTTGTAGATAATCTCGTTAGAAACACGTAGGCGAAAACCTCGTCAAAATCCGAGTTATTACGAAGAAGTTATGACCAATCGAAGATTCGCGACAAAACCGGCACGGTGCCGAATGACGTAAAAAGTGAGTTTTTGATAAACTACTTTTAGCCTTATTAATCTAAATGAAAGTTGTAGTATTCGTTAAACCGAGAAGTTCGATAAAAAGAATGCCAAAATCTGACTTCGTATGAGGAAGTTATGATTTTTCGAAGTTTCAGCTTAGCAGTAGACAACTAAAAACTCGAATTTTAGATCGAGTGATTTTTAGCCGACACAACCTAAACGAGAATTGAAGGTCTCGTCATTTATAGTACAACGGTAAAAAGTCTGACGAAAACGGATATCGGATGAAGAAGTTTTGAATTTTTAACGGATTATCATGTCCCGGTCTGTTAAAAATAATAATATAAAAATTAAAGTCAAAATTAGCCGACAAAGTCTAAACGAAAGTTGTAGAACATAATTTTAGCTACGCGTGCATATAAAGAACGTCAAAAACGGAGCTCGTATGCAAAAGTTACGGATTTTACAAGATTTGGCACATTTTTTATTTAATTTTCGCATGAATAGTAATGATCCACGTGGCAATTTCTGATTGGACCGCAGCCTCACTGGCACCTTCTGATTGGTCCGGATCTCGCCCCGTGTCCCCCTTGTGTCTGAAGCAGCTTAGTCATCCGAGCAGCTGGCAACGCGTGTCGCAACCCCCTCGCACCGAAGGCTCAGCCAATCCGAGACCGCCACCTACCTTCCCGTGTTGACCTGCGAAGCGAGCCACCTGGAGGCTCGCATGCGAGCCACGTCTGAGCCACGCAGCAGCCTCGTGCCCCTCGCTGCTGATGCCACCGAGCTGCTTTGCTGCCTGGTTCCTTCCCAGCCGACTTCGGTCTCGCACCCTATAAATAAGGGGGTTGCGAGATCTTCCGACTAGAATCCCAAATTTGGCATTTTTGGCCCCTTTTTCAATATTTTCACTATTTTAAATTACCCCGAAGCCCCGGTAACATTTTTAAAGCCCAGAATACGCCTCGAAGTGCCCGGAGAGCCCGAGAAATTATTCTTTTCGGTTTGAAGCTTTACCCTCGCAAGGCCTATTTTTCAATATATTTCCCGGTTTTCAACGACGAAAACTATTTATCGAGCTGAAGTGCTACTCAAATTACTATTTTAAACCCCGATTATTTTAAGGTGAGTTCAATATATAGGAACAATTGTATGTTATGTGTTATATGTGCTATGTGCTTTTCAGTGTTATTATTCTGAATTATTATCCCGTGTTATTTTATTCGCTATTTTTAATAGCAAAGTTATACCTTTGACCATGTGATCAGTGAAAGGACTTAGATTCACGGTGGTACTGGTATGTAGCTTCTGGCCATGTAGAACATGTCTCGTAAGAGAATGACTTCTATTCTATGGCATTGGCAGAAGGTTAGATAGGAATGATATGTAGCCTCTGACCATGTAGAGCATGACTCCGTAAGAGAATGAACTCTATTCTATGGTATTGGCAAATGGTTAGACAGGGCTATAAGCCTAAAATCTACCAAAATGTTCATCAGAAATTATATGTCTTCTATGCCATTTGGGTCAAAGCTTTATTGATGCATATCAAGTATTGAAATCGTTATGTCTCATTGATCGTAAATCTTTGAATCAGATCTTGAGTTGATATTGAAAGCCTGACATATGATACACATATGTTATTGTTGTTCTTGTTCCCTTCTGCTTCTATCATATTGGTATGTATAAGGCATAAGATTATATTGTATCTATTTATTGAATTCACTAAGCGTTATCGCTTATCCCTCTCAATGTTTAACAATTGCAGGTGATGAGTATCCAATTTAGTTTTATACTGCTGAAAGATTTAGAATAGTTAATATTATTTCTCTGTATTCTAATGTTCAAGTATGTATATGAATAATAGATTCCTGAGTAGATATGAAATGTAATAAAACTTAGTCGGTTTATATCCAATCCTTTGTAATCACTTTATCAACATAAAATATTGTTTTATAAATATGCATGTAGCATGTTTTGAGGAAGTAACTTAAGAATAATGTTGGAATAGTAGGAAAGTTTGGGTCTTTCATAAATACGAAAGTTGGGGTCTTTCAAAAACTGTCGAGTCTTGGTAGAAGACTACATTTTATACTAGTAGGACATATGGGATTTTCTAGGGTTTTCATACTTATACGAACTTTTTCATCAAACATTTACAAGTCTTTTCTTTTCAGTTTTACCAATCAAAAACACTAAAATACTTATGAATTCACCAGCTTAAATGTTGATCTACGCTTTCAAAATAACTTGTATTCTCAGGTCATCAGTAGACAGGTACCGATGACAGGTCTTTGAAAAGACGGAGCACAGACAAGACTCGTCTTTTATTTTGATCATTCAATTTTTGGTGTCTATTACATTACAGAGAAAACACATGTATTAAAACTTTACTATTAATGCAATGGATGATGTTGTTGCTTGTTTCCTACTTTGCATTGTTATGATACTTTACATGACGTCCTCAGCCCCAGAACGTTTCCGCCGTTCTTGGTTTTGGGGTGTGACAGATTGGTATTAGAGCATTGTTTATAGTGAATTGAGTATGTCAACCCATAAAAGATATAATAACTATAAATACAATGAGATTAAAGTACTCTGACCAAGAGTTTATACTTTTAAATAATAAAATATTTAACTAAGTATACATACTTGCATTCATACTAAATGCAGTGTCACTAGGACAGAACAAAAGTATTATGATTGTTGAATATCACAAATAGGCTTGGGGATGTATGGTCAGTTCTGGGAGTGGCATAGCCTAATCAACTATGCTGGTCCGAGAAGTGATTAGCATATGCCCAGGAATGGTTGTGGTATGACAACAAATCTAAAAACTTACCAACACTACTACAATGACAACATTAGAACAAAACATAGACTTAAAATACTATAGGAGTATTTCGTGTTTCTATAATTATCTTAATTAGTATGTCTCTTAAACTGATTCTTTTACCCCTACTTCTCGCGTAGATAACATGGATGGATTTCATATCCCTGGAGACTCGTACTTCCCAAATCAGGGCAATGCTGGATGGCTAGATGGAGAGCCAGAAGATGACCATACAATCCCTTTGGATGATCACCTCGCAAAAGGCTTTTCGGATGGTTTTGACTCCGAGCCAGAAGTCAACAACCTACCCCAAGAGGGTCAAGCTCCAAATCTCAACCCCCGACCCGCGTTTCAAGGTCCCACACCCCTGGGAGCAGCAAACTTGAATCGTTGGAGTAATGAGCAGGGTCAACCATTACCCTTCAATGGAGACCGAAGCTTTTACAACCTCAGCGAAGGAGGCTCGGCTGACCGAGCCCTGCCCATTATTGTCCGCAGGATTGCTCGGAATGTCGAGCAAAGTCAGGCAACTATTAACCGAGTCATGGAATTTGATGCCAACTCTGGTGTCAACACGGTCCGCAATCGCCATCTCAAAGAGGCTATGGAAAGGACCGGGAGAACCAATGAGACTCTGCAGCAACAGCTAGCTGCTTCCCGAGTTGAAGTCATAGAACTTCGAGTTCGCCAGAGGGCTCATGAGTGACACCTTCAAGAAGTGGTTCGTCAATTGGCGGATCTGAGGGTTCACCCGAGGAATTCTCGTCGCCAGTAGAAGATGTTTGACTCATCTTTTCTTTTGGTTTAAGGAATAGCCTGTCGTATCGGTGCTCTATGAAGCACTTTTTGGTAAAATATTCCTGTCTCTCAAGTACTTTATTAGACTTCTAAACTGTCAACATTTTCCCCTTTGGTATGATGTAAGACCTTTAGTTAGGTCATTTTCCCAAACTTATTTACATCATATATACCAGTAATTTCGGCAGTTATCTAATCTATTCAGAAATTCATGCTCTCATTTAATATCGAACTATGGTGACTTAGTTCACAACATTTTCCCCTTTGGTGCACCTCTTTCCAACCATGGCGAGAGTCATGGGCACCCCCGAGAGTGCACCTACAAGAATTTTACGAATGCCAAACCCAGGAATTTCAATGGAACTGGAGGGGTGATGATTTTAAGACAGTGGATAGAAAAGACAGAAGCAGTCTTTGAAATCTATGTCTGTCAAGAGAACAACAAGGTCAAGTTTGCTACTTGTACCTTTTCTGACAGGGCTTTAACTTGGTGGAATGGCCACGTTAAGTCACTGACTCTAATTGGGGCAAATTCGATAAGCTGGGAGAACTTGAAAGCCATGTTGATGAGAGAGTACTGTCCACGAGGGGAAATTCAAAAACTCGAGCAGGAACTCTGGAATCTTAAGATGGTTGATTCTGACGTATCAACCTATACTAATAGATTCTGTGATCTGGCAATTCTTTTCCCGGAAATGGTTTCTCTTGAGAGCAAGAAAATAGAGAGATGTATTTGGGGACTGTCGCCTCATATACATTTAAGTGTGCTAGCTTCAAGGCCTGTTACTTTTGGCAGTGCTAAAGAACTGGCACAATCTATTATCGATCACGGAAACTACCAGAACGCAACAATTGCTACACCCGATCAACAAAAGGGAAACAACAACAAAAGGAAGAAAGGTTGGAAAAAGAGGAAAGGAGGGTCTTCACAAGAATCCTCAAAGAAACAACAGCTAGTTACAGTAAATGCTTCTATTGTACCTACTGTTGTTCCTACTAACGCCTTCCCATCAAAGCCTTATGTGGGTAAGCTTCTGAAGTGCAACAAATGCAACTTCCACCACAACGGACCTTTCCGGGAAGTACAGTGCTCTAACTGCAACAGAAAAGGGCATACTTCCCGCTTCTGCAAGACTCCCGCAAAGCTGAGCACTCAAGTTCCCAATGCGGGTGTGGGCCAAGCTTGCTACAGTTGTGGCCAGGTGGGTCACTACAAAAGGAACTGCCCGAAGGCAGCGAATACCAGCAAAGTGGGACGAGTTTTGGCTATGGTCCATGAGGAAGCCGTAGTTGATCCTACGATAGTTAATGGTACGTTTCTCCTCGATAATTCATATGCATGCATACTATTCGATAGTGGAGCAGAGAGAAGCTTCGTAAGCCAGAAATTTGTTCACTTACTTAAACAAAAACCGCGCGCACTAGAGGAATCATTCACTGTAGAAATGGCAAACGGGAAAATGGAAAGTACTAACTGCATATACATAGGTTGTACACTAACTCTAGATGGTCATTCTTCCCAAATAGACCTCATGTCGGTCTCAATTAAAAGTTTCGACCTCATAGTCAACATGGATTGGTTAAGTCATCATCGCGCCGACATCATGTGCTTTGAGAAAGTAGTTCGTCTTAACCTCCCTAACAATGAAACTCTAGTTATCTACGGCGACAAATCTAGTATGAACATTCGCATCATTTCGTGTATTCAAGCTCAAAAGTGCTTGTGAAAGGAATATCATGCATTCCTTGCACACATCGTCGATACGAGTCAAGAAGTGAAGGAAATTTAGAACATTCCAGAAGTACGCGACTTTCCCGACATCTTTCCAGAAGAACTACCGGGATTACCACCGCAACGTCAAGTCGAGTTCAGAATCGACTTAGTGCCAGGGGCTACCCCAGTAGCCAAATCTCCATATAGACTAGCACCAACAGAGATGTAGGAACTTTCCGGTCAACTTAACGAACTTCTCAAGAAGGGATTCATTAGGCCAAGCTTCTCACCATGGGGAGCACCAGTCTTGTTCGTCAAGAAGAAAGACGGATCGTTTTGTATGTGCATCACCTACAGGGAACTCAACAAGCTTACTGTCAAGACTTGTTACCCTCTACCCCGCATCGATGACTTATTTGATCAACTTCAAGGAGCAAACTACTTCTCGAAGATAGATCTAAGATCCGGGTATCACCAGTTACGAGTGCTAGAGAAAGATGTCCCCAAGACAGCTTTCCAAACTCGTTATGGACACTACGAGTTTGTAGTGATGTCATTCGGATTAACCAACGCACCAGCTGTATTCATGGACTTGATGAATAGGGTGTGTCGTCCTTACTTGGATCAGTTCGTTATCCTCTTCATCGATGACATACTTATCTACTCCCGAAGTAAGGAAGAGCATAGTCAACACCTACGAAGAGTCATAGAAACATTACGATCGGAGAAGCTCTATGTGAAGTTCTCCAAATGCAAGTTTTGCATTCAAATAGTCGAATTCTTGGTCCACGTCGTTATCGAAAAGGGAATACATGTGGACCCTTCCAAAATTAAGGCTATTGAGAAGTGGTTGGCACCAAAGACACCTACTGAAATTCGTCAATTTCTAGGTCTCGCTGGCTACTATCGCAGGTTCATACAGAACTTCTCTAGCATCGCTAAGCCGCTTACTACACTGACCCAGAAAGGCGTGGCCTTTGATTGGGAAGAGAAACAAGAGAAGGCGTTCCAAACGCTGAAGCGAGCCTTATGCACCGCGCCAATACTATCCCTCCCAGAAGGGATAGAAGACTTCGTAGTCTATTGCGATGCATCCAACCAAGGGCTCGGATGTGTTCTAATGCAACGAGTTAAGGTCATCGCCTATGCCTCGAGACAGCTGAAGACGCACGAGGTCAATTACACCATACATGATCTTGAGTTAGGAGCAGTTATGTTTGCTCTGAAGATCTGGAGACACTATCTGTATGGTATGAAAAGCACTATCTTTACAGACCACAAAAGCCTCCAACACATCTTCGATCAGAAGGAGCTCAACATGAGACAACAACGGTGGGTCGAGCTACTCAATGACCATGAATGTGAAATTCGTTATCATCCCGGTAAGGCCAACGTAGTAGTTGACGCCCTAAGTCGGAAAGAATACTCTGGTCGTAAAGTCAAATCATTGACTATGACTATCCATTCACACTGTCCACACAAATTAAGGAGGCTCAGCTCGACTCTTTGAAAACTGAAAATGTGGCAAGCAAATCCCTGAGAGGAACGGATAAGAACTTGGAAAGCAAGAGTGGAGGAGCGTTATATTTCATGGACCGAATCTGGACACCGAAACACGGTCGCTTCAGAGACGTGGTCATGACCGAGGCACACAACACTTGATATTTCGTTCACCCGGGTTCATATAAGATGTATCTAGATCTTAATAAGTTATACCGGTGGCCTAACATGAAAGCAGAGATTGCTACCTTCATGAGTAAATGCATTACTTGCGCAAAGGTTAAGGTCGAATACCAGAAACTATCAGGTTTACTTTAGCAACCGGAGATACCAGAATGGAAATGGTAGCAGATTACTATGGAGTTCATAACCAAGTTGCCCAAGACAACGGGTGGACTTGATACCATTTGGGTCATCGTCGACAGATTGACCAAATCCGTGCATTTCCTACCAATCAAAGAGACTGACAAGATGGAGAAACTAACAAGAACATACATTAGGGAGATTGTACGACTGCATGGTGTTCCCATATCCATTATCTCCGATAGAGATATTAGATTCACTTCTAGGTTCTGGCAGTCGCTACAAAGTTCCCTAGGAACGAGGTTGGACATGAGTACAGCCTACCATCAACAGACTGACGGAAAAAGTGAGAGGACTATCCAAACCTTGGAAGATATGCTGAGAGCCCGTGTGATCGACTTTGGGAATGCATGGGATACTCATTTACCCCTTGTCGAATTTTCCTACAACAACAGTTACCACACGAGCATAAATGTTGCTCCATTTGAAGCCCTCTATGGCCGAAAGTGCAGATCCCCTCTATGTTGGGTTGAAGTGGGTGACACCCAATTAGCTAGAGGACGAGTTCCTGACATCACTTTGACAGGTCCGGAAATCATACGGGAAACGACAGAGAAGATCGCTCAAATTCATGAACGATTGAAAGCCTCTAGAGACCGTCAGAAAAGCTACGCGGACAAGCAAAGGAAACCTTTGGAATTCCAGGTGGGAGACCGAGTCCTTTTGAAAGTCTCACCCTGTAAGTACTTGATACGCTTCGGAAAGCATGGAAAGCTAAATCCAAGATACGTAGAGCCTTTCAAGATTCTTACTAGAATCGGCCCTGTAGCTTACAAACTCAATCTACCGCGTGAACTCAGTAATGTACATCCTACTTTCCACGTCTCGAACTTGAAAAAGTGTCTGTCAGACGAGACTCTTGTAATCCCACTCGACGAGATCGAGATCAACGAGAGCCTCAACTCCGTGGAAGAACCTATAGATATCATGGACAGAGAGGTCAAGCAATTGAAACAAAGTCGTATCCCGATAGTGAAGGTTCGCTGGAACGCCAAGCGAGGACCTGAATTCACATGGGAGCGCGAGGATCAAATGAAATTGAAATACCCTCAACTTTTTACTTAGTTATTTGTAACTAATTATTTGCTTAAACTCTAATTTTGGGACAAAATTCCATCTAACGGGGGGATGATGTGACAACTCGAAATTTCTATCTCATAACAAACCCTGCATTCAATCAAATTCAAACTTTCAATTGCTAAATTTTAGCAGTTTTGGAGTCAGTTTGGGTGTTTTGATCTCAAATTCATCAAAGGTAATCATAGGAAGTATACTCTAGAGTGAATTGCACAACACTTAAGTCTCAAAACTCCAAGAGTTTGGAGTTTACGGCCGTAAACTCTAGGGTATAAAAGTGACACTTAGCCATTTTTGTCATTTTTAACCATTTTCAAGTCCTTAACCTCATTCTCTCTCAAGTATCATCACTAGATCTTCAACTTAGTAAGTGTTTTCTCCCTTGATTAGTTAATAAACTTCATTATCTAGTGTATGTGTATGATTTCATCCGTGAAATCTCTTCATTTGATAGATAATCAAGTGTTCTTCATTTCACCAAGAACACACACTAGTGTTCTTGAGCCTTAAGCACCCTTTCAAGCTTCTACAATGTAAGTACTCTTGTCTTAGCTTGTTCTATGCTTAAATCAACTAGATTACACTTAGAAATCATCAAGAAATCATGATTAAAAGGGAGTTTATGGCCAAGGAACCTCCTTGGGCCGTAAACTCTATTTAAGGGTCCAAATGAACCTTAATCTCTTCTCAAGCCTTAGGATCAAATCTAGAACACTTTTATCATAAGCTAAGGATCTTAAACTTTGATTTTGTACAAGATACCATGATTTTGCGGCCGTAAAATCATGTGGAACTGGTCCATAGGCCGTAAACACTAGTTAGTGGTGCACTGGTGCCACCATTCCTTCCTAGGGCTTAGACTTGATCATAGAACACTTCATATTGACTTATAAGACATTAAATCACAACTTGTCACGTAGTACCTTGAGCTTACGGCAGTAAACTCATGAGGAAATGGTCCTTGGGCCGTAAACTCATGTGGTTCTTACCATATGGGCCATAAACTTCCAAGTGAGGCCCTACCCCCCTTATATGCAACCCTATGTGGTTAAACACTTCAGTACAAGTGTTTCCTAGTCCCTAAGGTTGTTTCATTACTTAATTAGTTTTTTAAACACTAATTGTAAGCATATATGTGTCATTACATGTTAAATAGGATCAATGTGTGCTCAAGTCCTCACTTGACACTTAGCATCCTATACTGATCTTACTTTCGCATCACTCACTTCAGGTGAGTTCATACCCCCCTTAACCAACCTTTTAAATGCTTTTACACGCTTTTAAATGCTTTTACACGCTTTTAAATGCTTTTATGGGGGAGAATACAAGTTGAATAACATAGTTATTATATCAATCACATGTGATTAATAACTATCAAACATATGGAATTGCTATACTTTCAAACTGTCTTATCAAACACACTACTTCTAAATCATTTTATAAACTGACATCAAGTCATGATTATTTATTGTTTCAAACCCTTTAAATGTATTATAAAACCTCTTTTCAACTCATGTATTGTTAAAAACCATATCTATACACTTATGTAGTAAGTATATATATATATATATATATATATATATATATATATATATATATATATATATATATCTTGATAGGAAAGCTGTGACTTCAGTTCCAACACTTTGGTGTAGCAAAGGTGTATAAACATACTTGGACATTTCAACTTACATTACTAGTAAACTATAATAGGTATAGTTTAGGAGATAATACTTGCTATTCCTAATACAAAAGGAACATACAAGAGTCAGTTCATTCATGAATCTATACAAAGATACTATTACATACTATATGAAGAGATACTATTACATACTATATGAAGAGATACTATTACATACTATATAAAGAGATACTACTACATACTATACGGGACTGACCATTCTACACCCGATTGTTAGCTACAATGGGAAACTGCACATCAACGGATTTCCTCGGTTGTACTGTTCGGCGAGTTACCATGCCGTGTTTATCCTTGACAAAAGGATCGATTTTAATGATTATATAGTTTTCCCTATTACTTATATCTTGTGATACATTCACATAAACAATGAGGTAGACTATATTTTGATAATAATAGTTGTACATAGGGAAAAAACCTTCATTTATATAGAGAAGCAAACCTTCAAAACTGTCAGGTCTTGGTAGAAGATTACATTTTATACTAGTAGGAAATATGGGATTTTTTAGAGTTTTCATACTTATACGAACTTTTTCATCAAACATTTACAAGTCTTTTCTTTTCAGTTTTACCAATCAAAGACACTAAAATACTTATGAATTCACCAGCTTAAATGCTGATCTACGCTTTCAAAATAACTTGTATTCTCAGGTCATCAGTAGACAGGTACCGGTGACAGGTCTTTGAAAAGACGGAGCACAGACAAGACTCGTCTTTTATTTTGATCATTCAATTTTTGGTGTCTATTACATTACAGGGAACACACATGTATTAAAACTTTACTATTAATGCAATGGATGATGTGGTTGCTTGTTTACTACTTTGCATTGTTATGATACTTTACATGACGTCCTCCGCCCCAGAACGTTTCCGCCGTTCTTGGTTTTGGGGTGTGATAGTTCGTGGTGGTGCCGTTTGAGCTCACCGATGCGCTGATAGTGTTTATGGACCTAATAAATCGGGTATGCAGACCGATGCTCGATGGCTCGGTTATTGTGTTTATAGATGACATCTTGGTATACTCCATGACGAGAGAGCAGCATGAGGAGCATCTCCATGAGCTCCTGGGAGTATTATGGTGAGATCGGTTTTATGCCAAGTTCTTGAAATTCAAATGTTGGTTGCGAGAGGTTTAGTTCCTAGGACGTCTTGTTAACCAAGAGGGGATTTTAGTTGATCCAACCAAGATCGAGACGGTTATGTAGTGGGAGGTTCCAAAATCTCCCTCGGATATCAGGAGCTTCTTGGGATTAGCAGGGTACAACCGGAGATTCATATAGTATTTCTCCAAGATTGTGGTACCCCTCACTCCTCTGACGAGGAAGGGGGTGGATTTCTAGTGGGGCCCTGAGCAGCAGACTGCATTTGAGACTCTGCGAGGTGCTAGTTTTGACACTCCCTGAGGGAGTTGAGGATTTTATGGTGTTCTGTGATGCATTGATCATAGGATTGGGAGCGGTCTTTTTGCAGAGATATATATCCCACACATGGTAGTTGGGACTCCTACAATAACAACTTTCATTCCGAACACCATAATCTTGAGTTGAAAGGCCAGTGATCGTTCTAGATGATATTCAGTCAGATTCACATCACTTTTCATGTATCGCAATTGCGGAAGTGCCTACTCGATGAGGAGGCAATGGTGTCTTTAGATGATATTCAGGTCGATGAGCGCCTGAATTACGTGGAAAGGCCAGTGGTCGTTCTAGAGAGCAAGGTGGAGGTTCTACGGAACAAGGAGGTACTTTTGGTAAATGTAAAATAGGAGCATCAGAGGGGATCCGAGTGGACTTGGGAGCCGGAGGTCGAGATGCGGGAGCATTACCCAGATCTGAGTTGGGAGCAGTAGTGTCCGGTCTAAAGATCTAGAGACATTATCTCTATGGGTCCGCTGTACCATATACACGGACCACAAGAGTTTGATACACATCATGGATCAGTCAAACCTAAACATGATGCAATGCCGATGGTTGGACGTATTTAAGGATTATGACTGCGTGAACTTTACCATCTGGGTAATGAAAATGTGGTTGCGGACGCCCTGAGCTGCAAGTCGGTTGGATCTTCTGTTCCAGCAGCATGTATGAGGATATCAGTGGATTCTCCACTTGTGAGCTTGATTAGGGAAGCTCAGACTTAGGTTGTGTGACAGGAGAACTGGAATCTTGAGAGGATCAGGGGTGAGATCACCCGATTTGTGCAGGATAGTTGTGGATTGTTGACCCGTTGTGGTCGGGTCTGGGTTCCGATGCCTGGTGGGGTCAGACAGATTATACTAGAGGAGGCACATAAGTCTCGCTTCTCTATTCACCCAGGGGCCACCAAGATGTACCAAGATCTGAGACTGAGTTATTAGTGGCCATGAATGAAGAGAGAGAGAGAGAGAGAGAGAGAGAGACAGAGAGAGAGAGAGAGAGAGAGAGAGAGAGATCGCATGGTACGCTGAGAGGTGCTTGACCTGCAGGATGGTCAAGGCTGAGCATCAGAGGTCACATGGAAAGCTGCAACCTCTGGAGGATCCCATGTTGAAATAGGAGAAGATCACGATGGATTTTATCACCAAGCTACCGAGGACGGCGAAGGAATATGATGCTATATGGGTCATCGTGGATCGATTGACCAAGAGTGCTCATTTTCTGCCTATTCGAGAGAGCTCATCGGCCAAGAAGCTAGTCGATATGTATATCTGCGAGATCGTTGCTTGCCACAGGGTACCGGTCTCTATTATCTCAGACCGTGATGTTCGGTTCACCTCCTGTATTTTGGCACAAGTTCCACAAGGAACTGGGCACACGACTGCATTTCAGTACAGCTTATCATCTGTAGATAGATGGCCAGAGTGGGCGGACCATACAGACCCTCGAGGATATGTTGCGGGACTGCGTTATTGACTTTGGTGGGAGTTGGGACTCCTACAACAACTTTCATTCCAGTATTGGTACTCCACCATTTGATCTATTGTATGGACGGAGATGTCGCACCCCATTCTGTTGGGGTGAGATTGGTCACAGGGTGATGGGTCGGATAGAGGTAGTTTTGCAGACTACCAAAAGGATTCAGTAGTGCAGACTACTCAGAGTCGACAGAAGAGTTACGCTGACCGGCGACATGGTACTACTGAAGGTCTTACCCTGGAAGGGTGTGATTCGCTTCAAAAAGAGTGGGAATTTGGGTCCCCGACACATTGGACCCTTTCGGGTTATTGCCAGGGTTGGCAAGGTGGTGTATAGACTTGATCTCTCGGAGGAGCTCAGTCAGATTCACATCACTTTTCATGTATCTCAATTGCTGAAGTGCCTACTCGATGAGGAGGCAATGGTGTCTTTAGATGATATTCAGGTCGATGAGCGCCGGAATTACGTGGAAAGGACAGTGGTCGTTCTAGAGAGCAAGGTGGAGGTTCTACGGAACTAGGAGGTACTTTTGGTAAAGGTAAAATGGGAGCAACAGAGGGGATCCGAGTGGACTTGGGAGCCGGAGGTCGATATGCGGGAGCATTACCCGGATATGTTTGTTGCAGTAGACTTCAAGGACGAAGTCTAGCTCAAGTGGGGGAGAATTGTAACATCCTGACTCCTAGGTATAAATTTGAAGCTTTTATACTCATATTTTTAGACCTACTCGATGATTTGGCTGCCCCAACTCGTCCTGTAGAAACTGATCAGGTCGCGTGGATTATGAAGCCTACTCGACGAGTTAGAGGACCCAACTCGATGAGTTTAGGTTGTGCATGAAAACCCTAATTTTTAGGGTTTGCACCCTACTTAAAGGGCCTTAAGTCCTTTCTCCGGCCTCCCGACCTTAAGTCCTCTCTCCAGAAGAAAACCCTAATCGAGCTAACCTTCCATTTTGAGTGTGTATAAGGCTAAAGAGTGTGTGTTTGGTGCATTTCTTGGAGAAACTTGAAGGTTTAGCAGCTAAAACATTCCCCTGAGTTGGGGGCGTCAATCCCCAAATGTACCTCTCTATCTTTTTGCTTTCCGGGGTGACCATTCCCGGACAGAGAAGAGCCAAATCGCAAAATCTAGCTATATATGTGGCAATGTCGAAACCCTTCATCTTCAAATTCCAGAGCTCGTGCTCTAAATTCTGCATCTCACCCCTTGTGCAGTACTCAGCAAGCATAATCTCTTTTAAGCTTTCCCAACCCATGGCATTTGCAATTGGAAAAATTAGGGATTTGACTCGGGTATTCCACCAGGTCAATGCTCTGTCAGTGAAGGTGCATGCAACAAACTTCACTTTGCGGGCCTCAGAACAAGCACAAATCTCGAAAATTGATTCGATCTTCTCAAACCATCAAGTTAGGGCAATGACTCCTCCATTGACATCGAAAGAATTGGGTTTTGCATTCATGAAATCCATATAGGAACACTCCTTCTGGTGTCCCTGGCCACCTTCAAGATTAAGGGGATGGGTACCACTTCCCGACCCGCTAGAGCAGCCAGAATTTATTTGCGACATTGCGGCAGCCACTGCGGCTGTAACTGTTGCCTGGAACATGGCAGGATCGAACTGAGGAGGTGGTGGTGGCAGAGGGTCGTTGTTCTTCCTATTGGTTCTCTTTCTGGGAGGCATCTTGTTCTAAAAATAATCAGGAAGAAAGGGATGGTATGTCCCCTAGATCTTTGAATCTAGAGATATGAAACAAGATATATATCTCAGCCTGATAGATAAAGCGTTCTACTAAGCGATAAATAAAGGTTACTTATGCAAGTAAATTATCGCTAGGAAGGAATAAGTAGCAACACTTGGAATGAATCTCTACACTGTATTCGGCTCTAGCTAAAATACTCCTATAGTATTTTAAGTTGTATGTTCTGTTCTATCGATATCTTGATGTATATAGCTTGGTGAGTTTTAGGCTTGCTGCTACACCACGGTCACTCCCAGACACATGTTGGTCATGTCTCAAATAAATATAGTTGATCAGGCTATATTGATCCCAGACATGATTACATAACTATCCAGGTTAAACTGCAGTGTCCAACATGCAAATACTTTTGTTTTGTTCTACTTGTGATATTGTTTCTGGTACGTATGTATACTTGTTTACTTCTTATAAAATACTTATATTTCGAAAGTATGTTTTTAGTTTCAGAGAACTTAGGCCCCTTAGTGTTTATAGTTGTATACCATGTAAGGTTCGATATACTTAGTTCACTACAAACAATAGCTCTGATACCAATCTGTCACACCCCCAAACCGAAATAGCGGAAACGTTCGGGTGTGGAGGACGTCATATGTAGTATCACAACAATTGCATCGTAGTAATCAAAGTAAAGACAACCATTACATTGATTAAGTAAAACATTTACATCTGTTTGATTCATATTTATATACATCAAAAGTATAACAAAAGTAAAGACGTGACTCTATACACTCCGTCTTCTCAAAAATTTGTGTGAGGTACCTATCTACTGATTTCTTGAGAATACAAGCAGTTTTGAAAGACTATCAGCATAAAGCTGGTGAGTTCATAGGCATGTTTTTGAAAGGAAAATTGGTTAATGAATTAATGAATGTATTTGTATGTTTCCAAGAAAATCCATTATTTTCTAACATGTATATTTTGTTACTGAATCTCATAATGTCTTAGTTCATATGTCTAGTTACCATTGAATGTGTTGTGCCTTGTTGTTTTGAATGTGAAATCTCCTTTTTCATGAAAAACCCTGGCTATCACCAGTATGTATAGTAAGTTCGGAAAAACTCTGAAAACTCTAATATGTATGGTAGTTCTATTACTTTATAGTAAAACTAATCGAAGTTAATACCATTCATACATTAATCGTAAATTCTTAGTACCAAATTTATGAGTCGTTATAACCATACTTGACCATTGAATTTCCTGAACGACGTTCTTCAAATGTCGGAATAAAAATTACTTTGTCACCCAGGCCTGCCAGCCTAACTGTAGCTAACAGTTATGGTGCGGGATTGTCAATCCCGTATAGATCTATACATAAACTCACGTTCTCCTGCGAGGAGACTCTGGTTATAATCTCAGGACTTTTGTTAGTACTTAGTAAGTACGCGAAGAATGCTCACTCATAAAATACTATACTAACGATTACATGTAGAATAAAATGAATTCTGGAATATAACTACTTGAATATATACCTCATAAACTGTACTCTATGTAGTTTATATGTTTGATCACATTGAATCTATGTTTGTACATTGATAAGTCGATTGTTCCATAAACTATACCTATTATAGCTTATATGTTTGATAATGTATTCATGTTAAACATTGAAATCCTCTATGATTTGTGTTGAAAACCTCCCTTATGCTCAGCAAAATACAAAAGGGATGAAATATCTAAATATTTGATATAAGTATGAAAACTTTGTGGTTGTGACAATTGTATCAGTTCTGATTGTTTTGAAATTCGTTTTGTATAATTTCACAAAATCAATGAGGTTTGGCTTGTATTCCCCCCTGAAAATGTTAAAACTTTAAAGAAATAGGGGTATGAACTCACGTGATAAGGAGTGGCTTGGATGAATACAACAATGAGGTGCTTGGTGTGCTAAGAGAAGTCCTGAGCACAATACGGTCCGATTAAGCACATATTAACATGTATAGGCCTACAATTAGTGTCTAAAACCACTAACAATCATAGGAAACACTCTTAGGGTGTAGGAAACACTCACAATGAAGTATTAGAATCAAGAATAAGGGACACGGAAGTGTTCACGACCCATGAACACATGAAGGGTTCACGACCCAAGATGTGTTCACGACCCAAGAACACATGAATACTTGAAGGGTTTTCGGCCCATCATGAAGGGTTTACGGCCCATGAAGAAGGGTTCACGACCCTATGAATGGTTCATGGCCGTGAACTATTGAAGACCATGAAGATGGTGATGAAAAGTGATGAATCAAGGCTAGAATCAAGGGGTTTCTAAGCATGAACAAGTAAGGGATGGAATACTTACGTTTTGAGGCCTTAAAGAGTGTTCATGGTTGAAGATAGTTGAGAGAGAATGGGGGTGTTCATGGCTGGAGCTTGAAGAAATGAGGAGAAAAATGTTTGAACCCCATATATAGGGGTGGTTCATGGCCCAAGCATGGGTTCACAGCCGTGAACCTAGTTTGTGGTCGTGAACTCCCTTTAAAGGTGTTCTAGGCTCGATTGCAAACTACGAATTTCAAGATAATGCTTCCAAACATTCAACCCTTGAGTGTAGTAGTCTTAAAGACTCTCAAACCGACCCTGAATACAATGAAGTGATAACAGAAATAAGTCTGACTTCTATTGAATGAATTTGATTTATAGATAAAGATTTCGGGTTGTCACATCTGTTGCGGTGAATAACTCGGGATAATGCTCCTGTATCTCAGCCTTCGGCTCCTAGGTCCACTCGGAGCCCCACCGATGCTGCCACCGTACCTTTACCAAAAGTATTTCCTTGTTACACAAATCTTTCATCTTATTTTCCAAGATAGTCACCGGGTTCTCAACATAGTCGAGGCACTCATCGACCTGAATATCATCCAAGGAAACCACTGCATCCTCATCCGATACGCACTTTCGCAGTTGCAAAACATTGAAAGTGCTATGAATCCAACTAAGCTCCTCAGGAAGATCCAATCTGTAAGCAACCTTGCCAACCCTGGAAATCACCCGAAAAGGCCCGATATATCAGGGCCCAACTTCCCCTTCTTCCTGAAGTGTATCACACCTTTCCAGGTTGATACCTTTAGTAATACCATATTAACGACCTGAAACTCCAACTCGGATCGGTGCTAATCGGCATGGCTCTTCTATTGACTCTGAGTGGTTTGCAGTCTCTGTCTGATCTGCTGAATCAGCTCTATGGTCTGAAGGACCACTTCGGTCCTCCCCATAACCATGTGACCAACCTCGCCCCAACAAACCCGGGTATGACATCTCCGTCCATACAAGAGCTCGAAAGGCATAGCACCAATGTTGGAGTGATAACTATTGTTGTAGGAAAACTACGCAAGGGTCAGGTATGAGTCCCAGATCCCACCGAAATCGAAAACACAAGCTCGCAACATATCCTCAAGGGTCTGTATCGTCTACCCACTCTGGTCATCAATCTGCAGATGATAAGAAGTGCCAAAGTGCAACCTCGCGCCCAATTCCTCATTAAACTTTTGCCAAAAACAGGAGGTGAACCGAACATCACGGTCTGAAACAATGTAGATCAGAACCCCATGGCGAGCAATGATCTGGCGAACATACACATCGGCCAACTTCTCGGCCGAAGAACTCTCCGAAATCGCCAGAAAGTGGGCACTCTTAGTCAATTGATCCACGAAAACCCATATAGCATCAAAACCCTTTGTCGACTTCGGCAACTTAGTGATAAAATCCATCGATATCTGCTCCCATTTCCACATGGGAACCTCCAGAGGCTGCAACTTTCCACGCGACCTCTGATGCTCAACCTTGACCTTCCATCAAGTCAAGCATCTCTCCACATATCAGGTTATCCCCCTCTTCATACATGGCCACCAATAGCTTAATCTCAAATCCCGATACATCTTGGTGGCCCCCAGATGAATAGAAAAATGAGATTTATGAGCCTCCTCCAATACAACCTGTCTGATCCCACCAGAAACTGGAACCCAGAACCGACCAGAGCGGGTCAACAACCCTCGACTATCCATGACAAATCTGTCAATCTCGCCTCTGATCCTCTCTCTCTTCTAATTCCTTTTCCGAACAGCTTTGGCTTAAGCCTCCCTGATCAATCCCAAAAGTGGGGAATCCACTGATATCCTCATACACATCTCCTTATATGAAGATCCAACTGACTTGCGGCTCAAAGCATCCACCACCACATTCTCTTTACCCGGATGGTAAAGGATCTTGCAGTCATAATCCTTGACTACGTCCAGCCACCTGCATTGCCTCATGTTCAGGTTTCGCTGGTCCATGATATGCCTCAAACTCTTGTGATTTGTGTAGATAGTACAACGGACCACATAAAGATAGTGTCTCGTAATCTTGAGGGAAAAAACCACTCCCCCAACTTCAGATCATGAGTGTGATAGCGCGCCTCGTGTGGCTTCCGCTTCCGTGAAGCATAAGCAATCACATGTCTTCTCTGCGTGAGGACTTCCCCCAAACCAGTGATGGAAGCATCACAAAATACCATAAAATCCTCAATTCCCTCCGAGAGGGTCAATATCTAGGCCTCACATAATCTCTACTGAAGGGTCTCAAATGCCAACTACTGCTCAGGACCCCATCAGAAATCCACCCCCTTCCTCTTCATACGAGTAAGGGGTACCGCAATCTTAGAGAAATCCTGAATGAATCTCTGATAGTACCCTGCCAAACCCAAGAAACTCATGATACCTAAGGGATATGTTGGAACCTCCCGCGCATCACGACGTCGATCTTGGCCAGATTTACCAAAATCCCATCCTAGTTAACGAGGTGCCCAAGGATCTGGACCTCTCGTAACAAAAACTCACATTTTGAGAACTTAGAATAAAGTCGTTCTCGCCTCAAAACCCCCATGAGCTCTCGAAGATGCTCTTCATGCTTCTCTCTAGTCTTGGCATACACCAAGATATCATCAATAAACATAATAACGGAATGATCAAGCATTAGCCTGCATACCCGATTCATCAAATCTATAAACACTACAGGCGTGTTGGTGAGCCTAAATGGTATCACCATGAACTATTAATGCCCATAACGAGCCCGTAATGTGGTCTTCTCCACGTCCTCCTCTCCCACTCTGACATGATGATAACCAGACATCATATCTATCTTGGAGAACTATGATGCACCCTGCAGCTGATCAAGGAGATTGTCAATCCACAGAAGGGGATAATGGTTCTTCACCGTTAACTTGTTCAACTCCCGGTAATCAATGCACATCCGGTGCAAACCATTCTTTTTCTTGACGAGCAATATCGGCTCTCCCCACGGAGAACTACTAGGTCTGATGAATTGCTTGCCTAACAGCTCCTGCAGCTAAGATGACAACTCTTGCATCTTAGGCGGTGCCAAGCGGTACAACGCCTTGGCAATCAAGGTTGCACCTAGCACAAGGTCAATCCTGAACTCAACCTGCCTTACTAGAGGCACTCCAGATAACTCCTCCGGAAACACATTTTCAAACTCCCTGACAACCGAGAGCTCTAAAACTGAAATCTGATCCCCAATATGTGTATCCAAAACGTAAGTCAAGTAACCCGCACACCCATGTTGAATATACTGACGAGCCCTCGATGCTGAACAAAACCCTGAACCCAACTTGGTGCCCTCTCCATAGATAACCAGTTCTCCCCCACCTGGAGTTCGAAATACCACTCGCTAACCCTCACAGTCAATCATGGCTCCAAACCGGCCCAGCCAATCCGTACACAAAATCATGCAGACATCCCCCATGGGAATAGGGATCAAATTGGCACTCTGAAGATCTCCAAAACAAAACCCTGACACACAGATGATGCAGAAACCTCGTGTTTGTTGGCGATCCAAACTTGCAACGTACACTCTAACTCCCTAATAGGCATATCAAACTCTCTACTAAACGAACGAGACACAAAGGACTGACTCGCACCTGAGTCAAACAACACAAGAGCAGGCAAGGAGTTCACTAGGAATGTACTTAACAGAGGCACATATATAAGAATGTCACAAAACATAATCAACAGAATAATGGATTAAAACATATCAGTCACAAAATTTGGAGCTGCTCTAGCCTCCTTGGCAGTGAGCTGCAAAGCATGACCTCAAGCCCTAGGGGGATCCGCCCTACCCTGACTCCCATATGTGATCCTCAAAGTAGCTGGCGTTGGAGCCTTAGCTAGCCTAGCAGCAAGCGAGGGGCAATTTTCCTTCACATTTCCAACCTGGTCGCAATGGTAACAAATCATGGAGCTGAGTGTTGGGGCCTGATGGCGGCAATCCCTCACCATATGGCCCTGTCGGCCATAATTGTGTCACCCTGAAGATGATCGGCAAGCACACTCATGAACCTTGCCACACGTCCCACAATTTCAGCCCTTCCAACCCCTAGATCTAAAATCAGCGACCTTGAACCACTTCAGCACAGGCTGCGACTATGTCGGAGCCGGTCTCTGCTCTCTCTTCTGGAGCTCCAACTCAATCTCACGTCGTCTTGCAGCCTTCTGTAAATCCAACAAAGAACCATAGTGCTGGGTGGATACAAACTGTCTAATCTCCGTCTTGATCATCCTCATGTAACGGGTCATATGAGCCTGCTCAGAAGCGGCAAACTCAGGACATAACATGGACCTCTCCATGAATATCTTGGTGATCTCTGTCACCGTGTCTGACCCCTGCCTCAAATCCAGGTACTCTTGGTCGAACCTCTCACGCTCCACCAGTGGTACATATTTGGAGCGGAACATCTCCTAGAACTGCTCCCAAGACACAGCAGCTCTCTGATTAGAAGAAAATGAACTAGTAGCAAGTCTCCACCAATCCTTCTCTCCAGACCTCAGAAGGTTCATAGCGTACCTGATCTTTTGTTCAGCTAGGCAAGAGCGGGTGAAAAAGCATCCCTCAACATTACACTTCCACCTCATGGATATGATTAGGTCCTGAACTCCATCAAAAGTTAGGGGCTTCGAATTTTCGAAGTCCCAATATTGAAAACCCTGACCAGCAACAACCCCTGCAGTTGCGACGGCTGCAGTAGCAACAGTCTCAGCAATGGTTGCGTATCTGCCATCAAAGAACTTCATCATCGTGGTCTTGATAGACCCAAAAAGATCCGATATCTGCTCCCATACAATAGTCACAACCTCCTCATGGATAATCTCTCTGATATGGTCCTCAGATACTGTTGGCCCACCCTAACTGCCAGCTTCCGATCCTAAGAGGTTTATGAGAAAGTGTTGGAAAAATTATATTGTTGCAAAAATAGATGTTTGATGTCATGTTACCTCTACAACTATATGGATCTCATATGCCCACATTGTTCTGGAAATCATATTTATCTACTACTCTATTATATTTATCTTTCTATTTCTTAAACGAGTCATACAATTTGGATTCTAAGTGATCGATCGTATTATAAAACTAAGTAGGCCTTCTCCCTCTCGAAACTCTACTATAAAAGTCCCAAAATAAAACTAATATAGAACCCCATCTAAAGCTCGGATGGTATCCCCAACAAATCTTCAAGGGATACATCTACAAGACTCTCTGATGACCTGATCTTCTTCGACCACCTTCTATTCTTTGACACCATACTTATTCCTCACAATTCATAAATACTCTTCACTATAATGCATCAGGTAACCTCGAGCCCTACGACCACACATATCGTCGATCCAACTAAGGTATCACTCTGAATCAATGGTTCTCCCCCGATTGGGTTCGAACCCATACTTGTTTGTGAAGACAAACAATCCCAGCACCAATGTGCCCACCCATCTATTCCGACATCACACATAGTTCTTGCATTGTTATCGAAATAAATCGATCGGTAACTTCTCACCAGAGACCTCTAAGGGGCAACCTTAGTAACCATAGGTAACCATCACCATCCTATCATTGATGACCTCAACTACGATAGAATCGAATAGTCTCCACATATCACAACCCAGCTAATCCTAAAGCATAAGATGTACACGAGTGGCAGTCCCACCATCAACAACCACTAAGGCGATCAAGTAATAATGAATTCCAAGGATACATGTACCTACTCGTGAAACTTCTCAAACGTAGTCGCACTCTAAGTGATATGAAATCATCTATACATAATAACGAGGATATAATAACAACTTCATCATGAATAACACATACAACTATGTCTTGAGGCCCTACCCCTATTTCTTGCAAATTGTATGTATCGGGACCTGTGCTACACTTAGTTCTAAACACGCGCATTCGGACCTAGTGTAACCAATACATAACTCCATCACCAGTGAGCAGTCTTGCGAGCATGTTCCTTCTGTTCGTACATTTTACAATTAAACTTGCGGCGTACGGATATGAGAGTCTTCCAATATTATCCCATTGTCATGATTCTTCTGACCTCCAGTTCTTGACACAACAACATCAAACTTCTTGATACTTGTTAGAAGAGTCAGGCGCCGCACCCGCTTACACTTTCCCAACTGTGTCCCTAAGTTAAGGTCTCTCTTTCCGAGTCGCCTCATCACTCCTATTAACAGCATGCACAACTGCAATCCGCTCCTCGAAACTGACGATCAGCCTATTAGAGCCATTTATCAGCTTATCATCGATTTGTCTAATGATACAAGGCAACTCCTCTAGTAAGTTCTGAGAGACCTCAGTAGCAATTTAGTCACTCAGTGAAGTGATGTGTTGTCTGATCAAATTCCCAAAATCTATGCTCTAAGCCACATAGTCTCCATTCTGTTTAATATAAATAGAAATCATCACCACGTATTCAAAGTTTTATCATTACACTACTCTCTATGTACTCACCCACCGTTGTCCTCGATCGTCATTCCCAATTGCATACAACACCACTATCGCAATTATCTCAAGTATCTCATCGACACTCAGTACCATAACAGATCCAATATTATGGATCTCGTAGTCACCATTCTTGATTGAATAGGAAAACTTAAGATTACTACAGTTTATTAATACACAAATAACCATAAAAATGTTGCCACTCTCAACTCCTTGGACTTCCCCTGACTTATCCCGGCCCCAACGCGGATCCTTTGCTTCAGATAGTAGGAGCTTTATTACTATGTTTGACACCTATGCATGTCCGTTCTGAGAACTATTTCGGTCTGTCCAATTTGCTCCTTGTCGTCAATTTCTATCATGTATACTCTCTACACTAACAATTTATTTTCTTTCCTGGTGTAATGGATTCATTTTCACCTTGCTACTCTAATCTACATGGAAGTTCCTCTGACCCTGACGTGTCACATCATGAATGCACATTCATATGCAATGAGAAGCTGGATAGCCTTCACTTAAGAACCTATCAGTGTAAGCAAATTTCCTAATGACATATAATAAGCATTAAATCATGGCATGTAGGCATTAGGCTATCTATTTCAAATGCACCATATGTCCTAGAAAGCAATAAACCACATTAAATAATTAACCCATTTTCCTTTGGCTCGGCTAACTGTCCACTCTGCGTCCTCGATCCTTGTCACTGAAATTGTCTATTTTATTTTATAAACTTTTAAAGAAAACACTTCTAAGCTGCAAACTTGAGTTCAAACACATCGAGATGTGTCTGATTCGCTCAAGTTGTGCTCTGATACCCTACTCCTACCTATCATAAACATCAAAATCACATAATATGTGCCTATTAAGGAACACATCCTAAAAAGCACCCAAATAACAAATTGGCATTACTGGCTTTGGCCCACGAACTTGGCGTTTTCGCCTTCGGTCCCCTTAACTTGCCACAATGGCCTTCGTTCAGTCTGACTCGGCACAAGGCCTTTGGTGAATCTGCTTGGCCTTTCGGCCTACGGCCCCAAACACATCCAATATAATACATATAATAATGAACAACATCAAATATAATTCATACAACAAGTATCACGTCGACTATTAATCACATAGTTCCTAGTCTCACCCAACCTATAGTAAGCATATAACACCCTAAAGTTATGAAGTGAGGAACTCACCTTCAATAGCAAAATCACCCTCTAAAGTAATGAAGTGAAGAACTCACCTCCAATAGCAAACTCACCCTCCAAAGTAGCCCGAGACTCCCTTACACCAGAACATCCTTCAAATTTCCTAATAATAGTAATTAGAGTTAAGATATAGCTACTTTGATACCCCAAATCTGCAAATGGGCTTATGGGTTAAATTTCATATTTTTAAATAAAAAATATGGTCTGTTTGGGACATGTTTTGCCATCCTTAAACCCTATAATTTGCAAAACTGCACCACATGCAAGTAGTTCAGGTCAATACCATTTCAGGGAGTACTTGTACAACTTCAAATAGTCTTTCTACAATTTATGATGAATTTTACAAAATTACATCTCATAGCAACTTATTTCGGACCGGTCTGTGAAAATCGTGGTTTTCACCCCAGTTAGATAATTTCTAGCTTTCGGGAAAAACTAGAGAAATGAATAGGACTCACATACGCAACTTTCGGCATTGGTCTCGACTAATAATTATATCCCATGATTTTTCTCTGATTTTTACAAGACAGTGACAAATTAGTCAATTTTTCAGTATTTCCAAATTTGGTTATTTAGGGTTAATTAGCTTCTTAACCCATTAAGTCACAACCAAAAACGACTTATAGGTTGGAAATTGAGTCCATAACAGTAGTAACCAGCCATTGATTCTAAATAACAATCTCAATCTCAATCAAGACTCAAAGTTGGTTGTGATAACGAAGGAATTGTGAAGTTCATTGTTATAAAAAAATAACATCAAACTAGGGTTTATATGGAATTAACCCAATCCTCAGCACCATCAGTGACTTAAAAATCTTTGGAATGACACCACCTACTGCCACTGTGGCAGTGGTGGTCGACGGTGGCTGCCACCACCTTGATGGTGGTGATGATGGGTTTTTCGAACTCAAGAAGAAAAAAGAAGAAAAGATGACTGATTTCACTTACTTGATGAGGATAGAACCACTCAAAATAACTCATTTCCTTCCTCTTCAATGTACTCCAGCTACTCCTCTCCTTCCGATCACTACTAGTCTACACCTCTTCTTTTCTCGCTTCTTCTCTTCTCGGCTATACACACGACGTGCACACATTTTACACTTAGTTTTAGGGTTTGGTCTTTTGGACTCAAAAGTCTAGCAAGGACTACCAAGGAAATAGAGTTTTTGGGTTGCCACTTGAGGTGGGTTGCCACATGAGGAGTCCCGATCATGAGAGCCCATAATTTCAAATTTTGCATAATTGCCCCTCAAGTTTTCCATAATGGCAAGAATTACCCCGAAACCATTTTATTTGCATCTAAATGTTCTAAGATTCAACTTCATCCCCAAATTCATATCTTTATGTAGCTTAAGTCCTTAATATTATTATTACTATTTATTAGTTTGTAATTATACTTATTTTCCATCATTAACTAATTATACAGAAAACAGGGCGTTACAAAGTATTCATGCACCATGTTTATTGTTGTTGTTATGGCCATAAATAACCTTGTCTGATGATGCTTGGACATGGTTTTTGAGGAAGTTGTTGGAGTGCATAGGTTATTTTGATAATCCGATCATAATTTATGATAGGGCATCCCTCCATTGATCTCGTCATTAAAAGAATATTCCAACATGTGGTTCACAGGATTTATTTTCACCATATCTCCACGAATTTACGATTTAAGTCGAAAAGAATAAGACAACATATAATTTTTTTTAGAAAACATGAAAAAAGTACATGCAATCCGACTTCCATAAAAATTAGTGGTGTTACGTTGTCTAATACCTAACGTATGTAAGAAACTAGATGAAAATAGATATTAACATGGGTAAGGGCGTACTTTCTTGGTGTATGTTAAGCGTACTTTCTTGGTGTATGTTATAATGTAATGATGTCTAATGTTGCCAAATCCATGAACGTGTTAACCAAACATGCATGAAAATACCCTATTGTTATGTTAGTTGAATTTTTCTGGAGCACAGTGCAAGAGTGGTATAAGAAACGCCTGAAATGGGTGGTAAATATCAAATGTACATACATTAATGATTTGATTTAAGTCATTTAACTTACATGTATGAGTAAAATATTTTTCATTACATGAAGCGAAACGTAGAGGGTGTCTCACCAAATGGGTAGATGATACATTAAAAAGGAGAGTTACATGTTCGTAAGTCTTCCTATGATGGGGCACTTGTTTGAAGTATGTGACCACTAATAAGAATTCTCATTGATACAAACCTAAAAAATGTTCTTGTAGAAAGTGACAGTGCTCCGACATACCTTGCGGTCATTTGGTAACGACTTTGTTAAGCTTACATTATACTATATGTTTATTCAAGTAAGGCCGATGATAGCCAAACATCAGGTTATTGTCCTATATTTTATTTAATTTGATGTTTGCAGTGATAAAAGTTGTTCAACTTCAATAAAAATAAAATGATGTTTACCATAAATACACTAAAAATGCTAACATGTGACATAACTCGATGATAGATCTTAACATTACATAATTTTAAACTTAAGGGGAACGATGCAATTTTATGGCACATTGAAATTGTTGAAATACTTGCCTAACTTACACCATATCAACGACATAGTGACAATTAAATAGTTGGATGGAGTGCTATAAATCACATTATGGTGTTTCATAGGTACGCAAGATGTCTCCCAAATGCTTAAACTTGGAAATGAAGTCCAATGCAATGCTATAAATCATATTATGATGTTTGGCCTACAAGCTTTCCATTGTAGTTTGTAAAGACATTAGTGTTGGAGGTGACAGATCGGATTGTTGTGGTTCTATAACATTACAACTAATGAAAGTAACGCATCTAAATATGGTAGTATATGTGATTGTTCGACTCATTGTTCTCAACACTACTACTTTAATTTGTCTGATCACCAAGGGTAGTATTTGTGATTCGCATGAATGCTAAGTGGTAGCCTTTTCCTCGATCAATATTTGCTAGCTTGGTTGAGCACAAAATTCAATACTACAAAAATTAGCTAGAATAGATCACTTGTGATGCCTTTTTTTAACAAACTCTTATTTGCATTATCTTCTTTTTGTTGAGGTATGGTTCAAAATGAGAGTACGATGATTAACTTTGCTTTTAAATAGAGATTTGAGTAACTCTATAAAAGGTATATTTAAAATAATTTTATAAAAACTCCAAAAACTAGTTGCCCATTGGCTTGGGTAGCTTTTTAAAAAAACTAACATGGCAACCAAAAATCTCAGAAAAATAAACTAGCTTAGCTGTAATATGCAAAACACAGCTGAAATTAATATATATTTAGATAGGATCGAAACTGTTTTTATTTTCAAAATTAGCACGTTAAGTGAACCTAACCTTAAATTTTTGGTTTAAACGATTGGTTTATTTGGTTACCCTTTCCATATTGCGGTTTAGGTTTTTAAAAGGTTAAAATTTGTTACCCATGTTTAGTATGGCACAAAATGTACATCAATATCAGCATGAAACAAGTCGTAAGCCCTAGGGTGTGAAGTCATAAGTAGAGGCAAACATTAGGGATGAGCATTTGGACCCATAGACCGGACCGGACCAAACCGTTTTTTTTTTGGACCCCAGGCTGGTTCTCATTTCTATGATTTCAACAAAACCGGTCCGGTCCAGCCGGTTTTTGGTAAAAACGGTTTTGGACCGGTTTATTTTTTCAAAAAAATGTATTTTGCAAAATTTTTTAAATAAACATATCTTATTCGTTTTGAGTTAAATTGACATGCAGTTTTTTCCAACATATAATTTGAAGTTTGTAGATAATTTTAGATAATAATTTTATTATTTTTGGTATTATATTTAAGGAGTTACAATCCTTCAAAAATGAAATATCAAAGCTGAAATATTTCAATTTTTCAACAAGAAATTTAAACTTTTGTATTCTTTAAACAAACATATCTCGTTTTAAGTTCAATTGACATGCATTTTTTTTCTGTGTAATTTAGAGTTTTTAGATAATTTTAAACTATACTTGTGTTGTTTTTGGTATTATATTCAATGAGTTACAATCTTTTAAACAAATAGTATAAAGTATAAATAATCAAAGTTTGCCGGTCCAAATGGCACAATAAACAAAAACGTATAAATTTTTACAAGTTGTATAGTATCAAACCTAAAAAAATATTCATTTTAACGAGTTATAACGTATCAAACCCAACAATATATTCGTCTTAACAAGTGGTATCAAATCTAAAAACGCATCTTAACAAGTTGTACCGTATGCATATAAAGTTGTACCAGTCCAAACGGGTCCAAGAACCGGAAAACCTGGACATGGACCTAGACCCAATAAGTCTCATCCGGTCCAGTCCACGGTCCACAATATTTTCCAAAACCAATCAGGTCCAAATGCTCACCCCTAGCTTTATATAATAATAAGACACGGATTATAAAATATAACTTGGCATACACATCTACAAAAACAATTATGAGTAAATTACAGAATAGTCCATGTTGGCAGTACATTTAACATTGTGATAGTTTCAGAAACTTAGCACGGTCAATCCCTAGAGTTTTAAAATCCATCACATTTGGTCCTTTTGGTTGTCCCCCTCCGTTAACCACAGACAAAATGACGATTTTGCCCATGAACCAAATGAGTAAACAGTGTGTATCTCGAGATGTTATGTACAGCCCCTGGTGTTCTTAGGTGATAAGATATAGACAGACCGTATAAATCTAAAACAATAAAATCTAATTTTATGATAAATCATACACATGACATGACAAACATCAACTTTCACTTCACCCCAGAAACAAATCGCCCATCAATTAACAATACAACACGCAAAGCAGGACCTCAGAATCTACCCCCACTGCAAAACATGTGTTTTCGATTATACCATCGTACAAAGTTTTCTTTCTTTTTTTTTTCAATTATAGCAATAGCATTGTAGTTTTGATCTTTTATAGTGATAGGATGATGATGATGGTTTTCTAACCTCAATTTATTCTCCATTCCAGTCTGTTAATTCACTGCGTGGTGCATATAGTTTGGCCATTTGTACATCCGCATCGATGTCGTTAACTACACCTCGACAACTTGGAAACCCACAATAACAGGCAAGTTGTTCATCAATCGAAAAGAATCTGCAATATTAAATTTATTTTTCAAAAAATAAAAGCATCATTACTAGATACAAACAGATAAAGTGTTGATTATATTATATATGGAAGAGAAGAAAACCTGTAATCGTATGTGAGTTCTTCCCACTGGGCAATATCCCTTTTGGCAAAAATGATTATGTGTTCATCTCCGTTCACACTGATAACTCTTGAATAACAATTTGGCTGAAAAAATTCAACAAAAGATACAACAAACTGAAATTGCTATTTCTTGCATTTACACTAAAAGAAAAAAAAAATAATAATAAATTGACATACTTCACAAGAATGATTAATCAAATGTGCTATGCTTCCTGCTCGTGTGGCATCAATTACACGCTCATCGTCAATCCGGAACATGTATGTCCCTGCACCCTGCATTCATTCATTGCAAACAATTTTATAAACAAATCAACCAATTACTTGTTTTTCCTTATCTTTTTTTGCATGTAATTTGGTAATGTTTGTATCTACTTACCACTAATGAGTTGTATATCAAGTGTTCTCTTCTGTCAGCTATAGGAGGTCTAACAATTTCTCCAGTATATTCAATTACCTGCAATACATTCATTAAAGATCTTCTAAGTTGTAACAAATACACAAATGAACGGAAGGATTTGAAATGAAAGGTGTGAGGATTTATTACCATATCTCCTGCTTTGTGTGGTTGTTTCGTAAAAATGCCAAATCCATGTATTCCAGATTTACCTGTGCCACAGCCCACAGATAGATAGCATTAACTCTTTTGGGTTGGTTTACCAAATGCAAAGTGAAATGCTGAAATAGGAAAGTTAGTTAGTTTACCAAATGCAAGTCTCTTTCTGAATGTTGTCCTCATGTATATATACTTCTCAGACATAGAAAATATGCTTGTATGAGCAACAGAATGAGAAGATGACACGTTGCTTAAGGACTCATGATGACAGAAGCCTCCCACCAAATATGGTCTGTTCTCCATATATGCTCGCTTCAAAGATGCAGCACCAACAACTTCAGGTTCTTTTCTTCCTCTTCTCCCAAAATAATCGTAAGGCTCTATCAACATTTCCAACAATCAAAAGATACGCCTAACATAACATTCACTTCTTTTCATTTTTAATAAAAGTATCATATTATCAAATGAGTGTTACCACATCGAGCACAGCCAGAAGAATTCAGTGGAGGAGCATAATCTGAACCTTGACTTGATATTTGACCCATTCGTTCATCAGAAACAACACGTTCAACAGAAGGATTAGGGCTATGCCTTTTACAAAACGACAATAGACGAATGCATTGATTCTCTTCATCCTCATCTATATGAACCATTTGCAGTCTATCCGCATCTGCAAGCTATATAATGGAAAAAAGAAAAAACACAATATAAGATTTCTCATTTACTTCTTACCAAGTGAAAATGAAGTAAAAACAATTACCTCAGCACAAAATCCAGCAGCACGAGCACAAAGCGGATGATATGCAACATAACATGCATTGTTTGAACACTGCAGCAGCAGAGATTCCAGAAATATGAAGAAGAAGAAAAAAAAAAATGAATCATAAATTCATAAATAGAAAAATGTTAAATGCAAGGGGTTACCTGGATACAAGCTCCATATGGAACACCACAGATGCTGCATAAAAGCTTCCAACGATCCTAAATAGATAGGAAAATAAATAATCCTTTAAGGGCCTTTACCTTTCTTGTGTTTAGTGGATGTAATCATGTAAATAATGTCTTGAAAAAGGAATTACCTTACTAATTCTATTCAGCCCATCAATTGGCTCCATTTTCTTGATATCAGACAAACAAGTTTCTGAAAGAGATAAGATGTTAAAAGAGCTGAAATTAATATGAGTATAAAAAAACAAACAGTAAGTGAACCTGGTATCCACATGGCACATGCTAGATGAGCCCACCTTCCATCTGTTGTAGGCTTCATAGCACCTCCTAAAAAAACAATATCATATATTATTATCATTATTATAAAGTATAAATTAATAAAAACAAGTACCTATAACTGGACAAAGGCAACAGGGTGGAGAACATTCAGGTGCCCCTGGGCGACATAAGTTGCATAACCAAAGGACTCCATCAACAGGTTCCAGTTCCCCATAACACCTTGCATGAACCTTTCATGGAAATACAAATATATCATTGATATTTCTGAATAAACAATAAGATTTTGAGTTTATGCTCACCATCATTCTGCACTTATCACACTGCAGAAACAAATTGTTGGCATATTCCTAAACAAAACAATCATCTGTGTTAGGGTTTAGGGTTTAAGGGGGAACTGTATTATTTGGTAAATTCAGCAAATTGAAAAGAAAAAAGAAAAACATTCACCTCATCCATGTGACAGACGTTGCACTTATCAAGATCCTTCCATTTAACATGAACAGGTCTATAACCAATTGGCATGCTGAGTAAGCTCCCTGATATCGTCTTTGAATTTGATGTCCCCTAAAAATAACACTGATTAAAAAAAAAATATATGATAGATATTTCGGTTTCCTAATACAGATAAATTCTAGGTGAGCTACTTACCTGTATAAGTTTCAACACATGAGGATCAGAAAAACCAAACATATCAGCACCCGACTTGAAGAAGCTCATAGATGCACCTTCATCATAACTATCTGAATGTATTTTTCTTATTTTTTCATAAATTTTATTCCAGCATGATGAAGGATCTGGACCATCAAACTGCATGACAATTGACAAAACAGATATCATTGCAATTACAAAGATTATAATGTTGTGAATTGTAATAAGAAAGAAAATCAAAGTAAAATAGAAAGAAATGCAAGTATGTTTATTGCATTTAGAATTAGCCCTACCTGATCTCCATCATCTGTTGTAACTCTAAACACAGGTTGGGTTTTTGTGCAAGTATCTCTCAGCACTTCCATCTTATATACAGAAAATACACTTGGATCTGAAATCAAGAAAAAAAAAAAAAGAGAGATTTTAAATGAAAGAATCATGTTAACAAAGTAAATATTATTAGTCTATTTAATAAAAGATAACCTGATAATGAAGGAAACTTCCTTGTAGCTGTATAACCTAAAGGCCAAATAGATTTCTCATCATCAAAACAATCCACATCTTTAACCATCTTACCTGTCAGTGGTTTGTAAAAAAATGAGTACAGATATAACTTAGAAGGGGTGTAAGGACATTTTCATTATGAACATGATTATTTACCAAGCTTTAATACTTCAAGATCCCCTACTATAAAAGGGCAACTTTTAGAACCCTTGAATTTTTTCTGTACTATTTCAGTACTACTCAAACACCTCTTCTTTGAGCCACCACTACCTTCATCCTCTTCACTTTCAGCTCCAATATCATTGCCAACACCATTTCTTAGCTGTAACATACCCTTTGGAAGTCTTTGTCTGCTAAGATACCTGAAAACTCAAAACACAACAAATATCAAATATCAAATATGTTTTCTTGAATTTCAGTCATAAATTAAAGAAAACAACTTACGTTTTTGCTTCTTCCAAGCTCCGAATGAAATCCAATTTCTTGCATTTCAGGTGGTAAGAAGATAGAAGCCCTTTAAGAAATGAGATCACTTGCTTTGTTTTAACCCTGGATATCAGAAAATATATAAGGATGTGACACACTTAGAACAAGAAATTACAAATATTTTGTATGTATAGAAGATGGAACCTAGCAAAATCATGGGTGCCAAAAAACTGCACAAGTGCTGATTTTTCTCCTGAAATCTTTTTTAAACCTCGACGAATGCTAACACATGACTCATCTAACACAATTGCTGGCCACACAGCATGACCTGTATTGTTATCAACAACAAACACCAGAAGCATAATTAAATAAAACATAGAGCTAAATGCAAGAAATAGCAATGTACTTTAATTCATTTGCTTATTATTTATAGCATCCCACTTTCATTTCTTCATATTACAGCATTAGACTTTGATAAATCTACTCAATTGTAGCAATGTCATCCACAAACAAAGCATTTTTCACCGCTATAAAACAAAAATATAATGCTATAATTGGATAGATTTTTCTTTTTCAAAGTACAATCCCTTGATAAGATGATAGTTAAAAGTGCAATGCTATGATAGAAAAAGGTGAAAGTAGGAGGGTAAATACACTAGTAGTACATGAAAGTACACTGATATGCTTTGCATTTAGCCCTATAACATACGTCAAGTATTTATACCATGTTAACTTTTCTCTCATATTATATTTATCATATTTAGAACTGAATGTGCATACCAGTAATTTTGGCCCATATGATATCCCCAGGCTCAATATCATGACAGTCATCCAGATTAGCAGCAAGTACAATCATCTCATTGACATCAAGATCATCTGTTTCTGAACAATGAAGATCGCAAGTCAACTCTAGACTTTTTATCTCATCTGGAGACACATTGAACTTAATTCTTTCTTTAGATAAGATCACCCACTCATCATCACCATCTTCGTATTCAACCTATTTTATCAAGAAAACCATATATAACTTTGTAAAGAACTGCTCCAAAGATTTTTGTGTATGCAATTGCAATTTGCAAAACAGGGATTAAAGAGACATTACATGATGACGATGGCTTTCTGAGTCATACTTTGCAATTCGGCCAAAATACCAATCAGCATCTAATGGCCAGTAAACCTTCAGTAATTCAATACCCAAAGGTGTAAGATGAGGGAACATTAAATTTATTATATGAAACAGGTATAAGAATCAAGGCTTGCCTTGCATTCTAATCCAAGAAATTTCTGGGGATCCACACCTTCAAATGTCAGCCTGTTTCAAAGATCAGAAGCTGGTATATAGCTTACCATTTTTGTAGTAATTTGAACAAAATAAATGGAATTTCTTTGAATAGAACATACCTCACCCATCTCTTGGTGCGACTTGCATTGGTGGTGGATTTATTTGTATCTTCAGTCTCAGTTGCTTCAGTTCCATCACCACTGTTTTTGTGGGAGACGTTTTTGTCGTCATTGTTTCTGTTATCATTGTTTTTGCTTCTTCTGCGGCCACTGCTAGCGCTAGCATCATCAGTTCTGTTAGGTTTTCGAGATGATTCTCTCAATCTTGGAGCATCAAGACAAACTGAATTAAGCCCTAGATTGATAAGCTCTTGACTCGTCTTCCTCTTCTTGTTACTAGAATTTTCCAAAACCCCAATAGACCTCACCTCCCGATCTTCGCCATCAAATTCAACATCCTCAACTTTCGGTACAACAGCAGAAACCGTATTTGGATTCGAACGAAAACTATCGTAAACAGAAGTGCCATGGAAACTATCACTCCTTTTGCGACGGCGACTGCGAGAGTAGAAATAAATGACAGGTGGTTTCGGTGGCGATGACTTTGGATCCACGGAGATGGCATCTTTATGAACCCCTAAAATGGAGTATTTCCTAGCTTTCACCTTCTTAGACATGACATTCGCGTAACTGCAAGGGGATGTAGCTGAGTACACGAGGTCAAGGGCAACGTACCTCGCCTCGCGATGGTGATGACGATGATCTTCTTCCGATTGAACCAGTACTTTCTGCTCCTCCGGCGGCGCTTCTTCGTCGGCGTCTTCTCTCTGCTTGTTATCGGCGGTTGGTGATAACAATTGAGAAGAAAATGCCATTCGATTTGGGAAATTTGGGGATTTTCAAAGATTAGTGTGACATTGTAACTAGGGTTTCAAAATTGAAGTAGCAGTGAGCTTTTTGGAGGGAGGAGAGAGCTCTATTTTCCCCGGAAGAACCAGTTTCCCGCCCCACAGACGACGAGCAAGGAAAAAAAAGAAAGAAGAAAGGAGTTGCTTATTTTATGAGACATATATATATTTTCACTTACACCCACTTGCATGTACTTTGCATCCAGGGGAAACCCTTTACTTTCATACTTGTTAAACTTATAGAAAACACTCAAAACTTGGATTTTTAACAAATACCTTATTGGATATATAAAATTGCATAGGGTCTTTCCATTGAAAAATGTCAAAGTATATAAAGTTGCTTTAGCAAAATCTTGTGAAATACCTAGTTTAAAGGTGTTATAACAATTTAAGAGACATAATAAAGCATAAGGGATTATATGAAAAAAGTATGAAATCATTATTAAATGCATGTTGTGAGACTTGTCTTGGTGGTGGAATGTTAAGTCTCCAATTGTAAAATATATCCTGAAGTCATAAAATAATTCAATAAAAATCATCAAAGTTTAAAGAAATATATCAAAGAAAGGCCACGACTTTCAATATGATGCAAGGGAGGGGAAAGACATCCTAAAGGAAGGGATAGTGACTTAAAATGGTAATATATTTTTTGATTTGTACATATTTAGTTACTGAGTTTTTTTTCCGTCCACATTTACCACTTCAACTTGTTAAACTGTACACATTCAGTCCATAGGACCTGTTACCCCAGGTTGGCTGGGAAAAATGACTTAATAGGGTAATATATTTCTTATTTTGTACACATTTAGTCCTTAATATTTTTATACACATTTAGTCCTTAATATTTTTTGTTTCAACATAAGTTATTCTTGTTTTTGTACTCATTCAGTACTTATGAATGATTTCTTTAGGTTTTTCTCACAACATCTTACATGGGACAATCATTGATGAAGTGTATGGGGCTGTTGATATTTATCTGTAATGTCTCATTTACACAACCAAAAATTTTCATTTTTAAATAAGACAAAAGTCTCTAATTATAAATCCATTATTAAGAAAAAAAACGTTTATTCCAAAATACATTTTTCGAAAATCAAAGTAATATAAGAAAGGCAGAATCATCAATATTGTTGATGAGTGTGTACAATTATGTCTTTGCATTCCCACGATCAACGATAGAACCTAAAAACATAAACAACTGGGTAAGCACAAAGTTTAGTGAATTTCCTCCAAAATACTCGATACAACAAACATATTATCATGCATAACGAGCCCACACTCATCATATTGGAATACCATGGCCCAATCAGTTATCGGACTGGAATGCCAACATGCAATAGGTCCAATCAATTATCAGACTGGAATACCCGGGGTTTGTCGGCATGCCGCCTTAACCCAACCGCTCTTCTCGAGCCTCCGCGACTACACCTTACAGTCGGCCCGCACCAGGTATCTTGGTCTACAACATATAGCAGGACCACCTCAACCTATCACACCACCATATGACTATCCCACATAAGATGTCGTGAGAAAAAACCTAAAGAAATGACTTATTTTGCAACAATATATATATATATATATATATATATATATATATATATATATATATATATATATATATATATATATATATATATTAATGACTAAATGTGTACAAAGTGACAAATATATTACAATATTAAGTCATTTTTACCGGCTAACCTGGAGTAGCTGGTCATAAGGACTAAATGTGTAGAGTTTAACAAGTTGAAAGGGTAAATGTGGACGAAAATAAAAGTCAGTGGCTAAATATATACAAATCAAAAAATACATTACCCTTTTAAGTCATTATCCCCGTAAAGAAAAGGCGTGTCTTAATACTTTGTCATGTATTTTTTCAAGACCCTACATTTGGTTATCAAAAGGATTTATTTTTATGAAACCATTTTTTCTTGTGGGTGGGTTGGAATATATATATATATATATATATATATATATATATATATATATATATATATATATATATATATATATATATATATATATGGGTTTCATGGCGTAAAGTGTAGGAAGGGAGTTTTAGGGTTGGCAGTTATCTACGTAAAATAAAGCTATGTGTTTAAGTAGGTTTGGCACTTTTTTGAATAACTCTTAACGCTTTTTGGTTTACATTGGTTAAGGTTATATATAGACCAATAATAGGGTGTGTATGGGACGGTTTGGTTCGGTTATTGGCCAAAACCGAACCATAACCATTATAATTGGTTAATATATTTCGATAACTATTGTACAGCGGTTAATATATGTTTTAGTTAATGGTTTTAGTCGGTTAATGGTTATGGTTAATGGTTAATATCGGTTAACCAAAATGGTCAAAGATGACATAAAAATAAAAATAATTTTCTATAAAAATTAAAAAAACGTAAAGTTCATCGTAATAAAAAGTGAATGATTGTGTATATATAATTGTATTGATAGAAGGTTACTTATCATATCTAACTCCAAACAATTACCTTTTAAAATTTCAATTTCTAATATAATTACTTACCATATATTTAATATTATATTTTATTAAAAATATTTATTAATATTATTGGTTCGGTTCGATTTATAATAGTTCGGTTTTAGATGAAAACCATAACCGGACCATATTCGGTTAATCAAAATTAGAAACCGAATCATATCTTTTAGTAATGGTTCGGTTAACATGGTTTGGTTATAGCGGTTAATTTGGTTATGTTTCGGTTTTTCGATTAATATGCTCACCCCTAACCAATATCAGGTGATGGTATTGGTCTATTTGTGTCGATATACAAAGTTACTACTATGTGGATAAACATTCTTAAAACGCTAATTAATTTATCTGATAAAACGCATGAATCTTTTTTCTTATTGCAAGAGAAGGATTGGTGATATGTCTTTATCGATCTTTCATAGTGTGATGTTTAGTTGGGAGATCAACCACTCAAAGTCCAGTTCCTACAGTCTTTGATATGGAGTTAAAGAAGGTTGTTTCAGTTAAGGCTAAAATGGAGCAATCAAATTGGATTTTGTCAATGTGTCGGTTCTCAAGGGGAGGGGTTGAGGTCAAGCAATGTGATGTCCTTCACTCTTGTTGGTGATATTTTTTATGTCGAATCATAATGATCGATGGTATTACGAATTAGATAGTTATGTGGTTTTTTTTACATTTCTACAACTAAATAATGGATTGATAAGTACACCCTATTACTAATTACACTCCTACTAGGTGGAATAGTCTTAACTGTATTGAGGTGAGTATTATTTCTTAGAGGTTTTCTCTAAATAAGTTGCCTACGATAGATAACTTGGTTGATAAAAGTGTTGATGTTCCTAATGTGTGTTGTTCGTTATGTGATGGAGATATAGAGTCCATAAACCATGCGTTTGTTTACTTGTGATGTTGTTTGTATCTGAATGCATTTTCATCATTGGCGGATTTGAATATCCCTTGCTTGGATCGGTACAAGGCTTTAGCTTGTGTGGATGTAGACAACATGCATGAAGTATACGATTAAGAATTTCTTGTAGGTGTCTTGTTTTTATGATTTGGTGGTGCTTGTGGTGCTTTTGCAATATAATTTTGTTGGTAAGAAAAGAAACAAAAATGGTTGATTTGTTTCATATTATAGTGAACCAATCATTCTTTTGGATTTGTAATAGAAGTAGAAAAGAAAAATCTAATTGGATTGGGTAGCTTTAAAACCCCAATCTTGTTGTTTGATATAATTGTTTTTTTTCTAACCACTTGCTAGTTTATCTTGTATAAACTATTCTAAAAAAAAGGTATGATCCTAATGAAAATGAAAATATGAGGAGCCATGACTCGTGATGGTTATCGGTTAGGCGAGTGAATATGGGTTGGTATGGTGAATGTGGTAGTGGATGCTCGATTGGTAGGTTAGTTGTGTTGGTTATTTATGAGCAAATCGGTTTGTGAAATTGTTATAAGTTATGACTTTCACCATATAGGTTTTTATGATTTAGTTTCAATATTTGAAATGATTTTTAATCAGGTACTTTTTGTAAATAAAAAGGAGGTACAAGTTGGGGCTAGCCTACTTGGCTAACAAGATGTCTAATAAGGAGTTACTAACAATGGGGTCATGGATTCCATCACAGGCATATACAAACCCGCCGTTATATATATATATATATATATATATATATATATATATATATATATATATATATATATATATATATATATATATATATATATATCATTATATATACTTATAAAACTAGCATTTTTTCTTTCACCACATTCATTTGAAACTCTCATGACTTTTCAATTTCTTTATAATAATGATTATAAGTTGGTTAATAAGATTAAATAAATATAAAACCTAAAGTGTAATCATATATAAACTAAATTTCAATATTAAAAGAATATATTTTCTTCTACTTATGTTTTTAATTTTTAACATATTATATATATATATATATATATATATATATATATATATATATATATATATATATATATATATATATAAAAGGTGGTGTCGTTTTAACTTTTCTCATTATTTTGCATCAATACAAGGATTTGAAAGTTATGATGTTCTCCTTTGCATTCATTGTTGGTTTATTTGAAAATTTTATTTATTTATGTATATTATCCTTATAAAATTGTAATATTCGTGAAATATATGTTAGATATAGAGCTGATTATGAGTCGATTTGTGTTGAGTTCTTATTCAACTTATTTATTAAATGGGTCGAGAATCTCAGGTCAGTCCAAAATATTTAATTTAATGGGTTGAAAGTTCCAGTCAAACCTACCATGTGAAATAAATTGGCTATCATCGAGTTGATGTTTTTTTTTCAAATATAACTTGTTAAACAAATAGGTTGAATCTTGTTGACCCATTTAGAATTTAAGATTTGATTAAAATAAAATTAAAATTAACTTACTTAAATAAGTTACAAAAAAATGAATAAAATACAATCATGAATACTAATAAATTGTTCAAATAACATTACAAATATTTAACTTCTATGTAACTTGATTTCCATTTTCAACACGACTTTTATCTATCATTGATTATCTTTACTATAGCTCTATTTAACTTCTATGTAACTTGATTTTCTTTTTCAACACAACCTTCATCTATCATTGATTATCTCTAGTATAGCTCGACATAACTCTTCAAGTTGGAATCCTTTTTTTCTATAGAAATTAATAGAATTAACATAACTTATTAGTTATAATTAGAGACGACAAAAATAAACCAAACCCGACAACCCAACCCAAAATTAGTAGGTTGGGTTAAAGACTTTCAATCCATTTAAGTTAAATGGGTCAACCTGTCTAACCTATTTAATTAAATATGTTGAGTTGGATAAAAATTATCAATTCTTTTTCAACCCACTAACTCATTTAACTATAATATATATTTAATTTAATAGTTATTTAAATATTATAATGTATTAATCTAAGTATTAATTTATAAATTATAATGTTGTATTATTAATTACGTTTTAAATAATTGCAATCCTTATTCCTATCTCTCCAAAATCTCTTCGAAATTAAACATTTTTAATGTTATTCAAGCATTTATTTGTATTTGTGAACTGTGATAATGTTTGTTGTCGCACTTTGAAATTTTATTTAAGTTTGAAACTAATTTAAATGATGTAATCTTTAGTTAACTTATTTATTTTGTTTAATTTTAAATGGATTGACCCAAGTTTAACCTATTTATTTAATAGATTGAGTTGAGAAACCCGATGACAATCCATTTATATGAAATGTTAGGTTGAATTCAAATATCAACTCATTTAAACAAACATGTTGGGTTATCTCTACCGTTAGCTATAAAGTTATCTCTATCTTAGCCATAGAGGCTATCTCTACTGCATTTTTCAACAAAATTATACCACATACCTCTACACAACGAGCATACCATCTATCATAAAATGGGCCGGCCTTAGTGCCTTAGACCGGTCGGTATGGTGAGAAGACCCACCTCTCGAAAGTTAAACTGGCAAGCTGAAGTTAGATATGTCCCTCGCTACTTCTTCTCGATTGCCTATAACCATCAAGTGATTTACTTAACACAAACCCATAATACCCTCATAGTCAACCATGAACAAAGTAAAATTCCATAGCCAAGGTCAACAGTCCATATTGACCTCAACTCGTCGAGTATAACCGGCCACTCGTCGAGTTCCTTGCATAACCCGTCGACTCGTCGAGTCCCCTCCTAAACTCTCAACCACAAACACCTGGCCGAGAACCCTATGGGCGCAAACTCCTTGGCCGTCCATGCTTAGCCGTAAACTCCTAACCGTAAACTCGACTCGCCGAGCTCATAAAGCGATGCGACGAGTTCCCTTGGTCCATTTTGTTTTCGGTCCTTTATAGTGGAATCTAGAGTCACAAACTTCAGATCCAACCTTCCTTATCACGGATGTCACGTAAAGTTGCAAATTTTACGTGCATGCAAGGCCTTACAATGCTAGAAGGTCAATAATATGCTTTCAACAAGGTTTATGTGCATGGGAAGGGTTAAGCTACATAAAGGGAGCAACTTTATGACTTTGGGGGCCTAAAAAGGTCCAGATATGAAACTATATTCGAGTGATACGCCCAGATCTAAACTTGGACTCCATTTGTAACATCCATAAATTTTACACCAAATTTAAACTTTTCCAATCACAATTTAAACCCAAATAGTGTTTGTTTACAAATTGTTTTCAAATCATTATTCATAAGAGTGACCCAAAAACAGATCGTAATGATGAGGAGCGGTACGGTCACACCTTCGTCTTGCCACGATCTCCTGAAGTACCTGAAACAATAATTGAAAACTGTAAGCACAAGGGCTTAGTGAGCTACCCCCAAAATACCATCATCACACTGATGATATCATATCAGTAACAATCAAGCAATCAATATGCATACTGGGCCATCGGCCCGACTGGACCGCCCTACAGGGCCTACAGTCTAACTGAATCTTGTTGGATTAATGTCTAAGTCCATAACTATATTTGGTATGTACTTGACCCGACCTGGATGGTCCGTTTGGGTTGCACTTCACCGACACAATTTATATGGATAGTCTTTTGAGAATAGTATATTTATGATTTATATTAATATATTATAAGTTCTAATATATTAATATGAAATCATATTATTTATTTAGTATTGATCAAGAATTAATTAAGTGATCAAAATGAACTAATTAAATATGGACTCTTATGTATATATATGGAATAGGCCAAGTTCATTTAGGTTGGGTTAAGCTATCATGGATAATCCATGGAGTTTTAACCCATGGATCCTATGAAATGAAGGGTCATGGGTATTAGGGTTTATATGGATGTAACCCTAATCCTCCACCGCTTCTTTGACTGGTGGAGGGTCGTTGGCCCACTCTTATGTCCTCACACACTAGTGCCATTTCTTGTGCCAAAGGCTTCTTTATATAGTATGGAGGATTAGGGTTACATCCATGTAAACCCTAATACCCATGACCTTTCATTTCATAAGATCCATGGGTTAAAACTCCATGGACTATCCATGATAGCTTAGTCCGACCTAAATGAACTTGGCCCGTTCCATATATATATATATATATATATATATATATATATATATATATATATATATATATATATATATATATATATATATATATATATAAGAGTCCATATTTAATTAGTTCCTTTTGATCACTTAATTAATTCTAAATTAATTATTGATCAATACTAATTAAATAGGGATATCTCCAGAAAAGTCCCAATATTTTGGGCAAATTTTTAATAAAGTCCTAAATTTTATTTTTTGAATAAAAAAGTCCTGACTTTTCACCTATTGAATAGAAAAGCCTAAAAAACCGGCTAATTTATTCACTTTAACCCTTTTTGACCTGTTCATCAGGTCATGAGACCAAATTGTTAATATTTCGAAAATAATGAGACTTTTTTTTGTAGATTTCGTCAAAAAATTTATATAATGTATAAACATATTTTTTACATATCTATATATCTATTTTTACGTATTTTTGTATTTTTATGTTTTTGTATGTATATATTTACATATTTTTACTTATTTTAAATGTATAAATGCATTTTTATTTACTTATTTATATGTAGTTTTAACCATTTTTCATATTTTTATGCATTTTTATGTGTTATTTTTTTGTCTTATGTATTTATATGTATTTTTTACGTATTTATATATTTTTTACGTATTTATATCTATTTTTAAGTATTTTACATATTTTTTTATGTATTACGTATTTATGTATTTTTTAAGTGTTTTATATAGATGTTTTTGTATATTTTCGTATTTTAAATGTATAGACGTATTGTTTTTCGTATTTATATGTATTTTTTTTAAGTATTTTAGGTTTTTTGTGTGTGTTTTTATGTATTATGGATTTATATGTATTTTGTGTATTTATGTATTTTTTTTAGTTTTCTTATATAGATGTTTATGTATTTTTATGTATATTAAATGTTTAATTGTATTATTTTTACATATTTTTATGTAAAAATAATACAATTAAACATTTAATATACATAAAAATACATAAACATATATATAAGAAAACTAAAAAAATACATAATTATGCAATAATATATATAAATACATAATACATAAAAAAAACACATAAAAACACACAAAAAAATATGTCAACTACTTAAAAAATACATATAAATACGTAAAACAATACGTTTATACATTTAAAATACATAAATATACAAACATCTATATATAAAACGTTAAAAAAATAGATAAATACGTAAAACATAAAAAAAATAGTTTTAGAAGACATACTCAATAATAGTTTTGAAGACATACTCAATAATAGTTTTAGACTCAATAATAGTTTTGAAGACATACTCAATAATAGTTTTGAAGACATACTATTTTTAAGTATTTTAAATATTTTTTTTTATGTTTTACGTATTTATCTATTTTTTTAACGTTTTATATATAGATGTTTGTATATTTATGTATTTTAAATGTATAAACGTATTGTTTTACGTATTTATATGTATTTTTTAAGTAGTTGACATATTTTTTGTGTGTTTTTATGTGTTTTTTTTATGTATTATGTATTTATATATATTATTGCATAATTATTTATTTTTTTAGTTTTCTTATATATATGTTTATGTATTTTTATGTATATTAAATGTTTAATTGTATTATTTTTACATAAAAATATGTAAAAATAATACAATTAAACATTTAATATACATAAAAATACATAAACATCTATATAAGAAAACTAAAAAAATACATAAATACACAAAAATACATATAAATCCATAATACATAAAAACACACAAAAAAACCTAAAATACTTTAAAAAAATACATATAAATACGAAAAACAATACGTCTATACATTTAAAATACGAAAATATACAAAAACATCTATATAAAACACTTAAAAAATACATAAATACATAATACATAAAAAAATATGTAAAATACTTAAAAATAGATATAAATACGTAAAAAATATATAAATACGTAAAAAATACATATAAATACTAGACAAAAAAATAACACATAAAAATGCATAAAAATATGAAAAATGGTTAAAACTACATATAAATAAGTAAATAAAAATACATTTATACATTTAAAATAAGTAAAAATATGTAAATATATACATACAAAAACATAAAAATAGACAAATACGTAAAAATAGATATATAGATATGTAAAAAATATGTTTATACATTATCTAAATTTTTTGACGAAATCTACAAAAAAAAGTCTCATTATTTTTGAAATATTAAGAATTTGGTCTCATGACCTGATGAACAGGTCAAAAAGGGTTAAAGTGAATAAATTAGCCGGTTTTTTGGGCTTTTCTATTCAATAGGTGAAAAGTCAGGACTTTTTTATTCAAAAAATAAAATTTAGGACTTTATTAAAAATTTGCCCAAAATATTGGGACTTTTCTGGAGATATCCCTATTTAATTAGTATTGATCAAGAATTAATTAAGTGATCAAAAGGAACTAATTAAATATGGACTCTTATATATACATATATATATATATATATATATATATATATATATATATATATATATATATATATATATATGGAACGGGCCAAGTTCATTTAGGTTGGGCTAAGCTATCATGGATAGTCCATGGAGTTTTAACCCATGGATTTTATGAAATGAAAGGTCATGGGTATTAGGGTTTACATGGATGTAACCATAATCCTCCATACTATATAAAGAAGCCTTTGGCACAAGAAATGGCACTAGTGTGTGAGGACATAAGAGTGGGCCAATTTTAGTGTGGATACATATTCTCTCAAGTTCTTCCAAGGTGTTTTGCTGATTTGTGATTCCACTTGAGGCTTCCACACTATTAGGGCTAAGCTCTTGAAGCTTGTAGACATCAAGCTACATCAAAAGGTATGTCATCTAACTATAACATTGTAGTATAGGTGCTTCATAATATGCTAGTTAGGATGAAACCTTGGAATATTTTATATTTGCATGTATAATAGAGAAAACATAGATCCAAGGTTTATAGGGTTGCATGTACACCATAAGGGTGATAGAATGCTCAAAACCCAACAAATCTATACCGAGCCTTCGGCATGACTGGACTGCCTTGTGGGGCTACAGTCTCCCGGACCGCTCATAGGGTATGTTGGCCTTCAGCACAAAGCAGGACCACCTTTGCCCAACCCCCAATCAACACACATGAGAACATAAGTATCATACGCTAGCATTCATAACAGTTAAACCGATCTAACAGATCAAATAGCATAACATCACCCTATAATCAGGATACCGATCTAGCCAAAATCTAACATAGCAACCATCCTACACTAGGATGAAATCTAGCATATCAGTAACATAGCAACCATCCTAAACCAGGATGAAATCTAGCATGTCAGTAACATAGCAACCATCCTAAACCAGGATGTATCTATCATTGCAATAACATAGTAACCATCCTAAACCAGGATGTATCTAGCATAGTAATAACATAGTAACCATCCTAAACCAGGATGTATCTAGCATAGCAATAACATAGTAACCATCCTAAACCAGGATGCAAACCATAAAGGACCGACCTTGGTGCCTTAGACCCTTTTGATACAGTGAGGATAACTCACCTCGCAGATGTCGACTCGGTAGATAAATCCCAACTCTCAGATCACTCGCCAAAGACTCATTCACCTCGTGCGTAGGGTATCTCGTCTCATGCGGCTTCAGCTACCGAGATGCATACGCTATCACCCGTCCCCTCTGCATGAGGACTGCCCCCAAACCCGAGATGGATGCATCACAATATACTACAAAATCCTCGACTCCCTCGGGGAGTGTCAACACCGGCGCCTCACATAAACACTACCAGAGGGTCTCAAATGCCCTCTGCTGCTCAGGGCCCCAACAGAAATCCACCCCCTTCCTCATAAGACGGGTGAGGGGTGCTACAATCTTGGAGAAATCTTGAATAAATCTCCGGTAGTACCCTGCCAAACCCAAGAAACTCTTGATGTCTGAGGGAGATTTCGGAGTCTCCCACTGCATAACCGCCTCCACCTTGGCCGGATCTACTAAAATCCCCTCCTGATTAACGAGATCTATGAGGAACTGGACCTCTCGTAAGCAAAACTCACACTTCGAGAACTTGGCATACAACCGCTCTCGCCGCAGAACCTCCAGCAGCTCCCTGAGATGCTCCTCATGCTGCTCTCGGGTCTTGGAATATACCAAGATATCGTCTATAAACATAATGACCGAGCGATCGAGCATCAGTATGCAGACTTGATTCATCAAATCCGTAAACAATGCCAGAGCGTTGGTGAGCCCAAATGGCATCACCACGAACTCGTAATGACCATAACGAGTCCGAAACGCAATCTTCTCCACATCTTCCTCCCTCACCCTGACCTGGTGATATCCGGACCTCAAATCGATCTTGGAAAACCAAGATGCACCCTGCAGCTGATCGAATAGATCATCTATCCTCGGGAATGGATAACGTTTTTTTCACCGTTAACTTATTTAACTCCCTATAGTCAATGCACATCCTGTGCGAACCGTCCTTCTTCCTCACGAAAGGATCGGTGCTCCCTAGGGAGAACTAATCAGACGAATAAACTGCTTACCCAACAACTCCTGCAACTGAGATGATAGCTCTTGCATCTCAGGCGGTGCCAGACGGTATGGTGCCCTAGCGATAGGGGCCACACCCGGAACTAGGTCAATCCGGAACTCAACCTGCCTCTCCGGAGGAACTCCGGGTAACTCCTCTGGAAACACGTCAGTAAAATCTGTAACTACTGGGACCTCTGAAACCGAGGGCTGATCCCTAACCCGCGTATCCACCACGTACGCTAAATAACCAGCCCACCTATGCTGAATATACTGTCGAGCCCTGGCTGCCGAACAAAACCCTAATCCCATCCTGGTGCCCTCGCTATATTCCACCAGTTCTCCCCTACTTGGGGTTCGAACCACCACTCATTGTCCTTAATAGTCGATCATGACGCCAAATCGACTGAGCCAATCCATCCCTACGATCACACACACTTCCCCCATGGGAATAGGAATCAAATCTATCGGGAAGGACACCCCGAAGATCTCCAACTCACATCCCCGACAGATCGAAGAAGTAGAGACCCCATGTTCATTGGCGATCGAAACCCGCAACGGACACTCAAGCTCATCTACCGGCACACTAAACCCTCTACTGAAAGTATGAGATACAAATGACCGACTCGCCCCCGAGTCGAATAAAACCAAAGCAGGCAAAGAGTTTACTAAAAACGTACCTAAACACAGGTACAACCAATAAGCATACACAGATAAAATACTGAAACAGAAAAAAATAGAAACATACCAGCAACCACATACGGTACTGCCTTGGCCTCCTCGGCCGTGAGTTGGAAAACGCGACCCTGAGCCTTTGGAGGCTCTACCTTGACTGGCCTCCCATCCCCAATCCTCACAGCAGCTGGTGCGGAACCCTGCGTCGGCTTGGCGGCGAGCTGCAGACAGTTGGTCTTCACATGACCAACCTGATGACAATGATAACAAATCCTCATATCTGCTGGAGGGGCAGACTGATGACAGTCCCTGACATAATGCCCCTCCTTACCACATTTGTAGCACCCACCTCCTGCTCGACAAACCCCATAATGACCCCTGCCGCACTTCCCACACGTGCAGCTCTATGGACCCCCAACCTGAGTATCAGCGGTCTTAGACTGCTTAGACTGTGCCGGTGCCTGACGCTGCTCCTTCAGCTGCAGCTCTAACTCCAACTCACGCTGCCTCGCGGCTTCTTGAAGATCCAAGAGGGTATCACAGCGCTGTGTAGACACGAACTGCCGAATATCAGTCTTGAGCATACTCAGATAACGAGACATCTGAAACTGCTCTGAAGCAAACTCCTAGCAAAACATCGCCCTCTCCGTGAACATACGGGTAATCTCCATCACAGACTCCCCATCCTGCCTCAAAGTCAAGAACTCCTGAGCAAGCCGCTCCCGCTCAACAAGTGGAACATAGTGAGTGCGGAACATATCCCATAACTGCTCCCAAGTAACAGCAGCTCGTTGATCATCAGTATACTGTTGGATAAGGTGTCAGTCCATAACTATTTCTGGTATGTACTTGAACCGACCCGACATGGTTCATTTGGGTTGCATGGCATCATGCATTTGGATAGACTAAATGAGATAAATAACACTTGTGGTTTATTAATATATTATAAGTTCTAATATATTAATAGTATTATTTAATTAGTATTGATCAAGAATTAATTTGTAATTAATTAAGTGATTAAAAGATGGCTAATTAAATATATGGGTTGATTATGTAAATCATCCATAACTTATATAGTGGGCTAAGAGGCTCCATGGATTATCAAGTTGGGTTAAACCCATAGGATGCTCCATGGATGCTCAATGGGAGTTACAAACCCATGGGTCATGGAAATGAAGAGTCATGACACATTAGGGTTTACATGGTGTAACCCTACATGTGTCACACTATATAAGGAACATGTTATCTACCAAAATCAGCTACACTAAGAACATAAGAGGGCTAAGCCGATTTTACAAGTGTGTGCATTCTCTCAAGAGTCATTCCAAAGGCATTTGGTGTTGCGTGAAGCATTTGATGCATCACACTTGGGGTGCTAGGCTCACAAGGTTTTTCAAGGAATCAAAACAACTACAAGGTATGTAATTCTAGCCATCCTTTTAGGATAAAAGATCCCATGTATGCTAGATAGGATTATGAACCTTGGAAATCATATTTTGCGTGTATTTTTAGACAAACATAGATCCAAGGTTTATTAGGGTTGCATGTACACTTAGGAAGTGTTAGAATGCTCAAAACCCATCAGTGGTATCAGAGCCTAGGCTTGTTTGTTAAATACTTGATGCAAACTTGTTTTTCAAAAGCCAAAAACTGTCCAGACAAGAAAAATCGACGAGTTCTGGCCAAAAACTCGCCGAGTTTGTGTGTTATAGCATGAACTCGACGAGTTCCCTGATGAACTCGACGAGTTTGTCATCCAGTGAGCAGTTTTTGGAGCTTGGATTCTGTAAATGGACTAGAAACATTACCCTAAACTGTTTTGGTGTTGTAAAACTTGTTTTAGATGGTGTAATGATTGTTCTAATCTGTTTACAATGGCTAATATCAATTTTTCATGATTATATGTGTTCATATGTTCTTGAAACTTTGATATGAATATTCATGTTCTTATGAGTTTTTGATAGATCATAGGAATTACTTGTTTATATGATTAATTCATGATCTTTATGTGTTTTAATGGAGTCCATAACTTGTCCTCAAGTTATGGATAACCAAAAGTCTCTTTGTGTTAAAAACCATTAAAAGAACACATAAGTTATAAAATGAAGAGTCTCCATTTTAATGACTCATAAGTTATGAATGTGAAAGGTTTTGTAAAGTTACATAACTTGCCCTTAAGTTTTGGAACATGTGAAGTCACTTAATAAACTTTAGTTCCTACCCTTAGATTTTTAAAAAGTTAAAAATCAACCCTTATACTGTATAATATTATAAGTTAATAATATATATATGTATAAGATCAAGTCGTCTTACCGCTAGTACGCCTCATTCACGAAGTCGGTCTATAAGGGGGGGGGGGGGTATAAGGTTGTTGCCTGTAAAATGGCAACTTAATGGGTGTCCACTCTCACCCACCGCTTCCTTGATCGGTGGAGGGTCGTTAGCCGAACGAGTAAGACAAGGACTTATAAATTCTCATTAAAAGTATATGAATATTATAAAGTAACTAAATGTTTTAATAAATTCCCAATCTTAGTTACTTTAGGAAAAATGTGAATAAGGGGCTAATCCATGAAATTACACTTTACACTTTGTTTAAGTCGTTGGTGGAGCGTGTGTGGTTAACCGGCACACTAACTTGGACTTAACAAGGTAGGTAAAGGGTGACTTACGGTTTATCATAGTATCGGTGGAGCGTGTGTGGTTAACCGACACATCGATTGAGTGATAAACATTAAGGGTACCAAGTGATTTGCATGGTTACTTCACACCTCGTTTTGTGATCCTCGGTATCCTAGTCACAAAACTTGGAGGGCACACTCGAGATTGAAACATGCCTTTGAAAATTTCATTGAATCTCAAAAGAATCTAGGAATTTCTAAGAACCAATTAAAAACCTAATATTTATATTTCGTTTTTCATGGTGGAAATTGGTGAATCGTCATTCACTTACCTTTCAAATATCTTATAGCTTGGATTACGGCATACCTCTTCTAAGTTATAATATATTGTGATTGGATCCTAGCCTTAATACTACATCTGGGTGTTTTATTAAGGACTCTCTTAATATCTGACCTAATCTTGTTCTCTTCTTTCAGATGTCTTCAAACAATGCTGCTTCTGGCTCTAATCCTAATGGCTCCTTTACCCTTATGAACTTGTGTGGGAAAGTCACTTTTGATGGATCCAACTTCAATGAATGGATCAGAAACATCAGGATGATTACCCGCTACGAGGACAAAGAATATGTCCTTGATAAGGAGCTTAAGGAGATTGATGAGACCACTGCAACTCCCCAGCAGATCGTTGACTTCCGGGCACATGAAAGGGATGCTACCAAAGTGGCATGCATCATATTAGCCACCATGACAGCAGAACTCCAAAAGTCCTATGAGGACTTCTACCATTTTGAAATGCATCAAGATTTGATGGAAAGATACCATCAGAGTGCTCTTCAAGAGCGGTATGAAATAATCTGCTCCATGATAACAACCAGGATGAAGGACGGAGACTCCGTCACGAGCCACATGCAGAAAATGCAAAGGTATGTGGATCATTTGCTAAATCTTAATGTGAACTTCCCTGAGGAGCTTGCAATAGATATCATTTTGCACTCCTTACCCTCGTGTTATGATCAATTCCGCATGACATACCACATGAATAAGGAAGAAGTCACACTCAACAAACTTCAGGGACTCCTAAAGACCGCAAAAACAGGTCTTAAAGGTAATTCGGTTGTTACCACTCCTACTCCTACTCCAAACTCAGCCCCTATCTTGGCAATCGGGAAAGGTAGAGGGAAGAAGAGGAAGAGCTCTTCGAAGGGTACCAAGGATAGGACCCTTGATGGCTCTTCTTTAAGTGGAACCAAGAAAGGTTTCGTCGCTCCTTCTTCTGACCCAAAAGAGGCTGAATGCTTCTATTGCCATGAAAAGTCACACTGGAAGCGGAACTGCCCAAAGTACCAGCAAGATGTGAAGGATGGGAAAGTTAAACCCAACCATGCAGGTATTTACACTATCTTATCTAATAACTCACCCTATTCTAACTCTTGTGTCCTTGATACCGGTTGCGGTATTCATATCTGTTCTGATTTGCAGGGACTAAGAAGAAGTGAGAATGTGGAGCATGGAAGAATAAACTTGATCATGGGGAATAGGAAAGCTTTACATGTCACCAAGATTGGAGTTTATACTTTATCGCTAAGTAGTGGGTTTAATTTAGATTTGAATAAATATTGTTACTCGCCAGAAATGGCAAGAAATATTATTTCCTTTCATGCATTGTATAAACAAGGTTTTACCTTTTTCATTTGATAATGAAGTTGGTTCGATTAATGCTTTCATTAATAATGTTCTTTATTTTAAAGCATTACCTTGTGATGGTGTGTATGAAACTGTATATGTGGTTGATAACTTAGGAAATAATGTATTGTGTATTGATCCTATTAATGATAATAACTTGGATAAAACATCATTATGGCATTGCCATCTTGGACATATAAGCAAGAAACGCATAGGCCAACTCCAGAAGGATGGAGTCTTGGAGTCATTTGACCTAAAGTCAGATGATAGTTGCGAATCATGCTTACTTGGAAAAATGACAAAGTCACCCTTCACAGGTTCTTATGAGAGGAGTGAAGGTTTTTTGGATCTTGTACACACGGATGTGTGTGGACCCTTAAAACATGCCACAAGGGATGCTAATCGTTATTATTTGACTTTCACTAATGATTACAGTAGATATGGATATGTCTACTTAATCAAGCATAAGTCAGAGACTTTTGAAAGGTTTAAAGAATTTAAACAGGAAGTCGAGAATCAATTGGGCAGGAACATTAAGATGCTTCGATCCGATTGAGGTGGTGAGTATCTTTGTTCAGAGTTCCTCGACTATCTTAGGGAATGTGGGATTGCCTCACAATTGACACCTCCCAGGACACCGCAGTTGAATGGTGTAGCTAAGAGGCGTAATCGAACCTTGTTGGATATGGTCCATTCCATGATGAGTCGAGCTTCACTACCAATCTCATTTTGGGGGTATGCCTTAGAGACTGCCGCCCATATCCTTAATTTGGTCCCTACAAAGAAAGTTGCCAAAACTCCTCATGAGATGTGGACTGGAAAAGTACCCAAACTAGACCACATCAAGATTTGGGGTTGCGAGGCTTTCGTGAGACGCGAGACTCATGATAAGCTCGAACCTCGATGTGAGAGGTGTATTTTCATCGGCTATCCACAAAAATCCTTTGGTTACTTCTAGAGACCTAGTGAGAATGTGGTCTTCGTAGCTAGGAGGGTTTTCTTTCAAGAGAGAGAGTTCATAAGCCAAGGAAACAGTGGGAGGCAAGTTGACCTTGAAGAAATTCAAGAGTCAAGTGGTGAATGAACTTCAAACCCTAACACTCAACTTGAGGAGGAAACTCCTGTTGAGCCAATTGACAAGTCTGTACCTCTGAGGTGTTCCACGAGAGTTAGGAATGCACCTGAGCATTACTATGGATTCCATATTACTACGGAAGGTGATACACTTATCAGTGATGGGACACTGATAGGTCTGGATGAACCTAACAGTTACGCGGAAGCTATGTCAGGCCCTGAGTTAGCCAAATGGAAAGAGGCAATGGACAGCGAGATACAGTCCATGTATGACAATCAAGTTTGGAACTTGGTTGACAATGTACCAGGTCGTAAGACAGTTGGGTGCAAGTGGATCTTCAAGAAGAAGACCGACATGGGTGGTAATGTACACACTTATAAAGCACAACTGGTTGCAAAGGGCTTCTCACAAACTCCGGGAGTTGATTATGATGAGACCTTTTCTCCAGTAGCCAAGATTAAGTCTATTAGGGTTATGTTAGCCATAGCTGCATTTCATGACTATGAAATATGGCAAATGGATGTTAAAACCGCTTTCCTTAATGGAAAGTTGGCTTAGGATGTTTACATGAGTCAGCCAGAGGGTTTTGTCAATACAGAGTACCCTAATAGGGTGTGTAAGCTTGAGAAATCCATTTATGGATTAAAGCAAGCACCTCGCAGATGGAATCTTTGCTTTGATGAGAAAGTCAAAGAGTTTGGTTTTTCTAGGAGTGAAGATGAATCTTGTGTATATGCCAAGGCTAGTGGGAGTATAGTTAGCTTTTTGGTACTGTATGTGGATGACATAATACTCATAGGAAATGACATCCCAACTCTGCAAGAATTTAAGTCCTGGCTTGGGAAGTGTTTCTTTATGAAGGACCTAAGAGAAGCTGCCTATATTTTAGGGATAAGGATCTTGAGAGACTGGAGTAAAAGACTAATTGGACTTCGTCAGAGTACCTACTTGGATAAGGTGCTGAAGAGGTTCAGCATGCAGGACTCCAAGAAAGGAGAGTTACCCATCCAGAGTAACACCAGATTGAGTAAGACACAAAGCCCGAGTACTGAGGCTGAGATAGCAGAAATGAGTCGAATACCTTATGCTTCGGTTGTAGGATCGATCATGTATGCTATGACGTGTACTCGAGCTGATGTAGCCTTTGCTTTAAGCATGGTTAGCAGATATCAGGGGAACCCTGGCAAGGCACACTGGACTACGGTAAAGAATATCCTCAAGTACCTACGGAGGACTAAGGACTGGGTCCTTAGTCTCGGTGGGAGTGATGACTTGAGAGTTGTAGGATATAGTGATGCTAGCTTTCAGACTGATAGGGATAATTTCCGCTCTCAGTCTGGCTAGGTATTTACCTTAAACGAAGGAGCAATTTCTTGGAAGAGTTCCAAGCAAGAAACAGTGGCTGATTCAACTTGCGAATCAGAGTATATAGCAGCAAGTGAGGCAACAAAGGAGGCGATATGGCTGAAGAACTTCATTGGAGACCTTGGAGTTGTACCAACTAAAAGGAGCCAATGGAAATTTTTTGTGATAGTGAAAGTGCAGTTGCCTTAGCCAAGGAACCAAGGGATCACGGGAGATCCAGACACATCAACAGAAAATACCATTTCATCAGACATCGAATAGAAGGGCTCCTTGTGGCAAAGAGGGTATCATAGGATGAGAATCCAACAGATCCCCTCACGAAGGGACTGACTCAGGTTAAGCATCTCCAACATGCTTGGAGCATAGGGCTGAAGGATGCTATTAGTTTTAGTAGTTAGATAATTTGAAATTTGTAAAGTGTAATTGACATTTGATGATAAATAAAAGTTGTGTTTATTTATGAGTAAAGTGTTGCTATCTCTTGTCAATCGTTTACTATATTTCTTTTGCATGTGTTGACTTCCAAAATAATTATGTTTGGTATATCATATTATTCGAATCTTCGCAGTCGGTCATATGTTGGAAGTAGGTATGAAACAAGACTGTCATGAGGTGGTTGCAGAGGTCTAAGTTGTTGGACATGGCTACAACACTCATAAGTGTTCATAAGTTATGAGCATTGGAATCAACCCACGCTCACTGGAATCACTTCATGAAATTTATCTTGAGTGATCGTGAGACGGTAACATCATATAAGTCTTCAAACTTAGAGATATGATTAGAAGTTGATATCTGGGCCCCTCGATGATTTTGTTTTGACCTATGTACTGGGCCCGGTCAGAACTAAGTTGATGTATTCAATTAAGTTCTATGTCAAACAAATCGGAAATCGGGAAACAAACTGCTGGACAATAAGTAAGACATTGCTCCATGTATTTGTTCGGCTGATATCTAGAACAGAGGATTGTATGATCACTTATCTTAAATGGCGTATCATCATCTTCTCAGTTCCGAGAGATCTTGAAAGAGCTACGATTGCTGATCGGTTCCTGAAGTCATACTTGCAGTTATAGTTATTAGACTTATCCAAGTGGGAGACTATTGTATAAGGTGTCTAAGTCCATAACTATTTATGGTATGTATGTGACAACCGTCAAGTTCAAGTCAAAGTCAAAGTCAAAAAGTCAAATTCAAAGTCAACAAGTCAAAGTCAAGCAACAAGTCAAACCGGTCAATCTTGTATAATACTTGTATGATTAAAAGTTATTCTATGAAAGCGTACAATTGTGCGTCAAGAGTTCGAGTGTCTCGGTAAATCTATGTGTTTATCAATGTGAAACCCTAAGAAGAGAGCTAAACACATCAAAACATGTCTATGAATCCTTTTGGGGACTTAAAATAATCATAAACGAAGTATAACGGGGTCCACGGACCTTGCATTGCAAGATTATTCAATGAAAATGGCTAAAAGTGAATCTCTCTCAAATCTCTCTTAAAATATCTCTCAAATTTTTATAGTCAAACGGGTCATCCCGACCCTTAAATTGGCCAAAAATCACTAAAAACAGGAAGTTATATTGAAAAATAGCTATTTAGGGCCGAAACCCTCTTAGGAACCGAAGCCTCTTTGAGGGAACCTCTCATAAGGAGCGAAGCTGTCAGAAGCGGACTCATCAGAAGCGAAATCGACAGAAGCGAAGCCCCTCGGACCGAACCCTTGCGAACCGAACCTGACCTTCGGGCCCAAGCCTCCACCTTCTATCCCTTCATCGGCCTTCGGTCCTTCCTCCTCCCTTCTCTCGGTTCTCACCTCCTAAGGGCCAAACCTCGTAGGTTCGCCCCCATCTTTCGGTTTTCGACTACTTTCGTCTCCTAAGCCCGTTTTTGACGGGATTTTTTCCACCAAATTCATATTTTTACTATTTTAAACTCCCAGAACTCATATTTTATTTATTTCTCAAGGATTTATTAATTTAAAATCACTATTTTATATTAAGAGGATAATTACCCCACAAGTGGGTCAAGTGTGCCCACTTGCCTTCCATGTGTCACCCTCTCACTTGCCACCTTATCCACATCACACAAACCAATGCACACATCACTTCAAACTCACAACTTTCTCCAGCAACTCCCCTATATAAATAAATCCCTGGAGGATTTCTTGATTCACTTGATCATTCCCACACTTTTACACCTTTCTTACCACACAAAGGAGCTTATTTTCTCTCAACTTCCAGCCACTTTTAGAAGAAGTTCTTGAGCTATTACTTCAATTTTTGGTAAATATTTCCTTTTAACTCAAGTGTTATTCCATGTTTCCATAACATCCTTGAATCATCTACACCCATTCTAACGCCAAAGAATCGTTCTTAGGATCATCCAAACTCTTACGTGCTCATCAAGTGTTGTTGACTTGATACTCCTCGTCTTGACCTTCCACTCTTCTAAGAATCACTAAAAGTGAGTTCATACCCCTACATTTTCTAGTTTTATTTAGTTTTCAGGGGGGGAATACAAGTTAAAACACCAAAACATATTTGAAACTTAACTTGACAGCTTACAACAGAAAAGTTGTGACCTGTTCACAAACTGTTTTACCCAACTTAAACTTAATATTTTTCAAAACTTTTCAATATGCAAATAGTTCAGGTTTATACCTTTAAAATGACTACTTGCACATCTCCATACGATTTTCCTACAATTTTTGATGATTTTTACAAAAATGCCTATCATTACAGCAACGAAATCGGACCAGGTTGTGAAAATGAACATTTTCACACTGGTTCGAGACCACCAACAATTATAAGAAAATTTGTGAACATAGTAGACTATTTTTTCCAAAATCTCTGAGTTTAAGGATTTAGTTTTCGACTTACGATAATTTTTCTATAAACAATCTAAAACAGTGACAGTTAAGAGTTAAATTCTTAAAACAAGTTTAAGAGTTATTCACACCTTGTAACATGTTGAGCAAGGTGTGTAGGATTTTATACTTAGCATTTTCAATGTCATTTTATTGAAATAAAAAGTCATGCATAGCAAGGTTCCATTTACAACATGAAACATTTTTATAAAACTATAATAGGTATAGTTTGGACACCTAAAACAGTAATACTATCGATTTACAAAGCGAGTATTTTATTACAAACTACGTGAACATGTTAATGAATAAATTTGTGAGAAATTCATCTTTAGGGTACTCTTTAGTACTACTTAAAAAGTCCTGTAGTTATAGCCATAATCTATTTTAGGGAGAGCGTGATATCTGTATATAGATCTATATTGGGTTTGACAACCCGCACCTAAGATGCTTGCAACAGCTAGACCGGCAGGTCTGGGGTGACAAGTGTCATAACATTCCGACGCGTGAAGAGCGTCGAGTATGAGGTCTTCGAGTCATAGTATGGTTATAACAACTCACATAGGAAATTAATAAACACACCGTTCATGGGAATTTAAGGATTTCACAAAAAGGAGTTTTATTTAAATATAAAACCACATATAAGCATGATGATTTACTTACATATTCTAAGTCTTGGTTCAGTTAAGAGTATACTAAACCTTTTAGAAAATATTGGATTTACTGGAAACAAACTTATAACAAAAGGAACAACATGCATTTTCCATTCATAAATTGCTTATGAACTCACCAGCTTTAATGCTGATACTCTTTCAAAAAACAACTTGTATTCTCAGGTAATCAGTAATACAGGTAACCACAAGACTTTTGAAGGCAAGACGCTAAGGCATAGATTTCTTTTGAACTATTTTGACATCATATGTAATTTATTTGGAAACATGTATTTTGCAACGATGTAACCTTTTAAATTATATTTATGATGGTTGTGTTACTTTCTTCACTATGGTTATGATACTGAACATGACGTCCTCTGCCCCCGAACGTTTCTGCCGTTCCGGTTTGGGGGCGTGACAGATTGGTATCAGAGCTTTGTTTATAGTGAACTAAGTATATCGAACCACATAAGATATACAAACTATAAATACAACGGGACAAAATTCTCTGACGTAGCCTTTCAAGAATACTTTTAAAAGTAAAAATTGGTATTTTTATAAAACCTAAAACTTTCAATGGGAGCAAAGGTGTCATAGCATTGCTTCAATGGTTCAAGAAGAGCGAATCAGTCTTTGAAATAGGTTCATGCCCTGAAGCAAACAAGGTCAAGTTTGCAGCATGCACATTCTCTGAAAGGGCACTCACCTGGTGGAATGGCCACGTTAAGACATTGACACTTTCAGTGACTAACTCGATAACATGGGAAGACCTGAAAACGATGTTGATGAAGGAGTACTGCCCAAGGGGTGAGATACAAAAGTTGGAAGAGGAACTTTGGGGTCTCAAAATGACAGGCTCCGACATCCTGTCTTATACCTCAAGATTTAATGATCTAAGCATACTGTGTCTAGGAATGGTTCCGTCGGAAAGCAAGAAGGTCGAAATATACATTTGGAGACTATCTTCCCAACTTCAAGGAAGCGTATTGGCCTCAAGGCCAACTACCTTTGATAGTGCCAAAGAACTAGCACAACAACTCATCGATCATAAAGCCAGTCATGGCACTGTGTCAACCACCTCCGAGCAAGCTAAGGGAGGAAACAACAAAAGGAAGTTCTGGAACAAGAAGAAGGGTCAACCTGCTCAAGACCCTACCAAGAAACAACAAGTGGTTGCTATAAACGCTACCACAACTGCTGCCAACCCAACGCCAATAAGGCAATACGCTGGGAACCTGCCAAAGTGCAAAAAATGCAACTTTCACCATAATGGTGCTTACCGTGAATTTCATTGCACCAACTGTATCAAAAAGGGGCACACCGCTCGATTTTGTAAAGCTCCAGTTCAACAAAACGCACAAGCTGCCAACGCAGGAGCAAGTCAAACCTGCTATGGTTGTGGAGAGGCAGGACACTTCAAGCGGAACTGCCTAAAGGCAAGAAACCCCAACACTGGTGGAGTGGGCAGAGTTCTGGCGATAGGTCATGAGGAAGCAATTTCAGACCCAACTGTGGTCACCGGTACGTTTCTCCTCAACAATACATACGCATGCATTCTTTTTGATAGTGGCGCAGAGAAAAGCTTCGTGAGCCATAAATTTAAACACTTTCTTAAACAAAAACCACAAATACTAAAAAACACATTCACTGTAGAAATGGCTAATGGAAAAACAGAGAACACTAACGACATTTACATTGGGTGTACTCTCACCCTAAACAATCACTCTTTCTAAATCGACCTTTTGTCGGTCACTATAAAAAGTTTTGATGTCATTATTGGCATGGATTGGTTATGCCCTCACCATGCCGAAATTCTATGTCATGAAAGGCTCGTTCGCGTTAACCTGCCGAGTGGTGAAATCCTCGTCGTCTATGGCGACAAACCCGGTTCAAACTTTCAGATCATTTCGTGTGTCAAGGCCCAAAAGTACCTCCGCAAGGAGTACCACGCCTTCCTAGCCAAGGTCGTGGATAGGAATCAAGAAGATAAAAACATAAAGGACATTCCGGAGGTCTGTAATTTCCCTGACGTATTCCTAGAAGACCTTCCAGGAGTGCCCCCTGATAGACAAGTCGAATTCCGAATCGACCTAATTCCTGGAGCTACTCCTGTAGCCAAATCGCCATACCGTCTAGCCCCAGCCGAGATGCAGGAACTGTCCAGTCAACTAAACGAACTACTGAGCAAAGGATTCATTAGACCAAGCTTCTCACCTTGGGGAGCACCGGTTTTGTTCATTAAGAAGAAGGACAGATCGTTCCGTATGTGCATTGACTATCGCGAATTAAACAAACTCACCATAAAAAACCGGTACCCTTTGTCTCGAATCGATGACCTCTTCGACCAACTACAAGGAGCGAGTTTCTTCTCGAAGATTGACCTAAGATCTGGATACCATCAACTACGAGTTCAAGAAGAGGATATTCCCAAGACAGCCTTCAGAATGAGCTATGGTCACTATGAGTTTGTAGTGATGCCTTTCGGCTTAACAAATGCACCCGCAGTGTTTATGGAGCTGATGAATAGGGTGTGTCGACCTTACTTAGACAAGTTCGTGATTGTTTTCATCGATGATATACTAGTCTTCCGCCGAAGTGAGGAAGAACACAACCAACATTTACGTCAAGTCCTGGAAACACTGAGGGCGGAGAAACTGTACGAAAAATTCTCAAAGTGCGAGTTCTTGATTCGAGAAGTGGATTTCCTCGAACATGTAGTCAGCAAGGAAGGAATTCATGTGGACCCTTCAAAGATCAAGGCAATCGAAAGCTGGGCAGTGCCAAGAACACCCACAGAAATCCGTCAATTTTTAGGACTCGCCGGTTACTATTGAAGATTCATCCAAAACTTCTCCAAAATGGCAAAACCACTCACCACCTTGATTCAAAAAGGAGTGACCTTTTCCTGGGGGATAAGCAAGAGGTTGCATTCCAAACACTGAAACGAGCCCTGTGTAGTGCTCTGATCTTGTCCCTACCAGAGGGAACAAAGGACTTTGTGGTTTATTCGATGCATCAAACCAAGGTCTTGGATGTGTGTTGATGCAACGAGGAAAGTTCATTTCCTACGCCTCAAGACAGCTGAAGACACACGAGGTAAACTATACGACGCATGATCTCGAAATAGGAGCGGTAGTTTTCGCCCTAAAAATCTGGAGGCATTACCTCTACGGCACCAAATGCATTATCTTCACCGATCATAAAAGCCTTCAGTATATCCTCAACCAAAAAGAACTCAACATGAGACAAAGACGATGGGTAGAATTGCTAAACGATTACGAATGCGAGATTCGTTACCACCCAGGAAAAGCCAACGTGGTGGCAGACGCTTTAAGTAGAAAGGAATACTCTGGCCGCCGAGTAAAGGCATTAACCATGACCATCCATTCACACCTATCCACACAAATCAAGGAGGCACAAGAAGAAGCCTTGAAACCAGAGAACGTGGCAGGCGAGGCATTGAGAGGAATGGACAAAAATCTTGAAGTCAGGGTTGACGGAGTTCGTTGTCTCATGAAGCGGATCTGGACACCGAAATTTGGTGGATTCAGGGACGTTGTCATGAACGAAGCTCACAAAACTCGTTACACAGTGAATCCCGGCTCAGACAAGATGTATTTAGACCTCAAGAAGCTGTATTGGTGGCCGAACATGAAAGCTGAAATAGCTACTTTCGTGGGGAAGCGTCTGGCTTGCGTAAAGTTTAAGGTAGAGTATCAGAAGCCCTCGGGACTACTTCAACAGCCAGTGATACCCGAGTGGAAATGGGAGCGAATTGCAATGGACTTCATTACCAAGTTACCTAAGGCAACGGGTGGACTTGACACCATTTGGGTAATCGTCGACAGATTAACCAAATCCACTCACTTCCTGCCGATAAAGGAAACCGACAAAATGGAGAAAATGATGAGGATATACATTAAAGAAGTTGTGCGACTTCACGGAGTACCGATATCCATTATCTACGATAGAGATAGTCGGTTCACATCACAATTCTGGCAGTCACTACAGAAAACTATGGGAACTAGGCTGGACATGAGTACAGCCTACCACCCACAGACCGAGGGGTAGAGTGAAAGGACCATTCAAACGTTAGAGGACATGCTAAGAGCTTGTGTGATGGACTTTGGTAAAGCGTGGGATGCTCACCTACCCTTTATCGAATTCTCATACAATAATAGTTATCACACTAGCATCAAAGTTGCTCCGTTCGAAGCCCTTTATGGCCGTAAGTGCAGATCACCTCTGTGCTGGGCTGAGGTGGGCGATACACAACTAGCAAAAGGGCAATTTCCTAACAGCACACTCACTGGACCGAAGATCATAAAGGAAACAACAGAAAAGATTGTCCAAATTCGAGAGCGGATGAAGGCTTCACAACACCGACAAAAGAGCTATGTCGATAAAAGACGGAAGCCTTTGGAGTTCCAAGTTGGAGATCGAGTACTACTAAAAGTATCACCTTGGAAGGGATTAATACGTTTTGGAAAATGTGGGAAGTTAAATCCAAGGTATATCAGGCCATTCGAAATCCTCGCCAGGATTGGCCCGGTGGCATACAAGCTTCGATTACCACAGGAACTCAGCAACGTGCACCCTACCTTTCATGTGTCGAACTTAAAGAAATGTTTTTCTGATGAGACCCTCGTCATTCCTTTGGAAGAAATTGAGATCAATGAGAACCTCCACTTCATAGAGGAACCTGTTGAAATCATGGATCGAGAGGTCAAATCGACGAAACAAAGCCGCATCCCCATCGTAAAGGTCCGCTGGAACGCCAAGTGAGGACCCCAATTTACATGGGAACGTGAGGATCAAAAGAAGCAAAAGTACCCACATCTATTCCCCAACCCTTAAGGTCCCTCTCAAAAATGCAAATTTTGGGACGAAATTCCTTCTAACGGGGGGATAATGTGACAACCGTCAAGTTCAAGTCAAACTCAAAAAGTCAAATTCAAAGTCAACAAGTCAAAGTCAAGCAACAAGTCAAACCGGTCAATCTTGTATAATACTTGTATGATTAAAAGTTATTCTATGAAAACTTACAATTGTGCGTCAAGAATTCGAGTGTCTCGGTAAATCTATGTGTTTATCAATGTGAAACCCTAAGAAGAGAGCTAAACACATCAAAACACGTCTATGAACCCTTTTGGGGACTTAAAATAATCATAAACGAAGTATAATGGGGTCCACGGACCTTGCATTGCAAGATTATTCAATGAAAATGGCTAAAAGTGAATCTCTCTCAAATGTCTCCCAAAATCTCCCAAATCTCTCTCAAAATATCTCTCAACTTTTTATAGTCAACCGGGTCATCCCGACCCTTAACTTGGCCAAAAATCACTCAAAACGGGAAGTTATATTGAAAAATAACAATTTAGGGTCGAAACCCTCTTAGGAACCGAACCCTCTTAGAGGGAACCTCTCATAAGGAGTGAAGCTGTCAGAAGCGAAGCCCCTCGGACCGAACCCTTGCGAACCGAACCTGACCTTCGGGCCCAAGCCTCCACCTTCTATCCCTTCACCGGCCTTCGGTCCTTCCTCCTCCCTTCTCTCGGTTCTCACCTCCTAAGGGCCAAACCTCGTAGGTTCGCCCCCATCTTTCGGTTTTCGACTACTTTCGTCTCCTAAGCCCGTTTTTGACGGGATTTTTTCCACCAAATTCATATTTTTACTATTTTAAACTCCCAGAACTCATATTTTATTTATTTCTCAAGGATTTATTAATTTAAAATCATTATTTTATATTAAGAGGATAATTACCCCACAAGTGGGTCAAGTGTGCCCACTTGCCTTCCATGTGTCACCCTCTCACTTGCCACCTTATCCACATCACACAAACCAATGCACACATCACTTCAAACTCACAACTTTCTCCAGCAACTCCCCTATATAAATAAATCCCTGGAGGATTTCTTGATTCACTTGATCATTCCCACACTTTTACACCTTTCTTACCACACAAAGGAGCTTATTTTCTCTCAACTTCCAGCCACTTTTAGAAGAATGTCACACCCCAAAACCATGAACGGCGGAAATGTTCTGGGGTGGAGGATGTCATGTATAATATCACAACAATGAATAGTACTAAACAAGCAACAACATCATCCATTGCATTAATAATATAATTTTAATACAAGTGTTCTGATATGTCTAATAGACACTAAGGTATAAATCAATATGAAAGATGAGTCTTGAACGAGCTCCATCTTCTCTAAACCTTGCATCGGTACCTGTCTACTGTTGACCTGAGGATACAAGTTATTTTGAAAGAGAGTATCAGATTTAAAGCTGGTGAGATCATAAGTATTTTAGTGTCTTAATTTGTAAGAATGTATTTGTAAGTATGAGTATGTAAAAGTTTTGAATATCCTAGAAAACCCTATGCTTCCGACTGGAAGTAGCCTTCTACCAAGGCATCTAGTATTTGACTGTTTCTCTTGTAAAAGTGTGTATTTTCCCAAATCTGACTATCATTAACGAAAAATATAGCATCTACATTATCGTGCATCATGTGAATGTTCATGAAGTGAATGTAATGGGAAAATGACATAGTACTATAGTGTAGTATCAAATAACTACAACCGTACTAACTACCTTAAATCTATTGAAAATTTAAAGTAACATGTGATCGACCTGTATCCTGCTACCGACTCTAGTAAAACGACGATGTAAGATGCCGTAAGAAATGACATTTGGCACCCGTAGACTTGCAAGTCCCACTGTAGCGAGCAACAAGGTGTAGGTTAGTCAATCCAGTAACTTCCTAAACTACGCCTATTGTAGCTTACTAAACTACGCCTATTGTAGCTTACTAGTAATATAACCGGTACGTATGAACATGAACGTATACCCCTGCTACCCAAGGGTATTGAATTAACTGGCAAAACTTTTATGTCTATATAGCTATACATAATATACAACTAATATTTAGACGACCTTCGGACGGATAACCGATGCCCTAAAGCCACATCCCAACGAGGAAAAGGAGGTAAAGCGAGCTAGTCTTCCTAAGTCCTTTAAACATTACTTATATAACTATACATATATAGACATGCAATTAACAATATAAGTATAAAATAAGTTTTGTAAAACCTTTGAAAAGTTTTATAACTAGGAAAAGATGACTTGATGTCAGTTTGCAAAACGATTTGAAAATACTTTGTTTGATAAGAACAATGTAAAGTATAAGGAAAACATTTGTTTTGAATCACAACTATAACAGGGTTTGAAAAGATACATTTAGTATGTAAGACAGTATAAAAAAGAGTTTTAAACGAGTAAAAATGTTTTGGAAAACCATTTGAAGTAATCTGTTTGGTAAAACAGCTAAAAGAGTAGTAATTCCATTTGTATGCTGCTTATTAATCACATGTGATTGATATAATAACTAGCATGATTCAACTTGTATCCCCCCATAAAAGCATTTAAAAACATTTAAAATATTGATTAAGTGGTATGAACTCACATGTAGTTGGTGGTTTGGATGTATTGACTGCCGTAGGATGCTAAGTGCAAAGTGAAGAATTTTACACACTCAAGGATCCTAGTTAACATTTAGTAGTACATATATGTATCCAATTAGTCTTTAAACAACTAATTAACAAAGTTAAGACATCCTAGGACATGATAAACACTTTATATAAGTGTTATAAGTGCTAAGGATTGCATCTAAGTGTTGTAGGACAAAGCCATTGAGCTTAGGGTTCAAGGGAACCCCTAATATGAGTTTACTACCTAACGACCATAACCCATTGAGTTTACCGTCGTAAAACCTTGATTTTACGGTTGTAAGCTCATAACCTTTTGACCATTTGTTGATTTGAAGTCTTCTAAGTCATTCCAAGCATTCCTACTTCATGTTTAAGCCTTAGGAAGTGTTTGTGGCATCAATACACTCCTAAATGGAGTTTACGGCCCATGGACCATTTCTCCATGTGTTTGCTACCATAAAATCCTATTGACCATGGTATTTTGATGTTTTCAAGTACTAAACACTTCAAGGTAAAAGTTTAGGCTAGATTCTAGGCATAAGGAAGGAATATGGGTCATTTATAACACATTCTGGGGTGTTTACGGTTTTGGGAGATCCCCAAACCGTAAACACATATAAATGAGATATTTTGGTGGTTTTTATGTGCTAAACACATCAAGGTAAGTTTCTAGGTTAATATCCAAGGCTTATGAAAGGATAAGGCACACTTTGGCACCTTTATTTGGGGTTTACGGTCCAAGAACTTCTTGGACCGTAAACACCTTGTTCTTAGTGTTCTTGGGACTATTTATTGATGTAAGGGAATGTAACAAGCTTTATAAGACTCTAGGATAGAAGTACTTACTATATTGAAGCTTGAAATGAGCTAAGAGTCCAAGAACACTAATGTGTGTTCTTGGTGTTCTTGGTTTAAATTGAAGAATCAACCTTTTGGAATGATTTCACGGTTAGAAGTGTGTTAAAACACTAGATTAAGGAATATAATCACTTAAGAAGGCTAGAATCACTTACTAGATTGAAGATCTTGAAAAACTTTTGGATGATACTTGAGAGAGAAATGGGTATGGATGTTGAGATTTGGAAAAAGTGTAAATGATGACTAATTGTCATATATATACTCCCAAATTTATGGTTTTTGGCTGTAAATATTTTATTCAGGCAGTAAACTCTAAGTTCTTGGAGTTTTGGAATAACAGTGTTGCACAATAAACCCTAGGGCATCCTCTCTCCTGATATCACCCGAAGTGTAAATCCTAAATTACTCAAACTTGTTCCGAAAAGTTTGAAACTTAGCAACAACTTTTCTGACTTCTATTGAATTGAAGGGTTGTACAAAATAGAAATTTCGGGTTGTCACATGATTCCCCCGTTAGAAGGAATTTCGTCCTGAAATTAGAATTTAGGTAAGGAAGTAGGCATGAATAATCGAGCCAAGAAGTGGGGATACTTCCTAAATGATTGATTCTCGCGGTCCCAAGTGAATTCGGGTCCTTGGTTGGCATCCCAACGGACGTTCACTAAAGGGAAACGACTATGAATCGTTCGCATGACCTCTCGGTTCATGGTCACTATGGTTCTTCCACGTAGGTGAGGCTCTTATGGGACTCGATCTCTTCGAGTGGGATTTCAAGAGTCTCGTTGGATCGATACTTTTTACAAGTTCGAGACTTGAAGGGTAGAATGTACATTCCTAAGCTCGTGGAGTAGGTCTAGTTTGTGAGATACAAGACCGATTATGGTAAGAATCTCGAAGGTCCTAATTATCTTGGCTTTAGCTCTCCATGCTTTCCGAAGCGTATCAAGCCATTCTCAGAGTGAGACTTCCAAAAGAAATTGGGTCTCTCACTTGGAATTCCAAGGTTTCTTTTTCTTGCTTATCTTCCCAGTCAAGGGTCACCCCCTGCTGGGTCAAAGTCATAAGGGTTTCTGTAATTCGCGAGGAGTTCTGAATGGACTACGACGGTAGGTCTGCGAGACCTCGAATTTGGCGAATTTCCGTCGGCGTCTTCAATGCCGACAAATTCTTAACGGTTTTGATAAATTGACAGAGTACTCAAAAATATTCACATCACTAATAGTGTGTCTTAGGAATTTGACTCTTCAATTCCAAAACTCGTGTTTAGAGAACTTCGCGAAGAGTTTCTCTGAGGGTAATGTTTCCATGGCTTGTTGTAGATGCTCTTTATGATTTCCTTCTTACTACGAGTGTAGATAAGTATGTCATTTACAAAGAGAATGACAAATTGATCCAAGTAAGAATGTCGTACCCTATTCATTAAGCTCATGAATACTACAGGCATATTGGTCCTATCCGAGGGGTATCACTACGGACTCGAAGTGTCCGCATCGAGTTCAGAAGGTAGTCTTCGGGAAATCCTTTGCTAACACTCGAAACTGGTGATAATTGGATTTCAGGTCCATTTTTGAAAGGTAATTCGTTCCTTGCGTTTGCTCAACGAATTCATCTATGTGAGGCAGAGATAACGATTTCTAATGGAAATCTTGACGGAGTCCCCGATAGTCGAGGTACATATGATACCACTCGTCCACATTTTTGAGGAATAAGACTGGAGCTCTCCAGGGCGAGGAGCTTGGTCTTCCTATTCTTTTGCCGAGTAGTTCGCTAAGTTGTCCGGACTGTCTTGTATCTCCGTAGGCGTTTAGACTGTAGGGCGATCTGGTTGCAGGAGTCGTAATGGGTTCTAAGTTTGTTCACATGACGATGCGATTACTTGTAGTCTTGGGCAGTCTCCGTCCTGAAGTTCATATTATAATTCATACATGGTTCATCGATCACAATCTCGTGTATACGAGTCGTATATAGTTAAGATTGAAAAGACAGTTGAATAAATGATTCTTCTTTAAGCTCACATCCCAATGAGGAAAAGAAGTTAAAGGGGAATCATTAATTCTAAATCTGGAGAACCTTGATTATATACCACCCTTGTGTATACATCCTTCATTGATAGATCAACCGTATGGGTCTTTGGATTGAACTTGACATACTGTACGAGTGGTACTTCGGGGAGGTTTGCTGAGGTTTCTTCGGAAAGGATAAGAAACATGAGGTACTCTAAGTATGAGTACTTCCGAGTTATGAAATGATGGCTTCGTTAAAAAGACGTTTACGGAGAAAGAGATGTACGTATGAAGCTGGTATTGCGAATCGAATTGAATCTATTTGTATGATAATGTCGGAATCATAAGGGAACTAAAGACATTAGATTTGAACATAAGGCGTTACAGACTAAACACAACCTTGCAACCTTCAACAGAGTTACAATACTTTAGATTTACTACAAGACTATCGCTGCGAACAGGGTATACTACAAAAGACAAGTATACGCAGCACGAGCATCCCTTTACTGACGGGCTCTCGCAAAAGATAAGACTCTAGTTGCACTAGTTTTGGATGGTTCATAAGTCTGTTACAACGAAATGCCTTAATTACATTAACGTGGGTCCGGATTAGTCTCTCCTGCGACAGTGATCCTTAGTATTTTCCCGTTTGCGCCAGAGTTCTTCGCTATCGGGCAATCCTTCTTGAGGTGCCCAATTTCACTGCATTGGTGACATGTGTGGATAGCACCAACATTGGTGGTGGAAGTGATGTGTCGAGTTAGAGTTACGTGGACACAAGTGTTCTCCTTATTCATCCACTTTGAAACTTTCCTTTAATAGGGTCTAGTTTTAACACCACCATCATAAGCCTGGTTGACTCTGATGTCAGGGGCTTGAGTGATGGGTTGTGCCGGTGCTCCACGGCTACGAGCATGGTGCCCTATTTTTAGGCAATTGCAACATTGCATTTCATGGCAAGCCCCATGATGATGAAAACCACACTTATCACACTTCGGAAGTTTTCCCTCGTATGGTCTGCTTGGTACCAGGATGGTAGGGTTTTCCACTTGTTATTGTTGCATGGCAAGTTTTTGGGATCTCTTGCGTTCTTTCTGGGCTCGGCGCTTTCGTTTCTTGCTCTCTGTTTTTCTGCTTTGCGAGCCTGCGACTGATATCGTTTGATGACTTCCTGGATTGATACTACGATCGGGATTTTCAACCCCTTAGTCAGCATTGCTTGCGCTGATAGCGCTACGATTCGCAAGGACAACTGTCACGGCAGCCATCACGGCAGCTGTAACTGTGGCTTGAAAAGTAGCGGTATCCATAGGAAAGGCAGGGGTTTCGTTGTTCGGCTGACTGTTTCCGGATGACGACATGATTCTGTTAACACGAAAGATAAGGATTTTGTGAGCGATTTTTGGTTGACCCTAGATGTACTTCGATTGTTCAAGTAAAGAGTAAGAGTATGTTCTCGAAAGTTTGACCTACATCCCTATGATGCAGTCCTAGTACGGATTGGAAGTATGTTCGCGAAGGTTTGACCTACATCCTTATGATGTAGTCCTAGAATAGAAGTAAGTTCGTAGCATGGTCTTAAGACGCTTGACGTTTAAAACAGGGTACCACCGGTTGGTAAACAATATGATCCAACCCTTGAAGAAGAATTGGGAATTATCCCTGAGCTAGAATACCCTAGTTCAATAACTCGACTAGAGTAGGTTTCAGATAGACTCCCATGATAGCACAATGAAAGTATTTGAATAAAGAATGACACAGAAGTTAGCCGACTGCCAATATCTTTGATATTCATGATGCATAAGTTCGGGAAAAATTTACCTTATAAAAGGTCTTACATCATATCCAGAGTAGAAAGGTTCTGGCCGCATAAGGGCCTAACTAAAAGTACTTACAGTACATGATAGTTTCATAGAAAATACCACATCGGGCATAGACAGAAAAAACGATTCCTTTTAACAAGGGAAATAAAGTAAGGCATCTACTATTGGCGACGGTCATCCCTCTGGTGAACTCTTAGTTCAGCCAGTTGGCGTTCCACATCAAGTAGGTGTCTTTCGTACACCCTCTGGCGTACGCGGAGTTCTATGATTTCAGCTCTTGATTCAGCCAGTGCTTGAAGCAGGGCTTTATGGTCTCTTTCAGATCTCTCACGAGCATCTTCCAGGCGAATGGTGCGGAGGGTATGCATTCTTGCATTGGCGACAACTTATGTGATCTGATGTAGGGCTGTCCTGCCTTGAATCTCTTCCGGGCCACTCTGCGGACCAGGATGGGCAAGACTCTATCTGTTGAGCCCCCTTCACTCAGGTCATAAAAGCTTCAGTCACCATTAAATGGCATGGGCTGATCTTGTCCTTGGCTCGATGTTTCCAAGGATTCTACCCACGGAGGCGTCGGGCCATGAAAAGCCGGACGAGGGTTAGGATTTGGAAAGGGAACTGCCTGGGGTAGGTTCTCAACCTCGGGTTCGGAGTTAGCACCATCCGAAAGGTCTTCATCATGGTGATCATTCAAAGGGATAGGATGATCATTCCCTGGTTCTTCTCCAAACCATCCAGCAATGACTTCGTTCGGAAGGTACGAATTGCCATGGGGATGGAGTCCAGCCATGTTATCTACGCGAGAATTGTGGTAAGAAAATAATTATTAGACGAACTATCTAGATAATTATTTAGAAAATCTTCATTAGTTACATCACTATTTGTGAAGTGCATACCAATTATATGTAATCAAAATAGGATAGGCGTTCGAATAAGTGACCTTAACTCCAAATTCACAAGGAATAGGGGTAAAGCAAAATTTTCACAGATTCTTAGTCTATAACATCCTAGTTACATATAGCCTTAGTGTATCCACTTAGCAACTATCAACTTAGTAATGAAGATCCTTTTTAGTTCTCAAGTATAAAGTACTTATAGTAACACCAAATACCCATATAGTATTTTAGGTTTATGTTCTATTGTTCTCATTGTGGTATTGTTGGTAAGATTTTAGACTTGTTGCAACCTCACAACTACACTTAGTCACATGCTAGTTAACCCTCGGATAATATAGTTGATCAGGCTATATCTTCCCAGTTTTGACTGTATGTCTCTAAGTCTACTTGTGCTGCCCAACAATCGTAATTCTTTTTGTACTATCCTAGTGACACTGATTTTAGTATGAATGCAGACACATATACTTAATTAAATATTTTATTATTTAAAGTATAAACTCTTGGTCAGAGTGTTTTTAATCCCATTGTATTTATAGTCTGTATATCTTTTATGGGTTGATATACTCAATTCACTATAAACAATGCTCTGATACCAATCTGTCACACCCCAAAACCATGAACGGCGGAAACATTCTTGGGCGGAGGACGTCATGTACAATATCACAACAATGAATAGTAGTAAACAAGAAACAACATCATCCATTACACTAATAATATGATTTCAATACAAGTGTTCTGATATGTCTAATAGACACTAAGGTATAAATCAAAATGAAAGATGAGTCTTGAACGAGCTCCATCTTCTCTAAACCTTGCATTGGTACCTGTCTACTGTTAACCTGAGGATACAAGTTATTTTGAAAAAGAGTATCAGATTTAAAGCTGGTGAGATCATAAGTATTTTAGTGTCTTAATTTGTAAGAATGTATTTGTAAGTATGAGTATGTAAAAGTTTTGAATATCCTAGAAAACCCTATGCTTCCGACTGGAAGTAGCCTTCTACCAAGGCATCTAGTATTTGACTGTTTCTCTTGTAAAAGTGTGTATTTTCCCAAATCTGACTATCATTAACCAAAAATATAGCATCTACATTACCGTGCATCATGTGAATGTTCATGAAGTGAATGTAATGGGAAAATGACATAGTACTATAGTGTAGTATCAAATAACTACAACCGTACTAACTACCTTAAATCTATTGAAAATTTAAAGTAACATGTGATCGACCTGTATCCTGCTACCGACTCTAGTAAAACGACGATGTAAGATGCCGTAAGAAATGACATTTGGCACCCGTAGACTTGCAAGTCCCACTGTAGCGAGCAACAAGGTGTAGGTTAGTCAATCCAGTATAGATCTATACGCAAACTCATACGCTCCCCAATTAAGGAGATTCTGGATACAAAAATGGTCGTGGCAGGAAGTGCCAGGACCCGTTTAATGGCTCACATCACTACATGAATGTATATGTAATGAATGCTAGTTGTATTGCATGTTTTCCCTCTGTCTAGCCTGTATGTTCTCTATGTATAGTATTGTAATGTACTGTGTGTACTAGCTGTAAGGTTTGCTCTCTCTCTATCTAGCAAGTATTGACTCATGAATGAACTGACTCGTGGTATGATTCCGCGTTCTAGTAATAGTATTAGTAACTTCCTAAACTACGCCTATTGTAGCTTACTAGTAATATAACCGGTACGTATGAACATGAACGTATACCCCTGCTACCCAAGGGTATTGAATTAACTGGCAAAACTTTTATGTCTATATATGTATACATAATATACAATTAATATTTAGACGACCTTCGGACGGATAACCGATGACCTAAAGCCACATCCCAACAAGGAAAATGAGGTAAAGCGAGCTAGTCTTCCGAAGTCCTTTAAACATTACTTATATAACTATACATATATAGACATGCAATTGATAATATAAAAGTATAAAAGAACTTTTGTAAAACCTTTGAAAAGTTTTATAACTAGGAAAAGATGACTTGATGTCAATTTGCAAAACGATTTGAAAACAATTTGTTTGATAAGAACAGTGTAAAGTATAAGGAAAACATTTGTTTTGAATCACAACTGTAACAGGTTTTGAAAAGATACATTTAGTATGTAAGATAGTCTAACAATGAGTTTTAAATGAGTAAAAATGTTTTGGAAAACCATTTGAAGTAATATGTTTGGTAAAACAGCTAAAAGAGTAGTAATTCCATTTGTATGTTGCTTATTAATCACATGTGATTGATATATTAACTAGCATGATTCAACTTGTATCCCCCCATAAAAGCATTTAAAAACATTTAAAATATTGATTAAGTGGTATGAACTCACATGTAGTTGGTGGTTTGGATGTATTGACTGCCGTAGAATGCTAAGTGCAAAGTGAAGAATTTTACACACTCAAGGATCCTAGTTAACATTTAGTAGTACATATATGTATCCAATTAGTCTTTAAACAACTAATTAACAAAGTTAAGACATCCTAGGACATGATAAACACTTTATATAAGTGTTATAAGTGCTAAGGATTGCATCTAAGTGTTGTAGGACAAAGCCATTGAGCTTAGGGTTCAAGGGAACCCCTAATATGAGTTTACTACCTAACGACCATAACCCATTGAGTTTATGGTCGTAAAACCTTGATTTTACGGCTGTAAGCTCATAAACTTTTGACCATTTGTTGATTTGAAGTCTTCTAAGTCATTCCAAGCATTCCTACTTCATGTTTAAGCCTTAGGAAGTGTTTGTGGCTTCAATACACTCTTAAATGGAGTTTACGGCCCATGGACCATTTCTCCATGTGTTTGCTACCATAAACTCCTATTGACCATGGTATTTTGATGTTTTCAAGTACTAAACACTTCAAGGTAAAAGTCTAGGCTAGATTCTAGGCATAAGGAAGGAATATGGCTCATTTATAACACATTTTGGGGTGTTTACGGTTTTGGGAGATCCCCAAACCGTAAACACATATAAATGAGATATTTTGGTGGTTTTTATGTGCTAAACACATAAAGGTAAGTTTCTAGGTTAATATCCAAGGCTTATGAAAGGATAAGTCACACTTTGGCACCTTTATTTGGGGTTTACGGTCCAAGAACTTCTTGGACCGTAAACACCTTGTTCTTGGTGTTCTTGCGACTATTTCTTGATGTAAGGGAATGTAACAAGCTTTATAAGACTCTAGGATAGAAGTACTTACTATATTGAAGCTTGAAATGAGCTAAGAGTCCAAGAATACTAGTGTGTGTTCTTGGTGTTCTTGGTTTAAATTGAAGAATCAACCTTTTGGAATGATTCCACGGTTAGAAGTGTGTTAAAACACTAGATTAAGGAATATAATCACTTAAGAAGGCTAGAATCACTTACTAGATTGAAGATCTTGAAAAACTTTTGGATGATACTTGAGAGAGAAATGGGTTTGGATCTTGAGATTTGGAAAAAGTGTAAATAATGACTAATTGTCATATATATACTCCCAAATTTATGGTTTTTGGCTGTAAATATTTTATTCAGGCAGTAAACTCTAATTTCTTGGAGTTTTGGAATAATAGTGTTGCACAATAAACCCTAGGGCATCCTCTCTCCTGATATCACCCGAAGTGTAAATCCTAAAATACTCAAACTTGTTCCAAAAAGTTTGAAACTTAGCAGCAACTTTTCTGACTTCTAATGAATTGAAGGGTTGTACAGAATAGAAATTTCGGGTTGTCACGAAGAAGTTCTTGAGCTATTACTTTACTTTTTGGTAAGTATTTCCTCTAAACTCAAGTGTTATTCCATGTTTTCATAAAATCCTTGAATCATCTACACCCATTCTGACGCCAAAGAATCGTTCTTAGGATCATCCAAGCTCTTACATGTTCATCAAGCGTTCTTGACTTGATACTCCTCGTCTTGACCTTCCACTCTTCTAAGAATCACTAAAGGTTAGTTCATACCCCTACAATTTCTAGTTTTCTTTAGTTTTCAGGGGGGAATACAAGTTAAAACACCAAAACATATTTGAAACTTAACTTGACAGCTTACAACAGAAAAGTTGTGACCTGTTCACGAACTATTTTACCCAACTTAAAGTTAATATTTTTCAAAACTGTTCAATATTAAAATAGTTGAGGTTTATACCTTTAAAATGACTACTTGCACATCTTCATACGATTTTCCTACAATTTTTGATGATTTTTACAAAACTGCCTATCATTGCAGCAACGGAATCAGACCAGGTTGTGAAAATGAACATTTTCACACTGGTTCGAGACCACCAAAAATTATCCAAACTCTCTGAGTTTAAGGATTTAGTTTTCAACTTACGATATTTTTCTATAAATAATCTAAAACAGTGACAGTTAAGAGTTAAATTCTTAAAACAAGTTTAAGAGTTATTCACACCTTGTAACATGTTGAGCAAGGTGTGTAGGATTTTATACTTAGCATTTTGAATGTCATTTTATTGAAATACAAAGTCATGCATAGCAAGGTTCCATTTACAACATGAAACATTTTTATAAAACTATAATAGGTATAGTTTGGACACTTCAAACAGTAATACTATCGATTTATAAAGCGAGTATTTTATTACAAACTGCGTGAACATGTTAATGAATAAATTTGTGAGACATTAATCTTGGGGTACTCTTTAGTACTACTTAAAAAGTGTTGTAGTTATAGTTAGAATCTCTTCTAGGGAGAGCGTGATATCTGTATATAGATCTATATTGGGTTTGACAACCCGCACCTGAGCTGCTTGCAACAGCTAGACCGGCAGGTCTGGGGTGACAAGTGTCATAACATTCCGACGCATGAAGAGCGTCGAGTACGAGGTCTTCGAGTCATAGTATGGTTATAACAACTCACATGGGAAATTAACAAACACACCGTTCACGGGAATTTAAGGATTTCACAAAAAGGAGTTTTATTTAAATATAAAACCACATATAAGCATGATGATTTACTTACATATTCTAAGTCTTGGTTCAGTTAAGACTATACTAAACCTTTTAGAAAATATTGGATTTTCTGGAAACAAACTTATAACAAAAGGAACAACATGCATTTTTCATTCATAAATTGCTTATGAACTCACCAGCTTTAATGCTGATACTCTTTCAAAAACAACTTGTATTCTCAGGTAATCAGTAATACAGGTAACCACAAGACTTTTGAAGGCAAGATGCTAAGGCGTAGATTTCTTTTGAACTATTTTGACATCATATGTAATTTATTTGAAAACATGTATTTTGCAACGATGTAACCTTTTAAATTATATTTATGATGGTTGTGTTTACTTTCTTCACTATGGTTATGATACTGAACATGACGTCCTCCGCCCCCGAACGTTTCCGCCGTTCCGGTTTGGGGGTGTGACAATGTACTTGACCCGACCCGGGATGGTCCATTTGGGTTGCATGGCATCATGCATTTGGATAGACTAAATGAGAGAAATAACACTTGTGGTTTATTAATATATTATAAGTTATAATATATTAATAGTATTATTTAATTAGTATTGATTAAGAACTAATTTGGAATTAATTAAGTGATCAAAAGATGACTAATTAAATATATGGGTTGATTATGTAAATCATCCATAACTTGTATAGTGGGCTAAGAGGCTCCATGGATTATCAAGTTGGGTTAAGCCCATAGGAGGCTCCATGGATGCTCCATGGGAGTTACAAACCCATGGGTCATGGAAATGAATAGTCATGACACATTTGGGTTTACATGGTGTAACCCTAGATGTGTCACACTATATAAGGAACATGTTATCTACCAAAATCGGCTACACTAAGAACATAAGAGGGCTAGGCCGATTTTACAAGTGTGTACATTCTCTCAAGAGTCATTCCAAAGGCATTTGGTGTTTTGTGAAGCATTTGAGGCATCACACTTGGGGTGCTAGGCTCACAAGGTTTTCAAAAAATCAAATCAACTACAAGGTATGTAATTCTAGCCATCCTTTTAGGATAAAAGATCCCATGTATGCTAGATAGGATTATGAACATTGGAAATCATATTTTGCATGTATTTTTAGAAAAACATAGATCCAAGGTTTATTAGGGTTGCATGTACACTTAGGAAGTGTTAGAATGCTCAAAACCCTTCATATACGACGTTGTCGTCAATCTCCAACATTCCTTTTCCACGAGCCTTAGCAGGTTCAGGGCACACCTGACCTTTTGGTCAGCCAGGCACGAGCACGTGAAGAAACAACCCTCCACATCAGAAAACCACCTAATAGCCCTAATCGCATCATGTGTACCATCAAACGTCAGGGGCTTCGTGTTATCGAAGTCCCGATACTGGAAATCCCTCCGGCCCCTCCTCCAACCCCTGCCGTGGTTACAGCCGATGTGGCTGCAGCGACCGCTATCTCAACTAGAGTTGGATGTTGCTCATTAAAATACTCGACCATCGCGATCTTAATCGACCCAAACATCTTCGGCAGTTGCGCTCGAAAGGACGCAACGACCTCATCGTGCGGAATCTCCCGAATCCTGGCATCCAACTCCTCTGTCCCTATCTGAACCACGGGCTCAGGTGCTACCGGCACCTCTGACCCTCCGTCTCCCGATCCTGACCCTGAACTGGATCCCGATCCTGATCCGGACCCAGAAGCAAAACGTCTCGTCACCACCATACTGAAAGATACACTCAAGACATCAGATAAGCAATATAATATCGGGAGACCAAAACCTACATACTCTAGGGGTTGTGACTTCCTTGCTACGCGTATGGGTCATGTGCTTTCAGTAGTACCGGCCTATACCACCTTCCACACCTACCCATATTTGTTTCAAGTATCACCACAACACCCTAATACTATCGTCAACATAATATGCGCTCAACCCTCACTCTTAGGGTAGCATTGCCTACCTCGCAACTGACCTCACTGCTCCCACAACTCACACAACCATGAAACTTCCATCAACCCGTTGTAGTGCTTGTGCATGCTAGTCGCACATAACACTGGACCCAAGAGACTTTCGAATATCTAATCCTATCCGAAGACTGAATCCAACATTCTTAGGCCATAAGATCTTGATTACGCACGACCGTGATGCATACACTAACAACTACAGTAATGATGTCAATTCCATATACGAGAAAGCCTAGGATAGTAGGCATCATATAACCAGGCAAGTCTATCATGCGATTCCTGAAGATCCCTAGCCTAGCACTAGCATGCTGTTCTAACATATCATAATATCAAATAACTGTATGGTATTTTGGGGTTTACTTACAGGCTCCGGTTGATCGTACCCTCTACATCCTCCATCACCCTATAATCAGGATTCATAACGATCAAACCGATCTAACATAAATATCATACACTAGCATTCATAACAGTCAAACCGATCTAACAGATCAAATAGAATAACATCACCCTATAATCAGGATACCGATCTAGCCGAAATCTAACATAGCAACCATCCTACACTAGGATGAAATCTAGCATATCAGTAACATAGCAACCATCCTAAACCAAGATGAAATCTAGCATGTTAGTAACATAGCAACCATCCTAAACCAGGATGTATCTAGAATAGCAATAACATAGTAACCATCCTAAACCAGGATGTATCTAGCTTAGCAATAACATAGTAACCATCCTAAACCAGGATGTATCTAGCATAGCAATAACATAGTAACCATCCTAAACCAGTATGCAAACCATAAAGGGTTGGCCGTGGTGCCTTAGACCCTTTTGATACAGTGAGGATAACTCACCTCGCAGATGTCGACTCGGTAGATAAATCCCAACTCTCGGATCACTCGCCAAAGACTCCTTCACCTATTACCATAGTACAAGCATACTCATAAATCGTCAACCTCACAAGTACTCCATAAACCAACTAGTCAACCCTGGGTCAAAGTCAAAGTCAAAGTCCTCAGTCAAGGTCAACAGTCCCTATTGACCTTAACTCGCCGAGTACCCTTGGCTACTCGCCGAGTTCTTTGAAGTTCTTTCCCACTCGCCGAGTCATCGGGTGACTCATCGAGTTCATATGATTTTCGATCGAAACCTAAAGGCCACCCGACGAGTTTCCTTCTCGCAACACGTCGGCTACACACGCATTCATAACTTGCGGAAACTCATCCGACTCGCCGATTTGTTCATACAACCCGTCGAGTCTAAGGCAATCTTCATCAGACTCGCCGAGTTGTTCATCAAATCGTCGAGTTCATCGGCCATCTTCATATGACTCGCTGATTCAACCTTGCGACTCGCTGAGTTCCTTCAGTCCTTAAGCCATACAGACTTATTTAAGCCATGTAATGGCTCCAAATTACAGATCCAAGCTTCTAGGACATGCTTTTCACGTAAAGTTGCAAACTTTACGTGCATGCATGACTAACAAGGCTCTTAATGCCAAATCTAAGCTCTTAATGGGGTTTCATGCATAAGGAGGGCCTCAACTATGACCAAAACATAAACTTTATGCTTCTAGAACTTGAGAAGGGTCCAGATCTAAAGTTACAACTTCAGATCTAGCCCATAGCTCACCAATGTAACTCCTAAAAATCCATAAATCCCTATAACTCAACCACAAAGAGATCTAGAAGAAAAGGGAGTAAATATTGCAACTTGATACCTCCAAAAGATGCTAGATGAGGTAAGTTCTGATCCCCACACCTTCCTTGCCTCAATTCCTTTGCTCCTCAAGCTGTTCCCTCCAAGCCAATCTTCTTTCCAAGGTCTAACACACACCAAAAGGAGTACCACACGAATTAGGGTTGCACTGAGCTCTCAAATACTGTAAAGAGGCCAAAGGAGGCTGAGGCTTCCTTAAATTGGGTGCAAAACCCCGAGATTTAGGGTTTCCTCTGCCAGCTCTTACTCGTCGAGTCCCTCCCTGGACTCGACGAGTAGGTCACTTAACATGCGATCTCACCCTGCTTCTACTCGACGAGTAGGGCAACCAACTCGTCGAGTAGGACTTAAAACCAAAGAACCTTTTATTTAAATTCATACCTAAGAATTAGGGCGTTACACCGTTTACCCCAAAATGGACATGTACTTGGGAGTGGAGAGATCTAAGAATCTACAGTTCAAGGTCACGACTTTTTACCTAAAAATGAAGCCCAATACAGTGTAGATGTTGGGTCTACTTCTTCCCCTCTTGTTCCTTCTTCTAAATCTCTTCTTCAACACTCTAAATTTGCTAAACCAAGGTCTTACTCTCACTCAAGGGATATTCATGGCCGAAAACGTCTCTCTCATAGGTAATAAGATGCTAAGGGAGGCCACATGTACAAATAATGATCCTTACATAGGGTGCCACCCTTAAAAACTAGGGTTTCCTCTTACAACTCCTACTCACCGAGTTGGGACTTCCAACTCGCCGAGTAGGTGCCGATCCCGCGTTCATGATTAAATAACCCTACTCGGTGATTGGACTCCTAACTCGCCGAGTCCGTGCAGAAAACCCTCTTAAAAACTATAATTAACCTCTAGAACCAGGAACAGGTGTTACAAGTCTCCCCTACTTGAACTAGACTTCGTCCTCGAAATCTGATACCCCAAACAATTCTAGGTAGCACTCTCGCATCTTCTCTTCTGTCTCCCAAGTCCATTCAGAGCCCTTACGATGCTGTCATTGCACCTTTACCAATCTTATTTCCTTATTCTGAAGGCCCTTGGTCTTCTTATCAAGAATCATAACCGGTTTCTCGATATAGCTCATGCTCTCATCCACCTGAATGTCATTCAACGAGACGACTGCGGACTCGTCCGTGACACACTTCCGAAGCTGAGACACGTGGAAGGTGTTGTGAATCTGGCTATGCTCCTATGGCAGATCCAAGCGATATGCCACCTTGCGCACCCGAGCCATGATTCTGAACGGGCCCATATACCGAGGCCCCAGCTTTCCCTTCTTCCAAAAATCTGTTAATCCCTTTCCAGGGTGACAGCTTCAGCAACACGAAATCCCCCACCTGAAACTCAATATCTAATCGTCGTCGGTCAGCATAGCTTTTCTAACGGCTCTGTGCGACCTGCAACCGGTCGCGCACCTGCCGAATCAGCCCGGTAGTCTTGAGCACTACTTCAATGCTGCCCATGACCCGGTCCCCAACCTCATCCCAACACACCGGGGTCCCGAACCTCCGACCATATAACATCTCGAAAGGAGCTCGGTCAATACTGAAATGATAACTGTTATTGTATGAAAACTCTGCCGATGGGAGGTATGTGTCCCAACTCCCTCCAAAGTCCAACACACATTCCCGGAGCGTATCCTCATGTGTTTGGATCGTTATTTCGCTTTGGCTATCTGTCTGGGGGTGATACGACGTGCTGAAATGTATCTGGGTGCCCAGTTCCTCAAGAAACTTCTTCCAGAATTTGGATGTAAACAAAACATCCTTGTCAGAGACCATCGACACGGGCACCCCGTGCCTAACCACCACCTCTTTCTCATAAAGGTCTACCAACTACTCAGCGGATATGCTTTCAGAGATCAGAATAAAGTGGGTGCTCTTCGTTAATCTATCCACGATCACCCATATAGCGTCCACACCCCTCGTTGTACTTGGTAACTTCGTGATGAAATCCGTGGCGATCTCTTCCCACTTCCACATGGGAATGGGTAGTCATTGGACCTTGCCATGAGGCCGTTGATGCTCGGCCTTGACCTTCCTGAAGGTCAAGCACCGCTCCACAAACCAGGCGATCTCCCGCTTCATACAAGGCCACCAATAACTTAGTCTCAAATCTATATACATTTTTATAGCCCCTGTGTGTATAGAGAACTTGGATTTTCATGGCTCCTCTAATATTCTCTGTCTTACTCCTCCGGTCACCGGTACCCACACCCGGCCACACTGTGTCAAAAGACCTCGACCATCTTTAACAAACATTGGCTACTTCCCACGTATCCGCTCAATCTTCTAATTTTCCTAAATCACACCCTCGACTTGGGCCTCCTTGATCATGTCCAACAAAGGAGAAATCACCGTTATCCTCTTGCAAATGTTCCCAATCGGGGACCCCGCCGTCTTGCGGCTCAAAGCATCGGCACCACGTTGGCCTTCCCTGGGTGATATAGAATGTCACAATCATAATCCTTTAGTACATCCAACCATCTCCTTTGGCATATGTTGAGGTTCTTCTGATCCATTAAATACTTCAAACTCTTGTGATTAGTGTATATGGTGCAGCACACTCCATACAAATAGTGCCTCCAAATCTTGAGGGTGAACACCACTGCCTCAATTCCAGGTCGTGAGTGGGGTAATTTGCTTCATGAGGCTTCAACTGCCTCGAGGCGTATGCTATCACATGCCCCTTCTGCATCAGAACTGTACCTAACCCCGAAATTGATGCGTCACGATATACCACCAAACGTCTAACCCTTCAGGTAGCACTAGAATCGGAGCCTCCCATAACCTCCATCTCAGGGTTTCAAAAAGCCATCTGCTGATCTATTCCCCACCGGAAGGTCACATTCTTCTTGGTCAAACGGGTCAATGGCACCACAATCTTGGAGAAATCTTGGAGAAATCCTGGATAAATCTCTGATAATAGCCCACTAGACCCAAGAAGCTACGAATCTCTGAGGCGCTCTTTGGTATTTCCCAACGCATCATGGCCTCAACCTTGGCTGGATCAACCGAAATGCCCTCATGATTGATGATATTCCCTAAAAATTGTACCTCCCGCAACCGAAAATCACACTTAGAGAACTTTGCATAAAGCTTCTCTGTCCTCAGGGTTTCCAGTACCTCCCTCAAATGCTGCTCATGTTGCTCCTTGGTCTTAGAATAGACCAGGATATCATCAATGAAAACGATCACTGACCGATCCAGTATCGGTCCTGTTCATAAGATCCATGAACACTGATGGGGCATTGGTAAGTCCAAACGGCATCACCACAAACTCATGATGCCCATATCGAATCCCGAAAGCCATCTTCAGTATATCCTCATCCCGAATCCTCATCTGATGGTATCCCGACCGAAGATCAATCTTGGAAAACCAAGACGCACCCTGCAGTTGATTAAAAAAATCATCGATCCTTGGTAACAAATAACCGGTTATTCACCGTTAGTTTGTTCAGCTCCCTATAATCAATGCACATCCTATGCGATCTATCCTTCTTTTTCACGAAAAGGATTGGTGCTCCCCACGGGGAACTGCTCGGACGTATGAACCCTCGATCTAGTAACTCCTGGAGCTGTGTAGATAGCTCTTGCATCTCAGGTGGTGCCAACCGATATGGTGCCTTTGATATCAGAGCGGCACCAGGCACCAAGTCGATGCGAAACTTCACCTGCCTCTCAGGAGGCACTCTCGATAACTCCTCGGGGAACACATGCCGAAAGTCCTGTACAACCGGCACACTGCCCATATCTGTCGTGGTCTCTACCCTTACATACGAGATATAAGCTAGAAATCCTGTACATCCCTGCTGCAGAAATCTCCTAGCCCTCATAACCGAATAGAGAGTCGGCCCCCGCGAGGCTCTATCACCATGGATAACTAGTTCTCCCCCACTTTGGGTTCGAACCCTATTCAACTAGCAGTCGCAATCGATCATGGCCCCATGTTTCAGCCCTCGCAACAGTATCGGGACTAGGTCGACGCGAAACCTCTCACCAAGCACATTCAAGACACAGACCCGATACACCCTCGTAGCACTAACGGTGCGGTCATCTGCAATCTCCACCTCGAGCGGGGAATCCAAAATTCCCGGCGCGTCCCGGAACTTCTTGCTAAGCGCAAGAGATATGAACGATCAAGTAGCACCCGAATCAAACAAGACATGAGCAGACATACCATTGACCAAAAAGGTCCCTGTACAAGCATATAGTACACATAAGCGAAACAGCTACAAAGAGCGGAGAAGAATAAATACATACCGGCCACAACATCTGGCGATGCTCGTGCCTCCTCGGTAGTCAGCTGAAATGCACGACTCTTCACTGCTGGAGCATCCACCTTGGCAGGTCGGCCATCGGTAATCCTCACGTGGAGGGCGCAGGCGCCGCCACCACTCCTCCCCCTCCCTGCAACCTCGGACAGTTGACCTGCTTATGGTCGGTCTGGTTACAGTGAAAACAAATCAAGTTTTTCATAGGACAATCCTTGCTCAAGTGGCCTTGCTGGCCACATGCATAGCATCCTGTACCTGAGATACGACACGCTCCATTGTGCACCCTACCGCACTTGGAACAACTGCCTCAACCCTGCTAGCCCTTGCTGGAAGTGTCTGAGGTCTTAGGCTTCTAAGCCTGACCCACCGCCACCTGAGCCTGCTCCGGCTTCCACTTGGTGCAGAAGTCCGACTCCATTTCCCGTTCCTGGGCCTTCTCTACCATCTCATTCAAGGTTTTGCACCCTATGAAGCTCACAAACTCCCGGATATCATCCCTCAGCATGGAATGATATCTCGTCCTCCGCATATCCTGATCGGTAATGTACTGCGGAATCAACAAAGCTTGTTCCCGAAACTTGGCGGTGATCTCCGCTATAGTCTCGGTAGTTTGTTAAAGGTCATGAAACTCCCTCACAAGTCATTTCACCTCAATGCCTGGTGCAAACTCCAAGTCAAATCGCTGAACAAACTCGACCAGGTCATTTCAGGCACACCCGCTGCTCCCACCTGACTCGTGACCTCGCCCCACCAATCCCAGGCCCTGTCTCTCGGCATACAAGAAGCAAATCCAACCTTTGTCTCATCCTGGCAAGAACTCGTGCGTTGGGCGTTCTCAATATCTGCTACCCAGCGTCGGCTAACAATGGGGTCCCTAGCCCCGAAAAACTATGGCGCCCCACACGCCTTGAACTCCCGGAATGAGGGAGTCTGGGCCCCAACCCGACTCGCAACAATCTCAACCCTGAATGTCCTGAGTCTCTGATCCATGATCTCCATCATATCCTCCTTGACCGTCCCAAAAATGACTAGGGTGGCGTCAAGGATGCCCCTTGTAACCTTGGTTGCAATAAGCTCGCACAGCCTCTCATCAATGACATCAGTAGTGTCGCCTGATCCTGCCCCGGATCCAGATCCCGATCCTGATCCCCTGCTCCAAATCGTGTAACCACCATGTTGAACTGAAAAGTCATAAATCATCACGATCAGGATATCTATACAAGGGATCTTCCCACCCCGGTCCTCCTCAAAGTCATTGGATCGAGCATCGGTTCGGGAACAGGTCCTGTGCTTTCAGTAGTACGGGTCCAATACTACCTTCCACACCTACTTGTACCCTTCCCCAATGCTCTACCTGATAACGCCAATTCATCCCAGAACTGAACCATATTCCACAAACTACTGCATACATCAAATCTCAGGTTGTCCTAATAGTTTCTCTACCCATGCCAATCCGATCAATCATAACATGTTGCCTTTATGCATGAAAATTATACACAAAAAAGGATCAAATAGACTTTCAAATAAAAGATTCTACCCTAGGACCACAACCAGACAAGGAACGGGAAATAAGGTCAAATCAATCATTCTGAGGCTATAAGCTCCTAACCGAATATAATTTTAAAGCATACACATAACAAATTCCACATGATCATCAAAACTCAAATATAAGTATAACATAGCTATTTCATTGGGGAACTACTTACTTGGCTCGGCTGATCACGCGTGTTGCACTCTCATCTTTTCTTTCCTTAAAAGCTTTTTATTTCATTTTGTTTCTGAAAACAATTTTCTTTTTACCATTTCCTTAGTTTGAGTCCTGACATGCCCGAGGGTGTGCCTGAATCCCTTAAACCAAGGCTCTGATACCAACTTGTAACGACCCAATTATTCAAAAAAATTTTTTTTAATTAGTCAAACACATTTCCATAAATCATGAAATTCCACAACAATTGTTTTCAAATTCATACTCACTACAGTTTTATTTTCAAATATCAGAGTGTCCTATAAAAATGCCTGAGGGAGAGTGCACACCGCACCATCAAGCTTTTCCCTTGCCCTTGGGCTCAGATGTACCTGAAACAAGACCACAAAATGTAAGCTAACGCTTAGTGAGTTTACCATTGCATACCGCACACACAAGCCACATAGCACACATCATAACAGGTATGAAGACTACCTCTACCACATATTCCATAATGTTTTAGCTATCAAGCTATCTCTACCATTAGCCATAAAGGCTATCTCTACCGTTAGCTATAAGAGCTATCTCTACCATTAGCCATAAAGCTATCTCTACTGTTAGCTATAAAGCTATCTCTAACTTAGCCATAGAGGCTATCTCTACCGTATTTCTCAACAAAATTATACCACACACCTCTACACAACGAGCATACCAACTATCATAAAATAGGCCGACCTTGGTGCCTTAGACCCATCGGTATGGTGAGAAGACTCACCTATCGAATGTTGAACTAGTAAGTTGAAGTCAGATATGTCCCTCGCTACTTCTTCTCGACTGCCTGTTGTTGAGTCTAGAGGATTGCGTCATAGGCTCGGTCCATAGCCTAGTTTTGTTGTCGGTATTGGGCCTGTCCAGCCGTGCATTATTTTACATTAGGGTTTAGTATTTAAGTTGCATGCATGCAGGCTTAGTAAGCATTGGCTTTCATTATTTTCATCTTTACCATTCTGTAAACCCTAACTCGCCTCTACAACGGAAGTTCTTCATCGAGCTCTGCTGAGGCGTGACTCAGTTTTGAATCATAAGCACATATTTGATTCTGATATGTGTTTGTTCTTGTTTATTCTTAAAATTGTTTGAATTCTTTTATCGCACTTGTGAAAGATCTAAACGATCTAAGAGTTTTTAACTCTTCAATTGGTATCAGAGCAGGAGACTGTGTAATCCATACACACCTCTTCCGTCGAATAAGTTCGTAGGGTTTCTTATGCCGCATTGATTGATATTTATTGAGCCGTCACTCCTTATTGACGTATCTCATTAATTGTTAATCCAACCCTAATTGAAAAATTATAAGTCTGATCTTTTACAGGTTTTCGATCAAAGTATTCATCATGTCAATGGACGATTCTCAAACCAATCCAATCAATATCTCCAACAGCATAGGGTCTACAACAAGAATACCAATCTTGTATACGCAAGACTATGAAGTCTGGACGCATCACTTTGAAGACTACATGATTGGATCGGAGGATAATGGTTATCTAATCTGGGAAGCAATCACTTCTGGCCCATTCGCTCATTCCAGCACGTCAAAGATTGTGAAAACGCAGAAGGAATACAATCAGCTTGTTAATGACGTCAAAGACATTCCTCAGGATGAAAAGGAGAAGTTTCAGTGCAACATTAAAGCTCTAAGGATGATAAGGTTTGCGCTTTTAATTTTTGTTGACTTAGAAGGACTAAGGTTTTCGACAGACGGACTAGGATTTTGAGATTTGGAATTAGGAGAGACATTAGGTTTTTGGTTTTTGAGATCAGATTTGTGGTCTTGAGGACCATAACTTTTCTTTCGGTTGGAGTTGGATGCGAGACCGAAACTCTCCTTTCGGTTGTTTAGGGACGAGGGACCGAAACTTCCCTTTCGGTTGTTTAGTGACGAGGGACCGAAACTTCCCTTTCGGTTGTTTAGTGACGAGGGACCGAAACTTCCCTTTCGGTTGTAATTGAAATATGAACTGAAACTACCCTTTCGGTTGTATTCACTTGAGGGACCGAAACTGTCCTTTCGGTTCCAATCTTTTGACGGACCAAACCCGCTCTTTTGGTCCTTGTAATAACTGTGCTTCTGGTTCCCTGAGTTTTTCTCCAATTTCGACTTTCTTTCAATCCTTACAAAATCAGGATTTTGAGAGTTCCAGAAACGTTTTCTTTCGAAGAGATTCTTCTTGTATCTAACGTTCTGTTGATGCTTTCGTTCGGCGACCTGTTTGGGATTAGTGAAGATGACAATCTGTCTGAACTCGAAGAAGAAATTAATGTTGAATTGGATCCCATCTATGATCCAAAATTTCCTCCACTTGTGAAATGGACCAAAGATCATCCTCAGACTCAAATTATTGGGGAATCATCTGAAAAGGTGTTGACACGATCTCAAATCAAAGCGAAACAGGCTGCTCTATTTTCAAAAGTTGAGTTCTGCATATTCAATTCTTTCGTGTCCAAAATCGAGCCAAAGACTGTTAATTCGGCTCTTGATCATTCAAACTGGGTTCAAGCCATGCAGGATGAGTTAAATGAGTTTGAAAGAAACAAGGTATGGCGTCTTATTCCAACACCAAAGGAAGCTTCGGTTGTCGGTCTCAAATGGGTTTTCCAAAACAAGATGGACAAAGAAGGAAATGTCATTTGTAATAAAGCAAGGCGGGTGGTCAAAGGATATTGTCAGGAAGAGGGTATCAATTATGAAGAAAACCTTCGCTCCAGTGGCTAGATTGGAATCTGTTCGGATCTTCCTAGCGTACGCAGCTCACAAAAACTTTGAAGTCTATCAAATGGACGTCAAATGTGCCTTCCTCAACGGTGAACTTGAAGAAACCGTGTATGTTGAGCAACCACCGGGATTTGTAAACGAAAAATATCCTGATCACTGCTATATCCTCGACAAAGCTGTCTATAGCCTGAAACAAGCTCCCAGAGCATGGTATGAAACTCTTACTCGTTTTTTAAAGATGTCCAAATTCAAACAAGGTTCGGTTGACCCAACCTTCTTTCGTAAGCGAGAAGGTAACCAACTTATGATAGTCCAAATTTACATTGATGACATCATCTTTGGCTCCACGAATCCAAGCTTAACAGCTGAATTCCAAAAGTTGATGGAAACTAAATTTGAGATGAGCTCAATGGGTCCTATTAATTTCTTTCTTGGATTGAACATTAGACAGGGACCCGAAGGCATTTTTATTAATCAGGAAGCATATACCAAGACTTTGCTCACCAAGTTTGGAATGACGGGAGACTCCAAGATAAAAGTACCGATGGCTTTTGGAACGAAACTCACACCATCTTTGGAGAAACCAGTAGCTGATACAACTCTTTATCGACAAATGATTGGGTCTTTGATGTATCTTACAACAAGTAGACCCGATATCATGTTCTCAGTATGTTATTGTGCTAGATTTCAAGCCAACCCTCGAGAACCTCATCTTCAAGCAGTGAAGAACATCTTTCGCTATCTGAAGCGAACCTCCTCTCTCGGTCTATGGTATCCAGCCAATTCTGGCTTTTTCGTGCAAGCCTTTTCAGATGCTGATCTAGGTGGCTGTGGATTAGATCGTAAAAGTACCACAGGAGGATGTTAGTTTCAGGATGGAAAATTAGTAAGTTGGTAATCCAAGAAACAAACTTGCGTGTCGTTATCCACTGCAGAAGCCGAATACATTGCTGCAGCATCTTGTACATCTCAAGTCGTATGGATACAGAGTCAACTCTGGGATTATGGCTTAAACATGAAGAAAATCCCCTTGTACTGTGACTCTGAAAGCGTAATCAGAACTTGTCACAATCCAATGCAACACTCGAAGACTAAGCATATCGCACTGAGATATCATTTCATCAAGGCTCACGTCGAAGATGGCAACGTCGAAATTCACTTCGTCAGAACGACTGATCAACTGGCAGACATATTCACAAAGGCTTTACCTGAAGCAAGCTTCAATAAGATCTTACAAGGCCTAGGAATGATGCAAGCCGAGTCAGTACCAAAATCGCCTTCGCTCCCATAATGGTAACAAGCAAAATAGAGCGAAACTATATGAACCGAGCGTTTGGTCTATTTCGGGTTCGGTCCATTTCGGGTTCGGTCTATTTCGGGTGAAGTTGGTCCATGAACCGAAATGAACTGAGCGTTCGGTCTATTTCGTGTTCGGTCCTTCTGAACTTCCTTATTCTTTTTAACAGGCGTTTCAAATGTATTCTTTTGTAAATTATTTTTACTTCCTTTCTCTTTCTAAAATCCCAAAAACATTTTTTTCCTCGTTAAACAGTTCAATTTTCACAAAAATCCAAAAATATTTTCTGTGTTTTTACTATTTCTAACGTTTTTTTTTTGTGATTCTCGATGACGCATCTCCAGCAGGTATATCATCTTTCCTTAGTTTAGTGTCCCTAGAAGCATGCTGTTGTATGTAGACTCAAGCCTCAACTGATTCTGAGTGAAGCCTTAATAACATGCACTACACCAATCATGTTTTCCCAATCCAGGCTATCATATTCACTCTAATCATGAGCTACCTTAGTCTACTCACACTGAGTTTAGAGTTGTCTGCTTAGGCTATCTGTTCTTTAATAAGCAGAGGTATATTCGCTTCTTATACCATCTCCATCATCTTTCTCCATTATATTTCGTTTCATCTCTATAACCCCTAAGACTCTCCGTTTTAACCACTGAGGTTTATGGTTATACAAAATATGTGTTCATGATCTTAGTCTCATGCAACTATGTACTAAGTGAAACCCAAAATTCAACACCACTAATGAATTGACGGTGAATTCAAAAATTCAAGATCTTACTTGTTACCCAATGGAATCTCTTTTTATTTTTGAGTGATCTTTATGAGATTTCCTTTCACCAAGGTTTCTCTAACCCTAAATGATCCAATTTATTTTTTTGAGATTTCTTAAATTCTATCGTCATTATAAAATTATCTCTCACCTACTTGTTCAACAGATCACAATGATCTCACAAGTACTTTATTCTATTTTTGATCTTATGTTAAGTATCGAAATTATGAATTGAAGCGAAAGCCACCCCTTTAACCTTAAAAGATGTCCTTCAAAACTTCTTAACAAGTTTTTGATCGTTATTTCATGGGAAACCAAGCAAGCACTTTAATGTCTCTCTTGACATTGAAGGAAGTGATTTTTGCCTAGAATCAATTGGTTTATGTCTTCGAATGACATCACAGATACTCCCAAATTATTTGTTTTATTTCCTTATCTTTTACACCCTTTGCACGAAAATTTTAATTTTCCAAAACTCTAAAGTTTTTACACAAATTATCAGGGCACAAAAACTCAAGCGTCGTCAGGTGAAACGATAGGGATGAAAAGGTTGCTGACTTAGCAGAAATTCAATCGGTTTGGTGATTTGAAAAAGGTGATTTTATGAAAAGGCGTGAAAAAGGGGAACCATTTTTCTCTCTCCTGCGTCATCTTCGGCATGCCAACTGTTTACACATCAATTCAGGCGCGGTTTTAGAGATAATCCAAAATTTCAGCCGGATTCTTCTCTCTCTTCCTTGTACGTATAAAAGGAATTGGAACGGGACTCTCTCAACCTTTATCACTTCCAAAAAGCTCTCCAAGAAACCCGCCTATTTTCTGCAACTGTTCATCATCACTCTCAAGCTCCTACAATGGCAGATTCCTCATCCGTTCATGATACCTCAGTTCGTCAACCTCTACTCACAATAAAACCCCAACAAAGCCTAATTATCGATCTTACTCCCTTCGTTTATGATCTGTACATGCTGTATATGGTTGAGTGTCTCAAATACTCTCCACTTGTCGATGCACTGACAAAGGTCGAAATAGTGCCAATGTCATTCTTATCCCATGTCTACTCCACGACGTTCTACGACAAAGCAAATGAGCGTATTCACTTCGAGCTTCACGATGAGAAGGTCTCTATCTCCAAGAGTCGATTATGTGCCCTAATCGGTCTCTCACAAGATCCGTCTCTGGTAAATCCTGACTCCATTACCACTAGTCAACTGTTTACTATGTTTTATCAGATGGGGTACACTGAAACCCTAACTACCGTCACGAAGTTCAAGAAGTCCTGCCTTCCTCCTCAATAGAATGGCCTATTTATGCTCTTATTCAAGGGTTTATCTGAGCGAAGTGCTGGTTCTGACGGTGCTAGCAAAGCCTTTATGACGGTGATGTATGGGTTGTACAACGGGCTCAACCTTGACTATGGGGCTATCATTTGGCAGCAGCTGATTCAAAGTCTACTTTCTTCGTCAAAGCACTCAGAAATCTCATGTGGGCGTTTCTGGACCCTTATCACCAAGTGGGCAATGGATCGCAATCGTGTCCCTATTATGGCGGATTCCTTGCTTTCCTCTATCGCCACCTTTCATACGACGAAGATCATCGTCACTGACCCCACGAAGTTTTCTTACATCGGCTCAATACCTGAAACCATGCTCGGTTGTATCTCTGCAGCCAGTAATGTACTTCAAAAGTACAGGAAGCGTAAAGTTGTTGATCCACGTGAACTTACACCGGCGATGCTACGATCAATTGAAGAAGCTGATAAACCAGCCAAACGGGGGAAGAAACCTGAATCACAGAAGGAGGGTCTTGTAACAAAACCATCCACGGGGCAGATCCCTAAGAAGAGGAAAACTGATAAAGCTGCTCCTTCTCAACCTCAACCTAAAAAGCAGAAGAATCATGCCAGGAGACTTATTCTTCAATCCTCCAGCGAGTCAGATTCAGAATACATTCCTCCTAACCAGAAGAAAGCTCTATCGTCAGACTCTGAGAGCGAAAGTTATGATGAAGAAGCTTTGGGCCGAGGGGATACTCCTCCTCGCTCCCCAACTCCATAAATTCCAGTTCGTACATTGCCTCCTTCACCACCACCTGTTACAATTCCTCCTTCTATCCCTCCTATCTCTCAAACAACCACTTCTCAACCCTTCACTTCAAAACCTATTCCCACTCCTATTTTCACAGATACAACCTCTACCACCACTACCAAACCTACCTTCACTATTCCCACTCCACCAACAACTGAACCTCCAACTACTTCTAAACCCTTATCACCTACACCTTCTACAGAAACAACACCAATTTTGGGCGGTGAGGACTTGGAGTTCGACTCTACATACTTCAGTCCTTATCGAGTCCAGAGTGAAGATGATGACGATGAGCCTATCACCAAACGTCATCTCAAAGCAGTAAACGACAAGCTAGATCAACTACTTTCCTCCTCTTCCTTCGGGGCTTATTCCGATGCTGCATTAAAGGCCCTATTCTCATCAGTTGTTGTAGAACATTCCGCCTCTTTATCTGCTGCAGCCAAGGCTATTGAAGCCTCCACCTCTCAGTGTCAACAGGCTTCTCGTGCTGTTGATGCCTCTACAAAGGAGTGCAAGGATGCGACCGCAAAAGTCGATAAACTAGTTTCCCAGGCTCACATCTTTTTAGACTCTTTGCAGGCTGCTGCTGCCAAGAATGCTGCTACAGTTACTTCTTCTGTAGAAACTCTTTAACAGACTGTTCAGTCTGAATGCTACAAGGTTGAAGCAGCACGCCTTGCTATTCAACAGGCGAATGAAGCATTCCATGCTAATGTTAATGAACGCTTATCTCAACTATGAGCGGACTTAGCCATGGAAAATGGAGTTATGGATGAGCTTGCCAGACGAACAACTCAGCTTAAATTGCAAACTCATAAGCTGAAATCTGCTCATGCTAAGATTGATGACCTCAAATCAGAGAGGGAGGCAATACGGAGTTCTGCTGCAGACATTCACTCCATCCTTCTTCATTTAATTGAAGGTCATGATTCTCTTGTCACTATCACCACCCGAAGGCATTTGGCAGATAAGCTCCGACCGACACTAGACGTCCTCAGTCGCATCGAGGGTGTTCCAGTGACTGGTGTTCATCTGCAACAAGGGGGAGAGAAAGAGATGAAGCAAGAAAAGTAAGAAGCAAATCAACCTCCTCCTTCTACCTCCAAGCCAACTGCTGAACTGAAGGGTAATGAAGCTTTGGTCAGTAATAAGGAAAAGAAAAAGAAGAAAATCAGTGAAGATGATACCGACAACGAAGAAGATGATGTCTACGTTGAAATTCCCAGGAAGCCTGTCCCAAAGGTTGGTTCTTCAGAAAAACGAACTAAAGAAATGTCTATGAAGGAGAAGGCTGAGCTCGAACTGAAACGAAAGGAGGCGGAGCTCCTTGAAAAGAAAAAGGCCATGCTCCCTGAATGGACTAAAGAATCGCTTCTGAGGTGTGCGATTGACGAGCCAGCTACTTTATGGCTTGAAACTACAATGTCTTTCAGTCGTGACAACTCCAGGGATGTGCAGTTCGATATGCCAATCACTAGAAAGGCATTCGTCTTCCATTGTTTCAACTCTACTGCTGCTATTCCATCTCCAGACCCGAAGGTAGATAGGGATCTGTTAGATTTTTACTTGGAGTTTGCTTAACCTCAATATCAGACATGGAGCTTAAAGAAGATAACCACCGTCAGGGTGATGAAGCCCTATTCATCAGGGAAATTCATTAATGTCAAGTTCAGAGTGACTAGAGGAACCGAAAGCACTGTTCACTTCTTTTCCCTTGCTGATCTACCGAATCTCAACCCCCATGACTGGATACTCCTCAACAACATTCTTTTGTCAAATCCTCAGGAGTATCAGCCAATTATTGATCATCTCAAGCGTATGCTTGTTTGCTACATTCATGAGGTAGCGAAGATGGACCAGGAAATTGCATCAGCCATACACAAGCGACCAACGATCAAACGGATGGGCAGAGCTGGCAATGTTAATTCCATGATCAAGGGGAAGATTGATTCCAAGTATCACACAGTAATGTTTCTCAGGGGCGAAGGTCAAAAGTGCATGTTCGCCCTTGTTGACAAACACCTTTTCTCGACATCCTGTCTTGAGCATATATTGGAGATTATATAAAGGTGCGACCAGAACACTGCTGTAGATAAAAAGTTGTTCGTCGATATGATGAGGTGGTACATTCTATTCCGACAGACTCTTCTCACCATTATTCCTAAACTTTTCAAAGTTATAAAGACGGTGAAACCTGCTCAGAAGAAATAATCTCTCGCCTCATTTGACGCAAAGGGGGAGATTGTTGAGTCTAGAGGATTGCGTCATGGGCTCGGTCCATAGCCTAGTTTTGTTGCCGGTATTGGGCCTATCCAGCCGTGTATTATTTTACATTAGGGTTTAGTATTTAAGCTGCATGCATGCAGGCTTAGTAAGCATTGGCTTTCATTATTTTCATCTTTACGATTCTGTAAACCCTAGCTCGCCTCTACAGCGGAAGTTCTTCATCGAGCTCTGCTGAGGCGTGACTCAGTTTTGAATCATAAGCACATATTTGATTATGATTTGTGTTTGTTCTTGTTTATTCTTAAAACTGTTTGAATTCTTTTATCACACTTGTGAAAGATCTAAACGATCTAAGAGTTTTTAACTCTTCACCTGTAACCATCAAGTGATTTACTTAACACAAACCCATAATACCCTCATAGTCAACCCTGGACAAAGTCAAAGTCCATAGCCAAGGTCAACAGTCCATGTTGACCTCAACTCGTCGAGTATAAACGGCCACCCGTCGAGTTCCTTGCATAACTCGTCGACTCGCCGAGTCACTAGAGTGACTCGTCGAGTCCCCTCCCAAACTCTCAACTGCAAACACCTGGCTGAGACCCATATGGCCGCAATGTCCTTGGCCGCTCACGCTTAGCCGTAACCTCCTAACCGTAAACCCGACTCTCCAAGCTCATAAATCGACTCAACGAGTTCACTTAGACCATTTCGTTTTCAGTCCTTTATAGTGGAATCTGGAGTCACAAACTTCAGATCCAACCTTCCCTATTACGGATGTCATGTAAAGTTGCAAACTTTATGTGCATGTAAGGCCTCACAATGCTAGAAGGTCAATAATATGCTTTCAACAAAGTTTGGGTGCATGGGAAGGGTTAAGCTACATAAAGGGAGCAACTTTATGACTTTGGGGACCTAAAAAGGTCCAGATCTGAAACTATATCCTAGTGATACGTCCAAATCTAAACTTGGACTCCATTTGCCCCAAAATGGACATGTACTTGGGAGAGGAAAGATCTAAGAATCTACATTTCAAGGTAACGACTTTTTACCTTAAAATGATCCCCAATGTAGTGTAGATGTCGGGTCTACTGCTTCCCCTCTTGTTCCTTCTTCTAAATCTCTTCTTCAACACTCCAAGTTTGCTAAACCAAGTTCTTACTCTCACTCTAGGGGTTCATGGCCGAAAACGTCTCTCTCAGAGGTAATAAGATGCTAAGGCAGACCAAAAGTGTAGATAATGATCCTTATATAGGGTGCAACCCTTAAAAACTAGGGTTTCCTCTTACAGCTCCTACTTGTCGAGTAGGTGCCGATCCTGGTTTCACGATTAAATGCCCCTACTCGGCGAGTTGGACTACCAACTCACTGATTTCATGCACAAAACCCCCTTAAAAACTATAATTAACCTCTAGAACTAGGAAGATGTGTTACATATTTTTTTTTTATATATTTTAAAAAGTTAAGACCCACATATTTATATCACCTCACCCTAAACCTAAAACATAGTGTGCATGCTTGGAGCATGGGATGGCTATTGTTTTAATTTAAGTATTTAGTTGATTAGTAGAAACATTATACAATGAATAATGTGTAATCGATATGGTGATTAAATAAAATGTGTTTTATTTGAGACCATATTGGATTCGATTATTCTTGTGTTTCACTTCGCATGTTTTACTTCCCGAATAACTAAGTTGTTCAAACATCCACAATAAATCATACTTTGGAAGTAGGTATTGAGGTAAGACTGTCATGAATCCGTCTGTAGATTGTCTAAAGTGTTAGACATAGCACAAGTTTGCTGCAGTATTCATGAGTACTCCTGTAATAAGATTTGACTATTGGATTAAACCCATGCTCATATGGATCACTTCATGGATTTTATCACAAGTGATTGTGAGACGATAATATCTTATATTCTTGAAACAGAGAGATATAAGTTGCAGTTTACAATTCGGTTGCACATTGATGATATGAAAATGCACCAGTAACTTGGTGTTATAAAATGTATTGCTGTGTGTGATTTGATGAGTAAATAGAACAAGAATATAAGTCGAAGTTTATCCGTTCCTTTTACCCTAAGAGGGATAAAATCAATATCTGTGGGCCCCTCGATGATTTAGTGATGACACCCTAAGCGCTTGGCCAAGCCTAGACTGATTTGATTTGTTTAATTAGTTGGTCGTCATAAATCGGAAATTGGGAAACACACATGAACAGAGAGAATGATTATAATCCATGTCTCGGTTCATACGATATCTTGTAGAATGGAGGAATATATGATCCCTTATCTAATGTACGCGTCATTGACTAGGTTAGAGTTCGACAACGACTTTTGAGAGTTACGGTTGCTAGTCGGGTTTTGAAGTCACACTTGCAGTTATAGTTATTAGACTTATCCAAGTGGAGACTATTGGATTAAGTGTCTAAGCCCATAACTATAATTGGTATGTACTTGACCCGAGAGTAGCATGGTCCATTTCGGGTTGCCTTCACCAGAACAATTTGCCATAATGGATATTTGAGAAAGAGTTATTTTTGATTTATTAATATATTATAAGTATAATATATTAATTGAGAAATCATATTATTTAATTAATATTAGTCAAGAATTAGTTTGGAATTAATTTAGTGAGCAAAAAAGATTAATTAAATTAAGGGGACTGATTAAGTAAATCAGTAATACATATAGTTTGGGCCAATGATCCATGATTGATTAGTGATGGACTAAGTTTATGTGAGAGTCCATGAAGTGTTAGTCCATAAGGCTTATCATATGGATTATTGGATTAAAGGCCCAAGGAATGAATTAGGGTTTACAAGTTGAAACCCTAGGAATTCCACACTATAAAAGTAACCCCTTAGCTCCAAAATCACCACCCCAAGGGTTCTAAGAGAACCCTAGCCGATTTTGGTGGTTCTAGCCTCTCTTTCAAAGTCATCCACTTGTTCATAGTGTTTGTGACTTGTTTGAGGCATCACACTTGAGGTGCTAAGCTCTTGAAATGCCAACGACTACAAGCTACAAATAAGAGGTATTCTTTTAACTAGTTTTTATGATTCATGTACCAAATTTGTATGCTAGATAGGCTTCATGCTTTGGATAATATGAACTTGCATGTATAATTAGATAAAACTTATATCCAAGGCATTAGGGTTGTATGTGCACCATAGGAGTGTTATAGTACATAAAACCCACCAGGCTTGATCGCACTGCATCCCCTGAAGTTTTCCGCACTATCTATTTTATGACTTTACTTTGATGTTTTGAGAATACTTTACAATGTGATTATCTTTTGAATAATTCAAAGAATGGTTTTGGTTGAAGGAAAAAATGAAATTTTTACCTTGTATTTTTAGGACATTACAGATCGTATCTATAAAAGGGGAATTGGGTTGTGATTTTCCTTACACCTTTTTAGCATTCTTGCTAGACAACCTTTACTGAAATATATAAGATTACTTTTTTATCATCATGTTCATTTATTTATGTTTCGGTCTTTCATTATTGTTCTATATATCAATTGTTAAGTTATATATATATATATATATATATATATATATATATATATATATATATATATATATATTCCCCATTTACTTTTATAGTCATTTTACTTAGATCATTTCCTGTTTTTATCATTATAAGTCTTGAATTTTGAAGTGGTTTCATTGGTGAATTTTATTGGCTTAATATGGTTTATTTTTTAATATAAAGTTGGAGCAAAAGAATTGGTCATAGTTTGACCCAAGTTTTGAAAACCAGACCGGAGACCAAACTGACCGTGGTTCAAGTGGTCGAACCGGTCTCAAAAACCATAAAATCGAATGATGTCATAATTACATTATTATTAATTTTAATTATATAAAAAATACAAAAAACGAAAAAAAACCACAGTTCGACCGGATCGTTTTTTACCAGTTCACATGACAACCAGTTTTTTGGCCTCTAATAACCGAATCTTGAACCGGTTCCGGTTAAACTAGTTGAACCGACCGGGTCCGGTTTTCAAAACATGGGTTTGACCCAGTTTAGTGTAAAATAAGGGGTTAATGGCATCATTCTAGGAAAAGTACGTGGGTTTATTTGTTGCTAATTATTTTCAGGATAGTATGACTAGTTTGCATAATTAAAATAGAAGTAGAAGTGTGGTTTTTGCTAATGTAACTTGAGATTCCAATAGAGAACTAAAAACTCAGAAAATTGTCCCATATTTTGAACCTCTGTTCTTTATTTTTTTCTTGCAAAATTCCCGTGCAGACCTATATCCAACAAACTCTTCACACAATGATATTTTTAAAGATCATCCTTGTGCCTACTAGTTTTTTTATATGGCAAGAATTTTATAAACTTTGCAAAGTAGAAAGGCACCAGGAAGGCAACAACAACACTAAGTCTTTACAATTAATGGAAAGGAGAGATAAACCAGCTATGCCATCTCTCCTCCCCCGCCCCCTATGTTTAAGACATACGAACACCAAAGATACAACATTATCAAATATGAATACACAGGTGAAGATCTTTTCCTGTTGAGAATTAAGTCGTTTCTCGCCTTCCATATGCTCCAATGTACACCATATCTAATGGTTAAGAGTAATCAACTGAAACAGTTTCACCCAAACCTGTGATGCATGCAGGCACGTAATCAACATGTGATCAACATATCCGTCCCCTTCCATACACAAATCGCATAACTTTAATCTTTTATCATTGGTCTGTGTTATAAGGTGATATAATTTGTGTAAGTAAATCGATACAACTTTTAGAAGTTGGTGAAGACTGAAGATACTGTGGTTTGAATTTGGGATACATATGTATGGTTTCTATATCTAATGTAATGTCGTTAACTTCTTAGCACCCATCCAGAGAAATAATTGTAGAATTTAAAAAAAAAATCGCTCAATAAACTACTATTTATTCTTGGGGTTTTTGAGCTTGGAAATTAATCAACAAATTGACGGAGCTCTTTGTTTATTAAATTTTCTTCTTTATTCTCCAAATTATAGGAAATTATTCATAATTTATGAAAAATTGGTTATTGCAATGTGGAGGTTTGCAAATGCTCAAGCTAGGCCGCCATGTCCACCATTAAAAGCATGGAAGAGGTACTAATGTATTGTTGAATTGAAGAAAGGAGGAAAACATTCATTTCATGATAAGTCGTTTGGAAACAAAAAGACCTTTCTCTCGCTTAAATATTGATAAATTAAAATCAAAGATATAAATGTCACTATATATTTTTTTTAGTCCTTACAAAAAAACATAAGTTATTTTAAATAAACAATCCCAAACACCCCTTAGGTTTATCAAACAGTAAGCTCTTATCCTATGTAAACCAAACACAACCTAAATGGTCATATTTTGAAGTAAATAAGTCAAAACCATTGTATCTAGTCGAAAGATATACTCGTTACTCTACAATTAAATATGCATATTCTTTTTTGTTCTTTTCAATAACGTTGATTAGAGAAAAGGGAAGTCTAGATGAAGTCGTATATATCAACACATTACATTTTCGATTTTTCAAGTGCAATGGGAGCTTATATCACATGTGGGTGATACCCATATATATATGTCCCAATCTCCAACTAATCCTACAAAAAAGAAAAAAAAATATTAACCATCTAACTCTATCAAAAAAATATGCTTATTTATTCCAAGATTCCAGCTGGCCAAAATTGCTGCCACATAGATATATCATCCTTGTCATATAGTTTTTTTATTCCTCCATAGAACCCTTCGGTTTCATTTCCTTCTTCCCGATGGTCTCTCCTATTGATCGTCATATGTCTCCATCGTGAACCCGGTGCATACTGCTTAAACTCGAGCACCAACATATCTGTTACATTAATGTCACGTCACTGTTAAATTTTATTTTAATCAGGTATACACTGGTCTGCTACTTGGTTGGCATTAGACCATATTATGGGCCCACAAGAAGCCCAATCCACACTGGGACAATGTGATTTGACTCGTCATGTTAAATCAAAAGTATTTCTCCAAAAGGGTTATTCAACCCTTGAACTGGCCCACATAGTCGACATTATGATTTATCTTTCCATGCTGGCAGTGGGACCCACCGTGGGGTTTACCACTTTTAGAAAATCAAAATTATATCATGGAAGAAGAAAGTTAACATTGACTCACTGCTTGTGTGACATTGGCAATAAGTGGTGTTACCATCACATGATTCTAAATGTCCGATAACACCATACCACCATCCTACAAGATCACAAATTAAAGATTTTGTTTATTAATAACTCTTTTTATCTTAATTTAAACGTTGTTATTTCTTACATTTAACCTTTATATTATTTAAACGGACTAATAAATCATGGTTCTAGAATGAAGAACATACCATAAGGGAATTGTTTGTTCCTTCTCCATTGAATCTCAATGTGATCTTTTGGGCGCAAATCATTTAAAGAGATTGAAATAAGAAGATCATGAGGTGAATTATCAACCGGAGCTGCTCTTAACCTCTCCCATGTCACACCGCTCTCTGACGCAATTGCCCTTGTCCCATGTGGTGGATATCTGTGCCACCAAAAATATATTTAAACATTACTATAAAAAAATTATTCTTCTAGCAACCCCTGAGCTGACACTGCTCTACCCTAAGTGCAAGATGTAAATTAGGTACACAATGGCCCACTGACAGCTACACTGTGTACGTAGATAATATAAAAGGTATTAAATTGTACCTAGCCTCGAAAGTATCCGTATGAGAATCATAGCAAAGCTCTGCATCATAGCATGACATGATGAACCCAACATGCCCATTCTGTAAAACCAAGAAATCGAGCATATTTTAACATGAAAAATTCATTAAAATGCTCATTCTATAATTGGGTAGATTTTTCACACTACATTAATGTGGGGTAGATTTGAAAAAGTAAAATGCCTACATAAGAAAACAAAATTGCAAAATACAATGTTATAATAGAAAAAAGTGACACTAGAATGATATGATAAACAAATAAATAGCTAAAAGAGTTAGTTTTTTTTTGTTTTTTTATGCTTTTTTTTAATACCTCACGATTAAAGACTTGAGCAGGAAACCAAAACTTGCCAGTTTCAAGGGCTCTGTAGAATGACACTATGGAAGAATCACTTGATAACTCCATCTGGTTTCTTTTTCCATTAAAGCTAGATTTAAACACCACAACAGGCATGAGTTTAGACAAATATTTCACCAAAAACCCTCCTTCTCCACCATCAAAAAAGTAGTTTCTTGATTCCTTTTGAGTTGCAATATGCGATTCCCATTCCCTCTGGGCAGCAGAACCAATGATTCTTCCCCATTTCTCCTTCATGTGTCGTTTCCATAGAAATTCACTCAAAGAAATGTCTTTTAAAGAAGTTGAAACACAAGCCATTGTTGAAAGGTCAGGAGGTTCAAGCTTTTCAAGAATGGTTTCCAATACCAAATCAGGCAAATCCAATAGACATGGATTTTTTGTTGTTGTTGTTGTTGTTTTAGAGTTTTCTGAAGAATATGTTGTTGACTTGTTGACTTTCTTTTTCTTGGTCATGTTTGAGGTCATTTGGGTGTTTTTTAGGAATTTTATGGAGGGGAATAAGATTGATAAATTTTCCCAGAAATAGAAAGAGAGGAGTCTCATTTTACTAGCCCATGATGGAAGTGGTTTGATGGGAAGAGTGTATTTATAGAAGAAGATGAACGTAACAAAGTAGATTAGCATTTTGAGAAAAATTTATGGGTTTTTATTTTATTTTTTTAATTAGTTTTTAGACGAAGCCCACTAAAACCCAGTGTGGGCTTCGTCTTTTTAAAAAGAAAAAATTGTTAACAGGAGACAATTGTTAATTGTCTCTGTAACCTTCAAAAAATGGTTCAATGGAGAAATAAAGAAGCTACCAAAGAGACTAGATAAAAAATGGCAGAGTTATTAAAGGGTATGTGGATTAGATTGAATTATGAGAAAAAAAATGAATGAATCCAAGAAATCTTGAAAAGTTTTTTCCTTTCAAACCACTTTAAGAAAAGTGGAATGAAAACAAATCAGGGTAATTGAGATTGTACCAAAAATTAGGTGTAGCTCAACAATTAAGCATAAAAAAAAGGATAAAATTTCAAAGACCCACAAAACAGAACAAATTTATTTTGATTATTCTTTTCGTGGGCTGAATGAACAGAAAAAGGGTGGAGATGGAGACTTGGTGATGATGGAGATTGATTTTTAAAAGAAAATTAGATTCTTCCTCATCAACAATTCATTCATAAACAAAGTTTCCCTCTTTCAGTTCAGGCCCACGAAAAGGAAAGGAGAAGACAATACTTTTGGATTTTTTTTCGTCTTTGTCTTCTCCTCTCTATGGCCTTTTGTTCTCTTTGGGGAATTTCGTCGAACAGGTTATGGGCATACACAAATATATAGAGAAAGAGAAAAAGGCGGAAGATAAATCTCCATCTCATTGACGTATTGACGTGTGTGTGGATTGTTTATTTTCGTAGCATGATTTTGTGTGGATACAATCTGAGCCAATCTATCTCTCTTCGCCATTGGATTGCAACTTGGAGGAGAGTTCGGACTATCGGTGAATGTATGTTTTTACTTTTCTGTAGATAAATGCACTCATTTCAATGACACAAATGGTTTCCAGTGGGGTTTTCTAAAATTACCCCCTCTTGTTTTCCAATTCCATCCCCCTCCCCCCCTCGATTTGATTTTTTGTCTTTTGTTGTTTTTCTTTTTTGTTTTTTTTTTCTATTTTGTTTTTTGTTGTTTTTAATTCTTTATTATTATTATTATTATTATTATTATTATTATTATTATTATTATATTTTAATAATATTATTATGAAAATATAAAAAATATTTAAAAACCGATTTATATAGCTGTTCGAATTTATATTGTCTTCCGGATGTTTAAATTTTATGCGAAATTTAAAACAATAATAATAATAATAATAATAATAATAATAATAATTAAAAAATAATTAACAAAAACAAAAAAAAAAACAAAATTGGAAAACACAAAAAACAAGAAAAGACAAAAAAGAGAAAGATAAAGTCAAATCAAATGTCAAAATTTTGATTTGATTGATTTTAGAGGGGGTTGGTAAAAATGGTTAAGGTGGTACTTATAGCACAACCATTTCCAGTTTACACTTTTTGTTTGAAATTGTTTATAAAAAAATATTTGCAAAAGAAATTTAGGAAGTCATATCAGTTTTGCATTCATGAGAAATATTTAAAATGTGATATTCTGTGACATGGGGCCACAATTCAGTGCATTTGAAGTGATAACTCTTGTTTTTATTTAAAGTAAATTAAATTTAAAAAATGAGTTAAACTAGAGAAGGATCCCCACCTTGCGGGGTTGGAATCCGGGAATATTTGTAAAGACTAAAGTAGGAACGAAAATAACCGGCTATTGATGTTTATTTCGAAAAATAGGGTAAATATGCAATTTCCGAGTGAAATCAAAGAAAATTACATGTTACTTTAACTTAATTAGCTTAGGGAGACTTGATTAATAAGCTATATGTATCCCATGCTCCAAAATTCGATTAAACGTCTACAAATACAAAAGAATGATGAGGAATCAAGTTAAGTGTTTAACATTTGTTATATGAAAATTTTACGTTTTTGAATAACTCTATTGGCGGTAAAGATCAACGAATTAGGACATTGTACTTTCACTGCAGGAAATGGCCACAGGCAAAAATAGTTAAATACAAGATCAAAGAAACTGCACGGTTATATATTAGATACCAAAATAAAAATTTACTATCAAAACAAAAAATATGCTTGTGTTTGTTTACCTATTTTGATATGATATAAAACTCATTTCTCCTTCCTTCTTTCTTAAGCTGCAATTACCTGTGTAACTAACTTAATAATAATTTTACAATTTAAATAAAAATATCTAAAGAATAAAAAAGGTATTATGGTTATTTTATTTAGAAAATGGACTAAAACAGTTATAAAACACCAAAATAAAAAAATAAAACTGTAAAAAAAAATTAGGAGCAAAATTTAAATACTCAACTATACTCAATGATGAAATACGTGATTTACTTTAAAAATGTAAGGTTATGCACAAAACAACTTCACAAAAAGAAATGGGATTTGCATATACGATCTCTAAGAATCTCAATGTCAGATAAAATTCAAGCTAATCACTTGTGGTAAATAAAGATTAAATACTACAAATCCACAATAAATATCATTGTAATCAATCTTACATAGGGAAAATGAGTGGAAGGGCTGGGGATTAGAACCTCACTAACCATTCTGATAATTTGAAACTTAATTTTAATGACTCATTGTTAAAGTTAGCTACAAAGGGAAATAGTTAGTTTCTACAAAATAAAAAAAATACAACTGTAAAAAAAAGTTTTTTAGGAGCAAAACTTAAATACTCAACTATACTCAAGGGCGAAATATGTGATTTACTCTAAAAATGTAAGGTTATGCACAAAAACAACTTCACAAAAGATTCTTTGATAATGGGAAAGAGGATTTGAATATACGATCTCTAAGAATCTCAATGTTGGATAAAATTCAAGCTAATCACTTGATGGTAAATAAAGATTAAATACTACAAATACAAAATAAATATCATTGTAATCAATCTTACATAAGGAAAATGAATGGAAGGGTTGCGGATTAGAACCTCACTAACCATTCTGATAATCTGAAACTGAATTTCAAAGACGCATTGTTAAAGTTAGCTACAAAGGGAAATAGTTAATTTCTACAAAATAAAAAAAAATAAAACTGTAAAAAAAGTTTTTTTAGGAGCAAAATTTAAATACTCAACTATACTCAAGGACCAAATGTGTGATTTACTCTAAAAGGTAAGGTTATGTACAAAAACAACGTCAGTAAAGATTATTTGAAAATGGGAAAGGGGATTTGAATATATGATCTCTAAGAATCTCAATGTCGGATAAATGCAATAACCTGAAACTGAATTTCAAATACCCATTGTCGAAGATGGAACAAAAGAAGTTACCAAGAATTTATCGGCATGCAACCCAACGCAAAATTGATGAACTGATAAGCATAAGAAATTACTCAGATACTCCAATCCACGCTCCAAACTAAATAGGGTAACTTTTCTCTGCTACACTTGAAGAGAACTACAGTAAATGTTCAAGAATTTCATGGTGGCTTTGTGGTGTGAGTGTGATCAAAATACATTTCTCCTTCCGAAAGAAAAGGCACAAATTCCTTTTTTGTATGGTTGAAAAATAGAAACAAAAAAAAAATAAATGCTCGGAGATATCTATCAAATAACAAGTGTTAAGAGAAGTTAACCTGCATTTGGGTTTGGGTTGTGTTGTTGTGGTGACTTGGGTTAGATATATTATTTTCTTCATTAGCATCTTTTGTACACAACATACTAAAATCACAATCTAAAAACTACATTAATACCTCACCCAGTTGTGACTTGAACCCAATAGAAAAAAGTGTTACATAAAACTAAGAATTTATAACCTCCATTGAAATGTTAGCCCTAAAGAAACAATGAGAGCATAATATACACCGAAATTTAGAAGAATACCTCTCACCTGAACATTTTACATTTTTCATGAAAGATCTAGACAATAAAGTAGTTTCATACTTCATATATTTTTATTGAAAAAAAAAACAGAATTGTAAGAAAAACTACTGTGTGACTGTAACACCCGTAAAAAAATCAAGTCAGATTTAAACTTTTAAAAACATTTCAAATACCAATAGTTATTACAAAAGGTTTCCAAAATAGTTTCATATCAGGGTATCCCAAAAATCCAAATCAAAATATGAGGAAGTGTATGGTCACGCCTTCGCCTTCCCATGGTCATCTGCTGTACCTGAAAATTTAATCAATAAATGTAAGCTCGAAGGCTTAGTGAGTTACCCCCCAAATACCAACCTCATACAACCATAAACATATCATATAACAAACATAGAACAAACATGCATCTCGAGTCTACAGTATGACTGGTCCGCCCGCACCAGGCCTTCAGTCTACCTGGTCCACTCTCTGAGTCTATAGTATGACTGGACCGCCTGCACCGGGCCTTCAGTCTATCTGGCCCACTATCCGTGCCTTTGCACGTCTGGATCGCCCTCTCGGGGCCTTTAGCCTATTTGGACCGCTCGCCGGGCCTTCGGCCTGATTATGTGCCTTCCTGGGCCTGCAGTCTATCCGGTCCGCCCTGGGTATGTTGGCCTACAACACGAAGTAGGACCCGCCTCAACCCAACCCCCAGACCAACAAAACAATCATGCACACCTAAATATCACACGCTAGCATGTATATAACAGATAATCAAACTGATCTAACAGATCACTAACACAACAACCATCCTATAACCAGGATACCGACCTAACCGGTCACAAACATAACATCATCCTATATGACAGGATACCGACCTAAACCAGGTCACTAAACATAATACCATCCTAACTAGCAGGATATAAATCTAACAGATCAATAAACATATCAAGCAAATACCCGGATACAAATCCGATAAAGGGCCGACCTTGGTGCCTTAGACACTGTTAATATAGTGAGCATAACTCACCTCGCAATGCCAGTCTGAACTGAAGTATCAACTCCCGAAGTGTTCTTTCACCGAAAATCCCGAACTATCCAAAATAACGAATGTTGAGTCAACATATGGGCTATCAATCTTGACTAAGGGGTCCATATAGTCCATTTTGTTTTTTCTCTAATTTGGGCCAAGGCCCAATACCAAAACAATACCCAACACTATGTAGGCTTTCCAAGCACACTAGTGGCCCAATAATGGCCCAATTTGCTAAATTGGGCCCAATCCCCCTAAGGGGCCTTACCCTAAGCCCAAACATCTTCTTGGCCCATATTATTCGACTTTTGATGGCCCACTAAGGCCCAAAGAACCAAAACCCCCTGCATGGCCCAAACCGAGGCCCAAAACTCGCAAGGCTCGTATCTGATGAGTACGCTGGGCATACTAGCTAAATGGTGAGTACATTGGGCGTACCTACATGTACGCTCAGCGTACTCCCCTGTTAAGTCACTTTCCCATTAAGTTCTTAATACTCTAATCTAGAAGCTACAATCACAAATCCAAGTCCTTTTCAACATCTTAATCCATAAAGTCACTGACTTGGTGACTTTGCATGACCCTAATAAGCCCAAACTCCAAAATAGCATTCCATTATCATAGAAATGATCTTAACTCATGCATGAATCCAATAAGACATTCAAGATGGCAACTTTCTGCCTTAGGGACTCATTTTAAACTGACAGTGGCAACTCTAAGTCCATAAATCGGATTTGAACCATAAAGTTCTATACTTGGGACCAAAATGACTTCAAAACCACTCTACACTAGTTCTAAGCATTCTTGAGGAAAGTTATGAACTTTATACCTCCAAGGAGCCCCAAATGATGATGTTATTCCAGATCTATGAGCGCAAACTTCCCAAGTCCTTCCTTGCCAACTTCTTCTTTCTTCTTCCAAGCTTAAAAATCACCAAGATGGCCTCTCAAGATCAAAATCACACAAGAATGAAGGGACGAGATGTTGTAGGATTTTTCTGAGGTTGCGGTGGCTGATAAGGGGCTAGGATTCAAGTCCTCATGTTCTTTATTTAGTGTTTGACCTTAAAATTAGGGTTTAGTGTCACTGAGCGTACGTTGGGCGTACATCTCCAACACCTGCAACCCTTTTAACCTTCTACGTTGGGCGTACCCCAGCTTACGTTGGGCGTACTCACCCAACTACCACCTTTGCATGCATGGTCCTTTTTTGCCACTTCCTTCCAAATCAAGGGCCAAAATGATATGACTAAAATCTGAGGGATGAATTTGAAGCTACTCGAAAGAAATGGGATGTTACTGTGACAATGATGAGAAATGCTGCAACAGGAAATCTTTTCATTCCAAATGGTGAAAAAGAGTAAATGGTGCCCAGAAAAGACCAAGACAATAAAGGGAAGTGATAAAAGAGCCCAAATTCATGGCAAAAATAAGAACACCAACCGCTGCAAATGATAAAACCAAAAACCATGCTGATTAAATGAATCATAATGCATAAAATTGCTTCTAAAATCTAAATCTTGAAGCAAATAACAATTGGCTGAAGTCGAGAATCACAGTAGGAATCGATATTTTTAATTGTGTGGCAAAGTTCAAACATATCTACTGATGATGACTATAAAAGCTAAGTTTTGATCTAAACTTTTACCCACCACTTCCATAGAATACAACCCCGCAAGCGATTACCACCAACAACATACCTACCACTACCGACTAACCAGTATGACACTCATATCTTGCCCATGTCACCCTTCGGGTTGGAATACCAATATGCCAAGTCCAATTGATCATATGGTCTGGTCATCCTCGAGATGGAATACCCTATATTGGAATACCAACATGTCGAATCTATTCAACCATCGGGTTGAAATTATCTGGGTTTGTTGGCCTACCGCCTCAACCCTAACGCTCCTCTTGAGCCTCCATGCCTACGACTTTCAGTTGGCCCATACCGGGTATCTTGGCCTACTGCATAGAGCAGGACCGCCTCAAGCCTACCTAAATATAATGTGTCGGCATAGACGATCAGGAGAAAGATCTAACCTGGTTCCCAGAACCTGAATAATAGGACATTCTAATCCCAAGCCTTCCTAAAGCTGATGAATACCCATTCGGATCTACTCCTAGTCCCTAACTAGAGTATTACCCGATCCAAGAAGATTAATCCTCTGAGACACTTTGACTTGATGAGATCACCAAGAACCTCTGTACACCATCCGATCTCTAATAACAACCTCCGATCCAACTAAAATACACCGGAGTCTTCAACCTACTCCATTAGCATGTTCAACACTTGGGGACAGACCTACTGATTGCTATAGCATAATAGCATACTAAATACCCGAACATAGATCTACAAACACATACAAAGTCTTCAGCATGACTGGACCGCGTCACCAGGCCTTCAACCTATCTGGACCACTCTTAGAACCTTCAACATGTCTGGACCGCCTTTCTAGGCCTTCAGCCTGTCTAGACCGTTCTCCGCACTTTCAGCATGTCTAGACCGCCTCTCTAGGCCTTCAGCTTGTCTGAACCGTTCTCCGAACCTTCAACATGTCTGGACAGCCTCTCTGGGCCTTCAGCCTGTCTGGACCGTTCTCTGAACCTTCAGTATGACTGGACCACCTCACCAGGCCTTCAGCCTAACTGGACCACTCTCATAACCTTCAGCATGTCTGGACCGCCTCTCTGGGCCTTCAGCCTATCTAGACCGTTCTCTGAGCCTTCCGCCTGACTAGTACGCCCCACCGGCCTTCAGTCTATCCATACCTCTCTAAATTGTTGAGCATCTCCCTAGACCACCCCTCCTGATGATCTCTCCCATGCAGACTGTTCTCACCCACTTGGGGTTTCGAACTCCTGATCCATTATGTGGAATCTAACCCTGACCTAACCCTAGGCCTCATGTCGATCGTACACCCCCTCAGAAAACTGTGGCGTATTCCCTGACCCACGTATCTACCACATACGCTACATAACCAGCACACTCATGCTGAAAGCACTGTCGAACCTTGGCAGCTAACAGAACCCTCAATGTATCAATCCAAACCCATCAAAGTCGAGCACGCACTCAACCGAACACCGAACTGAGCTCAATTCATGGCTAGAACCCCAACCTGGTCCCTAAAGTCTGCTATTAAGCACCAAGAAGACACGTTTCTCACGCTGAGGAGTTTTACCGAACCCCCAACTAACACAACCCTCAACTCAACAGCCACTTGGGCCTCCTTTCTCCCTGTCGGGTTGTGAAACTTATCCCAATTTCGAAACCGCTTTTGCTTATGCATTCCAGGATTACTCTCCCTAATCACAAATAATTACAACCCTATACTCATCACAATATGGACCAGTAACAAGTCCAGGTACTGGAAAGCTCGACCAGCTCCTCCCCTGCCACTGTTACAGCTGTTGTAGCTGTCGCGACAACCGTCTCAGCAATGGCTGCATAGCGTTCGTCGAAATACTCAACCGTGGCGGTCTTGATAGACCTAAACATCTCCGGAAACTGTCCCCGGATAATCTCGATCACCCCTTCCCGGATGATCTCACTAACACGATCCTATGATAATGTTGGCCTATCCTGGCTGCCAGCTCCCGATCCTAACCTGGATCCGGTCTCAAGACGTCTCGTGACCACCATTATGATAATACCACAGAGAGATCTCAAATAATCCATATACTAATAGGGAACCAACTCTCATGGGTTGTGACTTCCTTGCTACGCGTATGGGTCCTGTGCTTTCAGTAGTACGGGCCCATATTACCTTCCACAGCTACCCATATTTGTCTCAAGTATCACCACAATGCCCTAACTGTATACATAACATGGAGAGTGCTCAATCCTCAGTCCAAGAGGAATGCTAAATAGCTCCTACCTGGCCTCCCAGCCTCGCACAACCCACCCTACCACCAACTGCCACACGACCTTCTATCGGTGCTAGTTAACTATTGCATGACTACAATCACATGCCACACGGCTTAAACAATCTTAGGCTAAAAGATTTAATCGCACAACGGTTGGACTCGTACAAGAGCTGCGCAGCAAAACCAAATCCCTTACCCTAAGACCATTTAACCCCTGTAGCATGTGACTTGGAGTATTCATCCAATAGTTAGTTCACACACAGAAGAGTCATAAAACAATCAATGTGGTACTCTACATACGATAAGGCATCAAAGATCAGGCAATTCTATCATACAATTCTTCAGGATCCTTATCTTAGTACTAGTATGCTGTTCTAACATATCACAATATCAAATAATTGTATGGTATTTTGGGGTCTACTTACTGGCTCCGGCTGATCGTACACTCTGCATCCTCCTTTACTTATTTTGAAAACCATTTAAAATCATTTTAAAAATATTTTCCTTGATTTGAGACTGGATTCACACGAGTGTTCCCCCAATTCACTCAAACCAAGGCTATGATACCAACTTGTAACACCCCTGGAAAATCATGCCAAATTTAAACTTTTAAAAACATTTCAAATACCAATAGTTATTACAAAAAGATTTCCAAAATAGTTTCATATCAGAGTATCCCAAAAATCCAAATCAAAATATGAGGAAGTGTACGGTCACGCCTTCGCCTTCCCACGGTCATATGCTGTACCTAAAAATTTAATCGATAAATGTAAGCTCGAAGGCTTAGTGAGTTACCCCCAAATACCAACCTCATACAACCATAAACATATCATATAACAAACATAGAACAAACATGCATCTCGAGTCTACAGTATGACTGGTCCGCCCGCACCGGGCCTTCAGTCTACCTGGTCCACTCTCTGAGTCTATAGTATGACTGGACCGCCCGCACCGGGCCTTCAGTCTATCTGGCCCACTCTCTGTGCCTTTGCACGTCTGGATCGCCCTCTCGAGTCCTTTAGCCTATTTGGACCGCTCGCCGGGCCTTCGGCCTGACTATGTGCCTTCCTGGGCCTGCAGTCTATCCGGTCCCCCTGGGTATGTTGGCCTACAACACGAAGTAGGACCCGCCTCAACCCAACCCCCAGACCAACAAAACAATCATGCACACCTAAATATCACACGCTAGCATGTATATAACAGATAATCAAACTGATCTAACAGATCACTAACACAACAACCATCCTATAACCAGGATACCGACCTAACCGGTCACTAACATAACATCATCCTATATGACAGGATACCGACCTAAACCAGGTCACTAAACATAATACCATCCTAACTAGCAGGATATAAATCTAACAAATCAATAAACATATCAAGCAAATACCCAGATACAAATTCGATAAAGGGCCGACCTTGGTGCCTTAGACGCTGTTAATATAGTGAGCATAACTCACCTCACAATGCCAGTCTGAATTGAAGTATCAACTCCCGAAGTGTTCTTTCACCGAAAATCCCGAACTATCCAAAATAACGAATGTTGAGTCAACATATTGGCTATCAATCCTGACTAAGGGGTCCATATAGTCCATTTTGTTTTTTCTCTAATTTGGGCCAAGGCCCAATACCAAAACAATATCCAACACTATGTAGGCTTTCCAAGCACACTAGTGGCCCAATTTGCTAAATTGGGCCCAATCCCCCTAACGGGCCTTACCCTAAGCCCAAACATCTTCTTGGCCTACATTATCCGACTTCTGATGGCCCACTAAGGCCCAAAGAACCAAAATCCCCTGCATGGCCCAAACCGAGGCCCAAAACTCGCAAGGCTCGTATCTGATGAGTACGCTGGGCGTACTCTTATGTATGCTGGGCGTACTAGCTAAATGGTGAGTACATTGGACGTACCTACATGTACGCTCAACGTACTCCCCTATTAAGTCACTTTCCCATTAAGTTCTTAATACTCTAATCTAGAAGTTACAATCACAAATCCAAGTCTTTTTCAACGTCTTAATCCATAAAGTCACTGACATGGTGACTTTGCATGACCCTAATAAGCCTAAACTCCAAAATAGCATTCCATTATCATAGAAATGATCTTAACCCATGCATGAATCCAATAAGACATTCAAGATGGCAACTTTCTGCCTTAAGGACTCATTTTGAACTGACAGTGGCAACTCTAAGTCCATAAATCGGATTTGAACCATAAAGTTCTATACTTGGGACCAAAATGACTTCAAAACCACTCTACACTAGTTCTAAGCATTCTTGAGGAAAGTTATGAACTTTATACCTCCAAGGAGCCCCAAATGATGATGTTATTCCAGATCTATGAGCTCAAACTTCCCAAGTCCTTCCTTGCCAACTTCTTCTTTCCTCTTCCAAGCTTAAAAATCACCAAGATGGCCTCTCAAGATCAAAATCACACAAGAATGAAGGGACGAGATGTTGTAGGATTTTTCTGAGGTTGCGGTGGCTGATAAGGGGCTAGGATTCAAGTCCTCATGTTCTTTATTTAGTGTTTGACCTTAAAATTAGGGTTTAGTGTCACTGAGCGTACGTTGGGCGTACATCTCCAACACCTACAACCCTTTTAACCTTCTACGTTGGGCGTACCCCAACTTACGTTGGGCGTACTCACCCAACTACCACCTTTGCATGCATGGTCCTTTCTTGCCACTTCCTTCCAAATCAAGGGCCAAAATGATATGACTAAAATCTGAGGGATGAATTTGAAGCTACTCGAAAGAAATGGGATGTTACTGTGACAATGATGAGAAATGCTACAACAGGAAATCTTTTCATTCCAAATGGTGAAAAAGAGTAAATGGTGCCCAGAAAAGACCAAGACAATAAAGGGAAGTGATAAAAGAGCCCTAATTCGTGGCAACAATAAGAACACCAACCGATGCAAATAATAAAACCAAAAAGCATGCTGATTAAATGAATCATAATGCATAAAATTGCTTCCAAAATCTAAATCTTGAAGCAAATAACAATTGGCTGAAGTTGAAAATCACAATAGGAATCGATATTTTTAATTGTGTGGCAAAGTTCAAACATATCTACTGATGATGACTATAAAAGCTAATTATTGATCTAAACTTTTACCATTAAGAAATTGAAATTGAAAAAGAAACTACAAAACATAATTTTAGTATCATTAGGAACTGTAACACCGTGAATTTCAAAGTAATTTTTTCACAATTTATAAAAACATTTCCCATTAACTTTTCATAAAACATCAAGTTTAAATCTCAATTCACATTATACAAAATCCCAAGATCACAAGTATAACGAAATCCCATGCGTGTGTACGGATCAAGCCGGCGCCTTCCCACGGTCATCGCTAGTACCTGAAACAACAACACTAACACTGTAAGCACAAAGCTTAGTGAGTTCCCCAAAATACCACACATAAACACATATTAGCCACTCGAGGCTATAACTCTATGGGTCCGTGCACCCAAACTCTGTGAACCCTCAGGTTCTAACTCTAGGAACCTTCCGGTTCCAACTCTGTAAACATGCACAACATAATCACATAGAAATAATGCAGTACAACATATAGCATACATAACATACAATACTCTGTCACATAACTCTGGTTACCTGCTCAAGGTAAAGTATAGTGAGAAGACTCACCTCGTGTATCTCGATGACTCACAAATCCTGAAATCCCTCGCGCCCGATCCTCCGAGCTATAATCCTCCTATAACATCATATGTCTCTAATTAACACTTTTTATCTCTAAGGTTGACTATCCCTAAGAAGTCAACACAGGTTAACTTTGGTCAACGGTCAACGGTCAACTTTGACTGGACTCGGCGAGTGCACAAGGGCAACTCGGCGAGTCTAGACGTTTTCACCAACTCTCTAGGATTCCCTTCTTACACGTCGAGTACTCACCCTGACTCGACGAGTTCCACCTGGAAGAATCGCGGGGCCACCCCGACTCAACTCGCCGAGTCTCAAGAACAACTCGGCGAGTCCCAGCTCGACTCAGTCCACTTGACCACCCTTCCCTAACTCGCCCTGACTCACTGAGTCAACCCGTGACTCGACTGGACCACTCACTGGCCGATCCAAGGCAATCTTCAAGCTACTCGCCGAGTCTGCTCATAGGACTCGGCGAGTCCATGCCATGCAATCACTCAAACTCGCTTCTAAGGTCAGATCTGTTCCATCAATTCATAGATCTGGCCTTCCTAGACTGATTCACCACGTAAAGCCCCAAACTTGGTGTACATACAACCTCTATATGTCCATATATGAAGAATTACCAACAAATATCACAACTCAAGGTCATAACCTCCATTGTTCTTCAGAAAGCTTGATGAATGAGGCTCTCTGGACCTCTATGGATCCAGATGCAAAGCCTCATCACTAGCAAGGGACTATTTGGCCATCAAATCAACCCAACAAAGGCCACAGGAAACCCTAAATCCAAATATACTTCACAAAACAGAAGATGAGCCGAAATCATACCTTTAGATCGATGATCTAAGCTTCAAATCCACAGAATAGCAACCTCCTTTGCTTCCTCTTGGCTAGAACCTCCCTCTTCTTTTGCTAAACAACACACAAAGGTCAAGAAATGCTTCCTTTCTCTCTCAAATCACTAAAGCACTCTAGGGTTTTTCTCTATGGACCGCTGGGTACAAATGACGGCCATAAGGCCCTTTAAATAGGTCCCAAACCCGAGAAATTAGGGTTTCATTAAACAGCACGGACTCGCCGAGTCCATATTCTGGACTCGCCAAGTCCAGGCGAATCCCGCGTCCAGAATCGCGTTCCTACTCGGCGAGTCTGAGCTCCAACTCGCCGAGTCCCCTCTCAAAACACCAAAATCATAAACAATAAAGATACCTGGAAATCCGGGCTGTTACAGGAACTATCTATGAAGTCAAATTATGTAAGACACAATCAAAATTTGAGACTTACGGTTTTGAGATGATAAGCAACTTGAGTTGAAAAGCAATCCCAGAAACCTCATCATCTCTAGACCTCTTAAGCCTTGTAGAGAGTAGAATTAAACATCAATCTCAATATCTAATCCATCTTACATCTCCACACCTTTCAAGTGTTTTTTCTTAGTGATACAATTAAAAAACCTGTCTTAAAGATGTTCTATATCATCTATCCTAATTCTGTTGCATCTATTTCTCAGAAAAAACAAAGAAATCAAAGAAGTGAAACATTGAACCCTAAAATCCTAAATACAATAATTGGAAATAAAATACATAAGCAACCCTAATGGGAGAAGTGTACTGAATCTATCTTTTTTATTTACGATAGATGATTGCAATAATCACATCAACATGGCCACTCCGACGCACCACCACCGTCGATTAACACCAACAACATAGTCGGGGATGCCTCAATACCACCATAAGAAAAAAGGAGTCAGTGAAGAATGAAGTTGAAGAAGCCGATGTGGCGCCGGTATCGTCTATGAAACATCCTAGAAATACGTTCCAAAAATTTCGTTTTAAATCATAAATAAAAACCATAAGTATCATTCATCATATAAAAATCATAAATCGTGTATCTCATAAATCTACAAACAACTGTCATTATATCAAAATCATATGTCAAAACATCAGAGTAAATAATCCTAGGCTAAAAGTTGTGGTGTGTGCCATGCAGTCATCCCGAACTCTTCCCCTTGCTAGCTGAAGTACTGAAACCAAAACTGAAAACTGTAAGCACGAAGCTTAGTGAGTCTCCCCAAACTACCACATACCATACACATAATCACATAATAACATACATTGGGCTTGCCCACTACATCGGGACCCACCCGACATCGGACAAATCCGACATCGGGCCACGCCGACATCATGCCCCGCTTGACATCAGACCGAAGTCTGGTATACATATAACATATAAACAAGCATATAATATAAACACATAACATAAGCATATAAACATTCTTCGGGCTAGCCCTAGCATCGGACCGAATCCCGGAACATATAACACATAACATATAAGCTAAACATTTCTCAGGCTTGCCCCGACATCGGATCGATGCCCGAAACATATAAACATACAGATGCAAGAATCGTGAAGACATAAAGCATACAAACATTCATCAGGCTTGCCCCACCATCGGACCGAAATCTAGAAATATATAGTCTACATTGGGCTAACCCCAAAATCGGACCTTAGTCCGACACATGCTAACATACATAAACGGGCCGACATTGGTGCCTTCGACCCGTTCCTACTGGAGGAAAACTCACCTCACAAAGTTGGCTGCTGAATCTCTTGGTAAGGAAATCTCTATCGGCTGCTTTCGCGACTCCCCAACTAATATCATCACAATAACACTTAATTAATATCCAAAATCTTTCTTAGGGTAAAATGACTACTTTACCCCTAGTTAAAGTCAACATTCTGGTCATAGTCAACATTCTAGGTTGACTCAACTCACCGAGTTAGCTCATCAACTCGCTGAGTTCTATAAATCAGGAATTCTGAAATCGCAATCCAGCTCATCGAGTCATGCTACTCATAGCTAAGATAAAGCGAATCAACTCGTCGGGTCCCTCCTCGGACTCGTCGAGTTCTACTTGGTACAGAATCGGGACAAATCGACTCAACTCGTCGAGTTCCTGATTTTGTTTGGACCTTGTTAATGGATTAAGCCCCTACTCTCCAGATCTAAGCTTCTTATTTCTCATGCACACTGAAAACGTCCTTTTAAGGGTAAAGTTTCCAACTTTACCCATTAATACCTCTACTTCATGGGTTTAGCTCAAACCCTAACACTTTAGGACATAGATCTTGTTCCACAAGCCATCTATACTCCAAACTAAAGCATAAAAATAGAGATCTAGACCCTAACCACTCCATGAACACGTAAAGTTTCCATCTTTCACTCCATGCATGGCCTTTTGGAGCTTAAAAGGCCAAAATGATATCTTATGGATTGCGTGGGGCTTCAATGGTCATAAAGTTTACACCTTTATGCCATAAAAGCCCTCCATGATTCCAAATCTGGTGATTCACTCACTTGGGACGTCTAAATCCCAAAGGTCAAGCTTCTTGGACCAAAAACCCAATAACATGATGATAAAGAGATCTAAGAAGCTACTAGACAAGTTTGAGACTTGCTTACCAGAAAATGATGAGGAAGACATGAAGTCTCTGGATCTACTATCTTCTTCTTGAATCCCCAAGCTTCTCCTTCCTTCACAAGCTTCAAAACACTCAAAGTTTCACTCACAAAAGGCTCACAAGCTCACAATTGCATTAGGGTTTCTGAATCTAGGGTTTGGGACTTGGAGGCTGGAAATGAGACCAGAAAGTGGGGATTAAGATGCTTAAATAGGGTGCAAAACCCCGAAATTAGGGTTTCATTCTGGCAGCCCTCCTCGTCAAGTTGGGGGCTCTCAACTCGTCGAGTAGGTTGCTTAAAAATCCACATCCCTTCTAATGTCTACTTGTGACAACACGAAATTTTTTGCCTTGTAAAGTCAAGCCAATTAACCAAAAGTCAGACTTAATTTCATTACCTTCTAGCCTTGTTAAGGGTCATTCTAATGAGTTCTAAGCCTAGGTCATCCAAGGAATGAGTATTAGGAAGTATCTGCTAAAGTTCGTGGAGTTGCATTCGAGCCAGAAACTCCATCACAAGGAGTTCACGGCCACAAAATAGAGTTTACGGCCGTAAACTCTATGTGGGCCATAAACTCCTTCCCATAAGTATCTTTATCCTTCATCATTCTTCATTTCTTCCACATTCAAGACAAGAACTACCATTCTCTCTCAAGTATCATCGAGTTCTTCATCCTAGATCTTCAAAAACGTAAGTGTTTCTTCCATTTTTGAGTTGTTATCCTTTTTAATTATGTATCATTCTTTGATTCCATCCATGAAAATCAACTTTTGAGTAGATCTTCAAGATCTCCATCTTTCACCAAGAACACACACTTGTTCTTGGTGGCCGAAAACACCCAGAAAGGCTTCCAAATCATGAGTCCTTCTATGAACTTGTTATCAAGTAGAATCACAAGCCTTACTACATGGATCAAACAATTGGTGGATAATCCCCAGGAGTTTACGGCCGTAAAATCCCTTGACCATAAACCCCTTGGCCGTAAACTCCCTAGACCGTGAACTCTGTGGCAGTGAACACCCTTGTGTGGCCGTAAACTCCCTTTTGTCAATCACATGTGATTGTAACACTTCCTAGCCAGTGTTTCCTAGTCCCTTAGGGTGTTTCCATGCATATTAGTTATTTAAAACACTAATTACATGCCTATATATATATATATATATATATATATATATATATGCCATTATATGTCATTTAGGACTCGTTTGTGTCTCGGAAAGTCATTCGTGGAACTACTCATCCTCACGCGAATCACCCACATAAGGTGAGTTCTGATGGATTTTATGCATAAGAAACATTCCTATGTGCTCATACAAACCCTAATGCTTGGATCTAGGTTTCTCTATTGTACATGCTTTGATTCCAAGACTTGAAAACCTATATTTATCATATATAATTCAAAATCATCATAAAGAAAACATATCTAAGTAGTTTACCTCTTCCAAGTGGCTTGCATCCTTGTAGTCTTCTTGATCTTGAGCTTAGAGTCACAAATGTAACTCCTCTAATGGTTCACAAACCCCACAAGCAAGAAGGCAATATGAGAGAGGGTGAGAGATTCTAGAAATCGGCCTAGGGTTCTCTTAGAATCAAGTGGTAATCGATTTCCATAGCCTAGGGGTCTTATTTATACTGCTAGCTGCTAGGGTTTCAGCCTAAACCCTAATGGACATCTTAATCACCAAGTAGCCCATAGAACCTTTTGGATTAGGGCCCTTGGACGAAAATATGATGGATCCCCATCATAATTTCGTTCTTCCTTAGTCCATTAGGTTCTCCAGCCCAAAACTCAACTATCATGCAATTGACAGTTTATACCCCTTTATTTAATTAATCTCTTTTAGTCACCAAATTAATTCCTAATTAATTTATGACCAATACCAATTAAATAAATATGATTTCTCCTTTAATATATTATTCTTATAATATATATTAATAAACCATAATATTCTCTCTTTCTCCTTAAATTACCTTGTCAAGTTGCTTTGGAGAAGACAACCCAAAAGGACCATGCACAACCGGTTCAAGTACATACCAAATATAGTTACGGGCTTAGACACTATTCCAACAAGTTCATACCCCTACAATCAATCTTTTAAACTGTTTTAAATGCTTTCAAAGGGGGGGGGGGATACAAGTTGGACACAATGATTATTGTGAAAATGTTTTGTTATAAACATCTTTTAAAGGATGGGTTATATAATTATAAGTGATCAAAACATTTCAAAAACTCTTTTAAAGTTATGTTACTTTATAGTTTACAAAACTCCGTTTTTGAAATACAAACATAACTAACTAAATAAAATTAGTGTTTTCTTCAAATCAGAACCAGTTAAAGTAAACACACTAGTAAACTATTATGGGTATAGAGTTTAGAGGGTCAGTTAACACTAGAACATAGAAAACATGTTATAAAGAGAAACAGGGAGGAAGATACAACACACGATGACATAAAGAACTAGCTAAATACTACAATAGAAGATCAAATCATGATTAACAGTATTATACCAATGATCACTAACTCATTTTCTAAACAAAAGGTGATTATAAATGTGGTATATAAGATAACTTTAATGTGAGACTACTTCAAGGCTTAGCAATTTGTTTGCTGAAGTCGCGTTTTGTAACCAGAATCTCTTGCAGGGAGAGCGTATAGTATGGGTACAACCACATCACAGTATGACCTTAATAAAACAAACTAGTTTTAAGGTAGTCAATACTTCAGTTGTGTCAATTTAAAAGACAATTGAAGACTTAGATCAATACAAGCGACCAACAGAACAGTCGAGTCATAGTACATTCAGTAGAAAGGGGGCCTATATTGCTAACTTTATGATTCCTTAGTAGTATACATCAGGGATATATATTAATTGGGTCTGACAGATAGTAGGACGTGTGCTTTCCGCTTCATTTCCTGTTCCTTGTTAGGTTGTGGGCTTAAAGCATATGCACCTAGTCCACTATCTATTCGACCTTAGCTATATATATATATATATATATATATATATATATATCGTATACACCAAGTAATCATAAGGGGTACCACGTATAGGTTAGGTCATAATATACAAATTCAGTACATCGTTTTCTAGTACAAAAAAATACATTTCAGATAGAACATGAAGTAGACTAAACTAGAAACTTATCAGAAAAAGGGTTTAATCCATTTTATTAAATCAGTATAACTTAAAGGACCTTAGGTGGTTAATTATATAATACCCTAGTTTATACATCAAGGTTATATATAATTAATACCCGGTAGATAGTTGGATGCGTGCTTTCCGCCTTACTTCCTGTTCCTTGTTTGGTTGTGGGCTTAGGGTAGATTCACATAACAAACTATCTATTCGATATTAGATTATATATAGCTAGTATAAACTAAGTGATTATAGAAGGAACCATTATGGTTACCATTTTTATTAAAAGAAATAAGGGTTTTCTTAAGGAATTTTTTCATCAAATATAAAGGAACTATTGCAGTTAACTCTGTGAGTACCAAGTGAATACGCCAGGGTTATATACAACGATGACCTAACAAGCAATGTGATGTGTGCCTTTAACCTCATTCCATGTTCCTTATTTGGTTGTGGGTTTAGGGCAGATACACACAATCGATTGTTTGTTTACTTTGGGTTTTATATAACTTTTATCCATTTAGTACTCATAGAATAGATTGTAGAGTCATTTTTACTTAAATTTCATCATATCAGAAGATATAGGATCTTCTGGAGGAACAGGCGAACTCTTCTAAAAAGAATTTACAACTTACTTAACATCACTAAAATCATATGAACTCACCAGCTTAAACTAGTAGACATGTACGCGCACTGGGATTCAGTAGATGGAGCATAATAGCTTCATGTCTTGTTTTGTTATTTACATATGTAGTCTATTTTATGTGAACCGCATACCTTTTAAACACTTTCTTTATAATGAAATGGTTATTTATTACTTTGATTACTATGATGCATCATGTTTTGTTATTTACATATGTAGTCTATGTTATGTGAACCACATACCTTGTAAACACTTTCTTTCTAATGAAATGGTTATTTATTACTTTGATTACTATGATGCATGTCTTTTGATACTAAACATGACGTCCTTCGCCCCCGAACGTTTCTGCCGTTCCGGTTTTGGGGGTATGACAGATTGGTATCAGAGCATTGTGTATAGTGAGCTAAGTATATCAACCTATAAAAGATATACAACTATAAATACAATGGGGCTGAAGTGCTCTGGATAATAATATATTTTAAAAATATAACAATACGTTATAAAAATATACCTACTTGCTTATACATATATACATACTAGAACAAGTATCACAAGGAGAACATAACAAAAGTATTTAAAGGTTGAACACTATGGTCAAACCTGGGGAGTTATGTAATCATATATGGGATCAATATAGCCTGATCAACTATATTCATTTGAGATGTGACCGACATGTGCTTGGGATTGATGTGGTGTTGCAACAGTCTTAAAACTTACCTAACTCTATTCAAGGGTTTTCTAGATCAATACATAACGTTAGAATACTATGGGAGTATTTTATGATACTACAAGACAACCACAAGTTTAAAACATACCAAGTTCATTTCATTAAAATACTATAGGAGTATTTTAGGCACTATAATTAACTTACGTGAGAATTTAAAAAGACGCTTCTGGTAGGTCTATGATTCCGGAGTGTATACTTCCAAGGTTTTATATAATTGAGATTTTATAGACTTAGAATTTGTGATCTACGCTTCACTACCTGTTCCTTGTTTGGTTGTGGTTTTAGAGTAGGATCACTTATTCGAAGTTCTATTTAATCTTAAATTATATACAACTTGTATACATTGCGTAATTGTAGGAGGACCCGGTAAGGAGCACCCCATAATGTTACCCTTAATCTCATAGATTCTTTAGACACTTCCATTCTCGTACGACAAACCCTGATTGATGTAACCACTCCATCATGGCAGATAAAAGAGGAGTCAAGGAGATTCAAAGAGAGTTTTCCAAGAAGAGATCAGCCGGAGAAACTAAAACGTCTTAATATGTCACACTAATAAATAATACCCATGAATGAGTTAGTGAGCCAGTGATTTCACTACTCACCCTATGTGTTAGGATTATTTCATTGCATGCAGTCAGTATCAGTTGTTCAATTCATAAAATTTCATTCGAGATAGACGCTTCTGATTCATAAAGTTTATTTTGTAGACTCCTTTATGAATTGTTTCCAGAACCCTATGAAAGTGAGAACCATATACACTCCGAACTAGGATAACTTACTCTTTCAACTTTCGGCTTATATCCACCGCTATAGACTTATTTCCATCTTATCTTTGTATTCTTTTTAGCAAACGATGCCTCGCGGTAGACCGGTAAGGTGCATAGTCAATGACACAACCAAGAATCTACCACCACAGTTCGATCTTGCTGCTCTCCAAGCAGCGATAGCAGCCGCAGTATCAGCTGCTTTAACCTACCTCGGCGAAAGTGGTACCAATGGAACTAGTAGCGGTACTCACTTAACAAACCCCGGAGTTACCCACGGACACCCACGGGTGTGTTCGTACAAGGACTTCATGAACTGCAAACCCAAATCCTTTAATGGAAATGGAGGAGTCATTGCCCTGAGGCGATGGTTCGAGAAAACGGATTCGGTCTTCGAAATATGTTCGTGCCCAGAAGGGAGCAAAGTTAAGTTTGCTACCTGCACATTCTCCGACAGAGCCATGACATGGTGGAATAGCCATGTTAAGTCACTGACCCAACCAGTGGCTAACTCGATAGGTTGGGAGAACCTGAAAGAGATGATGTTGGAAGAATACTGCCCAATGGGCGAAGTGCAAAAGCTGGAACATGCACTATGGGAGCACACCATGGTTGGCTCAGACATAGTGACCTAGACTGACAGGTTCAGCGACCTTGCAGAACTATGCCCTGAGATGGTTACCCCAGAAAGTAAGAAGATAGAAAGGTAAATTTGGGGTTTATCTACCCTGGTTCAAGGAGATGTGCTGTCTTCTAAACCAGCTACATTCGATAGTGCCAAACGCCTGGCCCAGAGACTCGTCGACCATGGATTTAACCATGGCGTAGTGGTCCTCGTTCCCGATCCAACAAAGGAAGGAGGCCATAAACGAAAGTCGGGGAAGAAGAGGAAAAAGCGAACAACCCAGGAAACCCCGCAGGAGCATCAAGTGACTACTATGTACGCCACCATAACACCTACTATTCCAACACCTGTCAGTCGATAAGCTGGGACTCTCTCAAAGTGTGGAAAATGTAACTATCACCACACCGGAGTATGTCGGGAAATGCATTGCTTGAATTGCCGCAGGAAGGGGCACACTGCCCGGTTCTGCAGGGCACCGACACAACCGATCTCCCAAGTCCCTGGAGTAGAGGTAAACCAGGCCTGCTATGGCTGTGGTGAGACATGGCACTACAAGAAGGACTGCCCAATAATGAAGAACTCAGGCACCGAGGGACGAATTCTGATGATCACCGCAGGAGAAACTACCCCGGAGTCACCAACGACCAGTGGTACGTCTTCTAATTAAAAATTTCGTTAAAAATATTTAATTTATATATATCATAATAAAATTTAAAATTTTGGGGAAAACATTTAAAAGTAATTATAAATTTTTAATTCGTCTGAACAAGTCACAACATTCATAAGAGAACTAAAGATCTGTCAGGGAAGCTATGATGGCCTAGTATGTACATCAGGGTTGTGCAATAGCTAAGATTTTGTAGACATAGAGTGAGTAATTCTGCCTTAATTCCTGTTCCTTGTCTGGTTGTAGATTTAGGGAAGAGCCACTCAGTCGAACGTCTTATTCATCTTAATTATACATATCTTGTATATACAGGGCGATCGTAGAGGTACCAATGAGGATCATAATACAGAGTATCGATACTAGTTATCAAAACACTGCACTATTAGTACTCGCTCATCGCGGTACGATTGGTGGCGGTGGGTTTATCAAGGGAAAACAGAAAGCACTATAAAACTTACACATACTACATTGTCGAACACACTCGGGATACACCGTCGTATAACAAACGTTTCTTTCAAATCGGTCTAAATTTTGTTTCTGTAAAGAGTCTGTTATCTTCATTCATCATGAATTGGCGTGGTCCTCACCATACTAAGTTCATATATTTCCAATGCCTCGACCGTCAAATTCACGAAACCCTTGTCATTCGTAACGACAGCCTGACCCAGACCTCCGAATCGCCTGCCTCGTATTCTAAACCCCGAAGTACTCGTGTGAAGAGTACTTTTCCCTCAGAAACCTTGTCGTCGTATGTTCAACAGACCTTCCCAAACTACCACTCGTCCAGCAGATCAAGTTCAAGCATAGAGGCTAAGGACGAATACAACCCACCTATCACTAATAAGTGAGTACGCGAGAGTAGTATGTGATTATGATGATGTAGATTTAGTATGTGTGTTTCCGCCATATCTCCTATTCCTTGTCTCGTTGTGGACCTGGGGAAGAGTCGCACATCCGACCGTCTTACCAATCTTAATGATATACGACTTGTATACACGAGGTAATGATAGATGGACCAGGTATAAATACTATCATGAACATACGGGAAAGTTGCCCAAATCTACGAGTGAGTATCCTGCCAGTCAGAGGAACAATAGTACTATTAAGAAAGCTAATTTATGGACGAAATTCCATCTAACGGGGGGATGATGTGGCAACCCAAAATTTTTTTCCTTGTAAAGCCAATCCAATCAACCAAAAGCCAGACTTAATTTCATTGCCTTCTAGCCTTGTTAAGGGTCATTCTAATGAGTTCTAAGCCTAGTACATCCAAGGAATGAGTATTAGGAAGTATCTGCTAAAGTTCGTGGAGTTGCATTCGAGCCAAAAACTCCATCACAAGGAGTTCATGGCCACAAAATGGAGTTTACGGTCGTAAACTCTATGTGGTTCGTAAACTCCTTCCCATAAGTATCTTTATCCTTCATTATTCTTCATTTCTTCCACTTTCAATTCAATAAATACCATTCTCTCTCAAGTATCATCGAGTTCTTTATCCTAGATCTTCAAAAACGTAAGTGTTTCTTCCATCTTTGAGGTGTTATCCTTCTTAATCATGTATCATCCTTTGATTCCATCCATGAAAATCAACTTTTGAGTAGATCTTAAAGATCTTCATCTTTCACCAAGAACACCAAGAACACACACTTGTTCTTGGTGGCCGAAAACACCCATAAAGGCTTCCAAATCGTGAGTATTCCTTCTATGAACTTGTTATCTAGTAGAATCACAAGCCTTAATACGTGGATCAAACAATTTGTGGATAATCCCTAGGAGTTTACGGCCGTAAACTCCCTTGGTCGTTAACTCCCTAGGTCGTGAACTCTGTGGCCGTGAACACCCTTGTGTGGCCGTAAACTCCCTTTAGTCAATCACATGTGATTGTAACACTTCCTAGCCAGTGTTTCCTAGTCCCTTAGAGTGTTTCCATGAATGTTAGTTGTTAAAAACACTAACTACATGCCTATATATGCCATTATTTGTAATTTAGGACTCATTTGTGTCTCGGGAAGTCATTCGTGGAACTTCACATCCTCACGCAAATCTTCATTTGAATCACCCACATAAGGTGAGTTCATACCCCTATAATCAATCTTTTAAACTGTTTTAAATGCTTCTAAGGGGGAGGGGGGAATACAAGTTAGACATAATGATTATTGTGTAAATGTTTTGTTATAAACATCTTTTAAATAATGGCTTATGTAATTATAAGTGATCAAAACATTTCAAAAACTCTTTTAAAGTTATGCTACTTTGTAGTTTACAAAACTCCGTTTTTGAAATACAAACATAATTGAATAGATAAAATGAGCCTTTTCTTCAAATTAGAACCAGTTCAAGTAAACATACTAGTAAACTATAATGGGTATAGTTTAGAGGGTCAGTTAACACTAGAACATAGAAAACATGCTATAAAGAGAAACAGGGTGGAAGATACAATACACGATAACAGAAAGAACCAACTAAATACTACAACAGAAGATCAAATCATGATTAACAATATTATACCAATTATCACTAACTCTTGTAGGGAGAGCGTATAGTATTGGTACAACGACATCACATTATGACCTTAATAAAACAAAATAGTTTTAAGGTAGTCAATACTTCAGTTGTGTTAATTTAAAAGACAATTGAAGACTTACATCAATACAAGCGACCAACAGAACAGTCGAGTCATAGTACATTCAGTAGAAAGGGGGCCTATATTGCTAACTTTATGATTCCTTAGTAGTATACATCAGGGATATATATTAATTGGGTCTGACAGATAGTAGGACGTGTGCTTTCCGCTTCATTTCCTGTTCCTTGTTAGGTTGTGGGCTTAAAGCATATGCACCTAGTCCACTATCTATTCGACCTTAGCTATATATATATATATATATATATATATATATATATATATATATATATCGTATACACCAAGTAATCATAAGGGGTACCACGTATAGGTCAGGTCATAATATACAAATTCAGTACATTGTTTTCTAGTACAAAAAAATACATTTCAGATAGAACATGAAGTAGACTAAACTAGAAACTTATCAGAAAAAGGGTTTAATCCATTTTATTAAATCAGTATAACTTAAAGGACCTTAGGTGGTTAATTATATAATACCCTAGTTTATACATCAAGGTTATATATAATTAATACCCGGTAGATAGTTGGATGCGTGCTTTCCGCCTTACTTCCTGTTCCTTGTTTGGTTGTGGGCTTAGGGTAGATTCACATAACAAACTATCTATTCGATATTAGATTATATATAGCTAGTATAAACTAAGTGATTATAGAAGGAACCATTATGGTTACCATTTTTATTAAAAGAAATAAGGGTTTTCTTAAGGAATGTTTTCATCAAATATAAAGGAACTATTGCAGTTAACTCCGTGAGTACCAAGTGAATACGCCAGGGTTATATACAACGATGACCTAACAAGCAATGTGATGTGTGCCTTTCGCCTCATTCCATGTTCCTTGTTTGGTTATGGGTTTAGGGCAGATACACACAATCAATTGTTTGTTTACTCTGGGTTTTATATAACTTTTATCCATTTAGTACTCATAGAATAGATTGTAGAGTCATTTTTACTTAAATTTCATCATATCAGAAGATATAGGATCTTCTGGAGGAGCAGGCGAACTCTTCTAAAAAGAACTTACAACTTACTTAACATCACTAAAATCTTATGAACTCACCAGCTTCAATGCTGATCAACTCTTTCAAAATAACTTGTATTCTCAGGAAACCAGTAGACAGGTACACACATTGGGATTCAGAAGATGGAGCATAGTAGCTTCATGTCTTGTTTTGTTATTTACATATGTAGTCTATGTTATGTGAACCACATAGCTTGTAAACACTTTCTTTCTAATGAAATGGTTGTTTATTACTTTGATTACTATGATGCATGTCTTGTGATACTAAACATAACGTCCTCCGCCCCCAAATGTTTCCGCTGTTCCGGTTTGGGGGTGTGACACTACTCGCCGAGTTTGGGGTTACCAACTCGTCGAGTTGCTTTATAAAAATGAATAAAATATTATTTAAATGTATACCAGGAAACAAGCATTACAATTCTCCCCCACTTGTCTTAGAATTCTTCCTCGAAGTCTGCTACATCGGGAAACAACTCCGGGTAGTGCTCCTTCATCTCCTCCTCGGGCTCCTAAGCCCACTATGATCCCTTGTGATGCTTCCACTGCACCTTTACTAGCTCCACTCTCTTTTTCCTCAGCTCCTTCGTCTTCTTGTCAAGAATAGCTACCGGTCTCTCGATGTAGTTCAGGCTATCATGAACCTGAATATCATCTAGAGGCGCAACTGTTGAATCATCCACTAAGCACTTCCGCAACTAAGAAACATGAAAAGTGTTGTGGATCTGGATGAGCTCTGTTGGAAGATCCAAATGGTAAGCAACTCGGCCCACCCAGGCCAAAACCCTGAACAGACAGATGTATCTGGGGACCAGCTTTCCCCTCTTTCTAAAGTAGATGACACCTTTCCAAGGCGACACCTTCAGGAGGACCATGTCACCCACCTAAAACTCCAACTCTAAACTCCACTTGTCGGCATAGCTCTTCTACCGACTCTGAGCAGTCTGGAGCCTGCTCCGGACCTACTGGATCCTATCTGTAGTCTTGAGTGCTACCTCAGTACTGCTCATGACTCTTTGACAGACCTCACCCCAACAGATTGGCGTCCTATATTTTCTCTCGTAAAGCATCTCGAAAGGGAGCTCGATCTATGCTGGCGTGGTAGCTGTTGTATACGAAAATTCCGCTAATGGAAGATATGTATCCCAACTGCCACCGAAATCCAAAACACATGCACGCAACATGCCCTCGAGATTCCGAATCGTCCTCTCGCTATGCCCATCAGTCTGAAGGTGGAAAGTGATGCTGAAGTGGAGACGAGTACCCATCACATCGTGGAACCGCTTCCAAAATCTGGAAGTGAAACGAACATGCCAGTCTAACACAATCGAAACAGGCACTCCATGTCGTGCCACTAGCTCACATACGTAGATCTCGGCCAGCTTCACGACCAATATACTCTCCTGAATCGGGATGAAGTGAGCACTCTTGGTCAACCGATCCACAATGACCCATATCGAATCTACTCCACGTGTGGTCCTGGGAAGCTTCGTGATGCAGTCCATAGTGATAACTTCCTATTTCCACACGGGAATGTCTAACGGCTCATCTTGTCGTGTGGGCACTCATGTTCGGCCTTGACTTCCCTGGAAGTCAAGCACTAATCTACGTACCATGCTACGTCCCGCTCCATGCAGGGCCACCAGTAATCAGGGCGAAGATCCTGGTACATCTTCATCGCCCTGGGATGGATGGAGAACCTCGACTTGTGGGCCTCATCCATCAGAACATGTCATACTCTGCCCTAATACGGAACTCAAGCCCTCCCATACAGGGTCAACAACCCACGACTGTCATAATCAAAGGAGGCCACTTGGACTATGATCCGCTCGTACTTCCGGCGCTCCTCCATCAGTCCCTCGACATGCGCCGCCCAAATCTGCTCTAACAATGGAGTAATCATTGTCATCCTCAGACATATGTATCGAATTGGGGCCGCCACTATCACACCCCCGAACCAGACGATGGAAACGTCTGAGGGCTCGCGTGACTTTAATTGAATATCATCACAATGAATATACATGAATCATAACATAAACGTCACCATGCATCAATATATTACAACTGGAATTGTTCACATCAAATACATTGTTTTAACATATAACATAAATTGTTTGAGTGCTTTTAACAACATAACATCCTAACATTACTTCATATTACCCTTCCGCTTACCTGTTACCTGAGAATACAAGTTATTTTGGAAAAAACGTCAACATATGAAGTGTTGGTGAGTTAATAAGCAATGTTGTGATAAAATGTTTTGTGTAGTTTGTAAAACCCAGAAAATCCGATATTTTCTGAAAAGACTTTTGTTTATCAAAGTGTGAAGATCCATAAGTTGATTCATGAATGAGTTCAAAAACATATATGCGAAGGTATTTTGTATTATATTTATAAACATTTCGAGCGAGTAGTATTGAATTCCCCGGAAAACCCGATGTTTTCCGATACTGACAGGTATCCGTGATTTCTGATTTTTGTATTGTCTTAACGAATGATTATTGATTACTCCACATTGTATATCGTCCTAAGTTCGTCTACTTTGATTTCTCACAAGCCTTAGCGAACGAAGAGAAGAGGAGCACTATGTCCCACTACTATCGTAAGTACCTAAGGCTGTCGGGGTTGTGAAAGACACGGTGGTCCAACTCGCATTTAATTGCTTTGACCTTACTAGCCATACTAATGGGCCATTAGGGCCCAATAGCACATAAGATCTATTGAAAGTCTTTTTACACGTAATTGGGTCATAGGAGGCCCAATAACACATAAGCGTTACCCCTTTGGGCCCAAAGATCATTTTGATGGACTTGCAAGATCCATCAAGCATGATTTGAAACTCTCAGCCCAAAGTTTGTAGATTTACTCATCGTAGTTATCGCGTATCTATTGAAGTGTTTGATTTAACGATTGTTGTTTTGTATAGATTCGAGACTGAATCAATTCGTTTATAACGATATTTGGAGTTGAATGTGTATTTGTATTCCATTTTGTCGGTAGTCGTGGATTTTGTATTTTTGACTTAATGAATTAATTTTTTTAAAAGTAGAAGTTTGACCTTTTCACTGCCTTTCTTTTTATAAAATAACAATTTTAGTCCTTTATATAAAAGAATTTTCATTTTTAGTCCTTAAAAAATTTTCTTGAAACTTTTGCATCATAAACTTGTCAAAAAGACCGTTTTAACCCAAAATTTATTTTGTTAACAGATTCAGCCCTTACAGATTAGTATTTCTTGGTTAAAACCCCATTTTCGCAACTTTTACAGTTTTGGCCCAAAATCCAAAAAACTTTACATTTTTGGTCCTTTTTGATAGTGAAAAGCATTTTTGACCGTTGAAATAGTTTTATTATGCTATTTGTCCCCTGATTTGAAGAAAGTTGCATTTCAGCCCCTTAATTTGACATTTTTTGCAATTTTAGGCTTATTGGGCCAAAAAGCCCAAAATTAGCCCATTAAGCTAAAAAATTACATTTCAAGTCCTTTGAAATTTTTATTATTCAGAAAAACCATTATGGAAACTGTTTTGACTCTTATCGCCCTTAAGAAACCGTGACTTGACCATTTTTAACCCTAGTTTTGTATATTCGACATTTTAGGCCCAAAAATGGATTTTTATGTTGAAATATGTTTATCATAATCTTATAGATTATTATCCTTGACTTGTTTAGTGTATAATAACTTAGATTATGTTTGTTTCTCTTCTCATATCATAGATCTTGAGATTCACTCCTTTTTAGTTACATATTTATCACAAAAACACATAAATATACACATACATGCATAAAAATCACACATAGCACACATATACATATAGATCTACACATTTTCTTGTATTCTCCCCCATAAAACACATGAAAACCGAAAAGAGAGGGGTATGAAGCTCACCTTGAGTTGTGGTTTCGGTTTTTGAAGGAAGAGATGAAGAAATTTCGATCCTAGCAAGTCCTCTTGGTAAATCTCGAATTTAGATGATTTCTAAGAGAGTGATCATGATTTTGTATAGATTAGGAAGAGGTTTTTGATAAAAACAAAGAATCTAGATCATAGATCCAAGCATGAACTTACCTTAGATGATGAATTTGTGGAAATATCTTCTTGAAAAACCTCCTAATTTCGAGAACTTGATGAAGAGTGGAGGGAGTTTCCTTGAGAGAGTTTTGAGTGAAATGTGTGTGTGTTTGTGATGTGTTCGTCCGAGAGAAGAAGAGAGAGTACATGAAGTGATGGTTGTATGGAAGCATGAGACTTTTGCATGGAAACCCAACAAGTAATAGTGAGGTGGCAAATGAAAAGTCAACTCTTTCTTCTTGGGTTGTTGGGCCGGGAATGGAGAGGAGAAAGGAAGAACATTGGGCCTTGCATGCTTATGCCCATATCATGATTTAATTAGATGATTTTTGGCCCAACATAAATCAAAGAATGATTTTTATGACCTATTAGGGCTAAATTAAATTGGTTGTGACCCAATAAGGCCCATTAAAGTTAACCTAGTTTATTTTAGTCTTATAAGGCCCAAGATATTAAGTTTCATGTATATGGGTCCAACTAGGGCCCATTTGAGAGTTCTAGGTTCAAGATAGTTAAATTGGAAACTTATTGGTCCATTAGGTCCAATAAGGAAATCCTAGTCCAAAATGGACTTAAACCGGGATTTCAAGGTTTCCACTTCTTTGTTGACTATTTGTAGTGCTTGAATGAAGTATTTGATGAAGTTTTGTTGTTATTGAATAAGCATCATACATGCTTTCATATTGTTGATTCATAATTGATATAAGTGTTGTAGTTACAAGGCCTCAAAATTCCTAGTTGTGACAGCCACTACCTTCCAGCTCAGGGCATCGACCACTACCTTGGCTTTTCCTGGGTGGTAAAGGATCTCACAGTCACAGTCCTTCACCACATCTAACCACCGACGCTATCTCATGTTCATATTCGGCTGATCCATGAGGTACCTCAAGCTCTTGTGGTCCGTGTAAATGGTGCAACGAACCCCATAGAGGTAGTGCCACCAAATCGTGAGGGCTAAAACCACAACCCCCAGCTTTAAATCATGTGTTGGATACTTCGCCTCCTGAGACTTCAACTGCGTCGAAGCGTAAACTATCACGTGACCTCGCTACATCAAAACCGCACCCATGCCCGTGATCAAAGTGTCACAGTAAACCACTAAGTCGTTGACGCCCTCTGGAAAAGATAGAATCGGTATCTCGCATAACCGCTGTCTGAGAGTCTCAAAGGCTGCCTGTTGCTCAGGCCCCCAACAGAATGTCACCGACTTCTCGGTCAATCGGGTAAAAAGAACAACGATCTTAGAGAAATCCTGGATGAATCTCCGGTAGTAACCCGCTAGACCAAGAAAACTCTGAATCTCAGTTGGAGACCTCGGAACCTCCTACTACATCATGGACTCTATCTTGGCCGGATCGACCAAAATACTCTTCTGATTGTCAAAGTGCCCCAGAAACTGCACCTTGCGCAACCAGAACTCACACTTGGAGAACTTTGTGAAAATTCTCTCCCTCCTCAGAGTCTCCAGCACCTCCCTCAAGTGCTCTTTATGTTGCTCCTGAGTCTTGGAATAAACCAAGATATCATCGATGAAGACTATCATAGACCGATCTAGCATAAGTCTGCATACGTGGTTCATGAGGTACATGAACGTAGCAGGAGCATTGGTGAGCCCAAATGACATCACCACAAACTCATAGTGACCATATCGAGTCCTAAAAGTTGTCTTTTGAACATCGTCATCTCTGACTCGCATTTGGTGATAACCCGATCGCAGACCAGTCTTGGAGAACCATGATGCACCCTGTAGTTGGTCAAACAAATAATCAATCCTCTAGAGAGGATAACGTTTCTTCATTGTTACCTTATCCGGCTCCCACTAGTCTATACACATACGATGTGACCCACCCTTCTTCTTTACAAACAGGATTAGGGCTCCGCATGGCGAACTGCTCGGCCTGATAAATCCCTTGTCTATCAGCTCCTACAGTTACGTAGACAAATCCTGCATCTCAATAAGAGCCAACCGATATGGTGCCTTGGCTATCGGAGCCGCATCAGGGACTAGGTCAATCCTGAACTCAACCTGTATCTCCAGAGGTATCCTAGGGAAATCCTCCGGGAATATGTCCGAGTACTCTCGCACGATTGGTACATCATCCATTGTCGCCTTACCCTTATCCGAGGATCTGTAACATAGGTGACATAACCTGCGTAACCCTGCTAAAAGTAGCCCCTCACTCTCGCTGTTGAACATAGGGTCAGCCCACCCTATAACCTCTCGCCCTGAATCACTAACCATCCCCCACTAGGAGTCCAAACCCTCACTAGCTGTTGCTCGCAGCCGATCACTGCCCCATTGAGGCTCAACCAGTCCATACCAACTATAACCTTATTCCTTCGCAAGGGAATAAGGAATAAATCCACATAAAACTGCACATCGAAAAACTGCAATGTACATCCTCGGTGAACCCTCGCGACCCGAACAATACTATCATCTGCTATCTCTACGTCAAGTGGGCAATGCAGCTCCCCTGGAGCCCCTACGAATCGCTTGCTGAGAGCGAGCAACACAAAAGATTAGGTAGCTCCCAAATAAAACAGTTCCAAAGCTGATATATCGTTTACTAAGAACAATCCTATAACAAAACACATAAACATAAGCAATAATCAATACAAATAAAGAGATAAGGAGAAGATACATACTGTCACCACATCATGAGCTGCATGTGCCTCTTCTGCTGTCAACTGAAAGGCCCTGCTCTTCGCCACAGGCGCCTCTGGCTGTCCCTGACAGCTGTTTGTAATCCTCAACGTAGCAGGAGCGGGTGCTACCACCTGCCCTGCTGCTGCTAAACTCGGGTACTGGGACCGCTTGTGTCCCCTTTGATTGCACTGGAAGCAAATCAGATCTGATACTGTCATGGTGGTGGTAGTAGTTGTACAATCTCTACTCACATGACCAGTTCGGCCGCACTTAAAGTAGCCTGAACTCCCTTCCATGCATGTCCCCTCGTGCAACTTGTTGCATTTTCCACAACGACTGTGGCCCTGCTGACTCCTAGGTCTATGGTCTGATACCTTGGGCTTCTTTCCTACAGTCCCTGAATGAACACCCTCTGGTTTTTTCTTCCTCTCCATTTCTAAATCTAACTCTCTCTCTCTCTCTCTCTCGCTCTCTCTCTCCCCCTAGCAATCATATCTTCCAGCGTCTTACAGCTGGATCGGCTCACAAACCAGCGAATATCACTCCGCATCATCTCATAGTATCGGGCCTTCTTCATCTCCTTGTCCGCTACATACTACGGAACGAGAAGGGCCCTCTCCCTGAACATAGCGGTGATCTCAGTCATCGTCGTCTGCTAGAGATCCTGGAACTCCCTAGCAAGCTGTTGCACCTCTATCACAGGTGCAAACTCAGCTCTAAACCTAGCCGAGAAATCACTCCAAGTCATAGTGTCAAGGGCAGCATCACCCAAACCATGCCCAAACTCCTCCCACCAGTCGCGTGCCGTGTCCTTTAGGAGACAGGAAGCAAGTCAGACCTTGTCCCCATCGGGACATCTGTTGGTATGGAAACCATTGGCGACATCAACCAACCATCTGGAGCTAGCGATGGGGTCCCAAGCCCCATGATATTCGGGAGCTCCACAAGCTCTGAACTCCCTGGACGTCAGTGTGCACGACCCCATCATGGCCGCCACCTCAGCGCGGAAAGCACTCGATCTCTCATCCAAAAGCTCCAAAATACCCTCCTTGATCATGCCGAAGATCACAGGTTTCTGATCCATAATACTGTGCATGACCTCAGATGAGATGAATTCCTTCATTTGGTCATCTAGCTGCCTGACTCCAGAACCTGAGCCAGATCCCTCACCGATGCCTGAACTGCCGACTGGTCTAGTACGTAGTATCACCATACTGAAAAACACACCATAACAAACATCAAAAGACTCATCATATCTCGAGGGATCACATATACTACAAGTTCCCTAGATTCATCTCAGCCTTCCTTGATTCGAGTATGTATCATCTACTTTCAGTAGTACGGGCCCATACTACCTTCCACATCTATCCGTACTTTCCTCAAGAACTGCCTTGACTTCACCAAGTCCCTTCTACTATTGCTGCTTCACGTGCTAATCTCATCCTAGGCTTGGCCTAGGGTAATCACCACCCTACTTTCCTATTGGATTAGGTGTCTAATCCCATAACTATTTTTGGTATGTAGTTGATTTGATTATGAGCATGGCCCTTTTGGGTTGCCTTCACTCATGCAATTTAATAGGATGACAAGAGGAGAGAGAGTAGGATTTATTTTATGAATAATAAATTAGTACTCAAAATGTTTTTATTAATATATTACAAGATTAATATATTATTTGTAAATCATATTATTTAATTAGTATTGATGAGAAATTAATTTGGAATTAATTTAGTGGTCAAAAGAGACTGATTAAATTAAGGGGACTGATATTGCAATTATCTGATAGTTGCTAGTTGGGCTATGGATTCCTAATAAAAGGGATTGGACAAAATCTATGGAAGCTCATAAAGATTTAGTCCAAAGGGGCCTTCTAGAAGGGCTCGATGGATTGCATAAGGCCTAAGTAACGAAATTAGGGTTTCCACCATAAAACCCTAATAGCCTCAACTATAAATACACCTCTTATCATGTGGAATTGGGCTCTATGTCTTCTTTGAGTTACCCTAGCCGATTTCACCTCTCTCCCAAGTCATCCTCCTTGCATTGAGTGTTTGTGACTCCATTAGAAGTGCAACACTTGGGGCACTAGGCTTTCAAAAGTCAAGATCAAGAAGGATTAAACTTGTTATTGCTACATAATAAGAGAGGTAAAGTTGCTAACCCTAATCATATATGATTTTCAAATTATGTATGCTAGTAATAGGGTTATTGCTTTGGTATTCATAGTTTTATGTTTATAATAGAAAAACCTAGATCCAAATCAATTAGGGTTGCATGTATACCATAGGAATGATGTTATGCTCAAAACCCTACAGTGGTATCAGAGCCTAGGTCATTTTTCTATTGAATAGATGCAAAAGTGAACTGCCAAAGATCAAGAAATCGAAGATTTTGCTGTCTGACAGGGTCTGCTCGACGAGTCCATGTATGGACTCGACGAGTTGCATGAACTTGACGAGTTGCATGAACTCGACGAGTTCCATAGTGGACTCGACGGGTCCAGGGTTCTGTTGCCGGGATTTCGATTTTTGGCCAAATTTTGATTAGGATAATTACCAAAACTCGTTTTTATTGCCTAAAATTGATTTTTATGATTGGTATGAGATATCCATATCAAAATTGTTGGATTTGGTTAAATATGGATAATATAGGATTATTATGATTCAAATATTTGACCTAGTAATTTTGAAAAAGTTTTAAATTACACCCTTTTGATTTTATAGTATAAATTTGAAATTAAAAGTTTAGTTTTTGAAAATTTAAATAGTTAAACCATAATATTTTGAAAGGTTTCAAAATTTTTCCTCAAGTTTTGGAATTTATAATTTAATTAAAAGGTATTAATTTTGAAATATTAAATTCTAAAACCCTAGTGTTTTGAAAAGTTCAAATTACACCCTTATGAATTTTATTAAATTAATTAAGAGTTTAATTAAAAGAGAGAATTAATAAACCCATAATTGTATGGTTTAAGTTTAATTAAATTAAAAGTCTAATTTATTAATAGATTAAACCACTTAGTATTTTAAAAGTGTAAAATACAACCTTATAGTATATAAAATTAAAAGTCTAATATATTATATATATGTATAAGTAAAAGTCAGTCTTACTGTTAGTAGGCCTCATTCACGAAGTTGATCTATAAGAGGTGTTTAAGGAAGCGGCCTGTAAAATGACCGCCATTAGGTATCTACTCTTAGCTACCGCACCCTTGACTGGTGAAGGGTCGTTAGTCGAACGGGTAGGATAGGACATAAGCTTCCATTATAAGCATAATGAAATATGAAGTAACTAAACACTTTTATAAATTCCCAAATCTTAGTTACTTTAGGAAAAATATGAATTTGGTGCTAATCCATGAAATTGCACATTGCACCTTGTTGGTCGTTAGCAGAGTGTGTGTGGTTAACCGGTACATTGATTAGGTTATATACGTCTTCAAGAGTACCAAGCTAATTTGCATGGTTATTCACACCTTGTTTGTGATCCTCGGTATCCCAGTCACAAACTTGAAGGACATAATCAATATTAAACGTGTCATTGAAAAGTTCAATGAATCTCAAAAGATCTAGGAGTTTCAATTCATTTAAAACCTAACTTTCATTTTCGATTTTCATGGTGGAAATTGGTAAATCATCATTTACCTACCTTCAAATATTCTGCAACTGGATTACGTCATCCTTCTTCCAAGTTGTAGAATATTATGTTGGGTCCTAGCCTTAATATTTCATTTGGGTGTTATATTAAGGATTGAATCAACTGACTTGAATTTCTCCCGTTTTGTAGATGTTAAATTCTTACAAGTATGGTCTTCCTGAATCCTTTGGAAAAAGCTTTCCACCTGAATATGATGTTCCACGATTGTATCGTGGAAATGGAAATCATTCTTCACTTCCTCCACCTCCTCCAATAATTCTCCCTGACCCACATGTTCGAATTTGAAAAGTTCAAGGTCACTCAAGCCCTGTTGGCAAGCAAACATGAAGATGGAAGGTATGTGTGTGCACACGTCTTGGAGATGACGTCACACACTGATAAGTTGGAAATGTTGGGTGTCGATATCTAAAGGAAGATGGCTGTTGACTTGGTTCTTCAATCACTTCCTGACTCATATAGTGAGTTCATTAAAGATTACTATATGATGGACCACGACGTGACCCTCATTGATCTTACCTATTTGCTTATTTCTGCCGAATCAGCAATGATCTGGCGCACTGGTCAAGCAAATTTGACTGGTAGGTCAACCTCCCAAACTTCTATGGATATTGATGATGGCAACATTGGAAGTACGGAAAAGTCTTCTCTTCCCAATGGAAAGGGATCGGCCAAGGTCAAAAGCGTTTGACTGGATGGTAAAGAGAAAAGCCGAATCTGAAATTTTCCCATGTGTTGTTCCAAAAGAGTCCGTTTGTTTCTATTGTCAAGAGAAGGGGCATTGGTTGCGAAGCTGCCATATCTACTTGTAGGATCGAAAGGATGGGAGAGTCAAGATGTATGACTCTGGTTTAGGTAAAATCCACTATCTAACTATACTGAGTTCCTATTTGTATATTCTTAATACATGATGTGATAAGATTGCATTTTCATGTTTTGTAGGATCGAAGAAAAGAAGGGAAGCTTAAAGGAAAAGTATGTTGAGTCTGATCACAAAGAGATGGATTTCGATCGCATGGTGCGATGATCGGATTCTAGAGCTGTTGAATAGGAGTTATGATAGATTACTTAGGAATATTTAGTAACTTAGTTTTCATTTGTAATTGCGTTGTAAGGACAAGTTTTTTTCCGTGTTTTTATAAATAAAATAAATTTTGATTTTTTGTCTTATTTTTATCTATCCTTGCAATGACTTTTGTGAAAATTGATGTTTGTATGTTTCTATTGTTAGCAATATTGAAAATGGATGTGATTCTTAGTTATGTTATTTGTGGTAGTGTCGAAAATTTACCAAAGAAAGAATGATTCTCATCACCCAAGTTTCAATTGGACAAAAACTTGGTATCATGCAACTAGTATTGTATGATGAATGAGAACCTTCGAATTTGGGAAATTAAGACTAATTCCTTGTCCATATATAGATGTGAGTCAAGTGAAGGACTAGGGAATCTAGGACGCATTGTTGTGCACTAGTCAAGTCCGCCACAAAGAACGATAATAATATTCATCATGATTTGCTAAAAGTTTAGTAAATATTGTTATGCTTAGAAGATTAAGTGTAATTCTGAATCGTTGAAAAGGTTTCAATGTAAAGCAGAAAGAATAGGAAAAATCAATTAGGCAGAAAGATAAAAGTTTCTCCAGTCTAAAAAGAAGAGAGAGTACTTAAGTATCATGTTTTGTGATTAACTTAGTGATTATGAAACCATGTCACAATTGATCCTCTAAGGACACCTTAGCGCACTAGTATGGCTAAGAAGAGGAATCGGAAATTGTTGGAATGGTTAAATCAAAAAGTGAATCATACTTCGTTCCAAAATTGAGTCTTAGAGTTAAACTCCAAGATTGTGACTTGAGTGACACATCTTAAGAAGGTTTATAACACAGTCATCAAATATGGAGTAGAAAATGTCTTCTTATTCCTACACATTTGAAATTGGTAAGTTGTGATGACTTGGATAAGATAAAGACCAACTAGGACCAATTATGTGAAGTGTTTGTCTTGATAAGAACCCACACTAACTCTTGAATATTTGTTTGTCAAGGAATGTTTCTTGAAAAGAGAATCTTATATGTTAAGAGTTCAGTGAGAGTCTTAATGATCTTGAATAACTTCAGGAACTAATCAAGAATGAACCTATTGTCTATCACTATCACATGACTTGAGGTTTATAGCCTATCATGCTGACATATTCTTGTTTCTGTGCCATTTTAGTTGAGTTAACTATGCATGTGAGTTCTATGAGTTCTCATTTGAAAGCATAAAGGCAAATCACGTTAATCAATGAAAGTTCATTGATCTGTATGGGTGAGTTGTTCAACTACTTGGAAGACATGGTATTCCCTTGATGGCAAGAAATAAAGATTGAACAAGTTCAGTCCATATGAGTTTGGATTTGTCACAAACATTGTCTTGTGATGACAAATTCACATGGACAGGAACGCATACACCATAAAATCTAAGTGGTAAGGATTCTCTCCACTTCATGAAAATGATTGTGAGGAAACGCTTTCACTAAGTGGATTTTAAAAAGTTAGAAATTGTGATATTTGCATTCTCAAATTCGATTATGATTACGACATCCCTCTTCATAGTTCGAATTGTGAGAAGTGGCAAATAGTTTGAACATTTAAAACTTATTGTTTTAAGTTATGAAATTGTTTAGACACATATATTAGCTTTCTAATAAAAGGTGTATGAGCTTAGATAAAGCTTATCGAAGCATCTCGTATTAGAAATCTGAACCTTGGTAATGAAAGTCAATAAGTATTGATTTCTAGAAAGTCCAGCTGAATTCTAAATACATGTCAAAGCTAGTGGGATGCTATGCTGGTAAAGATATAATCATCATGTTAGTGGGAGCATGATTATTATGTTAAGTGTTGCGAGCTAGCAATATTAATTATAGAAAACAAAAGTTTCAATTTGAAAAGTTACAGAGGTTGAAAAGTTGTTTTGCTATAATTAAGGGAGAGGAACTTATACTTCATTTCAAATCTAAAAGCTTAGATCGAGAAATTTTAATCAAATTCAGTCAAAGGACATATATGAATGTTATGTTGAAAAGGTTCAACATAAGGAAATTCTATATATGACAATATTATAGCAAAAGACCAGTAAAGTATCGTGTCTTTATGTAGGACATTATGTATCGTATCCCATACGCTTCAAGTATATGATTGATTGCATATGTTGTAATATTCGAACATTTTGATTTTCCAAATGCTTAGGGCATTAAAAGGAAAAAGGATCAGAGCCGGATATGACTAGAATAATTAAACAAATGTCAAGGATGATCTAAGGATTGGTCGTGTCACACCCCCAAACCGGAACGGCGGAAACGTTCAGGGGTGGAGGACGTCATGTGTAGTATCACAACAATTTCATCCTAGTAATCAAAGTAAACACAACCATAACATTAAGATATGAATATTTACATCCGTTTGAAACATAGTTTGTATACATCAAAAGTAACAAAAATATAAAGACGAGACTCCTTATGCTCTGTCTTCTCAAAAGTCAACGAGAGTACCTGTCTACTGATGTCCTGAGAATACAAGTGATTTGGAAAATGTATCAGCATAAACCTGGTGAGTTCATAAGAATGTTTTTGCAATGAAAACCAGTCATTGAATTCTGAAAAATGTATGCATGCTTCCCAAGAAAATCCAATATTTTCTCACATGATTGTTTGTTACTGTATGTATAGTATGCTCTGTTTGAAAACCCTGGCTACCACCAGTATGTATAGTATGTTCCGTTTGAAAACCCTGTCTACCACTAGTATGTATAGTAGTTTTATTACTTAAAATAAAACCAGCGAAGAATAATATCCCGTAAACAAAGGTTAGTTTATACTATTGTGAGTTCGTATAACCATGCTAATCATGGCTGATGACCTTAGCGACGTTTCTTCAGGTGTCGTATGGTATCATATTTGTCACCCCATGCATGCCTGCCTAACTGTAGCTAGCAGTTTAGGTGCAGGATTGTCAGTCCCGAATAGATCTATTCACAAATCTCACGCTCTCTGTGACAACCCGAAATTTCTATTCTAAATCAAACCATTTCAATCCAATAGAAGTAGAGCAGTTACAGTGAAAATTCAGACTTATGGAATAAGTTTGGCAGTTTTAGGGTTTTACACCTAAGGAGTTATTAGGAGAGTGGATGCACTAGGATTTTGTGCAACACTGTAATTCCATTACTCTAGGTCATTAGAATCCATTCCGAGAATAGAAATATTTTCTGCCAAAATCTCAGGACTATAAATAGAATTTTGAACCAAATTGGTTCATTAGTTGAATTCCATTTAGAGAAAAGCCAATTTCTCTCTCACGGATCTTCGGGTTTTCATCCCAGATTGTGAGTCCACTTTCCTAGATGTGTTTTAATACTTGTTATATGCTTAATAACATTATTTACATGTCCAAAATACAAGATCCGGGAGTTTACCGCCCAAGAACGTTCTTGGGGAGTAAACTCCAAAATCAATCCTAAAGGCCATCTAGTCCCATTTCCTTGTTAGGTAACTATCTTAGGGTGTTATGTATGAGCATTAGAGACTAGAAAGAAATCAAAACCATATACATTTCAGGAGTTTACGGCCAAGGATATGCTCTTGGGCCGTAAACCCCTTTTTCAAGGGCTAAGAGTGCCCTAATCACCCCCAAAGGCTTGGACTCTATTTTAGGCAAATACCTTAATGTGTTTAGGACCTAGGAAACATAAGAAAAGCACAAGTATTGAAGAGTTTACGGCCAAGAGTGGTTCTTGGGCCGTAAACTCCCATAAAGGGGTCAAAGGACATCCTAGACACTTCCTTAGGCCATGAGACAATTAGGGCATGTACCCAGATGAGTTTTGGACTAACTAAAACATTTAGAACCCCATGTGTGAGGGAGTTTACGGCCCAAAAGGTTCCAAGGCCGTAAACTCCATAAAATGGTACCATTTGGTGCCATAAACCCTCTTTAAGCCAAGTATTAAAGCCTAGAATTGTTCCTAGTTGTTATAGAGACTTGAAAGAACCATAAGAACCCTCCCAAGGGAGTTTACGGCCGTAAACTCCAAGGGAAAAGGGTCTTTGGGCCGTAAACTCCCCAAAGGAGTCAATATGGTGCCCAAACACTTGCATAGGCCTTGAAACAATTCCCATTAAGGTTGTAGTAATTCAATGTACCATTCCAAGCCTTGGTTGAGAGTTTACGGCCAGGAGCTTACTCCCCTGGGCCGTAAACTCCAATGAATATGGTCTTTTGACCTTAAACTCCAATGAATATGGTCTTTTGACCTTAAACTCCCATTAGGGGCATTGCACTCCTTTGTTGCAACCCATTAGCCTCCTAGCACTTGACCAAAAGTGTTATCCTCGCGCTTAAATGTTATTACTTGTATAATTAGTGTTATAATCACTAATTATTTATATACATATGTTTTCATATGTAATTAGGATCATTGTGTGTGTCTAAGTCTCCACTTGACACTAAGCACTTGTCTGATCCTTCCGTACGATAACAGCCCGTTCAATTCCAGTCACATACTGCAGGTGAGTTCATACCCCTTAACTAATGTTTTAAACTATTTTAAATGTTTTATGGGGGGATACAAGTAGAATCATGCTACTTTTTATGTCAATCACATGTGATTAGTAAGTAGGATTATATTACTTATTACATCAATCACATGTGATTAATATACAGCATTCAAAAGATTTGGCTACTCATTAGCCGTTTTACCAAACAGTTTCCTTCAAATGATTTTTATAAACATTTTATATGTTTCAAACTACTTATTACACTGTACATCTTACTCTGTACATTTCCTTTCAAACTTATTTACAACTGTGTTTCAAACAAATGTTTCCTTATACTTATATTGTTTTATCAAACTTATGCCTTCAATTGTTTTATAGATTGACACCAAGTCGATCTTTCCTTAAACTAATATTTGTGTTTCAAATGTTTTACCAAACTTATTTGTGCTTTTATATTATAAATTACATGCCTCTATATGTATAGTTATATAAGAAATGTTTAAAAGACTTAGGAAGACTATCCACCCTATTTCCTTTTCGCGCCTTGAGATGTGGTCTGGTGGGACATTGGGTATTCGTCCGAAAGTCGTTTAAAGATTTGTTATATATCATGTGTACATATATAGTCATAAAAGGTCTTTCCAGTTCATCCTATGCCCTTGGGTAGCAAGGGTATACATCCACGTCCATACGTACCACTTAGATTACTAGTAAGCTACCATATGGGTAGTTCAGGAAGATACTAGAACCATTACTAGAACGCGATATCATACAATGAGTCAGTTCATTCATGAGTCAATACTTTCTAGAACATTACTGTACATTACATATACATCTATACTAGGACGAGAACGTATACAAGAATACTAGAACGTTTACATTACTATACTTGCTAGATAGAGAGAGCACACATTACAGCTAGCACACATAGAACATTACAGTTCATTACATTGCTATACTTGGTAGAACAGTTCATTACATTACAGCTAGAACAGTACACTACATTTACATATACGAGAATACGTCGATTACGGTGATTTAAATCGGAGCATGACTTAAAACCTCATGACTTGAGTTGCGGCCAGAGTCTCTTGAAGGGGGAGCGTTGAGTTTGCGCATAGATCTATGCTGGATTGACAATCCTACACCTTGCTGCTAGCTACAGCCGGACCTGCAGGTCTGCGGGTGCCAAACGTCATTTCTTTATTACGACCATTCATTATGTCGTTGTTACTAGTCGATAGTATGGCGCAATTTATCACGTAATGCCTTTGCCCAAAATCCGGCCTGAGGTAGTTAGTACGGTAGTAGTCCTTTTAGAGCTACGTTTAGTACTACGTTAATTTTTCTAGTACATATTTTTAGTGATAACCTCACTTAAACATAAATGTACAAACTATATTTTTGGATAATGATAGTTATACTTTGGAAAAATACATACTCTTACAAGAGACACACACACAGAACAGTTAAGTCTTGGTAGAAGACTCCTTTTGTTACTAATAGGAATCATAGGGATTTCTAGGGATTTTCACACGTTTACAGTTGAGCTACAAACATTTTCATACTTATACGAGATTTCTTTCAAAGCAATGTCAAGTCTTAAAAATTATAAGTTTTTACAAATTAAGACACATTAATACTTATGATCTCACCAGCTTTATAGCTGATACTCGCTTTCAAAATTACTTGTATCCTCAGGTCATCATAGACAGGTACCGATGCAAGGAGAAAGGAAGATGGAGCTTATTCAAGACTTATCTTTCATTTTGATTTATGCTTTAGTGTATATCAAAATTTGATAGAATACAATTGTATAATAATTATTTTATTAATGCAATGGATGATGTTGTTGCTTGTTTACTACTTTACATTGTTGTTGATATTATACATGACGTCCTCCGCCCCAGAACGTTTCCGCCGTTCTTGGTTTTGGGGTGTGACACTCTCCCTCCAGGAGACTCTGGCTATACTGAATGTTGAGGATTTTACCAGTACCATGAAGGATACAAATGAAGAGATGTCTCACAATTCTGTATTAACTAGTTTACGTGTTGTTCTGTATCGTGTTCTTGTAATTGAAATCGTTTGTATATTTGGTAGAGTATAAATAATTATACGTAAATTAATTATGTAGTGTTATACTCTTGTTATCTGAACGTAGTAAAGAATATCATAAACTATATCTGTGATAGTTATATAATTGACCAAGTAAGTAGTTTATATCGGTAAAACTAGTAATGAATTTCCCAAACTATACCTATTATAGTTTGACTGAAATGTATTGTTTGTGAAATGTTCTGAAAACTATACAATTATGTTTAGAAAAACGTCCGTTATGCTCTGCATAATACAAAAGGGATAAAATATTTATATATTTTATGAAATTCGTTGGACTGTATTAATTGCATAAGTTTTAACCTTGTTGAAATCCTTTTTGTTTTAGTTCACAAAATCTTTTGTGTTTGGCTTGTATTCCCCCTGAAAACATTTAAAAACCATAAAAGCGTAGGGTATGAACTCATTGTTTGTTGTGCGAAAACGTTGAACTAGAAATGAAGACCCTCGAGTTGTTGTACGTGGCACTTAATGGAATCCTAATATTAAATAAATACATATATGTATCTAAATTAGGGATTTCATTAGATAGAGTGTTAGAAAACACTTGTTTTCGGTTAATGAATGTTACCGAGACTTGGTTGAATTGAGGAAAACGGTTTTTCACCACTTTGGAAGTGTTTACGGTCGTGAAGGGGGTTTACGGCCGTGAACAGGGTTTACGGCCGTGAACTGTCTTTCAAAGGGTTTACGGCCTTTGAAGGTTTGAAGTTTATACCGCCGTAAACTCAAGAACCAGGGTGCTGGTTTGGAGGAAAATCGTGTTGCGGATGCTACAAATCTACTCCTAATGATGATTTTTGATGATTTTTGGAAGGAATAGGGTGTTTTTGGGAGTTTATGGTCAAGAGTCTAAAGAGAGAAAGAGAGAGTTTTCGGCCAAGAAGGTTTAAATGCGGGTGGGGGTCTATATATATATATATATATATATATATATATATATATATATATATATATATATAGGATAGGGGTAGGGTCGCTGGTGGGATCCACCTCGCACCAACCGCAAACGGATTTACGGTCGTAAACTCGTTCTGGCCGTGAACATGGTGTTTTTCGAGAAAAGTTCGAGTTTTTGCATGATTTCCGGTTTCCGACTTGCATAAAATATTATTTACTTAAAACGTACAAATTTTCCCAAAACCAAATTGACGGGAATTCAATAAAATTCAAATTTTATTAACGGAAATCGGTTAAAGATAACGATAAAAGTTTCGGGTTGTCACATCATCCCCCCGATAGAGGGAATTTCATATCGAAATTCAAACATAGAATACAAATCATGGACTCGGAAAAAGATGAGGATGTTTCTGTTTCATTTGATCTTCGCGCTCCCAAGTAAATTCAGGTCCCCGCTTGGCATTCCAGTGAACCTTCACTATTGGTATGCGACTTTGTTTCGTTCGTTTGATCTCATGATCCATGATTTCGACTGGTTCTTCCACAAAGTTAAGGTTCTCATTGATCTTGATCTTATCAAGAAGGATCACAAGGGTTTCGTCAGATAAACACTTTTTAAGGTTCGAGACGTGGAAGACAGGATGAATATTGTTAAGCTCTTGTGGTAAACGAAGTTTGTATGCTACGGGACCGATCCTAGCGAGGATCTTGAATGGTCCTATGTATCTCAGATTTAGCTTTCCACACTTTCCGAAGCGTATCATGTCTTTCCATGGTGAGACCTTCAATAGAACACGGTCACCAACCTGGAACTCCAAGGGTTTTCGTCTCTTATCGGCGTAGCTCTTTTGTCTATCTATTGAAGCCTTTAGTCTTTCCCGGATTTGTATGATCTTTTTTGTAGTTTCATGAATGATTTATGAGCCTGTGAGAGTGTTGTCAGGGACTTTCCTTTTGACTAGCTGCGCGTCGCCCACCTCAGCCCAGCACAGAGGGGATCTGCACTTACGACCATACATGGTTTCAAATGGCTCAGCCTTAATGCTGGTGTGATAACTATTGTTATAGGATAATTCAACCAAGGACACATGCTCTCAACATGTTTTCCAAGGTCTGAATGTTCCTCTCACTCTGCCCATCTATTTGGGGATGGTAAGTTGTACTTATATCCAGTTTAGTTCCAAGAGCCTTCTGCAGTGACTGCCAAAATCTCGAAGTGAATCTACTATCTCGATTGGAGATAATGGATGCAGGCACACCGTGCAGGTGAACTATCTCTTGGATGTAGATTTGTGTAAGTCTTTCCATTTTGAAAGTTTCTTTGATTGGCAGGAAGTGGGCGGATTTGGTCAATCGATCGACTATTACCCACATGGTATCGTACTCACTCGGAGATTTGGGCAATTTAGTGATAAAATCCATAGTAATCCTCTCTGACTTCCACTCAGGTATTTCCGGCTGTTGAAGCAAACCTGAGGGTTTTTGATATTCAACCATTACCTTGGCGCAAGTCAGGCACTTGCCCACGAAGTTAGCGATCTCTGCTTTCATGTTTGGCCACCAATATAACTTCTTGAGATCTAGGTACATCTTATCCGAATCTGGATGAACGGAGTATCTAGTCTTATGAGCTTCGTTCATGACAACCTCCCTGAAACCACCGAACTTTGGGGTCTAGATCCGGTCCATGAAATAATAGACTCCATCTCCCTTGATCTCTAAGTTTTTTTCCATCCCCCTCAAGGCTTCTTCCGGCATGTTCTCTGGCTTTAAGGCCTCTAGCTGAGCCTCTTTGATTTGAACGGATAGATGGGAATGGATGCTCATTATCAGTGCTTTCACTCTACGACTTGAGTATTCTTTCTGGCTAAGGGCGTCAACTACCACATTGGCCTTACATGGATGATAGCGTATCTCGCACTCATAATCACTGAGTAACTCTACCCATCATCGTTGCCTCATGTTTAACTCTTTCTGGTCGAAAATGTGTTGTAGGCTTTTATGGTCAGTGAAAACAGTGTGCTTGGTTCCGTAGAGATAATGTCTCTGTATCTTTAATGAGAAGACTACTGCTCCCAACACTAAATTGTGAGTTGTATAGTTGATTTTGTGTGCTTTCAGTTGCCTTGACGCATAAGCAATAACATTTCCTCGTTGCATGAGCACATAACCTAGGCCTTGATTGGATGCATCATAGTAGACAACAAAGTCATCCGTCCCTTCGGGCAGAGACAGGATAGGCGCGCTGCATAAGGCCTGCTTTAATGTTTGAAACGCAGTGTCTTGCTTTTCTTCCCAACAAAAGGGTACAACTTTTTGAGTCAGGGTGGTTAGAGGCTTAGCAATTATGAAGAAATTTTGGATAAACCTACAATAGTAGCCAGCGAGGCCCAAGAATTGACGGATTTATGTGGGCATCTTTGGTGTCAACCAACTCTCAATTGCTGATTTTGGAAGGGTCTACGTGTATGCCTTCCTCGCTTACCAAATGACCAAGGAAAGTTACTTTTCAAATCCAGATTTGGCACTTAGAGAATTTTGCATATAGGTTTTCCGCCCTTAGGGTTTCCAGCACTAGCCTCAAGTGCTGCCTATGATCTTCCTCGCTTTGGGAATAGACAAGTATATCATCAATAAATACTATCACGAACTTGTCTATGAAAGGGCGGCACACCCGATTCATCAGACCCATGAATACCGTCGGTGCATTGGTTAGACCAAACGGCATTACTACAAACTCATAGTGACCATATCGAGTCCGAAATGTTGTTTTAGGAACATCACCCTTTTGGACTCGTAGTTGATAGTACCCTGATCTTAGGTCTATTTTCGAGAAGTAGTTGGCTCCTTGAAGTTGGTCGAAGAGGTCGTCGATTTGGGGAAGAGGATAACGGTTTTTAATGGTAAGATTGTTCAGTTCGCAATAATCAATGCATATCCGAAAAGATCCATCCTTCTTTTTCACAAATAAGACCGGGGCTCCCCAGGGTGAGGAACTCGACCTGATGAATCCTTTGTTGAGTAGCTCATTGAGCTGGCTGGATAATTCTTGCATTTCTGCTAGCGTTAGACGGTATGCGGATTTAGCTATAGGGGTAGCTCCGGGGATTAAGTCGATGTGGAACTCGACTTAGCGCTCAAGAGGGATTCCCGGAAGCTCTTCGGGAAAGACATCAGGGAAGTTGCAAACTTCAGGCATGCTCTAGAGGTCTTTAACTCATGTTTTTGATTAATGACATGGGCTAGGAATGCATAGCACTCCTTTTGTAGATATTTTTGAGCTTTGATGCACGAAATGATATGGAGGTTTGAGCTAAGTTTATCACCATAAATAATGAGAGTTTCACCAGAGGGAAGATTGAGGCGAATGGCTTTTTCATAATAAAGGATATCAGCACGATTGGAGCTCAACCAATCCATGCCAATGATGACATCGAAGCATTTTATGGAAACTGGCATAAGATCGATTGGAAAGGAATGGTCGTTTAGTGTAAGGGTACAACCGATGAACACGTCGTTAGTGCTCTCTTTCTTACCGTTTTCCATCTCAAGAGTGATTGTTTCAGTTAAGGGCTGGGGTTTATATTTGAGAAGATGCTTGAATGCATGACTAACAAAACTTCTCTCCGCACCAGAATTGAAAAGAATGCATGCATAAGAGTTGTCAAGGAGGAACGTACCCGTAACAACAATGGGATCAACAACTGCCTCTGCCTGACCCATTGCTAGCACTCTCCCTGTGTTTCTAGCTGTTGTCGCCTTCGGGTAATTTCTCTTGTAGTGCCCGATCTCCCCACAACCATAATAGGCTTGACCAATACCCGCTCCAGAGGTCTGGTTAGTGGTTTGGACTTGTGTCTTGCAACCTCGAGCTGTGTGCCCTTTCTTGCCACAGCTGTTGCACAACATTTCACGGCATTTCCCGTGATGATGATAGTTGTACTTGTCACACCGAGGAAGGGTACCATCATATCTATTGGTAGGTGCTTGAGCTACAGGAACAACGACAGGAGTGGTAGCAGCATGAACTGCCACTACTTGCTGTTTCTTGGAGGGCTCCTGCTAAGACTGGCCCTTTCGCTTGTTCCAAAACTTTCTCTTCCCACCACTAGCCTTTGGTTGTTCAGGAGCGGTTGCCACTTCGTCTAGATCAACCCCATGATCTATCAGGGTCTGGGCCAGACACTTGGCGCTGTCGAATGTGGAAGGCATAACAGCCAAGACATTTCCTTAAGTTAGGGGCGTCAATCCCCAAATGTATCTCTCTATATTTTTACTTTCCGGGGTGACCATTCTCAGACAGAGAAGAGCCAGATCACAGAATCTAGCTGTATACGAGGCAATGTAGGAACCTTTCATCTTCAGATTCCAAAGCTCGTGCTCCAACTTCTGCATCCCGCCCCTTGGATAGTACTCTGCGAGCATGAGTTCCTTTCAACTTTCCTAACCCATGACATTTGCCACTGGCAGGGTTAGGGATTTGACTCGACCATTCCACCAGGTCAATGCTCTATCGGTGAAGGTGCAGGCGGCAAACTTCACTTTGTTTGCTTCGGAGCACGCACAGATCTCGAAGACTGATTCGATCTTCTCGATCCATCGGGTGAGGGAAATGACACCTCCATTTTCGTCGAAGGATTTGGGTTTCGCGTTCATGAAATCTTTGTAGGAACACTCCTTTTGGTGCCCCTAACCACCTTTAAGATTTTGGGGATGGGTACCACCTCCCGACCCGCTAGAGCCGCCAGGATTTATCTGTGACATTGCAGCAGCCACAACGGCTGTTACTGTTGCCTGGAACATGGATGGATCGAACTGAGGAGGTAGTGGTGTTGGATCTGTTGGGGGATTATTGTTCTTTTTGTTGGGTCTTTTCTTCGGAGGCATCTTGATCTAAAAAAAATAATTAGGAATAAGAGGATGGTAAGTCCCCAAGACTTTTAAATCAAAGATATGAAACAAGGTATATCTCAACCTGATAGATAAAGTGTTCTACTAAGCGATAAACAGAGAAAGTTACTAATAAAAGTAAACTATCGCTAGGAAGAAATGAGCAGCAACACTTTGAATGAATCTCTACAATGTATTTGGTTCAAACTAAAATACTCCTATAGTATTTTAAGTTGTATGTTTTGTGCTATCGATATCTGTTGTATATACTTGGTAAGTTTTAGGCCTGCTGTAACGCCACAGTCACTCCAAACCACATGTTGGTCATGTCTCGTATAAATATAGTTGATTAGGCTATATTGACCCTAGACATGATTACATAACTGCCCAGGTTTAACCGCAGTGTCCAGCATCCCAATACTTTTGTTTTGTTCTACTTATGATACTATTTCTGGTACTATGTATACTTGTATATTTCTTATAAAATACTTATATTTTAAAAGTGTACTTTTAGTTCAAAACACTTCGGCCCCTTAGCGTTTATAGTTGTATACCATGTAAGGTTTGGTATATTTAGTTCACTATAAACAATAGCTCTGATACCAGTTTGTCACACCTCCAAACTGGAACGATGGAAACGTTCAGGGGTGGAGGACGTCATGTGTAGTATCACAACAATTGCATCATAGTAATCAAAGTAAACACAACCATTACATTAAGATATGAATATTTACATATGTTTGAAACATAATTTGTATACATCAAAAGTAAAAAAATATAAAGGCGAGAGTTTGTATGCTCCGTCTTCTCAAAAGCGGGCGAGAATACCTGTCTACTGATGTCCTGAGAATACAAGCGATTTGGAAAATGTATCAGCATAAAGCTGGCGAGTTCATAAGAATGTTTGTGCAGTGAAAACCGGTCATTGAATTCTGAAGAATATATGCATGCTTCCCAAGAAAATCCAATATTTTCTTACATGATTGTTTGTTACTGTATGTATAGTATGCTCTGTTTGAAAACCATGGCTACCACTAGTATGTATAGTATGTTCCGTTTGAAAACACTGGCTACCACCAGTATGTATAGTAGTTTTATTACTTAAAATAAAACCAACGAAGAATGAAATCCCGTAAACAAAGGTTAGTTTGTACTATTGTGAGTTTGTATAACCATGCTAATCATGACTGATGACCTCAACGATGTTTCTTCAGGTGTCATATGGTACAACATTTGTCACCCCAGGCACGCCTACCTAACTGTAGCTAGCAGTTTAGGTGTAGGATTGTCAGTCCCGAATAGATCTATTCATAAATCTCACGCTCTCCCTCCAGGAGACTCTGGCTATACTGAATGTTGAGGATTTTACCAGTACCACGAAGGATACAAATGAAGAGATGTCTCACAATCCTGTATTAACTAGTTTACATGTTGTTCTGTATCGTGTTCTCGTAATTGAAATCGTTTGTATATTTGCTACAGTATAAATAATTATACGTAAAATAATTATGTAGTGTTATACTCTTGTTATCTGAACGTAGTAAAAAATATCATAAACTATATCTGTGATAGTTTATATAATTGACCAAGTAAGTAGTTTATATCGGTAAAACTGGTAAAGAATTTCCCAAACTATACCTATTATAGCTTGACTGAAATGTATTGTTCGTGAAATGTTCTGAAAACTATGCAATTATGTTTAGAAAAATGTCCCTTATGCTCTGCATAATATAAAAGGGATAACATATTTATATATTTTATGAAATTCGTTGGACTGTATTAATTGCATAATTTTTAACCCTGTTGAAATCCTTTTTGTTTTAGTTCACAAAATCTTTTGTGTTTGGCTTGTATTCCCCTTGAAAACGTTTAAAAACCATAAAAGCGTAGGGGTATGAACTCACTGTTTGTTGTGCGAAAGCGTTGAACTGGAAACGAAGACTCTCGAGTTGTTGTACATGGCACTTAATGGAATCATAATAACAAATAAATACATATATGTATCTAAATTAGCGATTTCGTTAGATAAAGTGTTAGAAAACACTTGTTTTCGGTTAATGAATGTTACCGGGACTTGGTTGAATCGAGGAAAATGGTTTTTCACCACTTTAGAAGTGTTTACGGTCGTGAAGGGGGGTTTACAGCCGTGAACTGTCTTTCGGAGGGTTTACGGCCTTTGAAGGTTTGAAGTGTTTACGGTCGTAAACTCAAGAACCGGGGTGATGGATTCGAGGAAAAACGTGTTCCGGATGCTCCAAATCTACTCCCAATGACGATTTTCGATGATTTTCGAAAGGAATAGGGTGTTTTTGGGAGTTTACAGTCAAGAGTCTAGAGAGAGAAAGATAGAGTTTTTGGCCAAGAAGGTTTAAATGAGGGTGGGGGTCTCATATATATAGGTTGGGGGTAGGGTCGGTGGTGGGATCCACCTGGCACCAACCGCAAACGGGTTTACGGCCATACATGGCGATAAACTCGTTCTGGCCGTGAACATGGTGTTTTTCGAGAAGAGTTCGAGTTTTCGCATGATTTCCGGTTTCCGACTCGTATAAAATATTATTTACTTAAAACGTAAATTTTTTCCCAAACCAAGGAATTTGACAGAAATCCAATAAAATTCAAATTTTATTAACGGAAATCGGTTAAAAGATAACGGAAAAAATTTCGGGTTGTCACGGGTCGCTTGTGGGCAGTTGGAAGTAAAGTATTGATGGAACATATTGACATTATTATGAATAGATATGATTCTATTAGGAATGAGTTGTCATATGGAAAATATGGAAATGTTTCCATAATAGGAGTTGGATATTAAGAATCTATGTAGATTAGAAACTTTTATGCATGAATGATGTTTAAAGGAATGTACTTTAAATTTGAGACTTCGCTTTCGTGGAATTGTCTTGTAACAATCTCCAATAGAGTACTTTGTAATTTCATTGGCAACGTCTTTGTGACTTTGGTGCTATAACATTACAAAAGGCCCATTGCGTAAAATGTTAGAATATAATATATTCTAATAGTAGCAAGAATTATGTATTCTTACACCTGTGATAAGGATTGGGAATTGTGAAATGAGCATCATTGGAAATGTGTTCAATTGATCTATTTGAAAAATTAAGGACCATAGGTAAACATAGTGTACATGCTTGGATCATGGGATGACTATTGTTATAATTCAAGTGTTAAGTTGAATTCTCGAAACATTATACAATGAATAATGTGTAATCAATATGGTGATTAAATAATAAGTGTTCTATTTATACTCAAAATTTTTGAGACCATATTGGATTCAATTATTCTTGTGTTTCACTTCACAAGTTTTGACTTCCCAAATAACAAGGTTATTCAAACATCCACTATCAATCATACTTTAGAAGTAGGTAATGAGGTAAGACTGTCATGAATCCAAGGATAGATTGTCTAAAGCATTTAGACATAACAAAAGTCTGTTGCAGTGTTCATGAGTGCTCTTGAAATAAGATTTGATTATTGGATTAAACCCATTCTCACGTGAATCACTTCATGGATTTTATCACGAGTGATTGTAAGACGATAATATCTTGGATTCTTGAAACGGAGAGATATGAGTTGTTGTTTACAAGTCGGTTGCACATTGATAATATGTAAACGCATCAGTAACTTGATGTTATAAAACGTATTGTTGTGTGTGATTTGATGAGTAAATAGTGCAAGCATATGAGTCAAATTTTATCCGTTCCTTTTACCCAAATTGGGATAAAAGCGATATATGTGGGCCCCTCGATGATTTAGTGATGACACCTAAGCTCTTAGCCAAGCCTGGACTAGGTTGATGTGTTCAATTGAAGTCTATTGTCGGTCGTATTAAATCAAAAATTGGGAAACAACACATAGACAGAGAGAATGATTATAATCAATGTCTCATGTCTTTACGATATCTTGAGCGTGGAGGAATATATCCCTTATCTAAAGGACGCATTAGTGATAAGATCAAAGTTTAACAATGGTTTTTGTAAGCTACAATTACTAATTAGATTCTAAAGTCATACGCAATAATAGTTATTAGACTTATCCAAATGAGAGACTGTTGAATTAGGTGTCTAAGCCGATAACTATTTTTGGTATGTAGTTGATTTGATTATGAGCATGGTCCTTTTGGGTTGCCTTCAATCATGCAATTTGATAGGATGACAAGAGGAGAGAGAGTATGATTTATTATATGAATAATAAATTAGTACTAAAAGTGGTTTTATTAATATATTACAAGATTAATATATTATTTAATTAGTATTGATCAGAAATTAATTTGGAATTAATTTAGTGGTCAAAAGATAGTGATTAAATTAAGGGGAATGATATTGTAATTATCTGATAGTTGCTAGTTGGGCTATGGTTTCCTAATAAAAGGGATTGGATGAAATCTATGGAAGCCCATAAGCGTGCGTTTGGTTGACAGGAAATGAATGGAATTCGAGGGAAAATGATTCTAATTCCCTCGAATTCATGCGTTTGGTTAGACTTAGAGGAGGGAAAAAGATTCCTAAATGAAATAAACTTTCCACCATATGGAGGAAAGTGAATTCCTTCCAAAGTTGGATGGAAAACATTCATTCTCATCAAGGAAAGTGGAAGATTACAAAAATACCCCATGACTTATTAGAAAACCTCCACCACTATCACTGACCACCACCACCACCACCGCTGCTACCACTGCCACCACCACCACCACTGTTGCCGCCACAACCACTACCACCGCCGTCGTTGCAACCACCGCCGCCATGACCACCACTCACCACCACTGTCGCCGCCACCACCACCAACCATCACCGTCGCCGCCATCCACAGCTACTGCCTGCGATGCCACCACCATTACCATCATCGTCGTTACCACCGTCGCCGCCACCTTCGACCACCACCACCACCACCGCCACCATTGTCGCCGCGGCCACCACCACCACTACCATTACCCACTACCACTACCAATGTCATCACCTACTACGACCACTAATAACACTACCACCACCACCACTACCAACGCTGCCACCATTGACGCTACCACCACCGCCACCGCCACCACCAGCACCATCATCGCCATCACTGTCACCACCAGCTGACACTGCCACCATCATAACCACTTCCGCCACCACAATCAATGTCACCACCACCATCGCAGGCACCATCACCGCCACCCACCATTGTCGCCGCCACCACCGACACTGTCACCACCGCCGAAATTTTACTAATTTTATAATTTTCATAATGTATTTTTACAAATAAGTTAGAAAACAATGTAAAATTAAGCAAAACAGGAAAAAATGGTAGTTGTGTCATTTTACATGAATTCCAATTCCATTTCTTGCGAACCAAACAGATTCTGGAATTAATTTCAATTCCATTTCCTGCCAACCAAACAGCATATGAAATTTGATTCAAATTCATGACAAATTCATTTTCCAATTCCAATTCAGATTCCTCCAGCAACATTCTGCGAACCAAACAGCACCTAAATATTTCATCCAAGGGGGCATTCTAGAAGGGCTCCATGGATTGCTTAAGGCCTAAGCAAGGAAATTAGGGTTTCCACCATAAAACCCTAATAGCCTCAACTATAAATAAACCCCTTAGCACGTGGAATTAGGCTCTATGTCTTCTTTGAGTTGCCCTAGCCAATTTCACCTCTCTCCTAAGTCATCCTCTTTGCATTGAGTATTTGTGACTCCATTAGATCTAGAAGGATTAAACTTGTTATTGCTACATAACAAGAGAGGTAAAGTTCCTAACCCTAATCATATGTGATTTTCGAAATTATGTATGCTAGCAATAGGTTTATTGCTTTGGTATTCATAGTTGTATCTTCATAATAGAAAAACCTAGATCCAAAGCAATTGGGGTTACATGTACACCATAGGAATGATGTTATGCTCAAAACCCTACATCTCTGCCACCAGTTGCATAAGAAGTCCCTGCTATCTCCCACTAACTAGCTCACGAATACCATTACATATCACTAAGACTAGATAATTCTTCGAATGAGAGATCCTACCCTACAATGGTTGGACTCAAACAAGAGCTGCGAAATAGAGCTAGACCTAACCTTCTAAAATTATTTAGTCCATGCAATATGTAACTTAACATATTCGTTTACTAGTTAGTAAAAGATAACTAGAACTCCTAAAAGCACAAAGCAAGCAGTATTCAAGCATTGGGTAAACATAATTAGCATATCCTAATCAGGCGATATTATCACTAACTGATATGTACTAGCATGTCGTTCATAAAGCTGATCTACATATAACAGCCACATAAGGCATCCCTCCTAGATCCTTAGCCCTAATCTAGCATGCAGTTGTCATAAACATATCATAACATAAACTTGTATGGTTAATTTGGGAGTGCTTACTTGAGCCCGACTGATTGCATGCAACACACCATTTTCTATTTTCAAAGTTCTTTTCTCTTTTCAAAATTCTTTTTATAAAAATGATTATTCTTTTTGAAAACTTTTATACCAAGTCCCCAATTTGAGTCCAGAAATATCCGAGAGTATGCTCGAATCCCTCAAACCAAGGCTCTGATACCAACTTGAAACATCCTGGAAATACGGTCCAATTTTTTTTTTTAAATCATAAATAAAAACCATAAGTATCATTCATCATATACAAATCATAAATTGTGTATCTCACAAATGTATAAACAATTATCAATATATCAAAATCATATGTCAAAACATCATAGTAAATCATCCCTGGCTAAAAGTTGTTGTGTGTGCAGTGCCATGCAGTCATCCCAAACTCTTCCCCTTGCTAGCGGAAGTACCTGAAACCAAAACTGAAAACTGTAAGCACGAAGCTTAGTGAGTCTCCCCAAACTACCACATACCATACACATAATCACATAATAACATACATTCGGTCTTGCCCACTACATCGGGCCCCGCCCAACATCGGACGAATCTAGCATCGGGCCTCGCTTAGCATTGGACTGAAGTCCGGTATACATATAACATATCAACAACTATATAACATAAACACATAACATAAAATATAAACATTCCTCGGGCTTGCCCCGACATCGAATTGAAGCCCGAAACATATAACTCATAACATATAAGCTAAACATTCCTCGGGCTTGCATCGATATCGAACCGAATCCGGGAACATATAAACATACACATGTAAGAATCACGAAGACATCAAGCATAGAAACATTCCTCGGGCTTGACCCGGCATCGGACCAAAGTCCGGAAACATATAATCTACATCGGGCTAACCCCGACATCGGACCTAAGTCTGGCACATGCTAACATACATAAACGGGCTGACATTGGTGCCTTCGACCCGTTCCTACTGGAGGAAAACTCACCTCATAAAGTTGGCTGTTGAATATCTCGGTAAGGAAATCTCTATTGGCTGCTTCCGTGACTCCCCAGCTAATATCATCATAATAACACTTAAACAATATCCAAAATCTTTCTTAGGGTAAAATGACTATTTTACCCCTGGTCAAAGTCAACATTTTGGGTTGACTCAACTCGTCGAGTTAGCTCATCAACTCGTCGAGTTCTATAAATCAGGAATCTTGAAATCACGATCCAACTCGTCGAGTCATCCCCCTGACTCGCCGAGTTCCCTTGCTACTCGTAGTTGTGATAAAGCGAGTCAACTTGTCGGGTCCCTCCTCGGACTCGTCGAGTTCTACCTAGTACATAATTGGGACAAATCGACTCAACTCGTCGAGTTCTTCTATGGACTCAACGAGTTCCTCAGACTGTTTGGGCGTTGTTAATGGATTAAGCCCCTGCTCTTTAGATATAAGCTTCTTATTTCTCATGCACACTGAAAACCTCCTTTTAAGGGTAAAGTTTCCAACTTTACCCGTTAATACCTCTACTTCATGGGTTTAGCTCAAACCCTAACCCTTTAGGACCTAGATCTTGGTCCACAAGTCATCTATACTCCAAACTAAAGCATATAAATAGATATCTAGACCCTAACCACTCCATGAACACGTAAAGTTTCCATCTTTCACTCCATGCATGACCTTTTGGAGCTTAAAAGGCGAAAATGACATCCTATGGCTTGCATGGATCTTCAATGGTCATAAAGTTTTCATCTTTATGCCATGAAAGCCCTTCATGATTCTAGATCTGGTGATTCACTCACTTGGGATGTCCAAATCCCAAAGGTCAAGCTTCTTGGACCAAAATCCCAATAAGATGACGATTAAGAGATCTAAGAAGCTACTAGGCAAGTTTGAGACTTGCTTACCAAAAAAATGATGAGGAAGAAATGAAGTCTCTGGATCTACTATCTTCTTCTTGAATCCTTAAGCTTCTCCTTCCTTCAAAAGCTTCAAAACACACAAAGTTTCACTCATAAAAGGATCACAAGCTCACAATTGCATTAGGGTTTCTGAATCTAGGGTTTGGGACTTGGAGGCTGGAAATGAGGCCAACAAGTGGGGATTAAGATGCTTAAATAGCGTCCAAAACCCTGAAATTAGGGTTTCATTATGGCATCCCTACTCGTTGAGTTGGGGGCTCTCAACTCGTCGAGTAGGTTGCTTAAAAACTAGTGTCCCTTCTAATCTCTACTCGACGAGTTTGGGGCTACCAACTCGTCGAGTTGCTTTATAAAAATGAATAAATTATTATTTAAATGTGTACCATGGAACAGGCGTTACAGTCTAGGCCAGTCTAAAAAAGAACTGAAGTAACCCTAGATTCACACAAACCCATTAATTAAAAAGAAGAATATGGAAGAAATGAAACCTTGAAGGAAATAAAATAGATGGGGCCACATATCTGGGATGATCGGACTTGTGATGAATGGAAAAGATGGAACAAGGGTTCTCTGAGGTGGAGAAGATGGTGGTGGTGGTGGCCGACGACATATAGGGTGGCGATGCTCGTCAGTAGTGCCGTATAAATTGATGGTGGTGGTGAGTTGCATCATAAAAAGAGGCAGTGAAACGCATATTGGAGCAATAGCAGTGGTGGTAAGTTGAAGAAATGTATAAAGGTAGAAGAAGGTTCGAGGAGGCCAAAGGTGGATTGGTTTGAGCGGTGAATGAAACGTGTAAGGATAAGGAGCAGAGTAGATGGGAATCACAGGACACGTAGCCAGCATCGATCAGTTAAAACAAAATTAGAAAAACAAACAACCAATATGAACCATATACTGTTCACAAAGGGGGTTGTAAATTAATATATTAAAACTGTAGAAAAGTATAAATGTAGAAAAAGGTTTGAGGAGGCCAGCGGTGGATTGGGTTGAGCGGTGAATGAAATGTGTATGGATAAGGAGCGGAGTAGGTGGAAATCATAGGACACGTAGCCAACATCAATCAGTTAAAACAGAATTAGAAAAACAAACAACCAATAGGAACCATCTACTGTTCACAAAGGGTATTGTAAATTAATATATTATATAATAAGTCAAGCGGGTGGAAAGTTATTTAAATAATCATTTTATTAGAAGTTATATCATTATTCTATTAATATAGTTCTTTAATCATAATTAATATTTTTGTAAGTTCCATAAAATAAACAAAGAAAACCTTGACTAGTCAATCCAATCCAGCTTGACTCATAATGAAAATTTAACTGTTTTGACTAAAAGCCATTCAACACGTTGTTCGATTGTGTGTGGATGATGTCGACTACAATGTTCCCAAATTGTCAAATTTGAACATAAAACTACATCTATAAATTATCTATATTTGCGGTTTGGTGTAGTTATTGGCTAAAACCTCACCACTAACTGCAAATGCGGTTAATCCATTTTAAAACCGCTTGGCATAGTTATTTTGCGGTGCGGTTAGGCAGTTATATCCGCACCGTGTGGTTTTGTATTTTTTTTGTGTTTCGGTTATTAACCGCATGGACTTGATGTGATTATTTTGTGTGATTTTTAACCGTTATTTAGACTTCAAAGGGTTTTAAGAGTTCAAAGATATTATTTGTAATAATAAAAAAAGAATATGGTATAAGACAATTAAGTTAAGTCACAAACAACTAATATCTTAAAAACATGAAATCACTAGTAATTAACAATAAGTATCTTAAAATTGTGAAATTTCATCATTTTTCAATGCTAAACATAACAAAAAACCAACACTTTTATCTTCTAGAATTTTATCCGGCTTTCATCCATGAAATTTGTCTTATTTTTAATATTTAATATATTAATAATTAATAAAAAATTGTATATCATATACACAGTGCGGTGCAGTTTTTTGCGGGTTTTGAAAACTAATAACCGCACCGCACCACAAATTTGCGGTTTTTGAAAAAAAAAAACATCACCATCGGTATTTATTGTGGTTGCGGTTTATCGGTTGCGGTTTATGCGGTTAATTTAGTTGTGGTGCAGTTTTTGCTCACTCCTAAGTGGTACAAGTATATGCAGAACAGAAACCAATTTGAGACTTGTGATACAAAAGGATAGACACCAATAGAGGTTCACTTGTATGGGAGCAATAACCATTGTTGCAACTTATCCAAATATCAACATTGAACTTTAAATAGAGTTTTTTATTTTTATTTTTATTATTCTTCTGAAAAGCCTAAATATTTGGCGAGTTTACGAAATAGTCTTAAATTATTTTTTTTTACAAAAAATCCTAAAAATCGTTAAAATGTTGCATTCCGACTGTTTTCTCCTGATTACCTTCGAAACAACATGTAACTGTTGGGTTTTGAGCACTATAACACTCCTATGGTGCACATGCAACCCTAGATGCTTTGGATCTAAGTTTTCTCTAATTATACATGCAATTTCAATTTTCCAAAGCATACACCCTACCTAGCATGCAATTAAAGATATACAATATAAAACCAAGTTAGATGAATACCACTTAATGTAGCTTGTAGTGTTTGGCCTTTGAAAGCTTTAGCACCTCAAATGTGATGCCTCTAATGTGTCACAAACACCAAAAGAAAGAGGAGGCTTATGAGAAAGGGTAGGTAGCCCTAAAAGCAATTATAGTTCTTCTTTAGAATGCATGAGCCGGTTTTAGAGGTTAAGGGGTTGCTTTTATAATGTGGCAAAGACTAGGGTTTCATCCATGCAAACCCCAATTCACCATGAACCTTCATATTTCTTAGGCCCTTTGGGTTAAACCTTCATGAACTATCATATAGGTTTAGCCCATCCCTGATCAACCATGGATCATTAGCCCAAAATATAAGTATTACTGATTTACTTAATCGGTCCCCGTATATTTAATTAGTCTCTTTTCATCACGAAATTAGTTCCAAATTAATTCTTGATCAATACTAATTAAATAAGATGATTTCTCAATTAATATATTATACTTATATTATATTAATAAATCACAAACAACCTCTTTCTCAAAAGTCCATCCTATCAAATTGATCTAGTGAAGGCAACCCAAAAGGACCATGCTATTATCAGGTCAAGTACATACCAATTATACTTATGGGCTTAGACACCTAATCCAACAGTCTCCTACTTATAACTATAATTGCCAATGCAAATTCAAAATCCGATTAACAATCGTAGCTCTCAAACGCCGCTATCGAACTCTAATCTAGTCAGTGATGCGTACTTTAGATAAAGGATCATATAATCCTCTGTTCTTCAAGATATCATGCGGAAAAATACATGGAGCATAGTCATACTTTTTGTCCTGCAGTTTGTTGCCCGATTTCTGATTTGTTTGGCATAGAACTTAATTGAACACATCAATTGAGTCCTGACCAGGCCCGACAAGTAAGCCAAAACAAAACGAGGGGCCCAAGATATCGCTTTTAATCCTCTTAGGATAAAAGGAACAGATAAACTTTGACTTATATGCTTATACTGACTACTCATTAAATCATACACAACAATATGTTTTATAACATCAAGTTACTAATGCATTTTCATACCATCAATGCACAACCAACTCGTAGTCAACAACTCATATATCTTGGTTTGAAGACTATATGATATTATTGTCTCACAATCACTCGTGATAAATTCTATGAAGTGATTCATGTGAGCGTGGGTTTAATCCAATACTCAAATCTTATTTCAAGAGCACTCATGAACATTGTAGCATACTTTTTCTATGTCTAACACCTTAGACAATCTACAAGCTAATTCATGACATTTTAGCCTCATAACCTACTCCCAAGGTATGATCAACTGTTGATAGTTCAAAACATGAAAAAGTGAAACAATAGTAAACAATTGACACAAGATAGTAACTTTACTTATAAATAAAACACCTTTTATTCAATCATCAAATGTCAATTACATTTTAGCTATTACAAGTTTCTAAATGTTTATCTAATCACTAAAACTAATATCGTCCTTCAGCCTGGTACTCTTAGCATGTTGTAAGTTGTTAACCCTACTTAGTCCCTTCGTAAGGGGATATGTTGGGTTATCCTCTAACGATACCCTCTTTACTACGAGGATTCCTTCTTCTACTTGATGTCTTATTAAGTGGTATTTTCTATCGATATGCCTGGATCTTTCATGATCTCTCGACTCCTTGGTTAAGGCGACCGTTCCTTCATTAACGCAGAAAATCTCCATAGGCTCTTTTATGGATGGTATAACTCCAAGGTCTCCGATGAAGTTTTTCAACCATATTGTCGCCTTCGATGCTTCGCATGCTGCTATGTACTCTGATTCACACATTGAATCAGCTACAATCTCCTGCTTGGAACCTTTCCATGTTACTGCTCCTCCATTTAGTGTAAACACCTAGCCCGACTGAGAGCATAAATTATCTCTGTCGGTCTGAAAGCTGGCGTCACAATACCCTGTCACTCTCAAGTCATCACTCTCACTGAGGGTAAGGACCCAGTCCTTAGTTCTCCATAGGTACTTAACAATGTTCTTTACTGCGGTACAATGAGCTCTACCAGGGTTCCCTTGATATCGACTAACCATGCTCAAAGAAAAAGCCACATCAGGGCGAGTTCACGTCATAGCGTACATGATTGATCCAACAACGAAGGCATATAGCACTTCACACATATCCGCTATCTTTTCATCAGTTCTTGGACTATGCGCCTTGCTCAGTTTGGTATTGCTTTGAATAGGTAAGTCACCTTTCTTGGAATTCTCCATGTTGAAATGTTTCAACACCTTATCCAAGTAGGTACTTTGACTAAGTCCTATTAGTCTTTTACTCTTGTTTCTCAATATTCTTATCCCTAGAACATAAGCAGCTTCCCCAAGGACCTTCATAGTAAAACACTTCCTTAGCCAGGACTTAACCTCCTGCAAGGTTGGGATGTCGTTTCCTATGAGCAGTATGTCATCTACATACAATACCAGAAAGCTAACTATACTCCCACTAGATTTGACATATACGCAGGACTCATCTTGGCTTCTTGAAAAACCAAACTCTTTGACTTTCTCATCAAAACAACGATCCCATCTGCGAGATGCTTGTTTCAATCCATAGATGGATTTCTCAAGCTTACACGCTCTATTAGGGTACTTTGTATTGACAAAACCCTCTGGCTGACGCGTGTAAACATCTTCAGCCAACTTTCCATTAAAGAAAGCGGTTTTGACATCCATTTTCCATATTTCGTAATCATGAAATGCAACTATGGCTAGCATAACCCTTATAGATTTAAACTTCGCTACTGGTGAGAAGGTCTCATCATAGTCAACTCCATGAGTTTGATAAAGCCCTTCGCAACCAATCGCGCCTTATAAGTGTGTACTTTCCCATACATGTCGGTCTTCTTCTTGAAGATCAATTTGCACCTGACTATCTTGTAACCTGGTACATTGTCAACCAAGTTCCAAACTTGATTGTCATACATGGATTGAATCTCGCTGTCCATCGCCTCTTTCCATTTTGCGGATTCGAGGCCTGCCATGGCTTCCTTGTAGTTATTAGGTTCATCTAGATTTATCAATGTACTATAACTGATAAATTTATCACCTTCAGCTGTTATATAAAAACCATATAACACAGGTGGAACACTAACTCTACTGAACGTCTCAGAGGTACGGACTCTTCAATTGGTTCAACAGGAGTTTCCTTCTCTGGTTGAGCACTAGTGTTTGAGGTTCCTTCATCACTTAACTCTTGAAGCTCTTCAATGTCAATTTTCCTCCCATTATCCTCTTGGCATATGAGTTATCTCTCTCAGAAAACCCCTCTCCTCGCAACGAAGACAACATTGTCACTCGGTCTATAGAAGAGACACCCAAAGGACTTATGTGTGTAGCCGATGAAAATACATCGCTCACTACGAGGTTAGAGCTTGTTGTGAGTCTCTCGTCTTACGAAAGCCTCACAACCCCAAACCTTGATATGTGCTAACGAGGGAATCTTCACTGTCCACATACCGTGAGGTGTTTTGGCAACCTTCTTAGTTGGGACTAATTTAAATATATGGGCGGCAGTCTCTAAGGCATATCCCCAAAATGAGATAGGTAACGAATCTCGACTCATCATGGAAACAACCATGTCCAACAAAGTTTGATTGCGCCTCTCAACTACTCCATTTAACTGCGGTGTCCTAGGTGGCATCAATTGTGAAACAATTCCACATTCCTTAAGATAGTCGTGAAACTCGATACTAAGATACTCACCACCTCGATCAGATCGGAGCATCTATATCTTCCTGCCCAATTAATTTTCCACTTCTTGCTTAAACTCTTTTAACTTTTCAAAGGTTTCTGACTTATGCTTCATTAAGTAGATATAGCCATATCTACTGTAATCATCAATAAAAGTCACATAGAAGCGGTTAGCATCCCTTGTGGTGGATCTGAAGGGACCACACACATCGGTGTGTATAAGATCCAATAGACCTTCACCCCTTGCACAAGTACAAGTGAAGGGTGACTTGGTCATCTTTCCAAGCAAGCAAGATTCACAAGTGTCATCCGACTTTAAGTCGAATCACTCTAAGACTCTATCCTTTTGGAGTTGGGCTATGTGCTTCTTGTTGACATGTCCAAGATGACAATGCCACAAGCATGCTTTGTCCAAACCATTGGACGAATCAATATTGAACACATTATTTCCTAAGTTATCTACAACCATCATAGTTTCATATATATCATTACAAGGTAATGCTTTAAAATAAAATACACCATCATAGAAAGCATAGATAGAACCAATTCATTATCAAATGAAAATCTGAAAATCTAAAACCTTGTTTATACAAACCATGAAAGGAAATAATATTTCTCGCCATATCCGATGAGTAGCAATAATTATTCAAATCTAAATTTAACCCACTACTAAGCAATAAAGAATAAACTCCAATCTTGGTCACATGCGACACTTTCCTATTTCCCATGATTAAGTTTATCTTCCCGTGCTCCAAATCCCTACTTCCTTTTAGTCCCTGCAAATCAGAACAAATGTGAAATCCACAACCTGTATCAAGGACCCAAGAATTAGCATGTGATGAGTTATTAGATAGAATAGTGTAAATACCTGCAAAGGTGGGTTTATCTTCCCATCGTTAATGTCCTACAAGTATTTAGGGCAACTTCGTTTCCAGTTCCCTTTTTCATGACAATGGAAGCACTCTGCTTCCTTTGGATTGGAAGAGGGTTTAGCAGGACCACATTTGATTCCACTAGAAGAGGATCCATCATGGGACTTTCCTTTGTGGCTCTTAGAAGGAGTCTTCTTATTATTTCCTTTCCCATGTCCAATTGCCAGAACAGGGGCATCATCAGTAGGAGTGGATACAACAGACTTGCATTTCAAATTACTTTATGCAGTTCTTAGTAGGCCTTGAAGCTTGTATAGAGTGACCTCCTACTTGTTCATATGATAAGTCATACAAAACTAATCATAACAGGGAGGTAAAGAATGTAGGATAATATCAATGGCCAACTCTTCATCGAAGTTGACATTCAACTTCAGCAAGCGGTCCACAAACCTTTGCATCTTTTGCAAGTGAGCTGTGATGGACTCTCCATCCTTCATTTTGGTTGTAATCATGGAGGCTATGATTTCGTACCTTTTCTGCCAAGCACTTTGATGGTACTTTTCCATCAAATATTGGTGCATCTCGAAGGGCCAGAAGTCCTCATAGGACTTTTGAAGCTCAACAGTCATGGTAGCAATCATAACGCACGATACCTTTGTCGCACCCCTTTCATGAAACCTGTATTCCTTGATTTTCTTGGGAGTAGCAGTTTGTTCATCAATCTCCTTTAGCTCTTTATTGAGGACATATTATTTGTCCTCATATCGAAGGGCCATACGAATGTTTCGAATCCAATCGTTAAAGTTTGACCCATCGAAGATAGTTCTCCCAACCAAGTTCATGAGGGAGAATAGGCTAGAAGGATTGGAGCCTGAAGCATTGTTTGGGATAGACATCTGAAAAATAAAAAGATCAAAGTTTAGATTAGATAAGATCCTTAATATAACACCCAAATGGAATATTAAGGGTAGGACCCAACACAATATTTTAAAATTCGGAAGAGGGATGTCGTAATCCAATTGCAAAATATTTTAAGGTAGGTAAATGAAGATTTACCAATTTCCACCATGAAAAATGAAATTGAGTATTAAGTTTTAAATGAATTGAAACTCATAGATCTTTGAGATTCAATGAACATTTCACTGGCATGTTTAAATCTCGATTATACCCTTCAATTTTGTGACTGAGATACCGAGGATCACAAACAAGGTGTGAATAACCATGCAAATTGCATGGTACACTTGATGTCACTTATCACCTAATCAATGTGTCAGATAACCATGCACACTCCATAGATCTATGACAAACATCAAGCTACCATTTTCCACCCTTGTTAGTCCCAAATTAGTGTGTCGGTTAACCACACACGCTCCACTAACGACTTGGCAAAGTGCAATTTCATGGAATAGCATCATTTTCACATTTTTCCTAAAGTTAATACGATTGGGAATTTATAAAAGTTTAGTTACTTTATAATTTCATTATACTTATTAATGAGGATTAATGTCCTATCCTACCCGTTCGGCTAACAACATTCCACTAGTCAAGGGATCGGTGGGTGAGAGTGGACACCCATTCAATCGCCATTTTATAGGCAATTTCCTTATACCCCCTTATAGACCAGCTTCATGAATGAGGCCTACTAATGGTAAGACCGGCTTGTCTTACACACACACTCACACACACACACACACACACACATATATATATATATATATATATATATATATATATATATATTAACTTTTAATATTATAATAGTATAAGGGTTGAATTTTAAACTTTTAAAATCCTAAGGTTTGGAATTAAATGTTTCATAAGTGAGACTTTACAAATTCCAAAACTTGAGGGCAAGTTTTGTAACTCTTCAAAACTTTTGACTTCCATAACTTATGGAGTTTAATGTTCATGAATGAGACTATTCATATTTCATAACTTAAGAACAAGTTATGAAACTCTCTTCAAGAACACTTAGATCAAAATATAAACTAATACAATTATCATATAACTTATCATTTACCAATTTGACCTAATTTAACTTATATAGCAAGACAATTCATATCAAACAATACAAATAATCAAAGTATCATATAATCAAACCATTATATTAAAATTTGACAATTGCCTTTTTATTTGATAATTAAGTATAATCACTACCATATTAGGAAAAAAAACATTTTTATGATACAAAACAGTTTGTGGTAATGATCCTAATCTAATTCTGGCAAAAAACTCAAGAAAGCTACCATCTGATGATCCAACTCGTCAAGTCTAGCAATGGACTCATCGAATTTATCATCAAATTATCCAACTTGTCGATTCCAATCATAAGACTCATCGAGTCCAACAGTCAGAGTCCAGAATTGCAATTTTTTTAGCTTTGAAAATAACACAATTGCATCAATATAATAGAAAACAATCCTAGGCTCTAATACCACTGTTGGGTTTTTGAGCATTATAAAACTCCTATGGTGCACATGAAACTCTAGATGCTTTGGATCTAAGTTTTCTCAAATTATACATGCAATTTCAATTTTCCAAAGCATACACCCTAACTAGCATGCAATTGGAGATATACAACATAAAACCAAGTTAGATGAATACCTCTTAATGTAGCTTGTAGTTCTTGGCCTTTGACAAATTTAGCGCCTCAAATGTGATACCTCTAATGTGTCACAAACACCAAAAGCAAGAGGAGGCTTATGAGAAAGGCTAGGTAGCCCTAAAATCGGTTATAGTTCTTCTTTAGAATGCATGTGTCGATTTTAGAGGTTTAGGGGTTGCTTTTATAGTGTGTCAAAGACTAGGGTTTCATCCATGCAAACGCTAATTCACCATGACCCTTCATATTTCTTAGGCCCTTTGGATTAAACCTTCATGGGTTATTGTAACACCCCGATTCGTAGGTATTAATTATAAGAATTCCTATTGATTTCAAGGCCTACTCGACAAGTTGGTTGCCATGACTCGCCGAGTAGTATCGGGTTGGTCCGCGTGTTTAAGTGACCTACTCGCCGAGTCCAAGAAGGGACTCGACGAGTAGGAGCTGGAGGATGAAACCCTAATTTTCGTGGTTTTGCACCCTATTTAAGGACCACTTATCCCCCTTACCCTCTCTTACTGCCTCCCTTGAGTTTAGAAATCCTAATTTGTGTTTGCTCTCTATATTTGTGTGCTTTTTAGCTTGGGAGAGGGATTTTTGGAGTAAAAAGCTTGGAGTTCAAGAAGTTTGGAGCAAGGGACTATTGTAGATCCGGATTCTTCTCTGTCTTGGCATCATTTTGGAGGTAACAAGTTGTTACCTTGACTCTCTTTTAGTTAGATCTCTTCCTTTATGGGTTTGGGGCCCTTTTTAGGGTTTTGTGTGTGGTGGTTCTCCTATTTGGTTCAAGATTTGAGGTTTCAACCTCAGATCTGGACTCCTTTAGCCCTTCTTTGTCATAAAGTTTCAGTCTTTGTCAAGCTATGACCTTTCCCTCCCTTTAAGCCACTCATTTAGCTTGTTTTGGGCCATTATCATCTTGCATGCACGTAAAGTTTGCAACTTTACGTGATAAACATGCCCTACGAGTTTAGATCTGCAGTATGGAGCCTTTGCATGGCTTAAAAATCATCTGTACGGATGAAGGATTGAAGGGACTCGGCGAGTCGTATGGTCGACTCGGCGAGTCATATGAAGATGGTCCTAAAGTCGACGAGTTAGAGGGACAACTCAGCGAGTCCAATGAAGATTGTTGTAGACTCGGCGAGTCAGTAGAGTGACTCGGCGAGTCGGTTAGGGGTTTTCCCAACCGTTGGATGTGTGTGAACTTGTTGAGTTGCAAGGGGGAAAACTCGACGAGTGGCCAATGAGCTTCGACCCCAAGCCTTAGGAACTTGGTGAGTCACTCTGGTGACTCGGCGAGCGGACGAGTTATGCAAGGAACTCGGCAAGTGGCTGGTTTCACTCGACGAGTTCAGGTCAACATGGACTGTTGACCCTGATAGTTGACTTTGACTTTGACCAAGGGTTAACCAGTTGACTTCTGGGGGTATCTTGGAAATTTATGAACATGGTTGTGTGACTAATATAAGTGGTGGAGTTTTTGACAGTGATCCGAGAGTTGAGCTTATCTTTTGAGTCGACATTTGCCAGGTGAGTTCTCCTCACTATATCAACAGGGTCTAAGGCACCAATGCCGACCCTATTCGTATTTGCATCCGGGTTTATTGCATGATATGTTTATTTGATCAGCATCCAGGTAGTTAGGATGGTTGATATGTTAGAGATCAGTTAAATCAGTATCCTGGTTATAGGATGGTTGCTATGTTAGTGATCGGTTAGATTGGTATCCTGGGTATAGGATGATTGCCATGATTAGTGATCTGTTAGATATGCATGCTTAATTGTTTATATGTATGTGCACAAGTTTGCTGGTTGGGGGGAAAAGGGTGGAGGCAGGTCCTGTTGTGTGTAGTAGGCCAAGACACTGTTAGGATGCAAAGTCATGCTTGGATGTGGTGTTTTAGGCTTTCCTCTTTGTATGTGTAAATGGGTTGAGTCTTTCCTATAAATAGGAAGTGAGTGACTCCCATTATGTAAGTGAACCATTTGGAGTGTTAGACTAGAGAGAGAAATTGTATACAAACCCATTTGTATAATCTTTCTAGATCTAATAAGAGCTTACAAAGATTTATTTACTCCATGTGTTCTTGATTTTACATGATGATTCACTAGATCTTTCTAATTCCGCACATGCCATCATAATCAACACCACTACAATTGGTATCAGAGCGGGTGTTCTTGATTTTCATCAAGAATTGATCCTTGATGGCTATTTTGATTTGGTGATTCTTATTGTTCATTGATCTTCGTGATTAGAGAGTGTTTTGTGTTCTAGAAATCAAAATTTTCTTTGATTTGATCCATAATTCGACTTTCTCTCTCTAGAATACTTGTTTGTATTACTTTCTCTTTCTAGAAAACCCATTCAAAATCACTTTCTCTCGCTAGAAATCTTCAAGTTAATGTGATCATGGTGGAAATGGTGTACTTGGAGTGTGATTTTTGGATTGTGATCATTAAACATGTCAAATACAAAATCGGTTTAGAACAATTTATTGGATTAATATTGAAAAGCGGGATGATTTCATGGGATACTTTGATTTCTTATGGAGGTTTGAAGAATGATCATGGAGGATTAATTTTTCAACCGCTTTCAAAGATTGAATGCTTCACTAAAGCTTACAATAACTTGATGATTAAGAGAGATATGAAGAAAGGAAATGAAAAAGATTTGTTTGATAAGTTTTTCATTTCTCTTATTGAAAACCCGAATGATCTTCTTGCTCTTAAGTTTGTTGAAGATGTTCTTGATGTTCTTGAAGTTCATGATAAGAAGATTCAAGTTGATTCTCATGATGAAAAAGTTTTTTGCTCGATTGGAGTTCAAACATATGATATTGTGTGTTCTTATGATTCATTTGAAGGAATGATTCCTTATCGGAAGCCGGTGATCCAAGAAAATCACAAGTATCAAACTCCAAAAGATTTGATTCAAACTCAAAATGTTCATGTTGTTGAAAGTGGGTTTGTTCATGAGATAAAGTCTTCAAGATGCAAAAAGATGAGAAAGAAAAAGAAGAAGAAGATAAATCGGAAGAACAAGCGGGTTTACTCACAAAAATCATCATATGTTGTGAAGCCAAAATCCGTGAAGAAAATTTGGGTTCCAAAGCAACAATCTCCAAAGGTTGCATTGAATTTGAAGTCAAAACTCAAATGTGTTGGTGGTTCTTTTGAAGATGTTCTTGAATCGTTGAAGAACACGAAGAACGAGTTGTACATCTCGCATGGTGGGTGGTACAATGTTAGATTTGGAGATTTTCTCATTCCGATAAAAGAACCAAGATCTTCTAAATTTGATTCATTCATTGAAAACGGAACTCAATTCGTCAAAAAGGTATCTCAAATTCTCAAATGGATTCCAAAACGTCCATGATTTCGATTCGTATTTTGCGTTTTTCAGTTTTTGATCGATTTGCCTCATTGGATCAAATCCGTTTCAATCTTATTGATTGATCCAATTATTTTTTTAAGATCAAAATTCCAAAAATCAAAATCATATTTCAAATTTTTTTTCAAAAGTTTGAAGTCACTGTTCATGTCTGATTTAAGCCCAATATTCAATTCAGTATTTATTACTGTTCGTGATCTGTTTGAGCCCAAATGCTAAATCACTTACTGTTCATCGATCATTTCTAAAGCCCAACTGTTTGTTAACATTTTGTCTTCAGTTGTCCGATTGGATACTTTCTTCTTCATCCTAAGCTTTGACGAGTTGTACTTTTAGATCATTCAAACAACTCATCTCTTGCCTTATTGTTCTTGAGTCTCGTTTGATTATCATTACTCTTAAGAATCGATCGTGTTAATCGATTTCACTTTGTTTGTGATGATATACTTGTGAATCGATTTGTTATGTTACAAAAATCGATTATGATCAAGTCAACGTGATGAAATCGGAAACTGGTTATTTGATTTGGATAAAATTGGTCAAGAACTTTGAAATTGTTGGGAAGAACAGTTTTTTGAACAAGTTTTGATCTGAAATTTGTTGATAGAATGGTCGATTTTGTGTTTTTGATCTTTGACTTCAAAAAGTCAAACTCGGAAAAGAATAGTCAAAGTCGATGATTGTGGGGTGAATTGATGAACTGGAAGATGAAATCGATAGAGACAAGTTGTTTTGAGTGTGTGTGTGTTGAAATCAAGTTCAATTTTGAGTTTGATTTCGAATTAGCTATCGATGTCGACTTGTGAATATCGACTGGATTGGAAATAAGCAAACGCTTGACTGCAAAGGTTTTTGAAATTAATTGTATCGATGAAATCGATTGAAGTAAAAAGTGTGAGTTCGCAAGCTCAATTTCTGTGAGTTTGATCGATGATGATTAGGAATCGATTATGCGAAGTAAAGGCTTGAAGGCGAAATCTGAATTGATGGTTTCGATTGTTTGAGATTTGTTTGATTTTGGGGTTTCCGTATCAAAAAGCAAAAGTTTGCAATGATATAGATTTGTGTTGTCAACTTCGTTTTTGATTGATGAGAAATCGATGTTTGGAGTTTTGATTTTGGTTGTCAACTAGCCAAGTGGTCGAACTCGGTTTATAGATGGTCACGGTTTGAAAGTTGATTGAATATTGATTTGGGGCTAATGGTCGAATCGTTTGGAGGTGTGATATACTCAATTGTTAGTCGACAGGAACAAGTTGAAAAAAAAAGAACGGAGTGTCGATGTTCGCAAGATCGATTGTTGGTTGGTTGTGGAACAAAATGCGAAGTCAAGAAAGAGAGGAATCGATGTTGGCTAATGGAATTTGATGTCGATGCGATGAAAAGCGAAAAGATGTGATATGGAGTTCGCATCTGGGAGCAGTTCGCATATAAAAGCAAAAATGTTCGCATTTGGTTAAAGGCCAAGAATATTCGCATCTGGGTCTAAAAAGGGTTCGCATATGAGATCAAAATAGTTAGTTCGCATCAATGGATTGTATATGCGAAAGTTCTCATTCACAACTGGAACGAGAAGTGTCGTTCATTCGCATATGGTGATTTGGCGAAGAACACAAAGAGTTTCAGTTTGAACCCCTGATCTTTTCACGAAATGACAGTTTATACCCAACTTCGCAATTGGGTAATAAAAACTGAGAAATTGCAGAATTTTCAGTTCTGGTCCCTGCAGTTTGTGCGAATTTACGCTTTATGCCCGGTTTTGCAAATGGGGGAGAGTTTCGCATATTTGGCTGTTTTTGGCGCAACGGGTCCCTGCAAGTTTCAGAAAGTGACAATTTCTACCCGGTTTTTTGAAAAATCTTGCAACTTTCACCCAAAAAGTCAAAAAATTTCATAAATTGGAAAAAAAATTTTGTGGCTTTTTCGTGATTGTTTTTCCGTGCAAGATTTTTGGTGATTCATTTTTGGTACACATCAAGGGGGATGTAACACCCAAGATTTTGAAAGCCAAGAAAGTAAAGGAAACCCTAAATTTAAGAGGGACTCGACGAGTCAAGGAAGGACTCGGCGAGTCGGAGCGGGATCCGGGTCGATAAGGAAGTGACCAACTCGACGAGTCGGCCAAGTGGACTCGGCGAGTCTGGTCTGTGCGAGGAAAACCCTAAATTCGGGGCTTGGAGCCTATTTAAGCATCTTAATCTTCTTCCTAGGGCTTCTTTACAGCCTCTTGCACCCAGAACGCCGCATGTTAAGCCCCCATTGTGTTCATTCAAGCCTTTAGCCATTTTTGAGTGGGTTTAAGGAAGAAGAAGGAGTGGGAATCCTTGAAGCATCAGGGAGTGGCTTTGAATCTGAAGTTTGGGAAGCATTTCAGAGCATTAGAAGGTATCAATTCGTTTCTCTCCTCCAGATTTTCCCTTGGTTATGAGTTTTGGGGCTTTTAAGCCATGGTTAAGACCAATCTTGAGCTTGAGGTCCAGATCTGAGGTTGCTACCTCAGATCCATGTTTATTTTGGTTTGTAATCCCAGAAAGTATCAGCCATTGGGTGGAAGTTGGAGCCTCTTGGTCCTAAACCATAGCTATGGGTGTATTTTGCCTAGATCTCACTCTCTACACGTAAAGTTTGCAACTTTACGTGGGAAATAGGCTTGGGGAGGGTGGATCTATAGTTTGGAGCTCATGCATGACTCGAAAGTCCTCTGCATGTAAGTGGATCTTAGTGGACTCGACGAGTCCCTCGAGTGGACTCGGCGAGTAGCTTGAAGATGAGGAGGAACTCGACGAGTGGGATGAACAGCTCGTCGAGTCGGATGAAGATGGGCATGAACTCGACGAGTTGATGAACAACTCGTCGAGTTGGATGAAGTTTGTCGCGTGCTCGGCGAGTCTGTTCTTAGACTCGGCGAGTCAGGTCGAGTGGTCCCAAACCCTTCGAGTTAAGACTCGAGTCAGCGAGTCGAGCCAGGACTCAGTGAGTTGGTCAGGACAGGAATCGGGAATCAGTAAACTCGGCGAGTCGGGGGCTGACTCGGCGAGTAGAGTCGCGAGTGGAAGGACTCTGGGTTTATGAACTCGGCGAGTCAGTGGGGTGACTCGGCGAGTAGGGTTGACCTGGAAGGTTGACTTTGACCAGAGATGACTTAGTTGGCTGTCAGACTAAGTGTTATATGTATATTGTTAGCTCGGAGAGCTAGAGGAGCAGCGGTTCAGGGGATTGTCGAGTAGCAGCCAGAGGTTTATCAGCAGGGCTCAGCAGTTCAGGTGAGTTACCTTCCAGTAGCGGTGGGTCTAAGGCCACAATGCCGACCCACCAGTAGGAGTTGTATGATAGATGATTGTCTTTGTGATATCATCTAAGTTCGCTAGTACCTGACATGTTATATGCTAGTATGATATGTTGTATGTGATAGTAGTCGAGTTCGGTCACTAGGACCGAAGGGTAGTCAGACACCCCAGATACGTCTGACAGTATGTGATGATATGTTTGTATGATGGCTTGTTATGTACATGCGATAGAGGTAGTATGAGGGGACCAGTCCCCGTGTTCGGTTGTTAGGACCGAAGGGTAGTTCAGGCACCCCAGATATGTCTGATAGTACGCTTATGTTATGTTATATGTGATCGTAGTAGCAGGGGTGAAATAGTCCCCGAGGATCGGTTGTTAGGACCGATGGGTAGTCAGCACCCCAGAATGGCTTGACACGGGTAAGACGGCACCCCAGAATGGCCGTATGGGTAGGTCAGCACCCCAGAATGGCTTGACACGGGTAGGTCGGCACCCCAGAATGGCCGTACCGGGTAGTCAGGCACCCCAGAATAGCCTGGCAGTATATATATGTTATGTGTTTGTATGGTATGCGGTACGTTGGGGGAACTCACTAAGCTTCGTGCTTACGGTTTTCAGTTTTGTTTTCAGGTACTTCCGGTAGTGGAGGGAGGAGCTCGGGGTGATCGCATGGCACACACCATAGATTGGTCAACCTGGGAATGTTTACTCTGATAATGATATTATGTTTGAATTTAATACTCGAAAGTTATGTTTAACTTATGATATGTTTTTTATAAATCTAGTTTTAGTAATGTTTTAAAAGAAATTTTTAGTCGTGATTTTTGGGTCGTTACAGGGGAGTATTGTATTGTCTATTCCTCGGGCGCTTCTCATCCTTAGTGGGTTTTATAATCATTTTTTGATTATAAAAAGGGGGAGAATGATGGGTATTCGAAGCTTCTCGGGTTTATCGAATATTCATTTGCGGATTTGAAGACTGGTGTTACTTCGAGGGGGTGTTTGGTCTTGATCGCGCTAGCTCGTTGGAGATTGAAGCCGGACATCCAATCCTAACTTTGAGGGGGAGAATGTTAGGGTGCAAAGTCATGCTTGGATGTGGTGTTTTAGGCTTTCCTCTTTGTATGTGTAAATGGGTTGAGTCTTTCCTATAGATAGGAAGTGAGTGACTCCCATTATGTAAGTGAACCATTTGGAGTGTTAGACTAGAGAGAGAAATTATATACAAACCCATTTATATAATCTTTCTAGATCTAATAAGAGCTTACAAAGATTTATTTACTCCATTTGTTATTGATTTTACATGATGATTCACTAGATCTTTCTAATTCCGCACATGCCATCATAATCAACACCACTACAGACACCCTGGGCGGACCGGGTAGACTGCAGGCCCGAGCCGGGCAAATCTAGCCAGGCCGAAGGCCTAACGAGCGGTCCGGCTAGGCTGAAGGCCCCAAGGAGGCGGTCCAGACGCGCCAAGGGCTCGGAGAGCGGTCCAGATAGACTGAGGACCGGGATTCGGTCCAGTCAGACTGATGACTCATTATGCATGTTGTTTACTGTATTTGTATTGGATATATGATATGATTATGGTTATGTATGGTTGGTATTTTGGGGGTAACTCACTAAGCCTTCGAGCTTACATCTATCAATTATTGTTTCAGGTACTTCTAGTGATCGTGGGAAGGCCAATGCATGATCGTACTGCTCCTCCTGCTATTATGATTTTATGATTTGATATTGGGATACTTTGATGTTTATTATTCTGAAAACAATATTGTAATGTTAAATGATTTTAAAATGTTTTGAAAAAGTTGAAATTTGGCATGATTTTTATGGGTGTTACAATTATCATATAGGTTTAGCCAATCCCTAATCAACCGTGGATCATTAGCCCAAACTATATGTATTACTGATTTACTTAATCAGTCCCCATAAATTAATTAGTCTCTTTTAATCACTAAATTAATTCCAAATTAATTATTGGTCAATAGAAATTAAATAATATGATTTATCAATTAATATATTATACTTATAATATATTAATAAATCATAAATAACCTCTTTCTCAAAAGTCCATCCTATCAAATTGCTTTGGTGAAGGCAACCCAAAAGGACCATGTTATTATCGGGTCAAGTACATACCAGTTATAGTTATAGGCTTAGACACCTAATCTGACAGTAACAATGTAACATCCGGATTCCGAGGTACTTTACATTTTTAATTTTGGAATTTTAGGGTTTACTACGATGTGGTGGGGGCACCACGACATGACAAATCAAGATAAAATTGTGTATTCATTTAAGCCACCATGGCATGGCAATATATTTTTATAAAACCATTTGATAAGCATGTATTCCCCCGTAAAAACCTTTAAAACAGTAAAATAGGAGGCGTGAACTCACTCTAGTAGTGTATCGAGAAGCACCCGAAACTCTGTAACCAGAGTCTCTTGCCATCGAGAGGGTATCAAAGTATCGAAAGAGGGAGAGAGAGAGAGAGAGAGTGTGTGTGTGTGTTTGGAGATTGGTTCGAGATGAAAAATCAGGAAGTAAGCACATTTATTTATAGTGGTGGTGCGTGTTGGGCACTCTCCTGCGCGATGTGCACTAACTTCGTGGATCATCCAAATCTTGCAACGTGTCACCCTTCTGGTGGTCCACGTTTCCAAATCTCTGACGAATCTGAGAGTCAGACATGCACGACGGGCATGGCGCGCACATTGACGTGCACCTTTAATTCCTTTTTAAAAATTCATATTTTCTTCATATGAACTTTGTTTCTTACTCTCTTTATATTTTTGTGTAACTCTTTCCTAGAACTACAACTTTCCTTTAGGTTGCGTCGTCAAATTTTACTTTCATTTTTAACCCATATTTTTATATTTTATAAAAATTGTATCTCCTTCATACGACTTCCATTTTTTCCATTCTTCCTTTCAAAGTTCGTATCTCATTTTATATTATAAATTTCCTTTTTGTAGTGTTAGCCGAAATTCAACCAATCTCTTTTTGCAATTTTGATGTTAATAACGTTATTAACGTGGTTGGTTTCTATTCGTCATAAAATCATAATTTTTCCAATCAAAGTTAGATTTTCTCGAAGTTTATATTTTTGGGATCACTAGGTTGTGTATTTTCTAAATACACTAACCATTTTAACTTTTTGATTATTTTATTTCGACTCATTTTTTCATATTATCCTTCAACATGGAAAGTTTTTATCATTATGAGTTGATCCTAACTCCTAATAACAATTAATGACGAAAAACTCTCAATTGTTAAATTCTCCCCATATTTTAGGATTTTCGTCCTCGAAATTTGAGTATTATCTAAACTTTAAACAGGGAGACCAATTTCTTATAAAGTAAGTCGATTTACTAAATTTTCTTTTTAGTTTTCTATTTCTAATTATTTAACTTCATCCTTAGTATCCAACATTTATCTTTTTGAAATCCTACATGATCCTCTTTTACACCAATAGGAAACCTAAAATTTCTATCAAATTTTGGTTAAGGATTTCTGGAGGGATTTCTATGTTTTAATTAATCATTTTAAATCTACTATTAAAATGAACTCTTTTAAAACATTAAACTTCGAGGATTCCTATTATCCGCAAAAAAAATCTTACAATTATTTTTGTGGGGTTTCCCTCCTTGTTGATTTTCCCCATTTTCTTCCAAATTCCATGGCCTTAATCATGCCATCTAGGACTTTGGTTTCCCTAAAGTGGAACACTAGCTGCTTAGTTTCCTCGAAGGTGTGGGGCTCATATGCTTGTATCTGCTTCCTAACATGAGGTGATAGCCCTTGGAGATATGAACTGATTTTTTTGCTCTCCGAGCCAATCAGTTCTAAGAATACCGTGGTTAGGTCCTCAAAGAGTATGGTATAGAAGGCTATAATGGACATCCTAGTGCTTAACTGACTGAATTCATGTTCTGCACGGGCCATTTCTCCTATAGAACAAAATTCTCTTATCATTTTCCTTTTTAACTCTTCCCAATAGATTTCATAGGCTGCATCTACTCCTAAGGCTTTTACCTGGATACTCCACCAGATGAGGTTCTTTCCCATAAGCGAGCAAGTTACCCCAATGCACTTAACCAACTACACCAAACTAACTGGATTGCTAGCAGATGAACCACCTCCATTTTTTTTCAAACACCATCTTCTTACGATTTTGCAAAATGATCCTCTTAGAGGGTTTTCTCAACTTTCTTACTTTAGGGACATACTTAGGACCTTCATTGTCACCCAAATGACCATTATCATTCCTTGTTGTTGTTCACCATCAACATCACCATCTTAGAATATACCATTAACAATATCATCAATAACATCATCATCCGCAAGACCATCAACATCCATCTTGATTAATAACATCATCATCATTACCAGATGGATGATCTAATACATGTGCCATATCCTTATATTGATAATTACATAAATATGTTAAATTGGAGCAAAATAATTAAAAATATTACAAAAACAAAAGTAATTGCTTACCAACTCAACTGGTGGCATGTCATCTAGTTCCATTTGCCCCTTCCATACCTTTAATTTCTTCCATGCTATATCCTGCTTCCAACATCATTGTAATGTCCTCAACATCCACTTTTACTTTCTCTACAAGGACACCATCATCTTTTCCATCATTAAACTCAACATAAGTTACATATTCCTCATTGCCCCATTATCAAATTGAGTAGCATCATAAACATTTTATTTTTGTTGAAAACTACCATCCCCTGATATTTCATCTTGCTCAAGCTCATCAAGTGCTTTGTGTAGTCCCAAACCAACCATTAGAAGTAAAACATCAATATGAACCTCTTCAACTTGCTCAACAATAAGAACATCTTATCCTTCTTGATTTTGAATGGCAATACCACCATCTTCAACTTGATCAACAATAACAACATTTACTCCTTCTTCAGTCTCAATACCATCACCACAATCCTCAATCTGAATACCATCATTTACTCTTTCTTTAGTCTTAATAACACCACCACCATCCTCAATCCGAATACCACCATTAACTCCTTCTCTAGTCTCAATACCATCACCAACATCTTCATTTTGAATTGTAGAAACATCTTCTTTTTGAGTTATGGTAACCTTTTCTTCATGACCCTCCCTTCTAATACATAACCTCTTTTTAGCTTTGAAATCCTTGGAACTTGATGCTTCTTTGGGATCCCATTATACATGTCCTTCTATTTCTTTTCTTATTTGAAGGTTGAATGGACAGAGAAAACCTTAATGCTTCATCATGCTCAGCTATCAATGGATCTTTCCTTGGCCTGCCCTTCTTCTTTGGTGGCGAGGGCACTAGTGGCTTTTTTTCACCCTTACAACTCTTTGGATTATGCTCGTACCCTAAGCACTTCCCACGTCTCACTGTTCTTGGTACGAATACCCTTGTTAATGAAAACCTCCCCTCTTATTCACAAACAAACTTGAAAAATTATAAGTAGATAAATCTTTAATCATGGATGTGATATAATTACTGGTTGAACAACTCAACGTGATAATCACCCAAATTTCTTTTCGCTTGAACAACGTTACCAATAGTGTACACCTAATCTTCTTCAAATACCTGGATTTCGTAATGAATTCCTCCCAATAACACAAGATTTTCTCAATAGAAGGTACGATTCACTGCGAGAGAGTTGATGTTAGAGTGATATGGTGTGGAGCTCTATGTCTAACGTCTTCCTAACGGTGTAACAATCATCGTTTGGTTAACCTAGTCAGCAAAGAGGCTGCATGACCTTCTCATTAAAGTAGCTCCAGTGGAGGAGTAACCGATAAACCTTCTGGCAACCGTCTATTCGGGAAAAATGCAAAAAATAGACAAATATGTGGTATAAACGAATATAGATCCCGTAATAGGGTAAAGTGGTCGATTTCATATAAACTTGAGCCTTTTTCATAGGTTGTCTTTCTTTTCTAGTTCTTTATGTAGCCTATAATCTATATTACCCTGTGATATGTTCTTTACACGAAAATATTGGAATATAATTCATCTTCTCAAACTCTTTCAGTTTTGTGTTTGGCGCCACCACAGTATCCCGCGCTCTTCTCTGCAATTCATCGCTCCGATTACTCCCCCTAATCTCACCGCCACCAGAACCTGCACCACCGTTAACGGAAAACCCACCAACAATCGATTTTGTTTTGAAGTACATTCATTCTAATTGATGGGAGCTCTCCAATTTCATCAACATCATCATCAACTGCAAATCTCCCCAAAATTCATGACCCCAATTTTTTCCTGTAATCTCAGAGCTATCACCACGACACTTGGCTTACGTTCCATCGTTTCCGAGCGTTTCTCTACCTCTCTCCCAAAATTATGCATACCTAGGAGTGCTAAAATCAAGTCAATAAGTAAGGTTTCTGCTGACGAGCTTAAAGAGAAATGGCTACTTTCTCTCACATGCCCTCCTCCCCTCAAGGAAACGGAAAACCCTATACCAGAAAATGACGCGAGTCGTGGAAATGAAGATGTTCCTACAAGCAATTCCCATTCACAATGGGTTATCGGGATTGACCCTGATGTTTCCGGTGCATTAGCTGTCTTGAAAACCGATGATTTGGGCTATTCTGCTCAGGTATCTAATAATCCATAGCTAATGTTCAAAACTAGCATAATTATATGTTAATTTTTTGGCGATGATATTTGTTAGTTGCTCACTCAGAAAGAGATAGAACAAAACTATGGTTTCTCAGATTCAAAATCGACAACATTTTTTTAGTTGTTGGAGCCTTTTGTTAGCCATGGAGAACCTTCATCGTTTATGTCTATATCATGATAACCTACTTCTCTTAGAACTCCATTTGTTATGAATTATGATAATGTGAATGGGACACTCAAAAAGGCAAAATATGATGGGGGCAAAGACTCACTCTGCGTCTCTCATGTGTTCAAAAAGACATGAATGCCCTTCTAATACGAGAATGCCACATAAAAGGTTCTTGAATGAGTCATCAAAGAGCTCAGCATAGTCTGAGAATGGGTTAATATATCTGTATATTACAAGATTTAATCCCATTAAGTTCTAACTTGTTTGTATATTTCAGGTATTTGATTCTCCTAATGTGAAAATACTTGTAGGCAACCGTGTAAGGCGTCGTTTGGATGCAAATGCCATGGTTGAGTTGCTTAGAAGTTTTAATATTCCACTTGGTATATTACTCTTTCTTTTTTCTTTTTTTTTTAAAAGATAGTTTTGTTATAACTTGTTAAGTTGGTTTCAGGAACAACTGCATACATAGAACAATCAATTCCATTTCCAGGGGATGGGAAGCAGGTTAGTTTCTTTGCACTTTTTAACTTAAAGTCATAACATGTAAGGGGCTTATTATAGTTTTGACAAAATTGGTTTAATTTATGTAGATTTGCTTTCATTATTACTATTGTTTTGTGTAATATAGGGATGGTGGAGTGGTGGATTTAATTATGGGCTATGGATTGGAGTCCTGGTTGCATCTCAAGTGTCTGTTGTCCCAGTGCCATCTATGCGTTGGAAAAGCGAGTTCAAACTCTCTGGAAATGGCTCAACAAAGGTTTGATTTCTTCCTTGATGCCTTACAAATATATATGCTTTTTAATTTTTAAACATAGAAAATCTTTTGATTGTGAAATTTTGGCAGGATAATAGCCGGGCACTTGCATGCAATCTATTTCCACAAATAAGTTCATCTCTGAGAAGGAAAAAGGATCATGGTACTTTGATTCATGTCTACACATTATTACTAGTCTAATTATCCGAAAAAGACATGAATGCCCTCCACATAGTTTGTCTAGTGGGTGTCATGCTTGTTTTTGTCTTCCATGAATCCAGTTATTGATGCAAATGCATTTCACTGGTTGTTGCTGTAGGCCGGGCTGAGGCTTTGCTAATTGCTGCATATGGGAAAGGCATCAAACTCAACTCTGATTCTTCAAACACCAACACTACTACTACAACAACTACTACTACTATTACATAGTATTTAATCTTTTGTTTCAATATATTATAATAACTTCGTCTTTCCCTATTTTGTTGCATTGTATGGAATATTATTTTATATAAATTAACACTAAAATTTGTAAGTTGATTGCTATTTGGTGTCATTCGTCCTTTGTTAATTTGTGAGATCCTACAATTCAATCATTCTCAATTGCTCTAAAACATTCAAAGATATATTCTTCACAATTATGAATTATCCAAGAATCATATTTAATTAATATTTCTAAGTTTCTAAAGGGTTATCTCATATATAACCCCCTCATGATTTCCAATCACTGATCGGGTCCCATCAACTTCATGGATCTTTAGCCCGTGATTAACTGCTTCTTTTGGTACCAATGCATCCATCCTGCAAAAGAATGTATTAAAAAGCTAATTATTTGGTAATTTCCTCAAAATAATAAGAAATGAAAGAAAGATGCTACAATATACAAATCAACTACACTAAAAAACTTGAAAGTACAATTATCGTCATTCCATAATCGGGTGTCTGAAGCATCCAAAAAAAATAAGCCTAAAAGAAAGAGTCACATACATTTTAGAACGTGAGACATAAGCCAATATGAACCTACATTGCTTTTTCCCATGTTGAAAAAGAAGCTCTTTCACAGTGTCAAAGAGTGGAGGAACACTATTTTGCTGAAAGCTTACCAATTGTCAAGAAATAGCAATGTAATTTCATCGATTTGTTAATAAAAAAAGAATTGAAAATACAATGTTGTATGTAATAGAAAGAAATGATAGGATATAGATGTCAGCTCCAAGAATAAGATCGAATCCTTCCGGATGCTTTTGTAATATTTGGTTAAGTTGATCAGTGTTTCCCCATTCTAGTTTCTCTGCACTTAAAGCTGTTCACAATAATCTTGATATTAGACAGCAAGTTCCAAAATGTGTCTTCATTTACTAATCTTACCAGAACATGAATTAGGGTTGTCAGAAGATTCATGAAGATCTATGTTTTTCTTCAAGATCTGAAAAGGGAAATTTATATAAACAGTTACAACCCAGAAAATAAAAAACTTACCATATATGTATGCAGAAAAATGGAATCTTGCAGACATGCCTTGAGCACTTCATCATTATGATCTGTAAGCACGACTTCATGACAAAATCTGCTGCAAAGTATGCCTGTAACACCTACACCCACACCCACACCACCATTTCTTTAAGGGTTTCTGAATATGAATAACTAAACCCAAAAACTTTCCAGATAGAAATTTAAACATTTAAAACAATTGAATGTAGTCTTTGAAAACATAACTGACCTACACCAGATCCTAATTCTACAGCAGAACATCCTTGCAGTAGCTCAACATTATTTGAAAGGTATTCATTCAACAGCCTTGCACCAGGCCATACCAACTGTCCAGTTAAATCGAAATCAGCTGCACAACAAAAGGTAGTAGTTTGAAACTAAATCGTATTGAAAGATTGAATAGAATACGATTATATGACCTAATAAGAAATTAGTTGGTTGTGGAAGATGAATCACGAATTAGTCTTACCAGATTCATGCCTGATATCAATTGAATATAGGTATGTAAGACAAAATCAGTATGAACTTTACTTCCTAAAATCAATGGCGGATTATTAAAACCTTAAACCCTAAAAAGGAATGACAAATAATAAACGTGAGAAGTGAAAAGCACAAAACATACTTGAAGATGATTGGAGACAAAGAAGTTGAAGGACATGAGGCCCAAATGTAAACGTAGTGAGCTCATAGCTGCACATTAACATAAGAAAAAGAAAATGAATCAAACTCGAAATCGATCAATTGCTGTTCGCTGTTTATTTACGTATTAGAGAAGGAGATACTTGTCATCTATGAAGAAAGATTCGCCCAAGCAAACTGTATCATCGTCATCATCACTGTCGACTACATTTGGTTTTATGAATTCGTTTTCAGACATGGTGTTTTCTGATGGGCGTTGATGGAGATCTGATAGGTTGAACCGTTGAAGTGTAAAGACCGGGGTGTATTATTTGAAATGGCTAAGACCATCCGGTATGTAGAGCACGGTGGCCATCGTGGTTGAGCCGGTCAAGATTGCACACCATCCCGGTCGGTCGTGGTTGTTATGGTCCGTGTTTCCGAAGACGAAATAAAACGGTCAATCAAATCGTTTCCAATCGATTTCCTTTCTTTTGAACTTTTTAAGTTTTACATTAAAAAAAACTTAATACCTATGTAAATCTAATAAAACGAAATAAAAAGGTCAATCAAATCGTTTCCAATCGATTTCCTTTCTTTTGAACTTTTTAAGTTTTACATTAAAAAAAAACTTAATACCTATGTAAATCTAATAAAATGCTCAGGGCCGGTCCTGAAAAATGAAATATTCTTAAAAACTCAGGACAAACAAGAAAAAAAGGATCATTATCTTTATTACAATTTTGTATTTTTAACGAAAAATATATAATAAAAAAAATTTGGGTCCTATGCAGCTGCCCACTTTGCCCCCTCTAAGCCCCCCATGAAAATGCTCACATTTTATCACATTTTACTTTCATTCTAAACCAAAAAACACATGAATGATTTGAAAGTGTTAAAATTGACTTGGATGACGACGGGGAATTCATTTCGATATTCTTCAATGTTGTGCAACACATTCATGATGAAGAAAGTTCGAATGTTGCTCGTACAAGGGCGGTCGTTAATCATGATCATCAAGCCGCACACGACTTATTGGTACTGATAATTATCTTTACAATGATGACTGATTCGAACGTTGTTTCCGTCTAAATAAGACAATATTTTTACGTATTAGTAATGTTTTAGAAGTCTGTTATATTTTTCAAACAAAAACCCGACGCTAGAGGAAGAATGGGTTTTAGTAGTATACAAAAGTGTACGGTTGCACTTAGGTATTTGGGATACGGTATAACATTTGATGCATCTGACGAATACTTCAAAATATCCGGGAGGACCGCAATTGATTGTGTAAATTGGTTTTGCGCATATGTGTATGAAGTTTTTCATTATTAATATTTGTGTAAACCAACTCCACGTGATATTGAGAGATTATATTCGGCTCATGAAGAGAGACATGAATTTCTGGGTATGCTTAACAGTCTAGATTGTACGCATGTGGCTTGGGAAAAATGTCCAAATGCATGGCGTGGTCAATTCACTCGAGGAGATATAGGTGAACCAAGTATAATCCTAGAAGCTGTTGCATCTCAGGATTTATGGATATGTCATTCTTTTTTTGGAGTCGCAGGGTCTAACAACGACATTAACATTCTTAGTCAGTCTCCACTTTTTAACGATCTTTGGACCGACAAAGCACCTTATATGACATTCACGGTGAACGAACATTCGTACAATACGGTTACTACCTTTGTGATGAGATATACCCAGATTATTCTACACTTATGAAGGAATATTCGGTTCCTCGAAGTGAAAATGCAAAGTTGTTCAAAAAGATACGAGAATCAGTGATGAAGGATATCGAGAGAGCATTTGGAGTCCTTAGCTAGACGTGGCATGTAGTGAAATACACTACATGACTTTGGGATAAGGATATAATTAAACGAATGGTCATAACATGTATTATAATACATCATGTAACGCCCGTAGATCAGGTCTAGTCAACTTAGAGACGATAAGCATCAAAAATGACTTTTTGATGGAAGATTATTTAGAAGGATTAATCTTAACCAAGTTGTAGTATATGTCACAAGGTTTCCGTGCATATAAAGAACGCCAAAATCCGAGTTATAACGAAGAAGTTATGACCTGTCGAAGTTTTGCGACAGAACCGACACGACCTAGCGCGACCCAGCGCGACGTAAATAGTGAATTTAAGGTTGATAGATATCTATCCTTAGTGATCTAAATGAGAATTGAAGATCTCATCGATAGTAGTGCAACGACGGAAAGACAGACGAAAACGGACGTTAGACGAAGAAGTTATGAGTTTATAACGGAGTTTTCCTGTCCCGGCCTACTAAAAATAATATATAAGTAATATAATTATAATATATTAAAAATAAAGTCAAAATTAGCCAATGGAGTCTAAACGATAGTTGCAGAGCATAATCTCACTTTCGCGGCGATATAAAGAACGTCGAAAACGGAGTTCGTATGCGAAAGTTATGAATTTCTGAAGTTCGGGGCGTGAAACCCCAAAACTGTCAGAGACCACGACGTGGCAAGTCTCCTGACACCTCCGGGAGGCCCCCAGATGCAACTTGGGATGACGCATGCAGTGACGACCAAGCCCACGATGTGGAAAAAGGTTGCCACAACGTGGCAAGGGCCAAATTTGCCCTATAAATAGATTTGAAGGGCCAGCCGAGTTTGGTTGCTCATTCTCTCTTCTCTCTCTCTCTCTCTCTCTCCAGTTTTACCTCGATTTGCGTGCAAGAAATGTCCCAAAGCCCCGGTATCAACCCCGAGACCCGAAGCAAGTCCCGAAGCCCGAAGATCCCGAGAAGAAAAAGAGTTTCCGAGCCGAAGTTCTATCTGTGAGAAACCCGATGTGTGAAGTGATCCCGGTTTCACCGAAGAATACTACTTCTACAAGCCGTAATGTTGTCTGATCATCTTCTGATCAAGTGAGTGTATAGACACTTTCATCTTACACATAGATATGAAGTATTTTATAAAATACGTGTTATGTGTATATATATTGTTGTTTATACGTGTGAGTATGTGATCACTTTCTTCTAACATATATATATATATATATATATATATATATATATATATATATATATATATATATATTAAGTATTTGCTAGGAAATACGTGCTATGTGTTTATATATTGTTGTTTATTTGAGATGAGTGTGGAATGGATGTTTTATATAGGTATTAAATGAGTTAATATGTATATGTATTTTATATCTACAAATATGTTGGGTAGAACATGGGTAGATGAATTAGATGATGTGTGATGATAATTAGGTGATGAGAAATAGGTGATGATAATTAGGTGATGAGAAATAGGTGATGATAGAAAGGTGATGATAGATAGGTGATGATAAATAGGTGATGTGAAATGAGAGGAGATACCATAACCTTGACCGGCGATGTGGCAATTTGGCGATGTAGTCATCTACCAGAGTATAGATGGCGACCACGGACTATTCTAGATGACCCCATGGAAAACACCAGCAGGCTCATAACCTATAAGTGATGAATTACGAGTTCAGGCGGTGTTGTAACTACGTATTCATGCGATGATACTCTAACCCTTACTATGAATTACGAGTCCAGGCGATGTTGTGGCTGCGTATTCATGCGATGATCCTTAGGAAAAAGTCCTTAGGAACAAACATATAAGGAAATGTGATGTAAGGAGATGAGAGGTAAATACGATGTAGGAGATGACCCTCAGGATAATTCCTTAGGGAAGGTACTTAAGAATAAACGAAGATAATGGGGATGGGTAATTGGGTTGACTGTTTGATGATTATATATATATATATATATATATATATATATATGTGTGTGTGTGTGTGTGTGTGTGTGATATAATATTGTGGGTTGAAAACCCTATGCTCACCAGGCTCCCAAGCCTGACCCACTCAGTTTAATTGTATCACAGGTATCGATATGAAGATTCTTTGCACTGAGAGATTAAAGGAGATGTAAATCACTAGAGTAAATTAATGTATGTTTTGTTTATGCTTATGTGTCTGTATCGGAACATGACATCCCGAGGTTTTATTATTTAAATGAAAATACATTCTCTTTGAGAAATGTTTTGATAAGTTTTTATCATATCTTGTTTTGGGAACAAATTCCGCAACCGTTTTCTTTAAACGAATACTCTGATTTATAAAACAAAGCATAAACAAATCGGTCTTTTCTGGCCGTGAAATTGGGGATGTCACAGTTGGTATCAGAGCATTAGTTTAAGCGAACTAGGAATTTGTAGGAAATTTCTAGACTTCAACTTAGAATGCTAAGTAATGATCGTGAGGAGTGTGTCTAAAATATGTTAGGTAGTACACCTAAATTGACACAAGCACTAGTATATTTTAGGAAAAATGCCTAAAATGCTTTTATGTGCTAAATGCTATATGTTTGCCATATATGAAATTGTTTGTTCGGATTTATGGTCTGTTGCCGACCAGATCTGGAAACTTTATGTGTTTAGGATTCTAAGCGTACGACTATGAAATTAGAACTAGCATGTAAACATTTCGGAGTGATAAGGAGATTTATACGTCTATCGTAAATAAAGCTTTCTTATCTTAAATTCTCGTCCGGTGCACCGAACGTCTGCTTGGATGTACAAAATGATATGGTGAAGACTCGTAGAGAATTGAGTAAATGGAGGAAATGAAAGGCTTATGATAGTGAATGGCACCTATCGGAAGATATCGTAAGAGTGGTGTCTTGCCTTTAGTTTATGTTTGATAAAATAATGGAACGTTTAGAGGAGTAACGTCTGAAGTACACCTTCGATTGTAGGATGATGGAACGACTGGTGTAATTCTTGAAGTTGTCCCATAATCTAGAATTTCCATCACCAATCGAGTTGAAGTATGATTGATGATAGAAGATACGCATGGAAGAAGTCCTAGTAGAGTCTAGGAAATTTTTTATGATTAATTGGACACATTCGTATGTGTTAAATTGTTTTGTGATTTTAGGACTTGGGGACTGAGAGACAATACTTGGGATGAGTATGAGTAGGTGTGAATAATAGTAGAGATCTATACTACTGGAAGCACAGGACTCACGCTTGGATCATGGGAAGTCACAAGGTTACCAAGAAACTTGTAATTGAGTTCGTTTTTATTCAAGTATGTTGTTACCATTGTTTTGGTAATGACTAAAAAGATGACTGATATTTTGACCCTAGTGGTCATATCAAATTGAGTCCGACTACGATGAGTTTGTTACATGGTTCAGAGAACCGAGTTCGATGTAGCATTTGAATTAAGTCAGAAGATTGAAATCAATGCGATCGATGACATCACGCTCGTTGTTAAGGAAGCATGTAGCTAGAAATGCTGCATATAAAAAAATGTGATTATATCACATTAGAATATGAAGGAAGGTATATTCCATTCTGGAATTTGACTCTAAGAGACATGAGTTTAAGCATTTCATCATATGATGAGAGGTCTTTAGATCACGACCCATCAGTTTGTTACAATAGATAAGGGAATGTACTTATCCTAAGAAGAAGAAGGAGTTCTCAAAAAGGATTTATTTTGTAACTCGAAGGTTATGATTAAAAGTCCAACATAGTACGAAGAGCAGATGTAGGATTGAGCATCAAGGCTATTAATTAGGATGGAGATATAACGTATGGAGTCATTATACGAATCCTGTTTCGTTGATGATTCCGGGACGTAATCATCCTAAAGGGGAGATAATTGTAACGCCCGTAGATCAGGGCTAGTCAACTTAGAGACGATAAGCATCAAAAATAACTTTTTGATGGAAGAATATTTAGAAGGATTAATCTTAAACAAGTTGTAGTATATGTCACAAGGTTTCCGTGCATATGAAGAACGCCAAAATCCGAGTTATAACGAAGAAGTTATGACCTGTCAAAGTTTTGCGACAGAACCGACACGACCTAGCGCGACCCAGCACGGCGTAAATAGTGAATTTAAGGTTGATAGATATCTATCCTTAGTGATCTAAATGAGAGTTGAAGATCTCATCGATAGTAGTGCAACGACGGAAAGACAGACGAAAACGGACGTTAGACGAAGAAGTTATGAGTTTATAACGGAGTTTTCCTGTCCCGGCCTACTAAAAATAATATATAAGTAATATAATTATAATATATTAAAAATAAAGTCAAAATTAGCCAATGGAGTATAAACGAGAGTTGTAGAGCATAATCTCACCTTCGCGGCGATATAAAGAACGTCGAAAACGGAGTTCGTATGCGAAAGTTATGAATTTCTGAAGTTCGGGGCGTGAAACCCCAAAACTGTCAGAGACCACGATGTGGAAAGTAGTGCCACGACGTGGCAAGTCTCCTGACACCTCCGGGAGGCCCCCAGATGCAACTTGGGATGACGCATGCAGTGACGACCAAACCCACGAAGTGGAAAAAGGTTGCCACGACGTGGCAAGGGCCAAATTTGCCCTATAAATAGATTTTAAGGGCCAGCCGAGTTTGGTTGCTCATTCTCTCTTCTCTCTCTCTCTCTCTCTCACGTTTTACCTCGATTTGCATGCAAGAAATATCCTGAAGCCCCGGTATCAACCCCGAGACCCGAAGCAAGTCCCGAAGCCCGTAGATCCCGAGAAGAAAAAGAGTTTCCGAGCCAAAGTTCTATCCGCGAGAAACCCGATGTGTGAAGTGATCCCGGTTTCACCGAAGAATACTACTTCTACAAGCCGTAATGTTGTCTGATCATCTTCTGATCAAGTGAGTGTATAGACACTTTCATCTTACACATAGATATGAAGTATTTTATAAAATACGTGCTATGTGTATATATATATATATATATATATATATATATATATATATATATATATATATTGTTGTTTATACGTGTGAGTATGTGATCACTTTCTTCTAACATATATATATATATATATATATATATATATATATATATAAATTAAGTATTTGCTAGGAAATACGTGCTATGTGTTTATATATTGTTGTTTATTTGAGATGAGTGTGGAATGGATGTTTTATATAGGTATTAAATGAGTTAATATGTATATGTATTTTATATCTACAAATATGTTGGGTAGAACATGGGTAGATGAATTAGATGATGTGTGATGATAATTAGGTGATGATAATTAGGTGATGAGAAATAGGTGATGATAATTAGGTGATGAGAAATAGGTGATGATAGAAAGATGATGATAGATAGGTGATGATAAATAGGTGATGTGAGATGAGAGGAGATACCATAACCTTGACCGGCGATGTGGCAATTTGGCGATGTAGTCATCTACCAGAGTATAGATGGCGACCACGGACTATTCTAGATGACCCCATGGAAAACACCAGCAGGCTTATAACCTATAAGTGATGAATTACGAGTTTAGGCGATGTTGTAACTACGTATTCATGCGATGATACTCTAACCCTTACTGTGAATTACGAGTCCAGGTGTGACATCCCCAAAATCTCGGCCAGAAAAGACCGATTTTCATTTATGCTTTTAAAATAATTTCAAAGTAAATCCTTTTGATTTGAAAGAGAGTTGCGGAATTTGTGCCCAAAAACAAAACATGATAAAACAATGTTTACCAAAGCATTTCATAAAAGAAATGTATTTTCATTATATAATCAAAACTCGGGTTGTCATGTTCCGATACAGACCAATAAGCATAAACGATAACATTACAAGTCATTCAACAAATATATACATATACAGACTTGTAAACAAAACAAATTGATGGTTCGTCCATCTTATGCCCTCGCGCCACTTCCTGTAATACAAATAAAATTGAGTGGGTCAGGCTTGGGAGCCTGGTGAGCATATAGGGTTTTCAACCCACAATAAATAATGATATTTAATTTCCACCAACCAACAATAACCCAATTACCCATTCCCGTTATTCTCACTTTATGTCCCTAAGACAACTAACATAAGGGACCTAGTCTAAGAATATTTCATCGGGGCGACAACACATGCTACGGGGGTTCCTCAGCAATATAAGTCAAATAAGGCAACCATGAGGGGGATGGAGTACAGCGAATGAACACCCAAGTTCATTAACACCTACAGGTGGCGAACCTGCTAATGTTTCCACAAGATTGTCTAGAAAAGTCCGTGGTCATCATCTAAACTCCGCTAGATGACTAAATCAAACAACAACGAGGCCTCTCATCTGTTTATTACACACCAACTATCTACCCATGTTCTACCCAACATATTAGTAGATAATATACATTTTTATACATGGATAAAAACCTGTATATCATGCTTTGATCAATACATATTCCACATAACAGATGAGGCACACACACATAACATGTATTTCATAGAAAACAAATCAGATCCATGAGATAGAAGAGAGTGAATAGACAATCACACATATAACACAAAATATAAACATAACACGTATTTCGTATAAAATACTTCATAATTATGCGTTAGAAGAAAGTAACCACACACTCACACCTATAAACAACAATACACTTAATACACTCGAACCATACTTGTATTATTATCGTGTTTATAAAAGGTAGTATACACTCACTTGATCAGAAGATGATCGGACAGCACTACGACTTGCAGAAGTAGTAATCCTCAGCAGATCTGGAAGATCTTCACAAAAATCGAACTTCTCGCGGGCAGAGCTTCGGCTTGGGAACCGCACTTCTCGGGATCTTCGGGATCTCGGGACTTGCTTCGGGGCTCGAGAATAATACCGGGGCTTCGGGGTATTTCTGGCATGCAAATCGATGCAAAACGGGAGAGAGAAGAGAGAAAAATAGCAATTGAGTCGGCTGCCCTCGCTTCCTATTTATAGGAGGCTGGAGCCTCGAAGTACGCGGGGCGTATTGCTCCGAAATCGTCACTGCTTACGTATCCGAAGTGCTCGAGTGTGAGTGTCGACATTCCTCGGTGTACGCGGGGCGTACTTCGGATGAGTCCGATGACTCCTCTTCGGATAATGCCAGATTTTCCAATTAAATTTAAATACAAATTATTTAATAAACTTCGGAAATTCATATCTTCTTCATACGAACTCCGTTTTCGACGTTCTTTATATCCACGCGAAGGTGAGACTACGCTCTACAACTTTCGTTTAGATTCTGTCGGCTAATTTTAGCTTTATTTTTATTATTTATTTTTAATAGGCCGGGACAGAAAAACTTCGTTATAAATTCATAACTTCTTCGTTTGACGTCCGTTCTCGCCTAACTTTTTATCGCTTCGATACCAACAACGAGATCTTTAATTCTCGTTTAGATTGCTTCGGCTAAAAACCGCTCGATCTCAAATCGAGTATTTCAGGCTGCATACCGCTAAGCTGAAACTTCGATAAATCATAACTTCCTCATACGAAGTCAGATTTGGGCATTCTATATATATTCGGAAACCTCGTTTCAACTACTACAACATTATCCAAAGATATCAAGTTTATTTTACACTTAAATTTTGACGCTTCTTTGTATTCTTAATTAATCAAACCACATAATTAAGCAATTAAGCACAAAACACATAATACTCAAATAATACACTTTTATTATTTCAAAACGGGTTACAAAGGTTAACCTAGACTATTACATTGCTAAAAATGGCAAGCCCGGAAACACAGGCGTTACAAATCTCTCCACCTTAGAATGATTCCATCCCCGGAATCACACATCAACAAACAAATGTGGATAGTGACTCAACATGTCACTCTCCGTCTCCCAGGTGAGATTCGGCCCATTCGTGTGTTTCCATCGGACAAGCACTAACCCAACCATTTTGCGTCGCAGCTTCTTAGTCTTCCGGTCAACAATTGTCTCTGGTTCTTCAATCAACCTTTTGTTCTCATCAATTCTCAATTCAGAAATTGGAATTATATCAGGAACTTATCCCGTGAACTTCCTCAAATAACACACATGAAAAGTGTTGTGAATTCCATTCACTTCTTCGGGTAATTTGAGCTTGTAAGCTTGGTTCCCAATCCTCTGAAGAACTTTAAACGGTCCAATAAACCTTGGACTTAACTTTCCCCTTTTACCAAATCTTATAAGTCCCTTCCACGGCGAGACTTTAAGCAAAACCGAATCTCCAACCTCAAAAGTCATCGGTCTTCGCTTTTTGTCAGCATAGCTCTTTTGACGATCCTGAGCTGCTAACATTCTTTCCCTAATTATTTTCAACTTTTTAGCAGTTTGATGAACCATCTCCGGTCCCATAAACTGCTTTTCCCCAGCCTCAAGCCAACAAGACGCGTACGACACTTCTGTCCGTACAAAGCTTGATAAGGTGCCATCTTTATGCTCGAGTGGAAACTATTATTGTAGGAAAATTCTACCAAATGTAAATGTTCATCCCAGTTACCTAGGAATTCCAGGGTACATGCCCTTAGCATATCTTCAAGTGTTTGTATCGTTCTTTCACTTTGACCATCAGTCTACGAATGGTAAGCTGTACTTAAACATAACTTGGTACCCATTTCCTCTTGTAGACTTTTCCAAAACCTCGAGGTGAAACGGCTATCACGATCCGATACAATCGTTAATGGAACACCGTGAAGCCTCAACATTTCCTTCATGTAAGAATTCGCAAGCTTCTCCATAGACCATTTCTCCTTGGCTGCTATGAAATGCGCACTCTTAGTGAATTGATCAACGACCACCCAAATCATGTCGTGACCATTCTTTGTTCTGGGTAGTTTAGTGACAAAATCCATAGCAATGTCTTCCCACTTACCCATAGGCACAGGCAATGGTTCTAAACTCCCGTACGGTTTCTAATGTTGTGTCTTTACTCTCGCACAAGTCACACACTCAGCCACATACTTTGCAACATCAAGCTTCATCGTCGGCCACCAGTAGTAGGGTTTCAGGTCCCTATACATTTTAGTGCTACCAGGATGAATCGAGTACATGGTTTTGTGAGCTTCTTCCATCAGAAGATCCCTAATTCCTCCTGACTTAGGTACCCAAATACGATCTTGGAATACCTTCAGTCCATGACCGTTTGTACCAAACACCAACGTTTTACCCAAACGTTCCTCCTTTCGGTCATTTTTCTCAAAAGCGTCCTCTTGAGCTTTCTTTATACTTTCCACAATGGTCGAGACAACTTCAATTCTCAACGCTCTTGGCCTCTTCCTTTCAAGATTGACTTTCCGACTAAGACCATCAGCAACAACATTAGCTTTACCGGGGTGGTAAAGTATCTCATAGTCGTAGTCCTTGAGTAACTCTAGCCAGCGTCGTTGCCTCATATTTACCTCTTTCTGATTAAAGAGATATTGGAGACTCTTATGATCAGTAAAAAGTTTGCACTTTGTGCCATAGAGGTAATGCCTCCATATTTTTAGAGCGAAAACTACCGCTGCCAACTCCAAATCATGAGTCGGGTAATTCTTTTCATGCTCCTTCAGCTGTCGAGACGCGTATGCTATCACCTTTTCTCTTTGGGTCAAAACACAACCCAATCCAACCCCAGACGCATCGCTATAAACAGCGAAGTCTTCAACTCCATCGGGTAAAGAAAGTATCGGTGCCTCGCATAGCTTCTTCTTTAGCTTCTCGAATGCTTCTTTATGCTTATCACTCCAAGCATAAGTAGCTCCTTTGTGGGTCAAAGCTGTTAATGGAGTAGCAATCGAAGAAAAGCCTTGGATAAACCTTCGGTAATATCCGGCTAATCCTAAAAAGCTTCGAATCTCTGTGGGACTTTTCGGTTGCTCCCACTTCATTACAGCTTCAATCTTTGCTGGATCAACCATTATCCCTTCTTGGTTGACCATGTGACCCAAGAATTGGACTTCACGAGTCCAAAAATCACATTTGGAGAACTTTGCATACAACTTCTCCTGCTTCAAAACTTCTAACACTTCTCGCAAGTGTCTGCCATGCTCCTCCTGGCTTTTCGAGTAAATCATAATGTCGTCTATGAACACTATCACGGATTTATCAAGGAAAGGATTACAAATTCTATTCATTAAATCCATAAATGCTGCCAGAGCATTGGTTAGTCCAAACGACATAACCAAGAACTCGTAGTGTCCATATCTAGTTCTGAATGCAGTCTTCTCGATATCTTGCTCTCTTACTTTTAGCTGATGATATACTGACCTAAGATCGATCTTCGAGAAATAGCTCGAACCTTGCAATTGATCAAATAGGTCATCAATCCTCGGCAACGGATATCTATTCTTTATTGTTGCCTTGTTCAGCTCTCTGTAATCGATGCACATTCTCATACTTCCATCTTTCTTCTTCACAAATAACACCGGAGCTCCCCAGGGCGATGAACTAGGTCTAATGAAACCTTTGTCCAATAACTCCTGAAGTTGCATCATTAACTCCTTCATCTCCGTCGGTGCTAATCGGTAAGGTGCTTTTGCTATTGGCATGGTTCCTGGTAACAAGTCAATTCTGAACTCCACTTGTTTATCAGGTGGTAATCCAGGAAGATCTTCGGGAAATACTTCCGGATACTCACACACCACTGGAATACTCTGCATCACCTTTTTTTCTTTCTTAGCATCAATCACGAATGCTAAATATGATGTACATCCCTTGGTCAAACACTTTCTGGCTTTCATTAGGGAAATGATTCCAGAATTCACTCGCCGTTTGTCCCCATACACCATAAACGAATATTTCCAAGGCGGGCTTACTTTAACTATCTTCTTCTTGCATAAAATTTCGGCATCATTGGCGCTAAGCCAATCCATTCCCAACACGATGTCGAAACCATTTAGTTCAATAGGAAATAATTCCTCGTGAAACTTATTCCCATTATGGTCGATTAAGATGTGTTTCATACGATGGCTAACAGGTACAAACTTGCCACTAGCAACTTCGACTAATAAAGCATTATCTAGTCTATCAATAGGCAAATCTAGTTTTCTACCAAACTTGTGTGAAATAAAGGAGTAGTTGGCTCCAGAATCAAACAAAATTTGAGCAGGTAATTCGTTTACGAGAAAGGTACCTGAAGCGACATCAGCTTCATCTTTCGCAGCCTCAAGTGTCATCTGGAACGCTCTCGCCTTCGGCTTTGGTGGAATGTTGGGCTTTGTTGCCTCCTTCTTCTTCGGACAGTCTTTCAAAATATGCCCCTCTTCATTACAACCAAAACACATCCTTTTGTTGTTCGGACACTCATTGGCAAAATGTCCAACCTTTCCACACTTGTAGCAGGTTACATCCTCGCTACATTTCCCAAAGTGCTTTTTCTTACACTTATCACACCACTTCGCTTCACCTCCCTTTCCTCCAAACTTTTTCGAATCAGATTTCGAAAATTTTCCCTTCTTACCGGAACCAGATGTTCCCTCAAACTTTCTCTTCTCACCAACCTCAACCTTGTCGGTGGTTCTCCCCTTAATCATGTTCTCAACAGACTTGGCATGTAACAGCCCAGATTTCTAGGTATCTTTTATGCTTATGTTTTTGGTGTTTTGTGAGGGGACTCGGCGAGTTGGAGCTCATACTCGCCGAGTAGGACCGCGGTTCTGGACGCGGGTTCGCGCCTGGACTCGGCGAGTCCGCGCTGTTTAATGAAACCCTAATTTCTCGGGTTTGGGACCTATTTAAAGGGCCTTAAGGCCGTCATTTGTACCCACCAGCCCCCTGAGTGAAACCCTAGTGAGTTTGAGCGTTTGGAGCAAAGCAAGGAGCCATTATTGACCTTGGAGGTGTTACATTGCAAGGAAAAGGAAGCAATAGCTAAGGGAAATCAAGAGGAGCCACTTCCTGAAGATTTGAGGTCCAGAACATCACATTTGAGGTACTACCTTCGAGCTATTCTCTGTTATGTTGATGTTTATATTGATTTAAGGCTTATTGAGCCCTTTTGTGGCTAGATCTAGTGCTTTCTTGGTCCCTTTAGTGACTTAGGTTCTGGATCTGGACCCTTGGAGGTCCAGAGTGTCCCTTTGTCCCAGCTTTTTATAGATCCATGGGGGTTTTGGATTGGGATCTTTATGCTTAAGGTCAAAACACCATTTATGAGTCATGGAATGTGTTATGTGCACCAAGACATGAACTTTACGTGATGAATAAGCTCAGGAGGGAGGGCCAGATCTATGAATTGTTGGAGCGGATCTGACCTCAGAAGCAAGTTTGAGTTGATGCATGGCATGGACTCGCTGAGTCTGAAGAACAGACTCGGCGAGTAGCATGAAGATTGTCATTGACCACTCAGTGAGTGGTCCTGCCGAGTTATGGGTTGACTCAGCAAGTCTGGGGGAGTCAGGGAGGGTTACCAGGTGGTCTGAGTCGAACTGGAACTCGCCGAGTTGTTCTTGAGACTCGACGAGTTGAGTCAGGGTGGCCCCGCGATTCATACCAGGTGGAACTCGTCGAGTCAGGGGAGTACTCGACGTGTCAAAAAGGGAATCCTAGAGAGTTGGTGAAAACGCTTAGACTCGCCGAGTCGCTCTAGTGCACTCGCCAAGTCCGGTCAAAGTTGACCATTGACCATTGACCAGAGTTAACCAAGTGTTGACTTATAGGGGTAGTCAACCTTAGTGGTAAAAGTGTTAATCGGATACATATGATGTTATAGGAGGATTATAGCTCGGAGGATCGAGCACGAGTGATTTCCAGGATTCGCGAGTTATCGAGATACTCGAGGTGAGTCTTCTCACTATACTATACCCGAAAGGGTTGATTGTGTGACCAGAAGGCCGTATATGATATGAGATATATGTGTTATATGTGATAAGTTAATTGTTATATGTGCCATGTATGATATGCTTGATATGGGCCGGAAGGCATTATGTTATGGGCCGGAAGGCGTTGTAATGTGGACCGTAAGGTTGGCGTGGGTAGGACCGGAAGGTCTACCTAGTCGGGACGGAAGTCCCCTGAGACACATGGACCGGAAGGTCAGGGCCTGGAAAGGCGTATGTGCGTAGGTTGTATTTTGGGGAACTCACTAAGCATTTATGCTTACAGATTTTGTGATATGTGTTTCAGGTACTAGCAAGGACCGTGAGAAGGCGCCGGCGTGATCTATACACACTGATGGAAGATTTATGATCTTGGGATTTATATGATTGTATTATGACATGATACATTGGATCTTGATCACTTATGTGATGGAAATATATTCTAAGAAATGAAAATTTTGTTTTAAATTTTCCGTTGTTACAAGTTGGTATCAGAGCCTTGGTTTGAGGGATTCGGGTACAGCTTCGGGCGTAACTGAACTCAAACCGAGGATTTGAGAAAATCTTTCAAAAACAAAAGCATAAAATTTTTATAAAGGATTTTGTGGTAACCAAGGATGAAGCAGTGTGTACGATCAGCCAGCGCCCGAACGGTAAAATCCCCAAAATACCCTTACAATATGTGTTATGAGATATGATATGATATGAAATGCATGATAGAAGACTAGGTATTCACATTAGGACTAGAATGGCCTGATTTGTGATGCCTTAGTCTAGGGAAATCTATTGCTATAAGATGCTGCGAGAGCGAGCGGATAGCTAGTGCATGGCAAGAATAGAGTACTCATGATCCGGGGTTTGGGGAGGAGGACTTGGGGTGAATGTTGATGCGGTGAAGTCGGTAGTATTGGGCCCGTACTACCGAAGACACCGGGTCAGTGGGCAACCCAAGTAAGAATCCCTAGGTATCGGAGACTGAGTAGGGTTGAGTTATCGAGTGCGATTATGCTTGATAGAGTCTCTGATATTTCTATGTTGTATTTCAGAGGCATCATGGTTGGACCACGCCACAGACCTAGTACGAGCACTGTGAGTGATGAGGAGATTCGTCAGATGATTCATGAGGAGGTGGCTGCAGCGATCCGGGCTGAGATTCCGGAGATGTTTGGGTCTATTAAGACCACTCTGATGGAGACATTTGATGAGCGGTACGCCGCATTGACTGAGGCTGCAGCCGCTGCCAGACCACAGGGAGGTGACTCGTTGCTATTTTGGGAGTTCAGCAACACGAAGCCACCTGAGTTTGACGGGACTTAGGATCCGATCGCTGCGATGAGATGGATTGCTGATATCGAGGGATGCTTCTACACTTGTTCATGTCCGGAGCATCTGAGGGTACGGTTCGCCTTGAACCAGCTCCGCCTGGGAGAAAAGGATTGGTGGAAGTTCGTGACGGCGAACTTCACTCTGGCAAAGGTTTCAGCTGTGACATGGGAGAGGTTTACCACTATGTTCAGAGACGAGTACGTTCCCCCGGTGGAGAGGGAACGGTTGGTTCAGGAGTTCTTGACCCTCAAGTAGGGTAATGATTCTGTCACTGTGATCACGCAGAAGTTTCATGAGAGGGCGATGTTCTGCCCCGAGCAGGTGTCCACGGAGCAGGCTCGGATGAGCCGGTATTTGGGTGTGTTGAGGAGGGATATCTGGGAGTTCGTATCGAACTCGACATATCAGACTTTTGCTGAGCTTCAGGCGAATGCCAGGAAGCGCGAGATCGAGTTGGAGACCTAGGCCAGGGAGGAGGCCGAGTCTCAACGGGTGGATCGGCGGCCGGCTCAGTCTCATCTGGCAGCCAAGCGGACTAAGTCCGCCGATTCGAGGACGGGAGGTCAGAAGGGACGCACTTGCGGAAAGTGCGGCAAGGGACACGAGGGGATATGTCGATCAGGTGCTTGCTACAAGTGTGGCAAGGAGGGGCACATTGCTAGGGATTGCCCCAAGGGGTTTATGGTTTGCTTTCATTGCAACCAGACTGGCCATCGGAAGGCCGAGTGCCCTCAGCTTCTCCAGGGATCCGCACCTGCTGCTAGGGCTACTGAGACTCGACCAGTGAAGGCCGAGGCCCCGAGGGCTCACGGGAGAGCGTTCTAGTTGACTGCGGAGGAGGTCCGCGCGGCGCCTGATGTTGTGGCTTGTATGTATTCTTTCATGTATTTATTATTCTTTTATGAGATGTTGTGCTTATGTCATGTTATGCGTAGGTACTTTTCTTGTGAATTCTGTACCTGCTTTAGTATTATTTGACTCGGGTGTGAGTCGGTCTTTCGTATCTCTGGCTTTTAGTCAGCATCTCGGTATTGATCGGGAAGTGATGAGTCGACCTTTGAGGGTTTCCATAGCTGATGAGAAAGTGATATATGCCGCAGACGTGATTCGAGGATGTGTGCTCGAGATTTTCGGTGTCAAATTCCCTATAGACTTGGTTCCTATAGCGATGGGGGATGTCTGCGTTATCGTGGGCATGGACTGGTTGAGTAAGTTTGGGGCAGTTATTAACTGTGAGGGACAGCGGGTGACGATTCGAGACCCTAGTGGGGGAGTGCTTACGGTGCATGGCGAGAGGACCCGGTGTGGGTCGGCGTTTTGTTCGGCTGCCAGGGCGAGGCAGGGTTTGCAGCAGGGCTGCAAAGGATTCATAGCCTACGTGACGGATACTCGAGTGGCCGCGGGGAGGCCCAATTCGGTTGATGACGTTCCTGTTGTACGCGAGTTTTCGGATGTGTTCCCCGAAGAGTTACCAGGTATGCCTCCGGAAAGGCAAGTGGAGTTCCGTATCGATTTAGTTCCGGGAGCGGCGCCCATCGCCAAGGCGCCTTATCGTCTCGCTCCACCGGAAATGCAGGAGTTATCCTCGCAGCTTCAGGAGCTGTTGGGGAAGGGGTTTATCCGACCGAGTAACTCACCTTGGGGAGCGCCGATTTTGTTCGTCAAGAAAAAGGATGGTTCACACCGGATGTGTATCGATTACCGGGAGTTGAACAAGTTGACGGTTAAGAACCGGTATCCGTTACCTAGGATCGACGATCTGTTCGATCAGTTGCAGGGGGCATCTTGGTTCTCCAAGATAGACTTGAGGTCGGGTTATCATCAGATGAGGGTTCGGGATGAAGATATTCAGAAGACTGCTTTTAGAACTCGTTATGGACATTATGAGTTTGTGGTGATGCCTTTTGGGCTCACTAATGCCCCAGCTGCGTTCATGGATCTCATGAACAAGGTGTGCAGGCCGATGCTGGATCGGTCGGTGATCGTATTCATTGATGATATTCTGGTATATTCGAGGTCTAGGGAGCAGCACGAGGAACATTTGAGGGAGATTCTTGGAGTTCTGAGATCGGAGAGGCTGTATGCCAAATTCTCCAAGTGTGATTTCTGGTTACGAGAGGTCCAGTTCCTAGGGCACCTCGTTAACCATAAAGGGATTTTGGTCGATCCGGCCAAGATAGAGGCGGTGATGAGATGGGAAGTGCCGAGATCGCCCACCGAGATCAGGAGCTGTCTGGGTTTGGCTGGATATTATCGCAGGTTTATCAAGGATTTCTCCAAGATCGCCATGCCACTTACTAGGATGACCCGGAAGGGTGTTGCATATTCGTTGGGACCAGAGCAGCAGTCCTCATTCGAGACCCTTCGTCAGAAATTGTGCGAGGCTCCGGTGCTTGCACTCCTGGAAGGGATGGAGGATTTTGTGGTGTACTGTGATGCCTCTATATCGGGATTAGGGGCGGTGCTTATGCAGAGGGGGCATGTGATAGCGTATGCTTCGAGGCAGTTGAAGCCTCACGAGTCGAGATATCCCACCCATGACCTGGAATTGGGGGCTGTGGTGTTTGCCCTCAAGATCTGGCGGCATTATCTTTATGGGGTTCGGTGTACCATCTACACGGACCAGAAGAGTCTGAAGTACTTAATGGATCATCCAAACCTGAATATGCAACAAAGGAGATGGTTGGATGTGGTGAAGGATTACGATTGTGAGATCCTGTACCACCCAGGTAAGGCTAATGTAGTAGCCGACGCGTTGAGCTGTAGGGCGGAAAGCGCCCCGATCCGAGATATTTGTATGAGGTTGACGGTGATGACCCCGATTTTAGATGCCATTCGTGGGGCACAGGCCGAGGCTGTGCAACCTGAGATGCAGAAGAGCGAACGTGTTGTTGGTTTGGTATCAGGATTCGTTACGGATGGTCGAGGGCTTATGACATTTTAGGGGCGTATCTGGGTGCCGTTTGTGGGAGGAACGCGTATCACTTTGATGGAGGAGGCTCATCGGTCGAAATTTTCGATCCATCCGGGGGCCACAAAGATGTATTTGGATTTGAGAAAGGAGTATCGGTGGCCCTGTATGAAGAGGGACGTTGCGTGGTTTGTTGAGAGGTGCTTGACCTGCCGTAGGGTTAAGGCCGAGCACCAGAGGCCGCATGGCAAGTTGCAGCCATTGGAGGTTCCCGAGTGGAAGTGGAAATAGATCACCATGGATTTCATCACCAAATTGCCAAAGACTGCCAGAGGAGTTGATGCAATTTGGGTGATTGTGGACAGGTTGACGAAGAGCACTCACTTCCTTGCCATCAGTGAGAGTTCTTCAGCAGAGAAATTGGCGGAGGTGTATGTGAGGGAAGTGGTATCTCGACATGGGGTGCCGATCTCGATTGTTTCAGACCGTGATGTGCGTTTCACTTCCAGATTCTTGAAGAAATTTCATGAGGAGTTGGGTACTAGACTGCATTTTAGTACCGCATATCATCCCCAGACAGACGGTCAGAGTGAGCGGACGATTCAGACGCTTGAGGACATGCTTCGAGCATGTGTGTTGGATTTCGGGGGTAGCTGGGATGCGTATTTACCCTTGGCAGAGTTTTCCTACAACAACAGCCATCATTCGAGCATTGGTATGCCACCCTTTGAGCTGTTGTATGGGAGGAGATGTCGGACCCCCATTTGTTGGGGAGAGGTTGGGCAGAGAGTGATGGTCAGTACAGAGATCGTGCTTCAGACGGCAGAGCAGATTCAGCAGGTTAGACAGAGGTTGTTGACCGCTCAGAGCTGACAGAAGAGTTATGCAGACAGACGCCGGTCCGAGCTTGAGTTTCAGGTCGGCGACTTTGTTCTCCTGAAGGTCTCTCCTTGGAAAGGAGTGATTCGATTCAGGAAGAGGGGCAAGTTGGGTCCCCGGTATATTGGTCCATTATGTGTGATCGCGAGGGTAGGCCGGGTAGCCTATCGTTTGGATTTTCTAGCAGAGTTGGGGCAGATTCACGACACTTTTCATGTGTCGCAGCTGAGGAAGTGTATAGCCGATGAGTCGGCAGTGGTTCCATTAGAGGATATTCAGGTGGATGCGAGCCTGAATTATGCCGAGAGACCAGTGGCCATCAGAGATCGGAAAATCAAGGTTCTGAGGAACAAGGAGGTACCCCTGGTGTTGGTTCAGTGGCAACACCGAAAGGGATCAGAGATGACCTGGGAGCTGGAGCGTGAGATGCGTGAGTAGCATCCGGAGCTATTTTCAGAGCGAGACTTCGAGGACGAAGTCTAGTCCTAGTGGGGGAGAGTTGTAACAGCCCGGATTTCTAGGTATCTTTTATGCTTATGTTTTTGGTGTTTTGTGAGGGGACTCGGCGAGTTGGAGCTCAGACTCGCCGAGTAGGATCGCGGTTCTGGACGCGGGTTCGCGCCTGGACTCGGCGAGTCCGCGCTGTTTAATGAAACCCTAATTTCTCGGGTTTGGGACCTATTTAAAGGGCCCTTAAGGCCGTCATTTGTACCCACCAGCCCCCTGAGTGAAACCCTAGCGAGTTTGAGCGTTTGGAGCAAAGCAAGGAGCCATTATTGACCTTGGAGGTGTTACATTGCAAGGAAAAGGAAGCAATAGCTAAGGGAAATCAAGAGGAGCCACTTCCTGAAGATTTGAGGTCCAGAACATCACATTTGACGTACTACCTTCGAGCTATTCTCTATTATGTTGATGTTTATATTGATTTAAGGCTTATTGAGCCCTTTTGTGGCTAGATCTAATCCTTTCTTGGTCCCTTTAGTGACTTAGGTTCTAGATTTGGACCCTTGGAGGTCCAGAGTGTCCCTTTGTCCTAGCTTTTTATAGATCCATGGGGGTTTTGGATTGGGATCTTTATGCTTAAGGTCAAAACACCATTTATGAGTCATGGAATGTGTTATGTGCACCAAGACATGAACTTTACGTGATGAATAAGCTTAGGAGGGCCAGATCTATGAATTGTTGGAGCGGATCTGACCTCAGAAGCAAGTTTGAGTTGATGCATGGCATGGACTCGCCGAGTCTGAAGAACAGAATCGACGAGTAGCATGAAGATTGTCATTGACCACTCAGTGAGTGGTCCTGCCGAGTTATGGGTTGACTCAACAAGTCTGGGAGAGTCAGGGAGGGTTACCAGGTGGTCTGAGTCGAACTGGAACTCGCCGAGTTGTTCTTGAGACTCGGCGAGTTGAGTCGGGGTGGCCCCGCGATTCATACCAGGTGGAACTCGTTGAGTCAGGGGAGTACTCGACGTGTCAAAAAGCGAATACTAGAGAGTTGGTGAAAATGCTTAGACTCGCCGAGTCGCTCTAGTGCACTCGCCGAGTCCGGTCAAAGTTGACCATTGACCATTGACCAGAGTTGACCAAGTGTTGACTTATAGGGGTAGTCAACCTTAGTGGTAAAAGTGTTAATCGGATACATATGATGTTATAGGAGGATTATAGCTCGGAGGATCGAGCACGAGTGATTTCCAGGATTCGCGAGTTATCGAGATACTCGAGGTGAGTCTTCTCACTATACTATACCCGGAAGGGTTGATTGTGTGACCGGAAGGCCGGATATGATATGAGATATATGTGTTATATGTGATAAGTTAATTGTTATATGTGCCATATATGATATGCTTGATATGGGCCGGAAGGCATTATGTTATGGGCCGGAAGGCGAATATGTTATGGGCCGGAAGGCGTTGTAATGTGGACCGTAAGGTTGGCGTGGGTAGGACCGGAAGGTCTACCTAGTCGGGACGGAAGTCCCCTGAGACACATGGACCGGAAGGTCAGGGCCTGGAAAGGCGTATGTGCGTAGGTTGTATTTTGGGGAACTCACTAAGCATTTATGCTTACAGATTTTGTGATATGTGTTTCAGGTACTAGCGAGGACCGTGAGAAGGAGCCGACGTGATCTGTACACACTAATGGAAGATTGATGATCTTGGGATTTATATGATTGTATTATGACATGATACATTGGATCTTTATGACTTATGTGATGGAAATATATTCTAAGAAATGAAAAATTTGTTTTAAATTTTCCGTTGTTACATGGCAGCCCAGATAGCTGCCTCTAGAGTATGTGCCTGACGTACTGGCACCTCGTACTCCCATGGGAGTCCCTTCGCATACCGGTCCACCTTTGTCAGCTCATCTGGAACGATGCGCAAAGCAAAATCCATCTTATCGGTGAAGTTATTGGTGTATTCATCAACTGACATGCTGCCCTTCGTCAATGCCAAAAACTTATTCTCCAACTCCAACAAATTTTGGGCCGAGCAGAACCTGCGCTTGAACTGCACCAAGAACTCTGCCCATGTCAATTGCAGTGGCTCATTAGGGCTCAAAGTCTTCCCTAGAGTGTTCCACCAACGAACGGCTCCACCTCGGAATTGACGCACTGCATAGATAGTTTGCAACTTGCCTCTGCAGCCACTAGTCATGAAGGCTAACTCCATTTCGGAGATCCAATCCATAACTCCAATCGGATCCTCCTTTCCATTGAAGGTCGATGGTTTGCAAGTTAGAAAGTCCTTGTACTTGCATCCCATTCCATCATTCCTTCCATCATGGTTGTTTTGCCTAACTATCAGTGGGTTGGCTTGACCAATAGACCCACTGAAGTTTCCACCTTCCGAATGCCCTTCATTTAATTCAGGCTGTTCCACACGAATTGACAGCTCTTCACGATTCTGTTGAAGCAACCGTCTTGTTTCATCCATCTGACGATCCAACATCGTTTGAATCATCATTTGCACACCAGCCATGGTTATTGGCTCAGGTGCTACTGCTACGACATGTATTTGTTCAATCACTGGTGGTTGATTCCTGTTTTCATCAACATTTCCAACTCCACTTCTTGTTCTCACCATTTTGATCTACACACCGAATAAGGTGAAATTAGATCCTCAATCACGATAGATATTCAAATCATCCTTATCGCTCCGAAACGTTTACATGCTAGTTCTAATATCGTAGACGTACGCTTAGAATCCTACACACATAAAGTTTCTAGATCCGGTCGGCAACAGACCATAGATCCGAACAAATAATATCATATATGGCAACATATAACATTTAGCACATAAAGCATTTTAGGCAACTTTCCTAAAATAAACTAGTGCTCGTGTCTAAAATATTACAGACACACATCTCAAAATTTCACTTAGCATTCTAAGTTTAAGTCTAGAAATCCTACAAATTCCTAGTTCGCTTAAACTAATGCTCTGATACCAACTATGACATCCCCAAAATCTCGGCCAAAAAAGACCGATTTTCATTTATGCTTTTAAAATAATTTCAGAGTAAATCCTTTTGATTTGAAAGAGAGTTGCGAAATTTGTTCCCAAAAACAAAACATGATAAAACAATGTTTACCAAAGCATTTCATAAAAGAAATGTATTTTCATTATATAATCAAAACTCGGGATGTCATGTTCCAATACAGACCAATAAGCATAAACGATAACATTACAAGTCATTCAACAAATATATACATATACAGACTTGTAAACAAAACAACTTGATGGTTCGTCCATCTTATGCCCTCGCGCCACTTCCTGTAATACAAATAAAACTGAGTGCGTCAGGCTTGGGAGCCTGGTGAGCATATAGGATGTTCAACCCACAATAAATAATGATATTTAATTTCCACCAACCAACAATAACCCAATTACTCATTCCCGTTATTCTCACTTTATGTCCCTAAGACAACTAACATAAGGGACCTAGTCTAAGAATATTTCATCGGGGCGACAACACATGCTACGGGGGTTCCTCAGCAATATAAGTCAAATAAGGCAACCATGAGGGGGATGGAGTACAACGAATGAACACCCAAGTTCATTAACACCTACAGGTGGCGAACCTGCTAATGTTTCCACAAGACTGTCTAGAAAAGTCCGTGGTCGTCATCTAAACTCCGCTAGATGACTAAATCAAACAACAACGAGGCCTCTCATCTGTTTATTACACACCAACTATCTACCCATGTTCTACCCAACATATTAGTAGATAAAATATACATTTTTATACATGGATAAAAACTTGTATAGCATGCTTTGATCAATACATATTCCACATAACAGATGAGGCACACACACATAACATGTATTTCATAGAAAACAAATCAGATCCATGAGATAGAAGAGAGTGAATATACAATCACACATATAACACAAAATATAGACATAACATGTATTTCGTATAAAATACTTCATAATTATGCGTTAGAAGAAAGTAACCACACACTCACACCTATAAACAACAATACACTTAATACACTCGAACCATACTTGTATTATTATCGTGTTTATGAAAGGTAGTATACACTCACTTGATCAGAAGATGATCGGACAGCACTACGACTTGCAGAAGTAGTAATCCTCAGCAGATCTGGAAGATCTTCACAAAAATCGAACTTCTCGCGGGCAGAGCTTCGGCTCGGGAACCGCACTTCTCGGGATCTTCGGGATCTCGGGACTTGCTTCGGGGCTCGAGAATAATACCGGGGCTTCGGGGTATTTCTAGCACGCAAATCGATGCAAAACGGGAGAGAGAAGAGAGAAAAATAGCAATTGAGTCGGCTGCCCTCGCTTCCTATTTATAGGAGGCTGGAGCCTCGGAGTACGCGGGGCATACTGCTCCGAAATCGTCACTGCTTACGTATCCGAAGTGCTCGAGTGCGAGTGTCGACATTCCTCGGTGTACGCGGGGCGTACACGAGTACGCGGGGCGTACTTCGGATGAGTCCGATGACTCCTCTTCGGATAATGCCGGATTTTTTAATTAAATTTAAATACAAATTATTTAATAAACTTCGGAAATTCATATCTTCTTCATGCGAACTCCTTTTTCGACGTTCTTTATATCCACGCGAAGGTGAGACTACGCTCTACAACTTTCGTTTAGAATCCGTCGGCTTATTTTAACTTTATTTTTATTATTTATTTTTAATAGGCCGGGACAGAAAAACTTCGTTATAAATTCATAACTTCTTCGTTTGACGTCCGTTATCGCCTAACTTTTTATCGCTTCGATACCAACAACGAGATCTTCGATTCTCGTTTAGATTGCTTCGGCTAAAAACCGCTCGATCTCAAATCGAGTATTTCAGGCTGCATACCGCTAAGCCGAAACTTCGATAAATCATAACTTCCTCATACGAAGTCAGATTTGGGCGTTCTATATATATTCGGAAACCTCGTTTCAACTACTACAACATTATCCAAAGATATCAAGTTTATTTTATACTTAAATTTTGACGCTTATTTTTATTCTTAATTAATCAAACCACATAATTAAGCAATTAAGCACAAAACACATAATACTCAAATAATACACTTTTATTATTTCAAAACGGGTTACAAAGGTTAACCTAGACTATTACATTGCTAAAAATGGCAAGCCCAGAAACACAGGCGTTACACCAGGCGATGTTGTGGCTGCGTATTCATGCGATGATAGTCTAACCCTTACTATGAATTACGAGTCCAGGCGATGTTGTGGCTGCGTATTCATGCGATGATCCTTAGGAAAAAGTCCTTAGGAACAAACATATAAGGAAATGTGATGTAAGGAGATGAGAGGTAAATACGATCTAGGAGATGACCCTTAGGATAATTCCTTAGAGAAGGTACTTAAGAATAAACGAAGATAATGGGGATGGGTAATTGGGTTGATTGTTTGATGATTATATATATATATATATATATATATATATATATATATATATATATATATATATATATATATATATGTGATATAATATTGTGGGTTGAAAACCCTATATGCTCACCAGGCTCCCAAGCCTGACCCACTCAGTTTAATTGTATCACAGGTATCGATATGAAGATGCTTTGCACTGAGAGATTAAAGGAGATGTAAATCACTAGAGTAAATGAATGTATGTTTTGTTTATGCTTATGTGTCTGTATCGGAACATGACATCCCGAGGTTTTATTATTTAAATGAAAATACATTCTTTTTGAGAAATGTTTTGATAAGTTTTTATCATATCTTGTTGGGAACAAATTCCGCAACCGTTTTCTTTAAACGAATACTCTGATTTATAAAACAAAGCATAAACAAATTGGTCTTTTCTGGCCGTGAAATTGGGGATGTCACACATCATATGATCATTGAAGATCAAGGTCGAGCGATTTGCATGTACGATCCGGACGACGTCGTCATCCCGCTTGAAGAGTTCGTGACCGGAACGAATAAATTTTTATTGCGAGTTGTTGAAATTCATAACAGCGAAACGTTTTTCAATATTCGAGAAGATATCGCAGATCATTTATACCAACTCAATATGAACAAAGATTAGTTTTTTTTTTCTACTTATGTTTGTTTGTTTGTTTGTTTTTTATTTTTATTATTATTTTTTTTTAATTTAGGTTATTTAAGTTAAGTTAATGTAATGTTTTTGTTATTCTAGGTTAATTAAGTAATGTAGTTTGAAGTTTTATTTTTATTTTTAATGTTTATTTATTTATTTATTTTTTTATTTTAATTACTGTAATTTGGTATTTTAAATTAATGAAAATTAGTATTTTTAAAATATTATATGATTTTTTTATGTATTTTTTACTTAAATTTAATTAAAAAAAATGAGGTGGAGTGGTTTGTTGAGTGGTAGATATCCCATGGTTAGTTGTAGGGAATGTGTTGATGATGTGACCCCACTACTATAGTGGTTAGTGTTGGGTATGATGAATGACCTAAGGCTAAAGGGAGTGGACTCGTTAAACGGATTCGCTATTCTCGCTATGGCTTTGGAACACCGCCCCTAGCACTCGCTAGGGGGCTCGATAAGCTCCATTCAAGGATGGCAGCACGCAGCTGGACTTCGTCTTCAACTGCTTACACTTCACTGTTCACAACGCAAACAAACCCGATCTTGGTGGTCCCTGTCGTTCATGGTGTCGCCGACATCAATGAAACTTCGACGAATCAGCAGCGTCTGGAGGCTGTCTTCCACCCCTAGTCGGCCTCCAATGTTAACGGTGACGAGGGCTACCCGATGATGCTAGGCGGACGGAAAAACGAACAAAGTAGATGATGGCGGCACCGGATTGGAGATGAGGAAGGAGGTGAATGGTGGCAGCTGGAAGGAGCTATAAGGGTGGCATTAGTGTCGGGGACGAAGGGGGAGGCATAAGGTGGAGAGGTGTGACGGCTGAAGATGTTACGCTAGGGTTAGGGTTTCGGGGTTATATACCCGACACATTCCAAACTCATCCCCATAATGACAACTATGGTCCCTCCTCTTATAAATAATTTTGAATGTAATCCAATATTTACCCTTTCTACCCTGGCTTTGGAAATCTTCTTCAAATTAAATTCGATAATTACCATTTAAACCCTCAACATTAAAATCCTTTACACCTTTGGTACAAAAATTACCAAACAACCCCCAATATCTTTATTATGACATAATCAACCCTTCCACCTCCATTCCTTTTAAGTTAAATCTAAATAATTACCACGAAGCCCCTGTCTTCATAAATAATTATAAACTGAGTTCGGAACTTACACTTTTAACCCTCAACTTCTAAACTATGCCAATTAACTCGTCGAAACCAACACTCTGCATATATAATTAATGATTTTAGGGCTACTATACGTCCATCAGTTTATTTATTTATTTAATAAATAAACGGGGTGTTACATAAAGATAACACGATAGGCTTAAAAATACAATGTTTGAGTAAGGAGTGAGAGAACACGACACATCCATGTGGAAAACACGTCATGTTTAAGCCGACAGTACATACTGCATATTTTAAAACTTAAGTCAACTTCTTTGGTTCATTTTCACCTAGAGAGCATAACATGATGATTTTAAGGCTAGAACTGTAGCGCCCTGTTCCCGGTACACATTTGAGTTGTTAAAGTATTAATTTTGTAAAAGCTACTCGATGAGTAGTAGCCCTAACTCATCGAGTAGATGCCAGCTTGGACGCAGGGTTTAAGTGGTCTACTCAATGAGCCGACACCTTGACTTGACAAGTAGGTCCATCAGGAGGACACCCTAATCTTCAAGGTTTGCACCCTATTTAAACATCATATTTGGCTTCCATCCCAGCCTCTATCACCTCTAAACCCTAATATCGAAACCCTAATCGACCTTGAGTGATTTTGAGATATTTTTTTTTGCCATTTTGAGTGTTATTTGTGCATTTTGAAGCTTGTGGAAGAAGAAGAAGATAGAAGGCTCAAAGGGGAAGAAGTAGATCCAAGAACTACACTTCATTTGCTACACTTTTTGGTAATCAAGTCTCTAACTTGATCCTTCTCCGCTTAGATCTATTTGTTTTCATTTCATGAAGGTTTTGGTTCAAGAACCTTAGTCTTTGGGATTGGGATGTCCCAAGTAGTGTATATTTTAGATTTGGAGTCCAGGAAGGGTTCCATGGCATAAAGGTACAAACTTTATGACCATGGAAGCCCCATTCAAGCTTGTAAGCTAGAACATGGCCTTTTTAGCACTAAAAAACCATGCATGGAAAGAAAGCTCGGGACTTTACGTGTCCAACAGATGATATCAACCCAGATCTAGTATATTATACCTTGGTTTAGGAAGTTATGGCTTGTGGACCAAGAATAATGTCTTAATGAGGTTAGGGCTTGGGTTAAACCCATTAAGAAGGACTAAGGATGGGTAAAGCTAGAAACTTTACCCTTAAGAATGTATTCCATGTGTCTAGATGAAGTTTGGAACATAGATCTAGAAGGTAGGAGCTTAATCCATTGAGTTGGCTCACTCAGACAAGGGAACTCGGCGAGTCCAGGGAAGGACTCGGAGAGTCGAAGCGGGTTGTTCCAATGATTATGACAGAAGGAACTTGACAAGTCTGTAATGGGACTCGACGAGTTGATTCAGTTGACCACGAGTTTAAACATTACAGGGACTCGCCGAGTTGGGAGATGACTCGATGAGTTGGGTTGACTGGGAATGGACCTTGACTTTGACTTTGACTAGGACGTTGACTTTGACTAGGGGTAAAATGGTTATTTTACCCTAAGGATAATTATCAGATTTTGACTAAGTATTATTGTAATTTTAATAGCCGGAGAGTCACCGGAGCAACAGACATGGATTCCTCACTCGAGTTTGCAGTAAACAGCTTTATGAGGTGAGTTTTCCTCCAGTAGGAACGGGTCGAAGGCACCAATGTTGGCCCGTTTATGTATTTAGAGTATGCCAGGCTTCGGTCTGATGTCAGGGTTAGCCCGATGCAAATTATATGTTTCCGGACTTCGGTCCGATGCCAGGGCAGTCCCAACAAGGGTATATGTATGCTTGGTGTTTTTGTGATTCATGCATGTTACGTGTTATGTATTCCGGGGCAAGCTCGATGTCGGGGTAAGCCCGATGCAGAATTAGCTTATACGTTATGTGTACCGGAATTTGGTCCGATGTCGGGGCAAGCCCGAGGAAGTTTATTATGTTTATATGTTATATGCTTATGTGTTATGTGCTTGTTGTTATGATATGTATTCCAGAATTTAGTCCCATTCCGGGCGGGGCCCAATGCCGGACTTCGGTCCGATGTCGGGCGGGGCCCGATGCAGTGGGAAAGGCCCAATATGTGTTATTGTATGGTATGTGGTAGTTTGGGGGAGCTCTCTAAACTTCGTGCTTACAGTTTTCAGTTTGGTTTCAGGAACTTCAGCTAGCAAAGGGAAGACTTGGGATGATCGCATGGCACACACCATAGTCTTCAGCTTGGGATATTTTAGACTCTAATATTTGATACATGATTATGTACAGTTTTCTGGTTATGATGTTTGAGATACATAACATGTGATTTTATTATGATGTTTTATGAGTTATGGGTTTTTCTTTAATGATTTAAAAACGAAAATTTTGGACTATAATTTTGGGATGTTTCAAGAACACTTAGAGATCAAGATCCTGAGCTAGAAACATCAAGAGAATCAAACTTTTAACTTCATCATTGGGATTGAGGTAACTTAGTAACACCAATTTCAAGTACGCTTTTGTATTGTAGTTGTGTTGATTATGATGGCATGTGCGGAATAAGAAAAGATCTAGTGAATCATCATGCGCACTCAATAACACATGAAGTAAATAAATCTTGTTAAGCTCATATTAGATCTAGAAAGAATATAGAAAGTAGGTATTTGATGTGGATCTTTAATGCACTAGTTTTTTATTTATTTATAATTCCTATTTTATCGCATCTAAACCACACCTTACAGGCAGTGAACCCGATCGAGTATAGTATATATTTGATAAGCAAGGGTGTCGAACAAAAGGGGAACGGTAGTGAATTAATTTAAAATATTTGATTATAGGTTACAAAACACACGAAAGCAGTAAAGAAATGGTTTATTAATTCTCAGACGAATAATTAATTAACAAATCTCGATAAACTAACAGGAAAACAAATCTCTTCAGGTACTTTGGTTTAGATAAATTACACCATAAAGCATAGACAATTGCATACACAAATTCATTTATTCACGTTCACCGATTCCTAAAATGATTAGATTCGCATTCACTATTACTAATCCTTTAGCAAACAAGTTAATTCAAACGGTGATCAGTTGATTAAACTAACATGTTTCCTAGTGTTCATTTCGTATCAAGCAAGACTTGTTATAATAGTTAATCAAATTGGTTGTTCAATTAACCTCTTGTTGATGGTCATCAAACAAGGCTCACACGCTAACTTATTTATTTCCAAGTTAATCCTAGTTTCACATTCGTTATTCCTAGACTTATAATCTTGATGGTCATCAAAGTCATAAGATACAAGCAATCAAGCAAATGTTCATAAAACTTGATTTACTTGACAATTAATAGCAAATAATTATCATTAACACATAAGGATCTTTTAACAAGCTTGGCAAGATAAATTAAACATAAACAAACAATTTAATCTAGCAATTAATCTATAAATCAAGGTTTCATTTAATCATAAACGCAAAGTAAAAGGTTTTTACACCCAAATCAGAAACTAAACACATAATAGTAACACAGTGGAATGCTAAACATAGTCACGTTAACAACCCACATGATTACCAACACATATCCGCTCTCCAATCCTTCTGATCTCCGCTCCCGTTATCTTAACGGCCCTTTGGCCGCCTTCTAGACCCTCAAAACGGCAGCTATGAAGTTTTCTTGTCGCACAAGTCGAAGTGGAATATCATAGATTATGAAAAATGGTGGAATGATATGGGGGTATTTATAGTTGAATGGAGATGGAATTAATATGGAATATTAGAGTTGGATTGGAATAAGGAAACTAATGTGGCTTAGGGATTAAGCAAATGAAAATAAGGTAAGTGGTGCTTGGGGAACAAGTAACTTGGAGGGAATTTCTGTCCAGCTTTTATGCTTCATCATCAAGGCCGATTTTGGATAAGATAAGTTCCGAGTTAGCAAAAAGGCCCTCTCACATAAATCGTAGGAAATTTCGTCTAGTTTCCAGAACATTTTGAATCTCGTCAATTGGACTTATGAGTCATCAGATATACCTGAAACACTGAAGAGGGGTCAATCTGCCAACAATATCCTTTTTGCATCTTTTCAGCTCCATTATCTTTCTTTTGCATTCCATCTCCCATTTTAACTGTAATTAAATATTTCAAAGCATATTAAGTATATTTTAGTTCTAAATAATAATAATAAAGGCTAAAATATTAAGATATGTTATACATAAATATATATAAAAATACACATCTCAGTATTGTATAAATTCTCTCTGTAGTCTAACAATCCAAATGGTTCCTTACATAAATGACTGTCACTCACTTACTATTTATAGGAAAGACAACTCATCACACAATACAAGAGGGTAAAGCACAAATATATCCAAGCGTAACTTTGCACCCTAACATTCTCCCCCTCAAAGTTATGATCAGATGTCCTGGCTTCAATATCTAACAAGCTTGCGCGATCAAGACCAAGCTCCCCCTCAAAGTAACACCGGTCTTCAAATCTGCAAGTGAATACCCAAAAAACTCGCTTTGAATACCGATAATTCTCCCCCTTATTATAATCAACAAATGATTATAAAACCCATTAAGGGTGAGAAGCACCCGAGGATTAATCTTCACAATACCCCCTTGATGTGTGCCAACAATGAAAGATTGAAAATCTTTCATGGAGAAACAATCACGAAAAAGCCATGAAAAAATTTCCAAGTTGTGAAAATTTTTGACTTTTGGATGAAAGTTGCAAGATTTTCCAAAATCCGGGTAAAAACTGTCAATAACAGAATTCTGTAGGGACCCGTTGCGCCAAAAACAGCTAAAGATGCGAAACACTCCCCCATTTGTGAAACTTGGCATAAAGTGTAAGTTCTCACCAACTACAAGGACTAATCTTGTCAAATCTTCAATTTCTCAGCTTTATTGACCCAAATTCGAAGTTGGGTATTTTCTGCCAAAATTTTGAAATTGCAGGGACTCATTTCAAAAGTTCTGCATTACAATTTTTGCACCAAATTCGAAATTGGACTATGTATGCCATATCTTCGAAACTTTAGGGACCAATTTCGAAACATTTGTGTTTTCTTCTTCCCATTCATTAACTAGTGAACGACAGACAACCCTTCGTAACCTTTATCAACCCTTCGTAACAAAATCAACTAACGCTTAGTTTTTTCATCACAGATTCCATGTTTCGACTGTCGAATCACTACTCCAAAAACGAATCGATCAATCTTTTCACTTTTTCATCAAGCCTTCGCTTTTTGTTACCATCTGTTCATCATCAATGTATCACAAAAGCGAAGCCTTCTACCCAAATTTCTTGCCTAAAATGAAATTATCCATAAATGAGAATTTGATTTCGTCTGTTCATCCTTACAAATTCCAGTCGACGTAGCCCATCTGCTTTCGATTCCAATGCAAGTACTTTGATCATGAAGCCAAAATTTTATTCCATTATCAAATTGCCATCGACATTTAGTCAAACACATACGATTACCAAAATCGAACTCGTTCCTATGCAATATTGTAATTTCAACTTCAGCAATCAATCCAACTGCGATTATCATCATCGGAATCAATTTCACCCAAAACTTCAAACCTTCGAAGTCAGATAAAGAACATCGACTTCAAGTCATTCAACTTCCAAGGAATAATCAACTATTCAAACTGATTTCGATTCCATCAATACATGCGTTTTTACCCGAAGCAAAACTCGATACGTCCATACATCGAACCATTTTAGCTGCTCGTCAACAAACTCAAAATAAGTATTAACAAAATCAGCACTTTGTTCTCAATCGACTTCAAAATCAAGCACAATTTCAGTCAAAATCAAAATCGACTCTAGCATATGTATTGCTTTTGACTTCTCATTCATCAGTCGTATCTGTTCTTGAGTCGTTCAGCATCATCATCGAATTTCATATATAAATACTCAATTCATTCATTAAATTGATTTCCATTTTCGAATTCATCATCAAAATAAAAACTATCAACTTCGAATCAAACAACAATCAAATATCGACATTCAAACATCGATTTCTGCTCACTTGATACCCAACATGAGCACTTTTTGATTCTTCGATTTTCCGATCCATTTCGATTTCAGACAATCAAACCTTCCAATCGCTAGCAAACCAAAACAAATTCGACATCTAGCCTTTGTTCTACAGGTCATCGCTATCGAATGATAAGAATCCAATCAAGTTTCGTTCTACAAGTCATCGATTCCCAACTTTTGATTTCCTGTACATGTTCGATGTCAATCTCGTCCAAGTAATATCAGATGGAATCGACTTTAATCTCAATTAAAAGACTTTCGATTCCAATTTGTTCAAGTATAAATTCCTTTTTGTTTGATTGTGAATATTGACTCAAAAAGTCAATAGCAGATAAAATCCCAAGAAAATAAGATCCGATCGGTGAATAGTAACAACTCAATTGATTTGGGCTAAAGAATTAGATTGGGCTCAATTTTGAACAATTAAGGATTGAGAATATTGGGTTTATGTTTTGTATTAATAAATAGTGATGAGTTCGAACTAACAAATTTTTTTTTATTTCAAATTGAAAAAGAAATTAGAAGAACATGATTTTTGGTTTTGAATTTGATCTAAACAAAAAGAATTGGATCAATCGATGAGGCTTGAAACGGATTTGATCCAATGTGACAAATCGATCAAAAATGAAAAACATAAAACACGAATCCAAATCATGGATGTTTTGGAATCCATTTGAGAATTTGAGATACCTTTTTGACGAATCGAGTTCCGTTTGCAATGAACGAATCAAATTTAGAAGTTCTTGTTTCTTTTGTTGGAATGAGAAAATCTCCAATTTGAACATTATCGCACCCATTATGCGTGATGTACAACTCGTTCTTCGTGTTCTTCAACGATCCAAGAACATATTCATAAGAACCACCAACACTTTTGGGTTTTAACTTCAAATTCAATGCAACCTTTGGAGATTGTTTCTTTGGAACCCAAATTTGTTTCACAACAACACTTGACGATTTTTGTGAGTAAACCCGCTTGTTTTTGTGTTTAATCTTCTTCTTCTTTTTCTTTCTCATCTTTTTGCATCTTGAAGACTTGATTTTATGAATAAACCCACTTTCCACAACTTCAACTTTATGAGTATGAATCAAATCTTTTGCAGTTTGATACTTGTGAATTTCTTGGATCACCGGTTTTCGATAAGGAATCATTCCTTCAAACGAATCACAAGAACAAAAAATATCATCAGTTTGAACTCCAATTGAGAATTTTTTTTTCATCTTCATGAGAATCAACTTGAATCTTCTTGTCATGAACTTCAAGAACATCAAGAACACGATGATCATCATCAAGAACATGTTCCCGAGCTTCACGATTATTTGCATAAAATTCAAGTTTATTGCTTCCATATTTACATTCAGCAAGAGGAATTCCTTTTATGACTTCACCTTCTTTCCTAGTTGTTCGTCCCTCTTGATATGTTGTAATCCATCAATCAAACAAATCTTTGGTTTGATGAATTGGACAACTAATTAATTCCCTAAATTCATTCTTTTCTCCATTTAAAACGAGTTCATCTTCACTTTTCAGTCCAACAATCAAGTAATAAAGAAGAGATTCAAAAGTGTATTCACCCAGAAAATTTTCATTATGTATCAACCATTTGTCCATAATCTCTTCTTTCCTTTCGAATCAAACGATATGAACTTGGGTTTTCTAGAGAGAGAAAGTGATAATCACTTGAATTCTAGTGAAGAAAATCGAATTATGAATATAATCAAAGATGAATTTGATTTCTAGAATCCAAAAACTCAATAACACGAAGATCAAAACTCAAAATGAATCACCAAATCTAGATTTCCACCACAGATCAATTCTTGATCAAATCAAGAACACCCGCTCTGATACCAATTGTAGCTGTGTTGATTATGATGGCATGTGTGGAACAAGAAAATATCTAGTGAATCATCATGCAAAATCAAGAACACCTAAAGTAAATAAATATTGTTAAGCTCATATTAGATTTAGAAAGAATATACAAAGTGGGTCTTGTACAAATTCTCTCTATAGCCTAACACTCCAAATGGTTCCTTACATAAATGAGTGTCACTAACTTCCTATTTATAGGAAAGACAACTCATCACACAATACAAGAGGTTAAAGCACAAATACATCCAAACGTGACTTTACACCCTAACATGTATGCTTTTATTGAGAATTTATGATGGGGATGATGTTATAGTAACTTAGTAACACCAATTTCAAGTACTATGTGTTAAATCCATGATTTATCTATTGAGTTTGTGAAAATGGTGACAAACCCTAAATATGAGAAGTTATTATAAAATGAAATTGAGTACATATCTTAATCAATTAAGTCATATAAATGACTTATTCGTGGAGCTTAACTGGTTTTGATATAAAAATTTGATTATAGTGTTAAGTCATGAATGACTTGTAAGTTGAGTTATGACATTCAAATAACGGCATGACGATTGAGATGTAATAAAACTTATGTCTTAATGGATTAAGACACATGAATAAGTAGTTTATGGAGCTTAATGAGTTGTATTACATAATTGATCATTATGTACTTAGTGGGAATATTGAGTCACCATGTAAGTGAATTGTATCTTGGGGTATAATACTCCAGATAATTGTATTGTTTTGACAATTATTAGAGTAACAGAAATGGGAAAGAGAACAAAAATTCATGACTTGGCATTTAACACATGCAATATTTCAAGGTGAGTAACTTTGATTCCCATCAAGATAATTGATATCTAGATACGTGGATATACTTTGTTATGCACATGATGAATGTATTGATCATTATTCATTAAGATTGCATAAGTTGACAATTTGAAAATTGTATAGATTTGTAGCAAAGTGTTGTTATGCTAGCTATTGAGTTGATGTAACTAGGGTTAATAATAACTCATAGTGTATATGGGTAATAGGCTGATATAGTTGAGATTTATAGTTGATTGTCCCTATACGGGGTAATAATCTTATTTAGCATGAATTACTGGTAGTAAAAATTCACAGATAGAGAAATTATGTAAATTGAGTATTTATTGATAATCGTTATAGTTTAGACAATGTTAGATTGATATTATATTATATAGGAAACATTATAGATGTTGGTTATTAACTAAATGATGTTTAATTGTTGATAGTTAACAAATTGTTGGAGAGTCACATAATGAGCACCTCATGACAATATGCTACTAGTACGATGAATCACATATTGAGTACTTTGTGGTAATATTCAACTATTATTATAGTGATCCACATGATAAGAACATCGTGGAATATCTTGTAACATCCCGAGATTTTGGAGGTATTTCCGAACCCTCTTCTATCATTACTTTGTCATTTGTAGTCCTTGGGGTTGGAAGTGTAGAGCCAAGATAAGTATAAGGGCCAAGGTTGCAACCTTGGGCCAAGAAGGAGTACGCTGCACGCACAGAAGAGTACGCTAAGCGTACTAAGGTCCGCCTTAGTACGATGGGCGTACACTTGTGTACGTTGGGCATACTAATGTCAGGATAAAACCCTAATATTTAGGGTTTGGGGCTATATAAGCAACATTATGAGCACATACCTTCCCTTACCTCATCCTCCACTGCTTAGAGTTGTTCTCCCCAAACCCTAGCCATTCCTTTGAGTGTTTGAGCTTATTGAGTGTTTCTTGAGTGTTTTAAGAAGAATGTGTTGCATCAAGGTGTTGGAGAAGAAGATCAAGCTTGTAGATCTGAAGTTGGTTTGTGCCCTAGAAGCTCTAGAAGGTAAAAAGCTTCAAACTTTATGCATATATGTATAGATCTTTCCATTTTGCTTTAAAGAACCATTTCTTGTCCCAAAAAGTCCCAAGATGGTGCATGATGTGATTTGGATGAAATGACACGTCCTTCTAGACTCTTGAAGGGGTTTTGAGTTATAAAAATGAGGTCCCAATGGCTTAACATGTCCCATGCATAGAGTAGGAAGGTCTTAATGGATTAAGACCAAGTATTAAGAGCTTTCTGGACGTCCATAGTGATAAAGTTTGTGACTTTATGGGTCCTAGGCACATTTGGTCATTGGATCTAAAGTTTGGGCTTAAGTGCTTAAGCCATTAAACACTAAATAAGATTTTGGCAAACCACTACGTACGCTCAACGTAAATCCAGTATGCCCAACGTATTGGGTCAACCACCCCTATGGTGGTCAACATTTGGACGAGTACCCTCCGTGTACCAGAGGATTACGCCCCGCGTATGTCCTCTGTTGGGCATTTGACAATTGGGCTTCGGGTTTTGGGATGTTTATAGACTAGTTGGATTTAGGCCTTTGCTGGAATTTATGAATAAGATGTTTTGGGCCAAGTTTTTATAATGGATATTGGGATTAGGCCCAATTAGGGAGTTGGGCCCAATTTGGTAAATTAGGCCAATAATGGGCTTTGCATAAGGACTTTCAAGGTTATGGACTTGGTATTGGGCCTTGGCCCAATAAAGAGAATAGACATGATGGATTGTGTGGACACTTAGTCAAGACTGTTATGTTGTGTATTGACTTGGTATTTATTATGTGATAGTTCGGGATTTCCGGTGACACATCGATCAGAGGTTTTCGGTACTTCGACACTACTTGCGAGGTGAGTTACCTCACTATACTAAGGGGTCTAAGGCACCAAGGCCGGCCCATTGGATATGATATCCTAGAGATTGGTAGTATGTTGAGTATGGGTTAGTGTTGCATGCTAGTTGCTATGCCAGTTAGGTAGATCTGTAGGACTACCTGTGTTGTTATGTGATTATCTGTATACGCATTAGTTGTATTATATGTTGACATATTATGTGGGATAGGTTGAGGTGATACTGCTCCGTGCGGTAACCAACAAACCTGGGAGCATTCCAGATACAAGCTAAGGGAGACTCATACTATGGGCTCGGGAGCATCCCGGTTACGAGCTGAGGGAGACTCGTACTGAGGGCTCGGTGGCAATCCAGATGTGATCTGTGGGCCCAGAAGGCAATCTAGATTCACACTGTGGCCTAGGGGTAATCCAGTCTGTAAAGCTATGGACCCAGTACATGCTATTATTTGTATATGTTTTATGTACAATGTATCAGTATTTTGGGGGAACTCACTAAGCCTTGGGCTTACAGTTTCAGTTTATTGTTTCAGGTACATCAGGGGATCGCGACAAGGCAAAGGCGTGATCGTACATCTCCTCACTTTTTATGACTTTGTTTCTGGGATACTCTGATATAGACTATTTTGAAAACAATTTGTAATAACTGTTGGTTTTTAAATGTTTTAAAAAGTTTAAATTTGGCATGATTTTTTATGGGTGTTACATATCTTGCGAGTAGGGCGAGTCACATAATGGGTACCTTATGAGAATATTCAATGAGTATGGTAAGCCACGTAACGAGTACCTTGTGGCAATGTCCTTTACTATTAATTGAAATGGTACCTTGTGTATCTATAAATCCATTATCATAGCACAATGGTGGCTTTAGTAGCCGTAAATCCATCATTGGATATTTACAAGTCAATAGTAGCTTTAACGGTCGTAATACTACACTTGTATGTTACTATCGGGGTACAGTGGTAGCCTTAGTGGTCGTAATACCATCGTTGGGGGTTTACAAGTCAATGATAGCCATTGTGGCTTCCATATGTCAAGACTATCAATTGCGGGCTTAGATTGTGGTTCTTGTACAAAGCCATTTCCTATATGTAACTTTATAATCTCAAATTAGCGAAATTCAAACTACAATGTTAGTTGAGTTCATGGTTACATACATTGAGAATCAAGTTGAAATAGCCTCGTACAAGCCCAAAACTTGATCCAATAGCTAAGCTCAATCCATTTTGGGCCTTGATCCAAGAATCTTCGGCCCAACACCCTATTGGGCCGGAAACTTTTCCTTGGGCCTTATTGGGCTGAAAACTTTTCCGTGGGCCTTATTGGGCAGAAAACTTCTCCTTGGGCCTTATTGGTGTAACACCGTAAATTTCAAAATAATTTTTCGCATGATATAAAAACATATTCATTTAATTTTCATAAAAACATCAATGTTTGAAACTCCAATCCATGACATATAAAGAATCCCAAGATCACATAACATAAAAATCCCGTGTGTGTGTACTGATCAAGCCGACGCCTTCCCACGGTCATCACTAGTACCTGAAACAAATGACACCAACACTGTAAGCACAAAGCTTAGTGAGTTCCCCAAAATACCACACATAACACATATTAGCCACTCGAGGCTATAACTCTATGGGTCCGTGGACCCTACTCTGTGAACCCTCTGGTTCTAACTTTGTGAACCTTCCGGTTCCAACTCTATAAACATGCACAACATAAATCACATAGAAATAATGCAGTACAACACATAACATACATATATCATATAATTAATCTTGTCACATAACTCTGATTACCTACTCAAGATAAAGTATAGTGAGAAGACTCACCTCGCGTATCTCGATAACTCGCAAATCCTGGAAATCACTCGCGCTCGATCCCTCGAGCTATAATCCTACTATAACACAATATATCTCTAATTAACACTTTCACAACTAAGGTTGACTACCCCTATCAAGTCAACACTGGTCAACTATGGTCAACGGTCAACGGTCAACTTTGACCGAACTCGGCGAGTGCACTAGAGCGACTCGGCGAGTCTATACGTGTTCACTGACTCTCTAGGATCCTCTCTTGACACGTCGAGTACTTCCTTGACTCGACGAGTTCTAACTGGCATGAATCGCGGGGCCACCACGACTCAACTCGCCGAGTCTCAAGAACAACTCGGCGACTTCCAGTTTGACTCAGTCCACCCCTCAACCCTCTCTGACTCTCCCTGACTCACTGAGTCAACCCCTTAACTCGGCAAGACCACTCAATGAGTGGTTAAGGACAATCTTCATGCTACTCGCCGAGTCTGTTCTTCGGACTTGGCGAGTCTATGCCATGCATAAACTCAAACTCACTCCTGAGGTCAGATCCGTTCCAATAACTCATAGATCCAGTCCTTCCAAGCAATTCATCACGTAAAGCTACAATCTTGGAGCTCATGCAAAGGTCCAAGGGCCTTATTTGATGATAGGGTCTCTAGAATGCTATTCTAAGCTCATGGCCTCCATTAAAACTCATAAAGCTTGAGGGAAAAGAGTCTCTGGACCTCTTTGGGTCCAGATCTAAAGCACCAACACAAGAAAAGGCCAATTACTCCATGGATCATTCCACAAAGAAACCCCAACTTTAAGATTTACACCAAGGACTGAGAAAGGAACGAATGGTTACCTAAAATGAAGTCTCTGAGCTCAAGAATCACTGGATTAGCACCTTCCTTGGTCTCCTCTTGCCTTGATCCTCTTCTATATGCAAAAACACCCACAAATAGTCAAGGATCTTCCTCTTCTCTCTCACAAAACGCTCAAAGACTCTTTAGGGTTCTCTCCGGGGTTGGTGGCCGAAAATGACGACCATAAGCCCCTTTAAATAGGTCTCATACCCTGGAAATTAGGGCTTCATTAAACAACATGGACTCGCCGAGTCCGGACGCGAACCCTTGCCCAAACCGCTATCATACTCGACGAGTCTGAGCTCCAACTCGCCGAGTCTCCTCACAAATCACCAAAATAAGAATAAATAATACCTGGGAATCCGGGCTGTTACAATTCTCCCCCGCTAGAACTAGACTTCGCCCTCGAAGTCTCGCTCTGCAAATAACTCCGAATGCTGCTCACGCATCTCATGCTCCGGCTCCCAAGTCATCTCGGACCCCTTCCGATGCTGCCACTGAACCAAAACCAAGGGTACTTCCTTGTTCCTCAGAACCTTGATTTTCCGATCTCTGATTGCCACTGGTCTCTCAGCATAATTTAGGCTCGCATCCACCTGAATATCCTCTAATGGAACCACTGCCGACTCATCGGCTATACACTTCCTCAGTTGCGACACATGGAAAGTGTCGTGAATCTGCCCCAACTCAGCTGGCAAATCCAAACGATACGCTACCTGGCCTACCCTCGCGATCACTTGGAATGGACCAATATATCGGGGCCCCAACTTGCCCCTCTTACTGAATCGAATCACTCCTTTCCAAGGAGAGACCTTTAAGAGTACAAGGTCGCCGACCTGAAACTCAAGCTCGGACCGGCGTCTGTCTGCATAGCTCTTCTGACGACTCTGAGCGGTCAACAACCTCTGTCTGACCTACTGGATCTGCTCTGTTGTCTGAAGCATGATCTCTGTACTGCCCATCACATGATGTCCAACCTCTTCCCAACAAATGGGGGTCCGACACCTCCTCCCATACAACAGCTCAAAGGGCGGCATACCAATGCTCGAATGATGGCTGTTGTTGTAGGAAAACTCCGCCAAGGGCAAATACGTATCCCAACATCCCCCGAAATCCAACACACATGCCCGGAGCATGTCCTTGAGCGTCTGAATCTTCCGCTCACTCTGTCCGTCTGTCTGGGGGTGATATGTGGTACTAAAATGCAGCCTAGTACCCAACTCCTCATGAAACTGTTGAGTTTTGAGCATTCTAACACTCCTAAGTGTACATGCAACCCTAAATACCTTGGATCTAAGTTTTCTCTATTATACATGCAAATAAGAACTTCCAAGGTATTATCCTAATCTAGCATATAAAACTATCAATATAACAAGATAGAATACATACATCTTTGATGTAGAAAGTCTTCATGAAGCTTGAGTGCCTAGTGCCCCAAGTGTGACACCTCAAATGGTTCACACAACACCAAATACACTTGGAATAACTTGAGAGAAATCCACAACTCATGAAATCGGCCAGCCCTTATTTTTACACTCTCTAGTCGCCGATTTTGTCAAGAATAAGATCTTTATATAGTGTTACAATTAGGGTAAACCCTAATTGTCATGACTTTCCATTTCCTTGGATCCATGGGTTCAAATACACCATGGAGCATCCATGGACCATCCTATGGGTTTTAGCCCAACTTGATTATCCATGGAGCATTAGCCCACTATACAAGTATGGATGATTTACACAATCAACCCATATATTTAATTAGTCTTCTTTTGATCATTTAATTAATCCTAGATTAATTCTTGATCAATACTAATTAAATAATCTTATTATTCTTATTATTATAATGTATTAATAACCATAAGTGTCTTATTTCTCTCATTATAGTCTATCCAAGTGCATGATGCCATGCAACCCAAATGGACCATGCCGGGTCGGGTCAAGTCTTACCAATTATAGTTATGGACTTAGACATTAATCCAACAGTCTCCCACTTGGATAAGTCTAAAACTAATATTGCGTATGACTTCAGGAACCAACTAGCAATCCTAGCTCTCAAAAGCTTCTATCGAACTCTGACCTTGTCGATGAACTCTGACCTTTGTCAATGACTTATCCATTAGATAAGGGATCATATATTCCTCCGTTCTAGATATCATATGGACTGAGACATCATTCTCTCTGTCCATTTGTTGTTTCCCGATTTCCGATTTATGACGACTGACTAATTGAACAAATCAAATCAGTCCTGGCCCGGCCGAGCACTTCCATTTGTCATCATAAAATCATCGAGGGGCCCACAGATATTGCTTTTATCCCGAAGGTAAAAGGAATGGATAAACTTCGACTCATACGGCTTGTTCTACTACTTGTTGAATCATACACAAAGGCATGTTTTATAGCACCGAGTTACCAAATGCGTTTTCGTGCAATCAATGTACAACCAACTCATATTAACAACTCATATCTCTAGGTTTGAAGAATATAAGATATTGTCGTCTCATGATCACTCGTGATAAAATCCATGAAGTGATTCCAATGAGCGCGGGTTGAATCCAATACTCAGATCTTATGAGCACTCATGAGTGTTGTAGCCCTTTGTCCAACACCTTAGACCTCTACAAGCCAACCCATGACAGTCTTAATTCATATCTACTTCCAACATATGACCGACTATGGATGGTTTGAATAACTTAGTCATTCTAGAAGAATAACCCAGTTTATTCGGGAAGTCAAAACATGCAAAGTGAAACACAATAATAATTGAATCCAATATGGTATCAAAACCTATGAACATAAATAAAACACCTTTTATTTATCACCATATGATTACACATTATTCATTGTATACTGTTTCAGCTATCAACTTTATTCTTGAATTTAAAACAATAGTTGTCCCATGCTCCAAGCATGTACACTATGTTTTCTAAACACTAGTCATGCCATACACCAAGTATGCATACTATGTTTGTCTATGATCTTTACTTTGTGAACTAGATCCATTGAACATAACTTCAATGATTCTCTTTTCACACTCCCAAATCCTTACTGCAAATACAAGAATTCCAAATTCATATCATTTACTGAAATCTGTTAGATTCTAAACTTATATGCATTGATCCTCTTGTAATGATTATGCACAAAGTCAGAAAGACTTGACAACAATCATTACAGAGTATTCCAAAGGAGATCAGCTCCTTGGAAACATCCTTCTTGCATTAAGCTTCCTAATCTTACACAGATTGAATAATTTCTAACTTTGAAACATTTCCATATTCCATTTTGACTATCACTTCTGAACAGGAGTTGCCTCCTTACAGATTATGTTAATATGGTCCTTCCAAAATTATCACTATACTTCCAACTGTCCTTGAGCACCCAATCTTTGGTAAACCTTAGATTGTCCTCGACAATTGTTTAATCCTTTTAGTCATATCCAGTTCTAAACCTTTTCCCTTCTTAATGCCCCAGGCATTTGGAAAATTTTAGAAAGGATGAATATAGCACATGTAATCGATCCTATATCCAAAGCATATGGGAATCGATTCATGATGTCTCACATAAAGACTAAACCAGTCTTTTGCTATAACAATTCCATTTCAATTTGCCAAGTTCTCATAATTCAGATTATGAAAAGGGATGCCGTAATCATAATCGAATTTTAGAACGCAAATAATGGACTCATATACAAAATTTCCTTATGTTGAGCCATTCCAACATGAAATTCATATATATATCCTTGACTAAATGATTAAAACCTCACGATCTAAGCTTATAGATTTGAGATGAAGTATAATTTCCTCTCCCTTAATTATAGCAAAACAACTCTTTCCCAATTGAAAATTTTGTTTTCTATAATTAACATTGCTAACTTGCAATACTTATCATAATTATCATGCTCCCACTAACATGATGATTATTAGCATAACACTTATGCTCCCACTAGCTTTGACATGTACTCAGAAATCAGCTGACTTTCTTACCAAAGTTCATATTTCTGATACTAGATTGTTTTGATAAGACTTTATCAAAATCATACACCTTCCCTTAGATAGCACACTTGTGTGTCTAAACAATTATGAAGAGGGATGCCGTAATCATAATGGTTAGACCTTTTTGCCACTTCTCACAAGTCCAGGTTAGTGTGCCGGTAAACCACACACGCTCCACTAACGACTTTGAGAATGCAAATATCACAATTTCTATCTAGCTAAAATCTACTTAGTGAAAGTGTTTCCTCACCATCATTTTCATGAATCGGAGAGAAACCTTATGACACTTAGATTTAATGGTGTATGTGTTCTTATCCATGTGAATTGTCAAAACCATAGACACAAGACAAGGATAATGACAAATCCACACTCATATGGATTGAACTCAATCTTAATTACTTGCCACCTGGCAGCTCAAGGGCATGCCATTGCTTCCAAGTTGTTGTGCAACTAATTGAGAACTCTAAGAACTCATATGCAAAGCCAACTTTAACTGGAATGGGCACAAAATATGTCAACATGATAGGTTATAAACCTCAAGTCGTGTGCTAGTGAAGAACTTCAGGTTTTATTCTTGATTAGTTCTTGAGACTTTCAAGACCTTTAAGACTCCCACTGTCATCTTGACATATAAGAATTTCTTGTCAGTTATTCAAGAGATAGTGTGGATTCTTATCAAGACAAACACTTCACAAAATTGGCCTAAGTTGGTCTTTATTTTATCCAAAACATCACAACTTACCAATTTCAAATGTACAAGAGTAGAAAACGTTTACTCTTACATTTGACAAGTGTTTTATACCTTCTTTAAGACATGTCACTCAAGTTACAATCTTGGAGTATGACTCTAAGACTTGTATTGGAACGAAGTATGACTCATCTTCTTGATTTAACCATTTCAACAATTCAAGTTCCTCTTCTTAGTCATAAGAATACACTAAGATTTCCTTAGAGAACTAACTTTGATATGGTTTCTTAATCATTAAGATGATCACAAAAACTGATACTAAAGTACTCTCCCATCTTTTCATATTTGAGAAACTTTTATCCTTCTGCCTAAGTTGATTCTTCTTATTCGCTCTACCTTACATTGAAACTTTTCCAATGTCTCAGAATTATACTTTAGTCTGTAAGTATAACCATATTTACTAAGCTTTAGTAAATTATGATGAATACTCTTATCGATCTTTTGTGGTGGACTTAATCAGTGCACAAGACTATGTACTCGATCCCTTAGTCCATTACTTGACTCACACATCCGTGTGAAAAGTAATTCGTCTTAATTTTCCAATACTTGAAAGTTCTCATTCATCATGCTATACAACTTGCATGATCCCAAGTTCCGGTCCAATTGAAACTTGGGCGATGAGAATCTTTCCTTATTTGGTAAATTTAGACATTACCACAAATGAAAGAATCAATTTCATACTCCCACTCTTGCTATTAATGGAATCTTATAAGCAACAAAATTTTCCACAGATGCCATTGTAAGGATATTTTAAAATAAATAAAATCAAAATTTTCCTTTTATTTTAAAAAACTTTGCGGAAAACTTATCCTTACAATCCATATGAAAACTTGTTATCTATTCCTAAGCAATATCTCATAACTCCTAAGAAGTAGCTCAAGAATCCGATCTTCAAACTGCGCGATAGAAATCCATCTATGCGATCAGATTCAACATATTCTTTCTTTAAGTTTCTTCACTTTTCTTTGATTCTTAAAACATCACCATGTGACCCAGTCACATCATGTATCAGGAATCTCAGAATAGAACTTAACAGAGTTAGATAATGGACTTTACCTGAAGTAGAGTCAAACTTATTGACTTTAACATCCTTAGGTAAATTTGGCAGCTTCGCAACCAATGCCCCTTTCTTTGGCAATATAAACATATGGACCCTTTGATAATGGTACACGTGACTATCACAGAATTAGCTTTTCTCTTTACCATTTGGTCAACCGAGTTGACTATGGCTGATCCCTTTCCATTGGGAAGAGAATGCTTTTCTGGATTTCCTATGTCACTATTGTCAATGTCCATCAAGTTTTAAGGAAGTTGATCTTAACAAATAGATAAGATCATTAAGGGTCTTGTCATAGTCTGTTTCATAGGTGTCCCAAAGGAACTCACTATGTGACTTAGAAAGTGATTGAACCACCAACTTTCTCAAGACTTTGACACCCAACTCTCCCGGCTTGTCAATATGTGCCTACATCTCCAAGACGTGACCACACGTAGACCTTGCCGTGCCAGTAGGGCTTGAGTGACCTTAAACTTTTCAAGAACTTGTGGGTTAGGGAGAATAATTGGAGGAGGTGAAAGAAGTATGATTTCCAAGGGACATCATCTTCATTTAGGAAAGCTTGTTTCAAGAGATTTGGGAAGATCATAACTGTCTAAACCATACATCTTTTGGGAGATATTCAAGATAAGTGATCTTAAGTCCTTAATATGACACCCAATATGAAATATTAAGGCTAGGAACCAACAAACTATTTTATAACTTAGAAGAGGTATGCCGTAATCCAAGCTATAAAATATTTGAAGGTAGGTGAATGACGATTCACCAATTTCCACCAAGATAAACGAAATGTATTATTAGGTTTTAATTGGTTTTGAAACTCCTAGATCTTTGAGATTCATTGAACCGTTCAATGGCAGGTTTCAATCTCGAGTGTGCCCTTCAGGTTTTGTGACTGGGATGCCGAGGATCACAAAACAAGGTGTGAAGTAACCATGCAAATTACTTGGTACCCTTAAGTGTTTACCCCTCAATCGATGTGCCGGTTAACCACACACGCTCCATCGATACTATGATAAACATTAAGTTACCCTTTACCTACCTTGTTAAATACGAGTTAGTGTGCCGGTTAACCACACACGCTCCACTAACCGACTTAAACAAAGTGCAAAGTGTAATTTCATGGATTAGCACCTTATTCACATTTTCCTAAGTAACTAAGATTGGGTATTATTAAGAGTTTAGTTACTTAGTATTTATCATTAATACTTTTAATGAAGGGAGAATTCTAGTCCTGTCAAACCCGTTCAGCTAACGACCCTCCACTAGTCAAGCAAGCGGTGGGTGAGAGTGAACACCCATTAAGTTGCCATTTTATAGGCAACAACCTTATACCCACCTTATAGACCGACTTCGTGAATGAGGCGTACTAGCGGTAAGACTGACTTTACTCTTATACATATATATATTATTAACTTATAATATTATAAAGTATAAGGGTTGAATTTTAACTCTTTAAAATTCTAAGGGCTAACTTGGAATTAAAGTATTCATGGGGAAAACTTTACAAATTCCAAAACTTGAGGGCAAGTTTTGAAACTATTCAAAACTAATTAATTCCATAACTTATGTGTTTAAAGTAGTTTTAATCCAAAAACTCTTCAAGTTCCATAACTTGAGGACAAGTTATGGAAGACTTTAAACTAATAAAAGAATTAACTTTTCTTTATTTTATAACTTATGGAATTAATTAAGGTTACACTTTTTTAATTTATTATTTAATGAAGAGACTCTTGGTCCTCCATAACTTGAGGACAAATTATGGAGTCATAACACCTTTTAATTAGAACTAGACTCTTCATTTTTGTAACCTTTGCCAACTTTTATGAGTTTTATGAAACTTAAATGTGACTTTTCATATAACTTGAGGACAAGTTACAAAAACACATTTTAGAATCAACTCTTAGATTAATTTGGATTGAAAACAACTATTTCACTCAACTTTTCTATTAATCTAAGCAACTCATAAGAACAAGATAATTCAAATCAAACTTTTTCATGTAATTAGTCTAAACCTTCAACTAATACAAAACATGAATCTATTGACAATGATCTTTGAAATTGGATTAGCATGAACATTACCACATCAAAAACAAGTTTATAAGTTCAAAAACATCTTAGGGTAATGTTCCTAGTCCAATTCCAGCCAAAAAAGTCGAATTTATGCTGTCTGGGGATCCAACTCGTCGAGTGCATGAACCAACTCGGCAAGTTGGATGCATTTTGTCTTGGACTCGGCGAGTCTGCTGGGCAGACAGCATCAAAACTCGATTTTTCAGCTCCTTTTGCAAGTATAACAAGAAAACAAGCCTAGTCTATGATACCACTGTTGAGTTTTGAGCATTCTAACACTCCTAAGTGTACATGCAACCCTAAATACCTTGGATCTATGTTTTCTCTATTATACATGCAAATAAGAACTTCCAAGGTATTATCCAAATCTAGCATATAAAACTATCAATATAACAAGATAGAATACATACCTCTTTGATGTAGAAAGTCTTCATGAAGCTTGAGTGCCTAGTGCCCCAAGTGTGACACCTCAAATGGTTCACACAACACCAAATACACTTGGAATAACTTGAGAGAAATCCACAACTCATGAAAGCACCCCATGCCGAGATACCACTTCCCTCACGTACACCTCTACCAATTTCTCTGCTGAAGAACTCTCGCTGATAGCAAGAAAGTGAGCGCTCTTCGTCAACCTGTCCACAATCACCCAAATTGCATTAACTCCCCTGACAGTCCTTGGCAATTTGGTGATAAAATCCATGGTGATCTGATCCCACTTCCATTTGGGAACCTCCAACGGCTGGAGCTTACCATGCGGTCTCTGGTGCTCGGCCTTAACCCTACGGCAGGTCAGGCATCTCTCAACAAACCACGCAACATCCCTCTTCATACAGGGCCACCAATACTCCTTCCTCAGGTCCAAATACATCTTAGTGGCCCTAGGATGGATCGAAAATTTCGACCGATGAGCCTCTTCCATCAAAATGGTACGCGTTCCTCCCACAAACGGCACCCAGATACGCCCCTGAAATGTCATAAGCCCCCGACCATCGGTAACGAACTCTGAAATCAAACCAACAGCTCGCTCTTTCTTCTGCATCTCAGGTTGCACAGCCTCGGCCTATGCCCCATGAATGGCGTCCAACACTGGAGCTATCACGGTCAATCTCAAACATACATCCCGCAGCGGGGTGCTCTCCACCCTGCGACTCAGTGTATCGGCTACAACATTAGCCTTGCCTGGGTGGTACAGGATCTCACAATCATAATCCTTGACCACATCCAACCACCTTCTCTATCGCATATTTAGGTTGGGTTGATCCATCAAATACTTCAAACTCTTATGGTTTGTGTATATCGTACATCGAACCCCATACAGGTAGTGACGCCAAATGCATATGCTATCACATGCCCCCAACTCTAGATCATGGGTGGGATATCTCGTCTCATGAGGCTTCAGCTGCCTCGATGCATATGCTATCACATGCCCTCTCTGCATCCGCACCGCCCCCAACCCCAAAATCGATGCATCACAGTATACCACAAAGTCCTCCATCCCCTCCGGGAGTGCTAACACCGGGGCTTCGCATAACCTTTGGCGAAGCGTCTCAAAGGAGGCCTGCTGCTCGGGGCCCCATGAAAAAGCGACACCCTTCCAGGTCAATCTGGTGAGTGGCACTGCGCTTTTTGAGAAATCCTTGATAAATCTCCGATAATAACCTGCCAACCCTAAGAAACTCCTGATCTCGGAAGGTGACCTCGGCACCTCCCAACTCATCACCGCCTCAACTTTGGCCGGGTCGACCAATATTCCTTTCTGGTTAACGAGATGTCCTAGGAACTGGACCTCCCGCAACTAGAAATCACACTTGGAGAATTTGGCATAAAGCCTCTCCGATCTCAGAACTCCGAGAATCTCCCTCAAATGCTCCTCATGCTGCTCTGTAGATCTCGAATATACTAAAATGTCGTCGATAAATACAATCACCGACCGATCCAGCATCGGCCTGCACACTCGGTTCATGAGATCCATGAACACTGCCGGGGCATTGGTGAGCCCGAAAGGCATCACCACAAACTCATAATGCCCATAACGTGTCCTGAACGTTGTCTTCTGGACGTCCTCATCTCGAACCCTCACCTGATGATGTCCAGACCTCAAATCGATCTTGGAGAACCAAGATGCTCCCTGCAACTAATCGAACAAATCGTCGATCCTCGGCAACGGGTAACGGTTCTTGACCGTCAGCTTGTTCAACTCCCGGTAATTAATGCACATCCGATGCGAACCATCCTTCTTCTTGACAAATAGGATAGGCGCTCCCCACGACGAGCTGCTCGGCCGAATAAACCCCTTCCCCAGCAGCTCCTGAAGCTGCGAGGATAACTCTTGCATCTATGAAGGTGCAAGGCGATAAGGCACCTTAGCGATAGGCGCGGCCCCTGGAACCAAATCGATACTGAACTCCACTTGCCTCACAGGAGGCACACCCGGCAACTCCTCAGGAAATACATCCGGGAACTCACGCACTATAGGAGCCTCCTCAACTGACCTCGGTCTCTCGGAATCCACCTGCGTATCCATCACATACTCCACAAAACCCTTACAGCCCTGCAGTAGACACTGCCTCGCCCTAGCGGCAGAACAAAACGCTGATCCAGAACGTGTACCCTCGCCGTACACCGCAAGAACTCTCCCACTAGGGTCTCGTATGGTCACCAAATGTCGCTCGTAGTCGATAACCGCTCCGAATCTGCTCAACCAGTCCATGCCCACAATGACATAGACATCACCCATCGCAATAGGAACCAGATCAATCGGGAACTCAACACCGAAAATCTCGACTACGCACCATTGGAGAACCTCCGTGGCATATATCACCCTCTCTCCAGCTATGGAAACTCTCAAAGGTCGACTCAACGCCTCACGACTAACATTGATATGCTGACTAAAAGCCAAAGATACATAAGACCGACTCGCACCCGAGTCAAATAACACCAACGCAGGTACAGAATTCACAAGAAAAGTACCTAGGAATAACATAATATAAGCATAATATCTCAACATCAAAATAAATACGCGAAAGAATACATACCAGCCACGACATCAGCCGCTGAGCGGACCTCCTCCGTGGTTAACTGAAAAGCTCTCCCTCATGCCCTCGGCGCCTCGGCCTTCACTGGCCGACTCTCGGTAGCTCTGATGGCGGCAGGGGCAGATCCCTGAGGTGCTCCCTGAGATGATCCTCGCAATTGCGGACACTCTGCCTTCCGGTGTCCGGTCTGGTTGTAAGGGAAACACACCGCAAACCCCTTGGGGCAGTCCTTGGCCATATGCCCCTCCTTGCCACACTTGTAGCAAGATCCCGCTCTACAGACTCCATCATGACCCTTGCCGCACTTCCCACAAGTGCGGCCCTTCTGGCTCCCTGATTTGGGATCAGCGGGCTTGGCCCGCTTGGCTGCCGGCTGAGACTGCGCCGGTCGCCGATCCCTCCCTTGAGACTCCGCCTCCTCCCTAGCCTGAGTCTCTAGCTCAATCTCCCTCTTCCAGGCATTTGCCTGAATCTCGGCAAATTTCCGGTACGAGGAGTTCGCCACGAACTCCCGAATGTATCGCCTCAAGATACTCAAATATCGGCTCATACGTGCCTGCTCAGTGGACACGTGCTCAGGGCAGAACATCGCCCTCTCATGGAACATCTTGGTAATCACCGTAACAGGCTCAGTACCCTGCTTGAGGTTCAGAAACTCCTGGGCCAAACGCTCCCTCTCCACCTGGGGAACGTACTCATCTCGGAACATGGCAGTGAACCTCTCCCAGGTCACTGCCGCAAGCTCAGCAGGCGTAAAGTGCGCTGTCACAAACTTCCACCAGTCCTTCGCTCCCAAGCGAAGCTGCTTCAGCGCGAACCGAACTCTCAAATGCTCAGGAGATGAGCAAGTGAAGAAACACCCCTCTATGTCATAAATCCATCTCATAGCCGCCACCGGGTCCCGGGTCCCATCAAAGTCCGGTGGTTTTGTGTTGCTGAACTCTTGGAACAGCAACGCATCACCACCTTGCGGCCTCGCGGCAGCAATAGCTGCGGTGGCCGTTGCAACAACAACCTCAGAAAGAGCGGTATAACGCTCGTCGAATGTCTCAATCAACATGGTCTTAATAGACCGGAACATCTCTGGTATCTCTGCCCTGATGGCCGCAGCCACCTCCTCATGGATGATCCGACGGATCTCCTCATCACTGGCCCCACTGCTCTCAGGCATCAGACGTGTCCTCACCATGATCTACCTCTGAAATACAACATACGATAAATTAGAATCCATTCGAGCATACTCACACTCGACAACTCATTCCTCCTTGATCCTTGGTATTCCAAAGTTTCCTACTTGGGCTGTATACCGCTCCGGTGCTTTTAGTAGTACGGGCCCAATACTACTGTCCGCACCGTATCAGAATACACCCCAAGTCCTTCTCTTCGGATCCCAAATTCCAAGTACTCTATCATGCATAATCCACTCTCTAACAGATCTCTCATAAGCCCCTCGCTGCTACTTACTCACTCTCAAGCATCTCATAGCAGCTCACCTCTCCCTAGGCTAAGGCATCACAAATCAGGCCACTCTAGTCCTAATAGGAGTACCTAGCCTACTCTAGCATGAAAATACATCATATCAATATCAATATCACATAACATGAGGGTATTTTGGGAAATCACCGTTTGGGCGCGGACTGATCGTACACACAACTCTGCTCTGCGTTATTCCAAAAATCTTTTACCCCTTTTTGAAAATACTTCTCAAATCCTCAGTTTGAGTTCAAATACGCCTGAAGGTGTACTCGAATCCCTCAAACCAAGGCTCTGACACCAACTTGTAACACCGTAAATTTCAAAATAATTTTTTGCATGATATAAAAACACATTCATTTAATTTTCATAAAAACATCAATGTTTGAAACTCCAATCCATGACATATAAAGAATCCCAAGATCACATAACATAAAAATCCCGTGTGTGTGTACTGATCAAGTCGGCGCCTTCCCACGGTCATCACTAGTACCTGAAACAAATATCATCAACACTGTAAGCACAAAGCTTAGTGAGTTCCCCAAAATACCACACATAACACATATTAGCCAATCGAGGCTATAACTCTGTGGGTCTGTGGACCCTACTCTGTGAACCCTCTGGTTCTAACTCTGTGAACCTTTCGGTTCCAACTCTATAAACATGCACAACATAAATCACATAGAAATAATGCAGTACAACACATAACATACATATAGCATACAATTACTCTTGTCACATAACTCTGATTACTTACTCAAGATAAAGTATAGTGAGAAGACTCACCTCGCGTATCTCAATAACTCGCAAATCCCGGAAATCACTCGCGCTCAATCCCCCGAGCTATAATCCTCCTATAACACAATATATCTCTAATTAACACTTTCATAACTAAGGTTGACTACCCTTATCAAGTCAACACTGGTCAACTCTGGTCAACGGTTAACGGTCAACTTTGACCGGACTCGGCGAGTGCACTAGAGCGACTCGGCGAGTCTATACGTGTTCACTGACTCTCTAGGATCCTCTCTTGACACGTCGAGTACTTCCCTGACTCGACGAGTTCTACCTGGCATGAATCACGGGGCCACTACGACTCAACTCGCCGAGTATCAAGAACAACTCGGCGAGTTCCAGTTTGACTCAGTCCACCCCTCAACCCTCTCTGATTCTCCCTGACTCACTGAGTCAACCCCTTAACTCGGCAAGACCACTCACTGAGTGGTTAAGGACAATCTTCATACTACTCGCCGAGTCTGTTCTTTGGAGTCGGCAAGTCTATGCCATGCATAAACTCAAACTCACTCCTGAGGTCAGATCCGTTCCAATAACTCATAGATCCAGTGCTTCCAAGCACATTCATCACGTAAAGCTACAATCTTGGAGCTCATGCAAAGGTCCAAGGGCCTTATTTGATGATATGGTCTCTAGAATGCTATTCTAAGCTCATGGCCTCCATTGACACTCATAAAGCTTGAGGGAAAAGAGTCTCTGGACCTCTTTGGGTCCAGATCTAAAGCACCAACACAAGAAAGGACCAATTACTCCATGGATCATTCCACAAAGAAACCCCAACTCTAAGATTTACACCAAGGACCGAGAAAGGAACGAATGGTTACCTAAAATGAAGTCTCTGAGCTCAAGAATCACTGGATTAGCACCTTCTTTGGTCTCCTCTTGCCTTGATCCTCTTCTATATGCAAAAACACCCACAAATAGTCAAGGATCTTCCTCTTCTCTCTCACAAAACGCTCAAAGACTCTTTAGGGTTCTCTCCGGGGTTGGTGGCCGAAAATGACGACCATAAGCCCCTTTAAATAGGTCTCATACCCTGGAAATTAGGGCTTCATTAAACAACATGGACTCGCCGAGTCCGGACGCGAACCCTTGCCCAAACCGCTATCATACTCGACGAGTCTGAGCTCCAACTCGCCGAGTCTCCTCACAAATCACCAAAATAAGAATAAATAATACCTGGGAATCTGGGCTGTTACAATTGGGCCGGAAGCTTCTACCTTTGGGCTTTAATGGACCGAAAACTCCTCTATTGGATCCAAATAAACCCAAAAAGCCATGCTCACTTAAAACCCAAAAACCCATTAAGCTCATCGGGTGTTTTCGGCCACCTTAAAAATCGAAAACGCCTTGAGAAGCATCTAAAACCGAACCCCTCCTTGGATTTCGGTTAGGTCATATATAAAACAAAAAAAAAAGAAAAAGAAATGGGAAAAGGTGGTGACAACTCATTTTTATCCCACAAATATCCATACCGTTATCTATCATGTATCAAGACAAGCACTATGAACCTTCATACTTCCATGCAAACTTCCCATCATACATCACAAATTCAACCATCCCCCCTCTCTTATGTTGCGGCCGAAACACACACACACACACACACACCAACACCTCACAGGGGTGTCGAATGGGTAAATTTTTTGGGTTTCAAGTAGAACGGGTCGGGTAGAACGGGTATTTCTTAAAAAAATAATACTCGATACCCGACCTATATTGTAATTCGGGTTTTTGGGTTTCGAATATTCGGGTTTGAGGACGGGTCAGGTAATTATCGGGTATAATCGAAAATTTCTTAAATGACACTTATTGATAATTTTTTTTTTATTTTTTTTATTTTTACATGTTGTGGTTTAATAAAGAATTGGGTAGGAAAATACTCCATATAATTAACAAGTACATATATAATAACAATACAAATCATTATAATATGTTATGTACTTTTTTAATTTCATTCCATGCGATAGTGAGAAACTGAGAATTGTGATGACGGTTCAGGACTTCAGGTTCTGCGGCGTATTCCCTTTGTAAGTTTGCGTCGACTGTCGAGCCGTTGTTCATAACGAGGAAATGGAGGATTTTGTTTATTTGAAGTGTGCGTACTTGACTGCATTGTATATTTGGTATTATTTTAAAAACGAATTCGGGTATTCGGGTATACCCGAAAATAAGTATTCATACCTAAAACCCGACCTATATTATTATCGGGTTAACCTATTACCCGAATGTTCATACCCGTTACCCGTTCTACCCGACCCATTCTACCCGAATTCGGAATGGGTCAGGTGGGTAGAACGGGTTTTGGGTTTTTTCGACAGGCCTACCACACAACTTCATTCCCCCCCCCACTTAGCTCTCAAGAACTTCCTCCCATTTATTCTCTCTAAATCTCGAGCTTCATCACCACAAAATTTGGTTTTAGGCATCTTGGTAAGTTCCTTGTGAAACTCAAAATGTTTTCTTACATGTTTGTGCTAACATCATTCTTTTTACACACCCATATTTTTGTGTATGACCCTTAAAACATCAACTTTTCAAGAATCTCTCCAAAACCAAGCTTGGATCGAAAACTTCTTCCTTCTTCTTCCTATCACACAAAAAATCCCAAGGTGAGATTCATACCCCTATCTTTTTGTGTTTTTCATACTTTTTGGGGGGAGGATACAAGTCAAATCTCGTTTAACCATTGGATATTTGTATGTACCTATGTGTTATGTGTTTAACCTTTGGGTAATTACATGCATCTTAAATATTGTGCTGAGAATGGAGCAACTACTTGTGCAAAAGGGATTTTATCTTATTTGTCTTCAAAAAATCATGATGAATGTGTTTGTTAACATATATATTACATGAAAACTTGAAACTATGGGTATTGTGCTCATACATGTTAACTCTTGGACATATATATTTTAAACAATTATACTTACACAAATATTTGAATATAATAAATTTCAAAGTTTTTATATGCATTTATAGAAATTGTGACATGTCAGAGCCACAACAAAATAGAATATTTTGTGTTGCAAAACTCCCAACTCAGTTTTAGTATGTTAAACATACTACGAAATTTGATATTTTGCTAAAATTAATCTTATTAGTAAAATATTTGTAACTATGTTGTCACTATTTTTGATGGCTTAAGACTTAAGAAATTATGCTATAGATATTCTAATGATTATTTATAAAAAGTATTATAAATATTTAACCAAAATGATATACAAAACATAATTCACAACAAAAAGATTCGCGTGTCATGATCTGTCTATCATAAAGCTGTTGAAGCATGAGTAATAAGCTGTATGTCATAAAGTTGTAAAACGCGTGTCATAAAACTTCAGTCATAAATTTACACTAGTAATGTCATTTTCATTATTCAATAATGGTAGTCAAAGTTCGCGTAAATCTGTTAAGGATATTGTGAGACTTCCCTTCACCGTACACCATAAGTGCTGTAGTTATAACCAGAGTCTCTTGGAGGGAGAGCGAGGTAATTGTGTATAGATCTATATGGGGTTGACACCCCTAAACCTGAGCTATTCACTACAGCTAAACGGGGCCAGTCCAGGGAGACAAATATCTTACTGAAACCGACACCTGAAGAACGTCATGGCAGGCATATCAGTCACATCAAACATGGTTGTAACGACTCACATAAGGATTAACAATACTATTTTGGTTTACGGGAAGCTTACACTTCACCGGTTTTATTAAACTATAAAACTACATATCATTTTTTCAGTATACAGTCCCCTACACTTTTGGTCTTAGGGTTTAAGACTACAGTTTTTCATGCATCATAAAATATTGGATTTTTTTAGGAACACACTCTCTACAAATACAAACAAAAGAAACAAAGGACATGCATGCATATATTCACAACTTTAGAACGAGACTTACACACTATTTTCATAGAAAATATTGGATTTTCTGAAAGTACTGCGACAACTATTCTAAACAAGTACAAAACCGTTTTATACAAAAATGCTTATGAGCTCACCAACTTTTTAGTTGATGCCTTTCAAAATGACTTGTATTCTTAGGGAACCAATAATAGGTAATCAACTCTGCTAAGAGATCAAGTAGTGCAACCTTATGAAAATTTACTTTTTGTCACTTTTGTGTAACTGATGAATAAGTACAATATGTAAACAATGTAAGTATGTATTTTCAATGTATATCACTTGTTATGCTATGTTTCATTCATATTCAATTGTTATGGTACTATACAATGACGTCATCTGCCCCCAGACGTTTCTGCCGTCCTGGTTCGGGGGTGTGACACAATAGCATACTTGTTTTTATGGGTCAAGATCTTGAAACATTCCCAGGATCTCGAATCTTGAAGTGAAGTCATGATCATGAATATTACAAATATTATTTCCTAACAAAATTATCCAATATATTTCATGTTTATTATTCACATGTGCAGAAATGGTAAACACAAGACAAGTCAACCCTAAAGAATCATTCCAGTCAAGCTTAAGACTCGTAATTACTAAGTCAAAGCAATGTGCAAAGGCTTGTTCAACAGGATCCCAAGCATATTAGACACTTAGTTAGTCAACCTAGGCTATAAATACACATGTATAATCAAACAACAGACACTGAGATATAATGAATCACTTATACTCATACTCTCAAACACATTTTTGTAATTTTCATATTGATTAATAAGATTAAACGAGGCAAGTGGTCATTATCACATCCCGAGGTTTTGTGTCGGAGATCCTAGCAATGATAAAAGGCTTTCCTTGTAAGACCATTATTGTCATTTTCCTTTTCACTTGCACATTCATTTTAATTGCAACACCACAACCTCTCATACAATTTGGTTGATACTTCCTTGATTATTTTTCGACCAAAACAATTTGGCACCCACTGTGGGGCCATGATTTTCATAATCCTCGGAAAACCATGTTTACACAATCAACCTTATCTTATTCCTCTACTCCTCCTATTTCTTCTAAAAATATTCCACCACCTCCAAGCGGACCTCATGGTCAGAAGAGAACTTCTAATGCCTGTAAGAAAATGACATCTCCGGTCACTAGCCATGGAAGTCTAGGATCCGGGGGATTCCAGGATCCTCCCGTTCTGATGTACAACAATGAACACTTCTTCATGGTGAAGATGTTGAAGCAACAAGTGAGTAAAAAACAATACGACAACCTGGCATTACTCAATGAAATGGAAAGAATAAGAACAGAGATCCGCAAACCTCAAGAAGTAGCATCATCGATCTTGCAACCCAAGATCCTAAATTTTGATAGACGAGGTTCTTCAAGGAATCATTAGGAGACTACATCCTCAACATATTCCATTGTTCCGATTGGGGGTGTAACCATAAACAATCAAACTCCTATGATTTAGGATCTCAACGGAACTTTCGTTACTCCTGAGAACAAATATACCGGTAACTTCATCGTAAATAATCCCTTTAATACTAATTATATGGATCTTGATGCAAGAATAAGTCCAGTCATGGGTAGGGAAATTCAGCAACTAAAGAAGATGATCTCAAGCATGCTAGGAGTAGTCCAACCTATACCTGAAGCATCCCACACTAACCATAAGATCTCAAGATTTTCTCCCTCAATAGCTGACACTGAAGTTCCAATACGCTTACAAACTCCCAACATTAAACCATATGATGTAACTACAGATCTTGAGGACTTCATAACACAATATAAAGAAAGAATGGAAATCATTCCCATTCCATCATACTTAAAAGAGGCTTGTTTATGTAAGGATTTTGGTTCAACCCTTACAAGATCATCCTTGAAATGGCTTCTCAATGTTCCTCCTTACTCCACTACGTTTTTTTACTCATTTAGTCAACCTTTTTAATAACCAATTCTCTTCTAGCAGGACATTCGAAAAGATCACTAATTATCTTTATCAAATAGTCCAGGATTTTAAGGAATCCCTTAGAAATTTTTAAGCAAGTTTTGCAGGGAAGCATTAAACATTCCTAATAATGGCATGGCCTCTGCCATAGAAGCTTTTAAAATGGGCCTAAAAAGGATTCTCCATTTTATGAAGATCTTATGATGACCACATGAAGAAGAATGGATGAAGTTAGAAGTATAGAGCTAAGATTTATTAGACTAGAAGAAGAAAAAAATGCAGAAGAGGTCCAACACCCCAAATTCACAAGACAGCCCTAATAAGAAAGCCAAGTCCTCGGTCTAGAGATCTTATAAACCAAAGCCATACTCAAAGCCTGATCATCATAGGGTTAATCCCCTTCATAATGAAGGAGAGGAAGATGAATTCCACAAGATCTCTAACTATTATTTTTTGTGGATGCTTTAGGTCTGATCTATGCTATGCATGATCTTGGTGAGAAAGTAAGATGTCCAAGGAAAGGAGAAAATCAAGTGGCTGGAAAGAGAAATCTAAGTGGGGCGCATACCACGAGGATTTTGACCACATCATCGAGGATTGCATAGCCCTCATAAAGGAAATTAGCTATATACTAAGCAATGGACATATTAAAGAAATCCCAGGAAGAAGAAAATAAAGATCTAAAGATAAGGAGCACGACCCTACAAAGATCCGGGAAAAACCAGGATTGACTCATTCATATGCCAAGGTAATTAACATTATTTCTAGGTGTTGTGATATCTATGGAACTTATTACTTTGTATCAAAAAGACATGCAAAGGTGTCCAAGGTGGAGAAAGAAGAAAGAACCCGGAAGAACACATCAATAACAAACGAGAAACAAATCACCTTCGATGAACATGATAGAGAGAACATCCAAGATCCTCATGGTGATCACTCTTTACATTGCCAATCACTTTGTCAAAAGGATCCCGGTAGATGGGAGATCCTCAGTAAAAATCATACTCTTAGACGCCTTGACCAGGATGAATTGAGATAATAAAAAAATCATCAGTATTGATAGGTTTCAACGGTGAGATGAAATATACGGTCGGAGAGATCAAACTAGCTGTCTACATCGAATGGGTAAACTCTATGAAACACTTTTGTGTTATTGATGATTTTTCCTCCTATAATGTTATATTAGGTAGGTCTTGGATCCATGAAATGAAAGTAATACCATCGACATGCCGCCAATGCGTCAAGATGCCTACCCCTTGGGGAACGATGAAGATCATTGATGATCAACAAGAATCCAATGAATGCTATAAGACCTCAATGATGCCGTCAATAGTACCGAGAAAAGCATAGCAACTAAAGCAAAGGGAACAAGACTTATTAGAAGTAGAAGAACAAGATACAAAAGAAGTGCCCATAAATCTTGAGGATCCCGATGCCAAAGTACTCATAGGATCCTCAATACCTAGATAAATTAAACAAGGCCTAGTGAAGTTCCTAAAAGACATAAGAAAGACCTTCACATGGAAACACGAAGATATGACAAGTATAAGCAAAGAAATTATAGCTCACAAACTTAATATAGATCCTTCTTTCAGACCTATACATCAAAAAAGAAGGAAGTTCTCACCTGAAAGGAACCAAATCATCCAAGAGGAAGTTGAAAAACTTCTTTAGGAATCATTAAAGAAGTCAAATTCCTAAGGTGGTTGGCTAATGTGGTGGTGCTACAGAAGAAGAATGACAAATGGCGGGTATGTTTGGACTAAACTGGTCTTAACAAGGCTTGCCCTAAGGATCCTTTCCCTTTTCCACACATCGAATCTATGGTAGATGCCATAGTAGACCATGAGTTAATAACATTCATGGGTGCTTCATTTGGGTTCCAATAGATACAAACGGAACCATCTGATCAAGAAGATACCACGTGCATAACCCCCACAAGTATATATTTCTATATTGGTATGTCGTTTGGTTTAAAAAATACAGGTGAAACCTATTAAATATTAGTAAATTATATGTTCAAAGACAAACTGGGGGACACCATGGAAATATAGATTGATGATATGGTGGTCAAATCCAAAAAAGCTGAAGACCACCTCAGGGATCTTGAAAAAGCTTTGAACATACTGGATGAATACAAAATGAAGCTAAACCTATCTGTAACATCCCAAATTTTGAGTCCAAAAATTTCATTTTTAATTAACTGATTATAAAACATTCATAAGAATACTACGTGAAAATATGTCAATTTGTAATTCAATGTATCATGTCTGAAAACCCAAATCATAAAATAGCAACACGTCAGAGTACAATCCCAGAATATCTCAAATGCGGAAAATCAACGCGTGTGTATATGATGTGCTGCTACCGCGCCAACTCCTTCCCCTTCGCTGAAGAGGAACCTGAAACCAAAACTGTAAACTGTAAGCACGAAGCTTAGTGAGTTCCCCCATCGTACCACATACCATACAATCACATAACATACATATAATGTCAGGCATATCTGGGTGCCCAACCTACCTCTTCGGTCCTCTCGACTGGATACTGCCTAGCATACCTGGGTGCTGGCCTCCCTTTCGGTCCTCTCGACCGGGTACGGACTAGCATATCTGGGTGCTGGTCTCCCCTTCGGTCCTCTCGACCGGATACCGACTAGCATACCTGGGTGTTGGTCTCCCCTTCGGTCCTCTCGACCGGATACCGGGGACTAGTCAACCAATACTACTACCACATAACACATATCACATAATCTATCTAGCACGGCTGGGTATGACTACCCCTTCGGCCCTATCGACCAGTAATCTGGGGACTATCTCCCCTACTTTCAGTAGCACATAGCATCATATCGTACTAACTCATAAACATAACAGGTAGTAGCAAACCTAGATGAATATCAAATAGAAAATCATATAATCATACAACTCCTACCGATGGGCCAACATTGTGGCCGTAGACCCACCGCTACTGGAAGGTAACTCACCTCGTACGAGTGGCTGCTGATAATCTGTGCTAGAAATCTCTGTCTGCTGCTGCTCCGGAAATCATCCGGATATAATCCCCACAAAACACTCAGTCAGAATCTGATATCTACTCTTAGGGTAAAATGACTATTTTACCCCTAACGAAGTCCAAGTCAAGGTCAAAATCAAATTCCAGTTGACCCGTCTCGCCGAGTTGGGCCGTCAACTCGTCGAGTCCCTATCCCTTTAACCGTCCTATCCACGACTCTACTCGCCGAGTTCCCCTTCCACATGAACATCGAATGAACCTTCATCCGACTCGCCGAGTTGTATGAACAACTCGTTGAGTTCATCTTCATCTGATGAACAAGTCCTGTCCTTGACTCGCCGAGTTTTATGAACAACTTGTTGACTTCATCTTCAGCTATAAGGAGATTGCCTTGGACTCGCCGAGTCTGCTCATGCACTCGTCGAGTCCTATAGACTCCAGGTCTATGGCTAAGTCCAATATGTTGGGTCACTCCTTTGAACCCTCTAAAACCCTTCTAACACCCAACTAGTTCCTCTTGACCCTCAACAGATTTGGGGACATCAAGCCTTGGACTCACCGAGTCCCAAGAATGACTCGCTGAGTCTAGATTGTCCAAGTCTCATTTCTCGATTCCTGGTGTACAACACTTGTCCAAATGATAGATCCAAGCCCCTATGCTCGATCTAGCATGTAAAGTTACGAACTTTACGTGCATGCATGGGACTTTTGAGCCTAAAAGGCCCTAACATGGATCTTATAATGCATGGGACCTTCCTTGAGTGCAAAAGCAACTCCAATCTGCCTTGTGACTCTTCCCAAGTGCTAGATCCAAAGTCTTGACCCCCAACCATGTTTGCAAATCATGGTTGGTCACCTCATATGGCTTAAAAGCCTTAAATCTTCCCCAAAAAGGGATCTAATCAAATAAGCAAGCAAGGTATAGACTTTATACCTTTCAAAGACTGCAAATGATGTCCCAAACACGAATCCTTCAGTCTCCTCTTAATCCTTCTATGCTCTTCCTTCTTCCTTGTGAACAAAACCACCCAAATCACCACAAATACCTTTAGATCTTCACACACGGCTAAGGTTTGATATGGAGGGTTTCTGGGAGCAATAGGGACGAGTGGTGGCTGAAAGAGATGATTAAATAGGGTGCAAACCCTCAGATTAGGGGTTTTGTCCAGTCAGAGCCTACTCGTCGAGTCTGGCCGTCGACTCGACGAGTCCGCCACTTAAGTCCCGTGTCCAAACCCGCTCCTACTCGACGAGTTGGGCCTTCAACTCGCCGAGTCCCAGACCAAAAATGCAAAATACTTAAATAAAAATACATACCATGAACCAGGTGCTACAAATCTCCCCCACTTATGTCAGACTTCGTCTTCGAAATCTGCTGCTCGTTCCTGAAAAAGCTCTGGGTAATGCTCCATCATCTCATCCATCGGCTCCCAAATCCACTCCGAGCCCTTCTGGTGCTTCCATTGCACCTTCACTAGCTCCACCCTCTTGTTTCTCAGATCCTTCGACTTCCGGTCGAGGATCGCCACCGGCCGCTCAATGTAATTCAGGCTGTCATCGACCTGAATATCCTCTAAAGGTACCACCACTGAGTCGTCCACCAGGCACTTCCGCAACTGGGAGACGTGGAAAGTGTTGTGGATCTGGCTGAGTTCGGCTGGCAGATCCAACCTGTACGCCACCTTGCCCACCCGGGCGATAACCCTAAAAGGCTTAATGTACCTGGGGCCCAACTGGCCCCGCTTCCTGAATCGGATGACGCCCTTCCATGGCGAAACCCTCAGGAGAACCAGATCCCCGACCTGAAATTCCAGGTCTGATCGACATAACTTTTCTGCCGACTCTGAGCAGTCTGAAGCCATCTCCGGACCTGCTGAATCCTCTCTGTCGTCTTGAGCACCACTTCGGTGCTCCCCATGACCCTCTGGCCAACTTCACCCCAGCATATCGGGGTCCTGTAGTTCCTCCCATACAACATCTCGAAGGGAGGACGATCGATACTCACATGATAACTGTTGTTGTACGCGAATTCAGCCAAGGGGAGGTAAGTATCCCAGCTACCACCGAAGTCTAGCATGCACGCTCGCAACATATCCTCCAGAGTCTGGATGGTCTGCTCGCTCTGACCATCCGTCTACGGGTGAAAGGTGGTGCTAAAATGCAGACGAGTACCCAGCTCGTCATTAAACTTCTTCCAGAACCTGGAAGTGAAATGAACATCTCTGTCTGAAATCACCGATACTGGCACCCCGTGCCGCGCTACCACTTCCCTAATATAGATATCGGCCAACTTCTCGGCTGAGATGCTCTCCTGAATTGGAATAAAATGGGCACTCTTGGTCAATCGATCGACGATGACCCAAATCGAATCCACTCCCCGCGCGGTCCTGGGATCTTTGTGATAAAATCCATCGTGATGTCTTCCCATTTCCACAGCAGGATATCCAACGGCTGCATCTTGCCGTGAGGACTCTGATGCTCGGCCTTCACCTTCCTGTAGGTCAAGCACCGCTCCACGTACCATGCCACATCCCGCTTCATGCAGGGCCACCAATAGTCCAGACAAAGATCCCTATACATCTTCGTCACCCCGAGATGAATGGAGAATCGAGATTTGTGAGCTTCCTACATCAGAACCTGGCGCACACCCCCGTGGTACGACACCCACACCCTGCGGTGGAGGGTCAACAGCCCTCGGCTATCATAATCAAAGGAGGAAACCTGGCCTACAATCCGCTCACTCTTCCGATGTTCCTCCTTCATGGCCTCTTGCTGGGCCTCTCGAATCTACTCCAATAGTGGAGTCACGACGGTCATCCTCATGCAGGTATCCCTGATCGGTGCTGCCTTCCGGCTAAGCGCATTAGCCACTACATTGGCCTTCCCCGGGTGGTAAAGGAACTCGTAATCGTAATCCTTCACCATGTCCAACCACCGACGCTGCCTCATGTTTAGATTTGGCTAGTCCATGAGGTACCTCAAAATCTTGTGGTCCATGTAAATGGTACAACAGACCCCATAGAGGTAATGACGCCAAATCTTGAGGGCGAACACAACAGCCCCCAGCTCCAAATCATGCGTCGGGTAGTTTGCCTCGTGAGACTTCAGCTGCCTCGAAGCGTAGGCGATGACATGACCTCTCTGCATCAATACCGCACCCAATCCTGAAATAGACGCGTCGCGGTACACAACAAAATCCACTATTCTTGTAGTAATAATTTTGTGTATACATATTTATCAACAGATCACTATTTTTATACCACTTTTTTTTACATTAATTTTTTTTGACATAATGAACTGTAAACATTTAAAAATAATTGTAGCGGGTGGGTAAAAATTTGAAGTCAAATCGGCTTTATTTTGATGAAGATGTTAACTATTTTTGGAAATCTGACGGGATGTACAAACATCATAGCTGAGTTTACAAGCAAATGTTTCAAAAAGTGGAATAATGCATAGAGGAACATTAACTAAAAAGAATCTTTTGGTAATATAAAATGATATGAGGTTAAATATCTTTTTTTCTCTTTTTTTCTTTCTTTTGAAAATGTCGTCTGCATGAGAGAAAAAGCACCCAACTCCATGCTTATAACACATTTCTCTCTTTTTTTTTAAATTTCTTTTCTAAATAGTAAACTATAAATGGAAAAGGTAAACTTTTAAGGTAAAATATTCAGATATGATTTTGAAACAAATTTGTTTTTGGTAGATGTCCAAGTATAACCAGATTGTATATACAAAATCATCAATTAAAATGTACTTGCTAATAATATAAACTGAAAAAGAGGGTAAGAACCCTTTATGAAACTTCTTTTCTTCTCAAAGTTGGGGAAAACCACCAAAAATGATCAAAAACAAACCTGGTAAATTTTGCCAACATATATAGGAAAATAACCATACAGAAGAGGGTTTTCTGATAATCTATGAAGGTAAAAAGTAAAATCTCATAAAAATGTCTTTCTTTTCCAAACATTCTGCAATAACACAAACAACTTGAATAAAGTTATACATAGAGAATCATGAACTAAATGGATTTTCGAGAAACATATGAACTGAAAATGTGGTGGAAACACATGGAAAACTTCTTTCTCTTTTTTTTCAAACTTCTAAAGAAGAACACAATGTAGACAACAAAAATTTTCTGTTCTTCTCAAGCTCACTGAACCACCCCCTCCCCCCAAGATATAAATTAGAAACAGAATTTGATGAGATTTTCTTCTCAAAAAACTCTTTTCCCCTTCAACTTTCTCAAGAAGATATGAAAACATGAAAAAGAGACAAATCTCTTTTTTTCCATTTTCCTTCTTTAAGTTTTTGAAGAAAACACTAAATAGAGAACTTTAAAGAAGTCTTGCAAAGAAAATCAAAAACTGAAGGTGATTTCTTTATAACATAAATAAAAAATAAAGTAAATATTTACCAAAAAGTTCTTCAACTCTCAAGTTGCTTGGATAAAACACCAAAATATGAGCAAAGATGGAGAAAAACTCGTAAGAACCTCCTATCTCCCCGAAAATATAAGTAAAAACAGGTCTGAGTTGGTGTTTTAAAACTTGAGAGATGATTATGTAAACGTAAAATGTTCAGATGTTGAGATCTGAGCTAAAAACGAAGTAGATTTATAGATCTAAATGAAAACACATCAGATGTATAGATCTAAATGAAAACACATTAGATCGAGAGATATGAAAGATAGCTAATCAGATATGAACGACTCTTAGCAAGAGCCAAGCGGATTTGAAAAAATGATGGCAGGGATGAACAGATTTGAGCAAACCTGAACTGGAACGCAACGGATCTGAACAGATCTAGGCAAGAACAAGCTTGAAACCAAGCGATATGGTGGCTACTCGTTCAAGTCCGGGATGGCGGCAAATGATGTGACATCGGCTCCGACCACCTACTCTGAGGATGTGTATCTGCGCTAGAGAGGATTTGCGAGGTCACAACAGACAAGGCCATTAGAACCGCCCCAGGGACTGTGCCCCAGGAATGGACTCTAACGATCAATTTAGACCAGCTGGTAGATCTGAGATGGTTCTCCTTAGCTATAGAGCACCATCTTGGTGATGGGGATGGTGTATGGTGGCTGAAGGTGGTGGGTGGCGGCTGAGCCACCCAGGCGGAGTATAGTCTGGTGTTGAGCCAAGGGGAGAAATCCCCCCTCATTGAGGAGATACTTTTCAATTTATAGGGGACAATTAGGTCAGGCCTTAGGCCAACCCAATTCAGGCCCAGCTAGCACGGAGCTGGAAAAGACCGCCCGGAGGCACCGGGCGAGGCTGGCAGGCACGCACCGGGCAAGGTTGGTAGGCACGCACCAGGAACGGCTGGCAAGGGAGTGCCAGACCGGGCCGACAGGAGCGTCCCAGACAAGGCTGGAAAGGGAGTCCCCAAAAAGGTTGGCAAGGGATTCCCCAACAAGGTTGGAAAGGGAGCGCCAGACAAGGCTGACAAGGGAGCGTCAGGCAAGGGAGTCCCCAGCAAGGCTGGAAAAGGAGCGCTAGGCAAGGGAGTACTCCCAGCCTCACCGCGTATCCGTCAGCACCTCTGATGCCTGGTTCTTGACAACGGTCTTGCTGCGCAACCCCCAACTATAGCCTCGTCGCTTATCCCCCAACATCTCTATGGATTGGATTTTTTGGCAATAGCCTCGCTGCACAACCCCTATTAGCAACCTAATTGGCCAACTCATCGAACCTCTGCCACCTATATTACGGTCAACAAACTTACGACTTATCAGTTTTACAACATCCATCCCAGACAAGAATCTTGCTACTTTTTATTATACCAACAACTTTGTCGTGTATTCTTATAACAACCGTGCTTTATTCACGAAAGTCTGATTCGACTACCTACGCTACCTACATCAGATTGGGGGAACTTAGCTAGGTGTAGCCCAAGCAAGAAACACCTTCAGGACAATTATTAATACTCATGCAAAGCAGACTATGTAGATGGTTATCGGTGACATTCCATCAGCGCATGACTACAACAACAATCATGTCAAATAACAGCCTCAGAGACTGTATGGTGAGCTTATGCCTCTTAGCTACGTTGGCCCGATGCCTTATCGACATCATTGTTACATAGAAACCCTGCTCTGCAAAACATCATCAGCCGCCTCACTCTACATGATTGCAACAACAGCTACGTTGCATCTCATTAACTGGATTGTACTTCTAACAAGGAAAGATCATTCAGTCAGCCCATGTTTGGCTCATTGCGCATCACCACGACTCTCATGGGCGAGGTCCAGTCGTTCTCTTTGTTATTTGAGGCATTGGTGCTTTGTCTAGTCCGATCCGATTGTCAGCAATCCAATCACATCAGACAAGGGGGACTTGATGACACATGGTTTATATGGCTGAGTCCAGTCCAATGTTATTGGCCACATACCAATAACATCATACTGGGGGACTTGATGATATATGGTCCATTAGCATGGCCTAGACAGCTCTGGCACGCCATCCTTGCCTGACACTCCTTTACTAGCCTTGCTGGGGACTCCCTTGGTAGCCTTGCCTGGCGCTCCCTTGCTAGCCTTGTTGGGGACTCTCCCACTATCCCGGCCTGGCGCTCTCTTTCCAGCCTTGCTGAGGACTCTCCCGCCGGCCCGACCTAACACTCCCTTGCTAGGCTTTCCTGGTGCGCACCCGCCAGCCTCGCCTGGAGCCTCCGGAATGCCTCTCCCAAATCCATGCTAGCTGGGGCTGAATTAGGCTGGCCCAAGGCCTGACCTGATTCCCCTTGGCCAAATTGTCCCCTATATAGTGAATAGTATCTCCTCCATGGAGGGGGACCCCTCCCCGACGTCTCAACCACCGCCCTAGACTCTGTCCGGGTGGCTCAGCCGCCACCCTCCGCCGTCAACCACCATACCCTACCCCCAACACCAGCAGATGATCTAACTTGATCTTCGAAGCCACTCCTAGGGCACAGTCCCTAGGGCTGCTCTAATGGCCTTGTCTATTGTGACCTCACAGATCCTCTTCAACATAGAAGCACACTCTCAGAGCAGGTGGTCAGAGCCAAATCCGCATCAATAACAATGATTCCCTTGTAGATCTTGAAGCTTGAAAACTTAGTGTCACAAGTGTAACACCTCTAATGGCTCACAAACACACAATGCAAGAGAATGATACGAGAGAGGTGATCAAATTTTTGGCTTCTTATTCTTCAAAACAATGGCCGAAATTCTTAGGGCTTAGAACCCTTTATATAGTGCACCAAGGATGCTATGGATAAACCTAATCTGAATAAAATATCATTATCTCAAATATGGTAACTATCCACCTCCTTTGATTATCCATATATGATAATATATTCTAGAAACTCTAGATTAATCTTATACATATACACCAATTTTCATCCACCACCTTCCTAAGGAAAGGTTCTGGACTCTTTTGCTCAACTATTGAACAATTCCACTTTTAGTCCCTACACTTTCAATTAATTCCTTTAATCCCAAAATTAATTCCAAATTAATTTTTGATTAAATATTAATTAATAATATGATTACAAATTAATATATTATTTCCATAACATATTAATAAGTCATTTATTCCAATTTATTAATCAAATTAATAAATTCTTCTTCTTCCTCAATTAATCATCATGTCTAGTTGCAAGTGTGAAGGCAACCCAAAAGGACCATGCTATTATCAATTCAAGTACATACCAATTATAGTTATGGGCTTAGACACCTAATCCAAGTGTTTGCCACTTAGATAAGTCTAATAACTATAATTTCAAGTATGAATTGAAAAATTGACAAGGAATCGTAGCTCTCAAAGCTTTTGTTGAACTCTAACCAAGTCAGTTGAGTGTCCTAAGATAAGTGATCAAATACTCCTCCGTTCTACAAGATATCATATAGACATGAGACATTGATTATAATCATTCTCTTTGTCCAAGATTTGTTTCCTGATTTTCGATTTATAACGACTGATATTAGACTACTAATTGAACACATCAATTCAGTCCAGGCTTGGCCAAGCACTTTAGACGTCATCATCAAATCATCAAGGAGCCAATAGATATCACTTTTCCCATTAGGGAAAAAGGAGCGATAAACTTCGAATTATATTTACTCATCAAATGACACATGAGAATACATTTTATAACATCAAGTTACTAATGCGTTTACGTATTATCAATGCACAACCAACTTGTAAACAACAATTCATATATCTTCGTTTCAAGAATATAATGTATTATCGTCTCAAAATTACTTGTGACAAAATCCATGAAGTAATTCTCTAACCTTGGGTTTATCCAATACTTAAAATCCCCATTTTCAAGTACTCATGAACATTGCAACAAAACCATTGCTATGTCTAATCCCCATAGACAATCTACGATTTTATTCATGACAGTCTTAATTCGCTACTTACTTCCAAAAGTATGATCGGCTGTGGAGTTTTGAATAATCCAATTATTTGGAAAGTAAAACATGCAAAGTGAAACACAATAATAACCTAATTAACTATGGTCTCAAAACTATTGAATACAAATAAAACTCTTATCATTTAATCACCATATCAATTAGACTTTATTTATTGTATAATGTTTAGAGTAATCAACTACACACTTGAATTAAACATTAGTCATGCCATGTTATAAACATGCATACTATGTCTCTCTATGGTCCTTCCTTTGTAAACAGATCAATTGGACATGATTCCAATGATGCTCATATCACAATTCCAAATCCTTATTACAAGTATAAGAATTCCAAATTCTTTTCATTTATAAAGGTGTTAGATTTCTACCTTGCATGCAATATCCTTTTGTGATGACGTGGCATCAAAGTCACTGAGACTTAGCTAACGATACCGCAAAATGCTCCATTGAAACTTTGTTACTAAAACAATTTCATGGTAATGACGTATAAAATTCAAGTTAACTCCTTGAACACCTTCCTTGCGTTAAGGTTTCTAACTCACATGTACATTTCAATAACCAAATCCCACTATGGAAACATTTCCATGCTCCCATATGACCATCAATTCTGAATAAGAATCACCTTAATCCAAAACATGTCATTATGGTCCATCCAAATACTATACTTCCAACTGTCCATAAGCAACCAATCCTTTGGTAAACCTCATATTGTTCTTGATAGTTGTTAAACAACTTTATTCACATCTTGTTCTAGTCCTTTTTCCCTCTCAATGCCCTAGGCATTTGGAAAAATCAAAACAAGCGAATATTATAACATATGTAATTAATCCTATATCCGAAGCACATGGGGCTTGATTAATAATGTCTTATACAAAGAGCATATATTTGTTCAGTCTCTTGCTATAATGTTTCCATATATCTAATTACATATGTTGAAACATTTTGACATGGTATTCATCTATGCCAATGACAATGTTCTTTCAAATCCTTAATCCATACTTTTAGATTTGAAATGAAGTATAAGTGTCCTCTCCCCTAAATCCTTTTGTAGTGAAACAATTCCCAAACTTTGCAATTTTGAGAATTTGCAAACTTTGTTTCCTACAAAAAGTACTGCTAACTTGCAACACTTAGCATAACAATTATAGTCTTGTTAGCACAACATTTGTGTTGTCACTATCATAACAATTACGCTTCTACCATCATAACAATTATGCTTTTATTTACATAACAGTTATGCTCCCACGAGCTCTGCCATGTACCAATAAATCAACTTGACTTCTAGAAATCAATACTTTTTGATTTTCTTACTAAAGTGCAGATTTCTGATATGTAATGCTTCGATAAGTCTTGAAATAGACTTCTCAAGCTCATACACCTTCATTAGATAGCCTATGTGTGTGTGTTTAAACCCTTTCAAATCTTATAGCTATAAGTCCTAAAGGTTCAAACTATTTCTTGCCATTTCTCACAACTCGAACTATGAAAAGGGATGCCGTAATCATATTGTGAATTTGAGAATGCAATTATCACAACCACTAACTACTATGGTATCAATCTTTAAAATCTAATGGCAAAAGTATTTCCTCCTAATCATTTTCATGAATTAGAGCAAAACCTTATGCCACCTAGATTTTATGGTGTATGTGTTCCTATCCATGCGACTCTTATAATTTCCAACCTACAATCAAAAGAGAAGGTTGAGGAAAAACCAAAATCAAATTTAGTTTTTCTTTCATGGACTGAACTTTACTAGCTCTTAATTTCTTGCCTTCCGATAGCACAAGGGCCTACCAGCGCTTCCGCATTGTTTAAGTAGCTCACTTCCATATTGGTCAATGTACTTTCATCGATCAACGTGCTCTGCGCTTTGCATTCACATGAGAACCATAGAACTCATAAGCATTGCCAACACAACAGGAATGGGCACAAAAATAAGAATGTGTCAAATGAACATGATAGGTTATTAGCCTCAGTTCGTGTGCTAGCGATAACTAAAAGATTTATTCTTGATTGACTCCTGAAACTCTTCAAGATCAATAAGACTCTCATTGACTTCTTGACATATAAGTTTCTCTCTCAAGGAGTATTCCCCGACGAGAAAAAAAAAATTCAAAAGTTAGTATGTATTCTTGTCAAGAAAACACTGGATTGAATTGGTCATAGTTCATCCTTTGTTTTTAAATATAAAACCATTAGAACTACCAATTTAAAATGTGCCAGAGTAAGAAAACATTATTACTCCCTATTTTATGAGCAATTATAAACCTACTTAGTACAAAACAAGTTTCAAGATACGATTTGTAGTAACTAGGGGATGACTCTAGAACTTAATTGGAAACGAAGTATGACTCATCTCTCGATTGAACCATTTCAATAATATCCGATTCCTCTTCTTAGTCAAAACAATTTCACTAAGATGTTCTTCGAGGATCAATTTGTGACATGGTTCCATAATCATTAAGATGATCATAAAACATGATACTAAAGTACTCTTTTTTTCTTTCATATTGGAGAAACCTTTATCTCTCTACCTAATAGATTCCGCTTATTCGTTCTATTACATTTTGAAAACCTTTTCAAAGTGTTAGAATTCTGCTTAATCTTATAAACACAACGATGTTCATTGATACATAGGTAAACCATGACGAATAGACTCATCGTTCTTTGTGGTTGATCTATACAGTGCACATTAATGCGAAGTAGATCCTTTAGTCCTTCACTTGACTCACATAAACATGTGATCAACGAATTAGTCATGATCTTCCAATGATAGAGATTCTCATACATCAGACAATTCGAATTGTATGACTCCATGTTTCTATCCAGTTGAACCTTAGGTGATGGAAATTTCTTTCACTTGGTTGATTATGACATTTCCATAAATGACATAATTAAGAATCAAATCTATATTTAACATTGCTATAATAGAAATATAACCACCAATTCTCATAAATGCCATTGCAATAAATCAAAATTTCACTTTATTGATAATATGCGGAAAAAATTGTCCTTACAATGCAAAAATATGAAAAAAAATGTTTCTAGATATTTCCTAAGCAATCTATCATAACTCCTATGCAGCAGCTTCCAAAATCTGATCATTGAACCATGCAACCGAAATCCATCTCTCATGATCAGATTTAGCTTACTCTTCGCAAGCTTCCTTCTTTCTCTTAGATCCTGCAAAAACATCAAAATGTGACTATCACATCATGTATTAAGAATCTATGAATAAGAACTTAATAAAATAGAATTAGATAGTGGATGTACCTGAAGTAGAGTCATATGTCTTGACTTTACCATCTCTGAGATCTTTCAGGTATTCCGGGCAGCTTCGTATTCAACACCCCGTTAATTGGCAACATAAATATATGAACTTTTCAGGAATAACACATGGGAGTATCTCGGGATTAGCTTTTCTCTTAACCATATGGTCAAACAGTTTGACCTTGGCTGATCCCATTCCATTGGGAAGAGACATCTTTTCAGGACAACAATTGCTGCCATTTTTAACATCCATGGAAAATTAGGAGCGAGATCTGTCACAACTAGTGACTTTAGGGACTCAGGTACAAAACTTTCTTTATGAAACCTATGCAACATTATATTTAGTGAAATTCAAACTTTGACACTGTTAAGTTCCTACGTTCATGCATTGTGATTCAAGCCGAAACAACCTCATGCAAATCCAAAACTTGATCTAATAAGCCAAGTCCAATAAATTTTGGGCCTTAGCCCAAGAATTCTTGGCCCAAAACCCTTATTGGACCAAGACTTCTTCATTGGGCCCTATTGGGCCGACAACTTCTTCCTTTGGTCTTGTTGGGCCGAAAACCTTTCCTTGGACCCTAATGGGCCGAAAACTTCTATTGGCCTCCCATTGGGCCGAAAGCTTTTAATTGGCTTTTTTGGGGGCCGAAAACTCATATTTGGGCTTTAATTGGGCCGAAAACCCCTGAATTGGACCAAAAACCTTTCATTGAATATTAGTGGGCCGAGAACCCTTATTGGGCCAATTCAACAATCGAACACCCCTATTGTGGGCCACCAATTGGGCCGAAAAACCCCCTTGCTCGGTTGGCTTTGATAAAAAAAGAAAGGAAAAGGGGTGGATAATAAGGGTGCCACCTCCTTATTATCCTTCACACATCCATGCTAAACCTTGCATGTATCAAGGTATCTATCTTATCAAAATATCTATAAGTCAAATACTTCTTCCCCCCTCCTCTCTCTTAATTGGTCGACCCCCTCCCCTTCCTCCCACTCTCATTTCAAACTTTACTTTCAACTCATTTTCCTCTCATTGCTCTCAAGAACAACCTCTATCTTCTATCAAAAATCTCAAGTTCATCACTACAAGAACTGGATTCTAGGTTTCTTGGTAAGTCCATATTTCAAGTTTATACTAAGATCATTCCTCTTACATTCTCATTTTCGTGAATATGAACCTTAGAGATCCACTATTTCGAGAATCTCACCAAGAACACAAGCTAGGCTCGAAATTTCTTCTTCATCTTCTTCTACATATCGAAAATCCCCAAGATGAGCTTCATACCCCACTATTTTCGAGTTTTCATCCTTATTTTTGGGTGGGGGGAGGGGGGATAAAAGTCAAGTTTTGTTTAAGTCTTTGATATTTGCATGCACTTGTTTGTTTATGTGACTATGTGTGTTGAAATGTTGATTGTCTCATGTTAACACTCCATAAACTCGACATTTTACAAATCTCATGTTGTTAGAACAAAGTTATCTTTGTGTAGTTTCACATATTTTTGTATTATGTTGAAGATGAAACAAGTTACTAAGTAAATATGGTTTTTAGTGTGTGTTAAAAAACAAAGTAATGTCAAAGAAAATGTTATAACATCATTTGTTATAAAAGCTTGGAAGATGGTGAAAATATGAGAGTTACACTCAAAATGGTAAATTTTTAGTCATGTATATTTTTAACACTAACACTTGTACCAATATTGAAATATTATAAATTTTCAAGGATTTTATGTAATCTGGTGGGAATTATGACATGTTCTAGTCATAACCAAAAATAGAATATTTTTGTGTTACAAAACACTCAAACAAATTTTGGTGTGTTAAAATCCACCATAAAACTTGAATATTTTACAAAAATAATAATAACTTTTATTAGTAAAATAATCGTAATATGTTGTTACCATTTCAAGGGTTTAAAACCTAGAGTATTATGTTATTTTTTTACAATACATATTATAGGTTGACAAGCCCATTAGTAATTATTTACAAATAATTTAATATAACCAGTATGCAAAACAGATTTTTACGACAGAAATATATGTGTGTCATAATCTGTCCATCATCAAGCTTTTAAAAATACAAGTGTTAAGCTGTAAAACGCGTGTCATAAAACTGCAGTCGTAAATTCACACTAGAAACGTTATGTGCATTATTCGATAAATTTGTGTAAATTCTGTTAAGGCTCTTGTGAGACTTTCCTTCACCGTACCTACCAAGCATACACCATAAGTCTTGTATTTATAACCAGAGTCTCCTGGAGGGAGAGCGGGGTAATTGTGTATAGATCTATACGGGGTTGACACCCCCACACCTGAGCTGTTCGCTACAGCTAGACGGGTCAGTCCCGGGTGACATATATCTTACCGAAACCGATGCCTAAAGAACGTCATGACAGTCATTTAGTCACATCAAGTATGGTTGTAAGGACTCACATAGGGAATAACAATATTATTTTGAATTTACGATGAATATACACTCTACTAGTTTTCATAAAAATACATACTACGCTTCATCTATGTTGTACACTAACTTCACCACTCCAGTCTTAGGGTTTTAAAACTACAACTATTCATATAACAAAAAATATAGGATTTTCTAGGGACAATCTCTTTACAAATACAAACAAGGAAAATAAAGAACATGCATGCAATTATACACGATTTGGAATAAGACTCACAAACTACTTTTATAGAAAATATTGGATTTTTTGGAAGTTTTACAAATTATTACAAACAAAGATATTACAAGGTTTTCTTACAAATATGCTTATGAACTCACCAACATTCTATGTTGACGATTTCAAAATGACGTGTATTCTCAGGGACTCAGTGAGTAGGTATTCGGCCATGGATCTTGGATAATTGTTGTATTTTTGAAATATCTTACATTATGTTATTTTAGGGTGTAATTTCATTAACAAATACAAATTGTAAACAATGTATGTTGATATCTTTAATGTATGATGTTTGGTTGCTATGTTTCATTCATATTCAATTGTTATGATATTACAAAATGAAGTCATCAGCCCCTCATTACTAGAAAAACAGCCTTCTACGACGCTCATTGCGCGTCGTAAAAGGCTCAGACGACGCGCAAATGCGCGTCAAGGAAGGCCCTGTCATAAAGAGAGACGACGCGCTTTTACGACGCTCATTTACGACGCGCAATTACGACGCGCGTTTACGACACGCAATGCGTATCAAGGAAGGCCCTGTCATAAAGGAAGACGACACGCGTTCGCGTGTCGTAACCTTATGACGCGCGTGTTAATGACACGCAATGCGTATCAAGAAAGCCCCTGTCAAGAAAGGCCATGTCATAAATGAAGATGACACACATTTTTGCGTATCGTAAATTTAAATATTTAAAAAAATAAATTTATATATTTATTAGTTTTTAAATTAAATTTGCATTTAATTTCTCATAATAGAAATAAAACACCATATACAAAAAATACAATCCATTGCACAAAAATTAATGTCATACAAGATACAAAATAAAATACAATAAATAAGTAAAATAATTCATTGCATAAAATGTCAAATACAAATAATCATCGGTAACTATATAACCTAATACTACATTGCTATTAAGGGACATCATCATAACTCACTGAAGGTCTTGGAACAATGTTCTCATCATTAACTCTTACACCAACCTTGCTTTAGTAGATGACTTTCACACAATCAATATTGAAATAGATGCTGCCCGGGCCACCATAGCTGCCCAAACTTTCTGAGTTCAAACTTCCATTGTTTGCTTCATCTCTGCTAACCTCTTTCTGCTTCAAGAACACAAAAGAAAATGAAACCATGAGAATATCACATGAAATTTAATACCCTCATAAAATGATATTAGGATTAAGGGAGTTGAAGGTACTTGTATTCTTCGAGGAAACAACTATCATCAAGATCATCTTCTAAATCTTTGAGTTCTTCTGTCTTGTTATCGATCCGAGATTTGGTTTTAGGTTTGGAATCTTCGTCTTCTACAGGAGTGAAGGGATCGGGTTTGGGAGGTAAGTTCCTGAGTTTTCTTTGAATATCATCCCATTGAGTTGATACTCCTTCAACATCTTTGTAGACAAAGTGAAGATCAGCTTTATCACTTGGCTCCCAAGATCTCTACATGCATAAGGAATAATGGGTATTAAGACTTAAGAGATTACATAATAAAAGTTATAGAATCTGAATTATAATATAGATCATACCTTCATATATCTTTCCTGCCCATCAAAAGCCATTTGTAGTTTCAGCTGACTTCTGGTAGAAGCTAGGATTTAAAAAAAGCAATTAAGTTAGCTTTATCAAATTTAATACATGAATTTGGTAACTTTTTAAGGAAATTGATAAAATAGTAAGAACATGTGTCTCCAAAGAGCTGAAACCTCCTTCAGAATCAAGAATGTTGATTAGCCCTTCCAATCCTCCCATGATTGACTCAATGAGCGACTCAACATATAAAACTGCATCTCGACCAATTCTAGTTAACTGCATCAACCAATCAATATTCAGTAAATTTCCCTTTAAAAGATAAAATAAAATTTACATATAAAATTTAGAGTAAGTTACAATTTAGAGTGGTGTCCAGGTCAAGAGCATGATATTAACTGCATTGTCAACTGTCATTCCAGGTATAACCTTCATCAACACTTGCACAACATATTCCCTCTTGTTGTAGTTGTCATTGTGTAGCATCACTCTATATGGTGGTGCCATTTTCCTTGATTTCCTAAAAAAACAAAAAAAAAAGGTAAATCGACCTAATCTTTTACTATATGCATTTCAAACTTCATTAAAAGTGATACAATACCTCAAGTATGAACATCCCTAATTGTATGAATATTGAAAATAATACGTGGAACATCCATCCATAAATAACTGTATGAATATTGAAAATAATACCTAATTGTATGAACATCCATCCATAACTAACTGGAGATCCTGTTTCAATATCAATTGCAAGAATAGAACAATCTGGAGAACCAGTGAGGATCACTGATGACAAAAACACACATTCAAAATCAAGTTTAAAGAAACAGCAACTATGTTGCTACTGAGGGTAAAAAGTAAATTACATGGTTCAAGAGTATATAAAGTATAAGGCGGCTATTGTCGCCGCTCTCTGGGACCCACGAGCTAGCATTCTTGGAGGTGGTCCATGTTGAGGAGTTTTAGGAGCAGTAGTTGATTTTGAAAAAGCAGAGGTTAAAGCTGCCATGGCTGATGCTCTTTGGGTGGCCCCACTAAGTTTATTTCCTGGGGGCTTAACATCTTGGCTCTGTTGTAATAAAATAATATGATAGGGGCCACTTAAAAAAAATTAATCCAAAAAAATAACTTTTTATATAAGAAATACCTCTGCTACACAGCCTGAGCCGAAGAGTTGCACAGCCTTCATGTGGAATGCATTTCCGTGAGCCAGGTTCCATTGAGAAAGAGAAAAATGAGATACAAATTAATTATTAATTATTAATACATATGTATACATACAATAGTTTTTGCAGGATCCCATGAGAAATATGTTGTGAAGAAGCAAGGTTCGTTTCCCTCTGTTACTCTGTATAATATGACAGATGGGGACAAGGAATCCATAGATGCAGCCAGCTCTACATATTTCTGAAATCAACTTATTAAAAAAACATACCAACCAATACAACGTATAATTTTGAATTTGTATAATTATTATTATTATTATATGTACCTTGCCAGTTTCAAAAGCGTTTTGTTTTTCCGTTGACTGTGCTAAATGACCAACCCAAACGATGACCTCAGCATGTGTATCTAATATCAAGACATCCTCTGGAAACAAGTCATCTTGTTCAAAGCTGTGAACTTCTTCAATCTCTAACTTTCCTATAGAGGAAAATAAGATGATAAAAACAGTTGGTGGATATAATCAGCAAAAATGGACATGTGAAAGATAGATGATGGTTTATGGTTTTGAAACCTTTATTACTTATTACTTCAAACAAGTGAGGTTCACGGATGATTTCCTGTGTTACTATGCTACTTGAGTAGCTTTGTTTTCCACCAAGTGCAAGCCAGAAAGCTAAGCTCTCTTTTCCTTCTCTAGAGAATTTTACAGGTACTCCAGACTAAAGATATAAGAAAAAAGAGTTGAATAAATTATCAAGGATTGGAAAGGGGTATAAAAGTAAATAAAGATGTAAGACCAATAATTTAAAAAGCATACCTTCAAAAGTTCAACAACTTTTGCTGTTAATTGCTGCTGTTCAGGTGTACTCTGGTTTCCATACCCTCTCTACTTGTTGAGCTTTATTATTATGAACTGAAGTTCCTGATATTTCAATCAGTGCAGCAGTATCTGGACTGTAGGTCTCATCATGCAGTCCTTTCTCTGCAATGTAGTTTTTATAACCAGAGCTCAATCCACCCTAGTAAAAGTAAAACCAAATATTTACCATAGTTAACAGCCTTCTTCTAGAGCTATATCTTTTACAACTACTACAAGTGGAAGAGAGTACCTTGAGAACAACCATAGGCTGAAAGATAGCAACAAATTGTGGTGCCTCTTTTCCTTGATGCATTCGACCCTACGATAAGATACTAATATTTCAAAACTAAATTTATATATAATCAGCAGTGCAAAAAGGAAAAAAAGCTATTATATTTATGGTACCTGAACAGGTTTGCATTTCATAGAGTTGAACATTGAAGTAGTTTGTTGAACAGCTATTTTTTAGTCCTCCTGTGATCAGACAACATAACAAGTCTTCATCCCAAATACACAATTAAAGATTTTTTTTTCTTAAAAAAAAGAAAAGAAAAGAAATAATATGGTTTTAGTTTACCTGGATGCTATCCTTCCCAATCCAACAACACAGGTAGTGATCTTCTTTCTTTTCATCAGAATGGTAGGAGTAAAGACAAATATAGCAATCTCCACTGTAAAATTTTCCAATATCCTCCTTGGGTAATTCCGTCTTTTCTTCACCATCAATACGCCATACCTAAAGAGCCCACAATTATTTTATCTTTCTACATTAAATCTAAATGTAGCAACAAGTTTATGATCTGAAACCTCAATTTTTCCATTTTCTCCAAGCAAAGGTGGAACTTCCTCCTCTACAGGAGCCGTTTTTGTCTGACCTTTGGCAAAAGCACCTTGTTGCTTCAGCAGAGCTAGTCATTAGAACAAGAGTAGAACTTAGGGTAAGTTTTAGAAAAAGTCAAAAATAGCCCTAGAAAACTCAAACACCCATGTCCCATGTAACAAAAATATATATAAGATATAGAATGAATCTACCTGCTACTTTTCCTCTAGTTTCCTCAGGATCAGAAGCTGCTGAAGCTACTGACCAAGAAGCAAAGTTGGATTTAAATGAACTTGTCTCATAACCTTGACCAATACGGGTTACAGGAGTTGACTTTGGTAGATTTTCTTTGAGAATAAACTCCTACAGATGGTGGTTATATTATATAGGGGAGAATCAATAACAGATACACAACATAAAAGATAAAAGATAGTAAAAGGTATAAGAGGGAGGAACACGACGGTGGCGGAGAGTTAAATAATAGCACAGTACCTGCTACTAGATGGAGAACCGCCGCTTCCAAAGTCAGGAAGCAAATCATCGAAACCTCTTGAACTCTTACAGGCGGCGCGTAGGTCAGCGAAGGTGGCGGAGAGGAGAGATGGGTTGGAGGATAGCTACCGCTGCCACCAGTCTTGTCAGACACGAATACAAGTTCTCCGCCATCGCGGTTGTCAAAACCGTTGTTGCTTCACAAACATAAATCATTATCTACGGACTATAATCGTGAAGAGGCGTGGCTAAAGCTGAAGGACAACCACCAGCAGCGCCAGCACCTCCATAGGCGGAGCAAGAGCTTGATGGTGGAGTAGAGATAACTGGCGAGGGCTCGTTCAGATGCTGGTGGAGGCTGTTTAGGGCTTAGGGCTTGAAAGAGAAGGGGAGAGAGAGAGATAGAGAGAGAGAGAGAGCTAGAGAGAGAGAGGGGAAGACGAGCTGCTACGGACTATAATCGTGAAGAGGTGTCGCTGAAGCTGAAGGACAACCACCAGCAGCGCCAACACCTCCATAGGGAGAGCAAGAGCTTGATGGTGGAGTAGAGGTAACTGGCGAGGGCTCGTTCAGATGTTGGTGGAGGCTGTTTAGGGCTTAGGGCTTGAAAGAGAAGAGAGAGAGAGAGAGAGAGAGAGAGAGAAATAGAAGATAGAAAAAATGAGGCGGGTTTTCAAAATTTTAGGGATTTCGTTTCCCCCCTTGTCTACTAAAAGCGCGTTTCATTAAAATTATAAAGCGACAGGTACAGACGACGCGCGTTTAAGATAAAGTGTCCTCCGTGTTTTTAATTTTTTTTTCTTGAGACACTAAATTAAGGGCACACAATAATGCGTGACGTGAATCCTTAAATTTTTTGGAGAGATGACACTATTTTAAGGGCACGTCCTTTTGCGTATCATTAATCAGTGCATGTCGTAAAAAGCGCGTCATTAAAGGTCTGTTTTCTAGTAGTGCCTAGACGTTTCCGACGTCCTGGTTCGGGGGTGTGACAGATTGGTGTGAGAGTATTGTTTATAGTGAACTAGTATATCTAAACATACAAGATATACAACTATAAATACAATGGGACTAAAACACTCTGAACAAAAGTATATTTTAAAAATATATATATTTTACCAAAGTACACATACACATCTACATATTAGAAAACAATAAGAAGAGTTGGACATCGTGACTAAACTTGGACAGTTATGTAATCATATCTAGGGTAAATATAGCTTGATCAACTATATTTATTTGTGATATGACCAAGATGTGTCTAGGAGTGGTCAAGGTGGACAACAAATCTAAAACTCTTCAAATTTAAATCAAAAAGGGTCTAAGAAAAAAAACTAAAAGAAATAAAATACTATAGGAGTATTTTAACCTACCATCTATTTTCTTGTACTTATATATTCTCGTGCAGACGATATGGCAGGTTTCCATTTGTTGGGGGACCCATATTTCCCCGATCAGGGAAACAAGGGATGGCTTGAGGAAGCACCAGAGGAGGATCCGGAAGAGATAGAGGAGAAGTTTGAGGATGAGGATATAGACGATGACATCCATGAGGATGAGGATGGAGAGGAAGATGACTCGGAAGTAGAGTCTGAGGTCATCAACCCCCGTTACATGGTAAGGATGCCGACGCACAAAATGGGCTACAATGGCCCTACGCCCCCTTGGGCACTCGATATCGTGTGGTGGAGCCGACACCAGGGACAAAGGCCGCCCTTTGGCATGGAGTGAGGTTTCTACAACCTCCATTATGGAGGTCCGTCGGATCGAGATCTTCATGTCATGGTCCGATGGACTAGGGACATTGGCGATTAGGCACAAATAACTGCTAACCAGATGATTGAGATGAGAGCCTCAGTTGAGCGTGAAGAGAGGCACACTCAGGACCTCGTGAGGAAATATTAGGAGTAGTAGTCTACACTGGAGACGATGGTGCGAGTCCCCGAGCGACGACTAGCAGAACTTCAGGGTGCTTCCACCTCTTCTCAAACACCACCAGGGACAACTCAATGCACGTAGGACCTACCTACCACATCCTATAGATTATACTATGGGTATGCGTTGGTGCTACCCCTTTTCTTTTCTTCTCTTCATGTATGTACGATCGACCCTACGTTTAAGTGATCACACTACTCACAGGGTCAATATGTTGTCAGATTTTATGCTCTATGTACTGTAGACCTTTTTAAAAGGTCAATTTTCATGCACTATGTACTAAGACGTTATCATTAATGAAATGATTATGTGTTTTATTGTGATGTTGTTATCGACTATGTTCTCTCTTTTCATTCTTATTTGATGTTATACGGTTTCAATTATAAGTACAATCGATGCACTGTAACCACTAGAAATAAGGGGATTCCATAAACTTATCATCATTCCTATTTCATAGCAGGAAATTCCCAGAAGGTACATTCACAAAAACACTACAACAACACCGCTGCCACCATCGCCTCCACCAGAGATGTATTCTGCTGCTTTTCAGGCGGCAGTCTCAACTGCCGTTACTGCAGAACTAGCACAAATAAACAACAACGGCGCTAACAGAAGAGGAAACGGAAATGGGGTGGGAAGTTCCAATCACAAAAATAATCCAGGACACCCGAAAAACTACACATATAAGGATTTCACCAATGCAAAACCAAAGTCATTTAATGGAAGCGGAGGTGTGGTAGACCTCACTCGATGGTTTGAGAAGATTGAATCGGTGTTTGAAATCTGTGGCTGTCTTGAAGAGAGTAAAGCGAAGTTGGCAGCATGTACCTTTTCTAATAGAGCAATCTCATGGTGGAACAACCATGTTAAGGCTCTAAAGCGACCGGTAGCAAACTCCATGGCATGGGAGGAACTTAAAAACATGATGCTCGATGAGTATTGCCCCCGAGGTGAAGTGCAGAAGCTCGAGCAAGAACTATGGAATCTCACTGTAAAAGATTCCGACATCGAAGGTTATATTTCAAGGTTCAGCGACCTGGCGCTCTTGTGCCTGGTAATGATAACTTCCGAGAGCAAGAAAGTCGAATGGTTCATTAGAGTACTAACTCCCCCAATTCAGGGAAATGTGATTGCTGCTAACCCTTCAACCTTTAACAGCGCCAAACTCCTGACACAAAAACTTTACGACCATGGAGAACCAAATGGAACGAAGGATGTTGTCACTGAATCAAAGAAGGGGGATGACAACAAGAAGAACTGGGGGAAAAGAGAAAGGGAAAACAAGCTCAAGAGTCTGGAGAGAAACAACAAACCGTAGCAGTTCACACTGCTACCACTCCTGCTACCACAACAACAGCTGCACCAGCACTTGCAAAACCATATGCAGGTTCGCTTCCAAAATGTGACAAATGCAATTTCCACCATAATGGCACCTGTCGAGACCTATAATGCACCATCTGTAACTAAAGAGGGCACACCGCTCGGTATTTCAGAGCACATGCTCAACAAAACAACAAACTCAACAACGTCGCGACCAGTCAAGCATGTTACAAGTGCGGGGAGACTGACCATTACAAACGAAACTGCCCCAAGGCCAACAATCGGGGTGCAGGGGGATTAGGCAGAGTCTCACAAATGGGGAAAGCGGAGGCTATACAGGATCCAACGGTAGTCACTGGTACATTTCTCCTCAATAACATCTATGCATGCTTCTTATTTGACAGTGGGATGGAATAAAGTTATGTGAGTCATAAATTTAAACACTTACTAAATCAAAGTCCCCAAAAGTTAAGCGAAACCTTCACGGTGGAAATAGATAATGGGAAAACTAAAACAACCAACGACATATTTCTAGGGTGCACGCTCACACTAAATAATCACTCATTTCAAATTAACTTGATGTCGGTTACTATTATAAGCTATAATATGATCATCGACATAGATTGGTTAAGCCTCCACCATGCCGATATTATGTGCTATGAGAAGGTCGTTCTCCTTCACCTACCCAACAACGAAACCCTAATTATCTACAGTGATAAACCAGGTGCAAACCTTCGTCTTATCTCGTGCATCAAGGCACAAAAGTGCTTGCACAAAAAGAACCAAGCCTTTTTAGCCCATGTGGTGGATAAAAAGAAGGAAGAGAGGAACATCAAGGATATCCCGGAGGTATGCGATTTCCCAAACGTATTTCCTGAAGACCTCTCGGGAACACCCCCTAAACGACTGGTCGAATTTTAGATTGACCTAATCCCCGAAGCCACGATGATTGCCAAGTCACCATATATATTAGCCCATGCAGAAATGCAAGAACTCTCCAGCCAATTGAGAGAATTATTGGAAAAGGGGTTCATAAGACTGAGCTTCTCTCCTTGGGGAGCTGTGGTTCTTTTCGTCAAAAAGAAAGATGATTCCTTTCACATGTTTATCGATGAGCGTGAACTCAACAAGCTCACCATCAAAAATCGATACCCTCTTCCTAGGATCGACGATTTATTTGACCAGCTTCAAGGAGCCAGTTATTTCTCAAAAATAGATCTAAGGTCTGGATACCATCAACTGCAAGTCCGAGAAGAAGAAGTCCCTAAAATTGCCTTTCGAACTCATTACGGGCACTATGAATTCGTGGTAATGCCCTTTGGTCTGAAAAATGCACCGACGCCATTTATGGACATGATGAACAGAGTTTGCCGACCGTTACTTGACAACTTTATGATAGTATTTATCGACGCTATACTAGTTTACTCTCGAAGTAAGGAGGAACACAACCAAAATCTATGATACGTTTTGGAGTCTCTAAGGGTAGAAAAGCTACACGTGAAATTCTTCAAGTGCAAGTTCTGGATCCACAGGGTGGATTTTTTGGGACACGTAGTCAGTGAAGAGGGGATACATGCAGACCCTTCTATGATCAAAGCGATTGAGGGCTGGGCAACCCCGAGAACTCTGATGGAGATCAAGCAATTCTTGGGCATTGCTGGTTATTACAGGAGGTTCATTCAGAATTTCTCCAAGATCGCCAAGCCACTCACTACTCTAACAAAGAAGGTTGTACCCTTCACCTAGGATATGAAACAAGAAGCTGCCTTTCAAATCCTGAAACAATCCCTCTGCAGTGCTCCGGTGTTGTCTCTACCAGAGGGAACGAAATATTTCGTGGTGTATTGTGACGCTTCAAATCAAGGGTTAGGTTGTGTACTTATGCAACGCAGGAAGGTGATAGCTTATGCATCTAGACAAATGATGACCCATGAAGTAAACTATACCACTCACGATCTCGAGTTGGAAGTTATGGTCTTTGCTTTAAAGATTTGGAGGCACTATTTCTATGGTACGAAGTGCACCATTTTCACAGACCACAAAAGCCTCCAACACATCCTGAACCATAAAGAACTAAATATAAGGCAGCGGCGATGGGTATAGCTGCTAAATGACTATGATTGTGATATTAGGTATCATCCGAGCAAGGCCAATGTGGTGGCTGATGCCCTAAGTAGAAAATAATACTCAGGCTGCTGGGTAAGAACGCTAACGATGACCATCCGTTCCCATTTGTCTTTGCAAATCATGGAAGCTCAACTTGAAGCCTTGAAACCGGAGGACATCGCAAACCAAGCCTTACACGGGATGGACGAGAATCTTACAATCAAAGAGGATGGAGCATACTACCTCATGGACCGGATCTAGACCCCTAAATTTGGAGGGTTCAGAGACGTGGTCATGCATGAAGCACACAACATAAAGTACTCTGTCCATCTGGGTTCCGATAAAATGTATTTAGGCCTCAAACAACAATATTGGTGGGTGAATATGAGAGCTAAAATTGCTACATACGTAGGCAAGTGCCTGACTTGCGCGAAAGTAACGGTAGAGTATCAGAATCCCTCGGGTATATTATAACAACCCGAAATCCCCGAGTGGAAATGGGAGAGGATAACGAGGGATTTCATTACCAAATTACCTAAGACGGCTGATGAACTGGACGCCATTTGGGTGATTGTCGATCGATTGACCAAATATGCCCATTTCCTACCAATAAAGGAAACATATAAAATGGAAAGGCTGACTCGGATATACATAAAGGAGGTCGTGAGATTACATGGCGTGCCAATATTTATTATCTCAGACAGAGATAGTAGGTTACCTCCCGGTTTTGGCAGTCGCTACAGAGGTCATTGGGAACCCAGCTTGACATGAGCATTGCCTACCATTCCCAGACAGATGCGCAAAGTGAGCGCACCATCCAAACCTTAGAAGATATACTCCAATCCTGTGTGACAGAGTTTAGCAAAGCCTGGGATGCCCATTTGCCCCTAATCAAATTCTCGTACAACAATAACAATCACACAAGCATTAAGGTCACTCCCTTTGAGGCCCTTTATGGACATAAATGCCGATCACCTCTCTATTGGGCGGAGGTAGGGGATACACAATTGGTGAAGGGGCAGATACGAAACACCACTCTCACTGGCCCCATATTATCTAGGAAACAACTGAGAAAATCTTTCATATCAGGGAACGACTCCAGGCATCTCGAGATTGACAGAAAAGCTATGCAGACAAAAGGCAGAAGCCCTTAAAGTTCCAAGCCGGCGATCACATACTGCTAAAAGTCTCTCCCTTGAAAGGGATGATACAATTCGTAAAGCGGGGAAAGTTAAATCCATGATACATCGGACCATTTGAGATCCTTAGAAGGATCGTCCCAGTGTCTTACAAACTGTAGTTACCACCAGAGTGCAACAATGTACACCCTGTCTTTCATGTGTCAAACCTAAAGAAATGTTTATCTGATGGGACCCTCGTTGTCCCGCTTGATGAAATTGAATCGAATGAAAATCTCCATTTCGTTGAGGAGTTAGTTGAAATCACGGGTAGAGAAGTAAACCGAACAAAGCAAAGCCGCATTCCCATTGTGAAGGTGCGATGGAGCGCCAAGCGAGGACCATAATTCACCTGGGAACGTGAAGATCAAATGATGCAAAAGTACCCCCATCTTTTCCCTAACTCTTGAAGGCTACTCCAGAACAAATTTTGGGATGAAATTCCCTCTTACGGGGGGATGATGTCACAACTAGTGAATTTAGGGATTCATGTACAAAACTTTCTCCATGAAACCTATGCAACATTATATTTAGTGAAATTCAAACTTCGATACTATTAAGTTCCTACGTTCACGCATTGTGATTCAAACCAAAACAACCTCATGCAAGTCCAATACTTGATCCAATAAGCTAAGTCCAATAATTTTTGGGCCTTAGCCTAAGAATTCTCGGCCCAAAACCCTTATTGGACCAAGACTTCTTCATTGGGCCCTATTGGGCTGATAACTTCTTCCTTTGGTCTTGTTGGGCTGAAAACCTTTCTTTGGGCCCGCCTCCCATTGGGCCGAAAGCTTTTAATTGGCTTTTCTTGGGGCCGAAAAATCATATTTGGGCTTTAATTGGGCCGAAGCCCCTTAATTGGACCAATAACCTTTCATTGAATATTAGTGGGCCGAGAACCCTTATTGGGCCAAGTCAACAATCGAACACCCCTATTGCGGGCCACTAATTGGGCCGAAAAACCCCCTTGCTCGGTTCGCTTTGATAAAAAAAAAAGGAAAAAGGGGTGGATAATAAGGGTGCCACCTCCTTATTATCCTTCACACATCCATGCTAAACCTTGCATGTATCAAGGTAGCTATCTTAAAAAAATATCCATAAGTCAAATACTTCTTCCCCCCTCCTCTCTCTTAATTGGCCGACCCCCTCCCCTTCCTCCCACTCTCATTTCAAACTTTACTTTCAACTCATTTTCCTCTCATTTCTCTCAAGAACAACCTCTATCTTCTCTCAAAAATCTCAAGTTCATCACTACAAGAATTGGATTCTAGGTTTCTTGGTAAGTCCATGTTAAACTCACGGTGTTTTATTTCAAGTTTATACTAAGATCATTCCTCTTACATTCTTATTTTCGTGAATATGAACCTTAGACCACCACCATTTCGAGAATCTCACCAAGAACACAAGCTAAGCTCGAAATTTCTTCTTCATCATCTTCTACATATCGAAAATCCCTAAGATGTGCTTCATACACCACTATTTTCGAGTTTTCATCCTTTTTTTTGGGGGGGGGGGGGGGGGAGGGGGGATAAAAGTCAAGTTTTGTTTAAGTCTTTGATATTTGCATGCACTTGTTTGTTTATGTGACTATGTGTTTTTAAATGTTGATTGTCTCATGTTAAAACTCCATAAACTCGACATTTTACAAATATTATGTTGTTAGGACAAAGTTATCTTTGTGTAGTTTCACATATTATTGTATTATGTTGAAGATGAAACAAGTTACTAAGTAAAAATGGTTTTGGTGTGTGTTAAAAACCAAAGTAATGTCAAAGAAAATGTTATAACATCTTTTGTTATAAAAGCTTGGAAGATGGTGAAAATATGAGAGTTACACTCAAAATGGTAAATTTTTAGTCATGTATATTTTTAACACTAACACTTGTACCAATATTGAAATATTATAAATTTTCAAGGATTTTATGTAATCTTGTGGGAATTATGACATGTTCTATTCATAACCAAAAATAGAATATTGTTGTGTTACAAAATACTCAAACAAATTTTGGTTTGTTAAAATCCACCATAAAACTTGAATATTTTACAAAAATAATAATAACTTTTATTAGTAAAATAATCGTAATATGTTGTTACCATTTCAAGGGTTTAAAACCTAGAGTATTATGTTATTTTTTTTTTACAATACATATTACAAGTTGACAAGCCCATTAGTAATTACTTATAAACATCATTATAAATAATTTAATATAACCGGTATGCAAAACAGAGTTTTACGACAAAAATATCTGTGTGTCATAATCTGTCCATCATCAAGCTTTTAAAATACAAGTGTTAAGCTGTATGTCATAAAGCTATAAAACGTGTGTCATAAAACTGCAGTCATAAATTCACACTAGAAACGTCATGTGCATTATTCGATAAATTTGCGTAAATTCTGTTAAGGCTCTTGTGAGACTCTTCTTCACCGTACCTACCAAGTATACTCCATAAGTCCTGTAGTTATAACCAGAGTCTCCTGGAGGGAGAGCGGGGTAATTGTATATAGATCTATACGGGGTTAACACCCCCACACCTGAGTTGTTTGCTACAGCTAGACGAGTCAGTCCAGGGTGACATATATCTTCCCGAAATTGAGCCCTAAAGAACGTCATGACAAGCATTTAGTCACATCAAGTATGGTTGTAACGACTCACATAGGGAATAACAATATTATTTTGAGTTTACAAAGAATATACACTCTACTAGTTTTCATAAAAATACATACTACTCTTCATCTATGTTGTACACTAACTTCACCACTCCAGTCTTAGGGTTTGAAGACTACAACTACTAATTATATATTGATCAAAAAATAATTTCACCCAAACATGAATTCATGATAAAGATAGAAAACTACTGATTAAAATATCTAATTTTAAACAATTAAAATGAATTTATGGTAATTATCCTAATCAATCCATGATATAATTATCAAAACCGAAAAATTAGGATCTGACAGTGCAACTCGTCGAGTTGGGCAATTATCACGTTGATTTCAAAGATCAACTCGATTAGTTCGTTTTAAGAATTCACAATTGCATCATATTCAACAGAGAACTAATCCTAGGCTTTGATACCACTGATGAGTTTTTGATCAAAATAACAATTCCAATTTGTGCATGCAACCCTAATGCTTTGGATCTAGGTTTTCTCTAATTGAACATGCAAACTTGAACACCAAAAGAGAAACCCTAGGAAGCAACTACAAATTTTGAAATCTATACAAACTAGGGGTTGGTTACATACATTGATTGTTATAATGTAATAACAATGATTCTCTTGTAGATCTTGAAGCTTGAGAACTGAGTGTCACAAAAGTAACACCTTTAATGACTCACAAAAACACAATGCAAGAGAATGATATGAGAGAGGAGATCAAAATTTTTGTTTCTTATTCTTCAAAACAATGGCCGAAATTCTTAGGCTTAGAACTATTTATATAGTACACTAAGGATACTATGGATAACCCTAATCTGAATAAAATATCATTATCTTAAATATGGTAATCATCCACCTCCTTTGATTATCCATATATGATAAGACATTGTAGAAACTCTAGAATCATCTTATACATATACATCTATTTTCATCCACCACTTTCCCAATGAAGGTTCTGGACTCTTTTGCTCAACTATTGAACACTTGCACTTTTAGTCCCCGCACTTTCAATTAATTCTTTTAATCCCAAAATTAATTCCAAAATAATTTTTGATTAAAGATTAATTAATAATATGATTACAAATTAATATATTATTTCCATAATATATTAATAAATCATTTATTCCAATTTATTAATCAAATTAATAAATTCTTCCTCTTCCTCAATTAATCATCATGTCTAGTTGCAAGTGTGGTGGCAACCAAAAATGACCATGCCACTATCAATTCAAGTATATACCAATTATAGTTATGAGGTTAGACACCTAATCCAACAACAACTTCAATCCCTTCTTGGTGAGCTTAGTGTTTGTATATATGTTCCCCCATCCCTTCTTCATGAGCTTAGTGTTTGTATATATCTTCCCCCACCTTGTGGAGTGATCATCTAGGTACAACTTATTTCTCTACTAATGGAATATTCCATGCTTGCACAAATCACATTGAAATAAATTCATTTTATTTGAGAACTTGACGGGGTGTCTTAAAGTCCAATTCATCTCAACGATAATCAACTTGCGGCTATCTTCTTAAGCTTCTAGCCACACATTGGTTTCTGACACTCAAATCCAAGTTGCTATCAAGGGCTATGTGTCTCAAAGGTGGGTCGCTTGACCCACCTATTTTTATTATTATTATAACAAGTTATATAAAAATACAATTATAAATTACTTTAAATATTTTACCCGAACAACCTTAATACTTTTGGCTAAAACAAATGTACAACTTAAGATTTGCAAACCCCAAATTTTATATTTTAATAGGCCAAATAACTAATTCACTTAAGGTGTAATCCAATAAAAAGAAACATTTAATTTAAATAAAAGAAAAAATCGTTTGTAAATTAGAAGACGTCATTTCCTTCTCCAAGACTCTGATTCCCACTTCAAGCCTTCACAAATGGCCGATCATCGACATTTGTTGCCATCGCCGATAGCCTCTCCCCCGCCATAGCTGATGGTGGCTCTGGTCTCCGACAATCTTCGTTCTCAGCGTCAATTTTTTTCATCCTATAATTCAATGATTAGAGCTAAAAGGTTCACTGCGTCATTGTGTGTAGGGTTTTTTTACTGTTGTTATTGTTATTCCGTATGACGGTATGTCGTATGCGAGGTTCACACGTTAGTTATGTGTAATATTACTAAGTTTATTTATTTATTTTGTTTTGTCATTAGCATATAAACAATCCTTTTTGTGAAAATAAATCATGATATAAAACCTGGTCGGATACAATTGCAAGAACTTTTAATATTTTTTTTTGTACGGCGTGACCAAATCCGGATCTGCAGCTAGTGTTTTTTAATTTTTGTTGGTTTCATTTAAATATTGAATCATATAGTTTTAAGTTCTAGACTCGTATTGGTTGCTATTCTCCTTTGTCTTGGGTGGGTTTTTATTGAACTATGTGTATTGTAGCAAATCTGTTAATTATAAAACAAGTAATGATATGTAAATTTTTTATATATTTGTATATCTTGTATCCTATCGTTTATTCAGTAAATCAAATCCTCCTAAATTGATTATTGACATATGTTTAAAAAAACATATTTTTTCTAAACGGACTGCCATGCTAGATCGTTTATTGAACCCGTAAATAAACAAATTTGATTTGTTAAATCATATAAATGGAAAAGAATAAACCCGATTAATCGTATGAGATGGAATGAAGCAAAACGTAATGTATGAGATGGAATGAAGCAAAACGTCTAATCATGTAATGATTACAGATTATGATGGCACGGGACAAAAGGGGAAAGGAGAAGGGGTCTTTAAGATATGATGATTTTGGAAGGCATAATATTTTTCAAAGATTTGTACGTTTTTTGGACATCATCATTTTCCCCAAGAATATAACCATTATATTCTCACTTGATTTCCCACTAAATATCACTTTTTTAAAAAATATTAAGTTTAATAACACATTCTTCTATATTTAATTATTATAATATTATATTTATATATTTGTTTTGAATCGTATATCTTTGATTTTTTCTTCTTGAAGTACATTTACAAAAATATAGTAAATTATAGGGAAATTGAGTAATCTAATCCATATAGATGAATTATTTGAAGAAAAATATTATTTTTTTTAAATAACCACTTTATCTGGAATATATCATTTCGGAGAGGTATTCGGAACCGGAGTAGGATTTCGAACACTCATTCCAAAATAGTTTTTCATTATTATTATTATTATTATTTTGTAAAATGTGTTTTGTTCTTTTTGTATAACTTTTGTTTTTATAAAATCTAAAACACAAATGTAATTTTAAAGCTCAATAAAAAAAACTAATAAATACATAAACGTAAGGGGTTTGTTTAAAGTAACATTATAATGTTCAAACGATCTTTGTCCTTGTATGCCAAAAAATTATTTCCGTCGTTTATGATATGACATAACATGTGGACAAGTTTTACCCTTTATAAAATACGATTTCATGGTGATCAACATCTCTAGAAACCAACACAAAAACACTCCATAATCCTCACTACTATCAATTTGTTGTGGTACATCCGGGGCCTTTTCGAGGGTCATGTTTAAACTCTCAAGTGGGATTGCATCGGTTTGTTCGGTACCCCAGTAGTAGTTTGTGGATGTTAGCTCTCACACCTATAAACCAATCCTTATTCTCTGAATAGTAGTCACTCTTCCAATGACTATCGTATATACTCATTTCGGATGTCTTCAAATCCAAAACACCCAAAAACCAGTGAAAAGTAGGTATATTGATTGGGATGTAAAGCTACACAAAATGTTAGAAATAATTAATCATCAAATAACATTATATTATAAATTACCCTTTCTTAGTTAATGTAATTCAAACACAATTATATTATATCACAGTCTGCCATACTGGGTAAACATATCCATCAGCCATGTCACTTCAGTCAAATGCATCATTGTTAAAAGCTGACGGCAGAACAGTACACTAAGAATCATCCACTCTACACTCTATTAACAATGAGATCCATATCTTGATGTGCTATTAATCAAAAAATTTGCAATAAAGTATTGTTATTAGAAACGTAGTACATAGTGAACACATAATTATATAACTTACATTGCATTCTAACCAGCATGTGTGACTATCCATCTATAAACACGTCTAAAATTTAATCGTCGCGATACCGGTCAAAAAATGGTGAGAAAACAACAACGAACCATCTATTTCTTTACATATACTATGTACGGTAGGTTCTAAAAGATTATCCAACGGTGTTGGTTGTTGGCGTGTAACATATTTCCTCTTTATTTCTATCCATGGGGACTTATACCATATGGACATACCTTTTTGGCGCATAGAATGCCTAAGAGGTGCTGTCGGCGGGGTTTTGTATTCATCTCTTGCAATCTCTTTTAAATCCAACGATTGGATACATGAAGACGACTGCTCAAGGTCGTGATTCATCGGTTATTTGGTTGTGTCTAAACCATAACCATGCTCCCATATTTCATTGTCGTTGTACTTTGTGGTACCAATATCTTGCATGATAAGTGTTTGTATGGTTCAATAGTGTTTAATTATATACGATGCAAAAACATAAGGACCATAAAGTTAAATAAAAACTGTATAGTAATGAAATAATTAACAATGTACCTCCACTCCCTTCGAGGTACCAAAATCGTCTTCGGGAGTCTTATTGATAAGTTTTAGAAGCATGGCTAAAGTAGTGTCATGCTCTACTAAAAGCTTATCATGTGACCTCATATACTCGCGAAAATTCATTGAGCTCGTTTTGCAATTGACAATCCTCATTTTCCAAGCCAGTAACAATTCGGTCTGTATTAGTTGATGGTTCAGCAACCGATAGTAGTGGTGGCGGTAGGTGAGATAGAACATCTATATGTGCCTTCTTTTGTCAAGGCTCATGGGTAGGGAGCGTTTGGGTGATGGTGTTAGGGAAGGTACCTTGTGAATTTGTGTGTCGGGAAAATCAGGGCAATTAATAAATGTTGAGCTAGCCATCTGCCATTCAGCACGACTCTCAGCTTTGGTCGGCTCCAATTTCTATACAAATCTATTATCCTACTAACAAAATTATAAAATTATAAATAAACATAAACTATACATATAAAAGAAAATCTTAAAATATATAAGTAACCATACGTCATCGATTTTTATAAACCGGTTGCACTGAGTCTTTTGTAAAGGCCTCACATTCGACCATGCAACAACCCGAGGGATCACATCTCTTGTCGGGTACCAACAAACTGCTCACAAGAAAAGTCTCGAGAATCCATATCTAAAAAAATCGTGTATTAAAGTGTTAGCAAACAAAAAAATAAAATAAATTGTTAATCATTTACTTACCTTAAAAGCGTATAAAAAGCTGCTTAGGGTGTAAGTCATTTTTTGAGGTTGTTTCTCTTTCGGTTTAGTTGGATGTATATGCATGTCAAATTTATTGAATATAGTAATTAGTTGTTAGTACAATTGATCCCAATTTGTCCTTCCCTATGGATATCTGCTACATAAAAAATTCCCAACTAAATTTCTAAAAAGTATTAGTAATGATAATTAATTACCCTTAATTAATTTGTAGCTATAAATTAACATGATATATGTTGAATTCATCAGATACCAAAGCGTAATACTTCTCTATAACAGGCTGTTTAGCCAACCGCCCATGGAACCCCTTCCATAACCGATATAAAATACATACACGGACCGTATTCTCGTCTGATAATTCATTAAGTGAATACTTAAACACATTCTTCACATCGTCTAATTTGATGGAGACATTCCTTGCAACCATAGGAAACACGCGTAAACGGAAGGCAGCGCCGGAACTGGAGGCAGAAAAATAATCTCCAAAGCGGAAGCCATTGACAAGACAAAATTCTTTCTTCTCGAAAGATAGCTCGTAACCCCCAATCTCAAAAACTATTTCCTCTACTTCACCTCGGGGTCTGTGATAAATTCGTGGAAAAAGATGTAATGTAGAAGCAAAGGATCCCCATCTACATTATGAATGTCTAACCACCTCCCAAAACATGAATTTTGGAACATATTCTCACATGTCGGTCTGTCTTTGAATTCCGCACAAATATCCCCACCGATTTGGGGTTTACAAGACAGTATAATAGACACATCAAAAACCTTGCCGTGCTGCAAATATAAAGGTTGTTATAAACCAAATCCGAAATACAAACTCACCGACACTCTGTACATGTTCCCAGTATTTCAGACCTATTCCCAGTGGTCCAGACATGTTCCTCGTGTTCTGGACCTATTCCGAAATGCAATTCTATGTTCTGGAACATTGGATTTGGATGTATAATAACAATTTATAAACAACTACAATACTTTTGGGTTGGTCCTAATACCCTTGCATAATATATTGGTACTCTAGAACGTGGCCAGTTCATTCCGGAGGTGTTCTTCGCATTCTGGAATGCAATGTTTTGTTCTTGAACACTATTTTATGATAAATATTAACAAAAATATTAAGTCAGAGTAAAGGACTTACTCGTAAAACAACCGTGTCAAAATGATCGTCCTCTATATTTTTAATCGGAGTTCCAAATTAGTGTGTCGGAATCGGAGAGTTGGAGATTGGAATCAGAATCAGAGAGTCAGAGTGTCGTGTCATAATGTATCAGAATATTAAGATCTAGAATGAAATCGAGACCTAAATTTTTTCTGAATGTATTTTGGAATTCAAAATTCAAAAATTTGGTTTGGAATACGTACAGATACTCCGAAATGGCCATTCCGGAGGACACCTGATGGGCCGGCCCAGCGGAAAATGACTCTGATTTCATTATGGAACGAACCATTCCGGAGAACATGGTTATTTTGCAAAAAAATATTTAAATGAGTTATTTTTTAAAAAAGACATCAGAAAGCTGTTAGTTGACTCAATTTCCCTTAATTATGATATCATATCTTAGTTATAATACCATACATTTTAAAATCTATCCACTTATAATTTTAAATGATTTTCTTTTTAGATTATTTTGTTATACAGGTTCGTGTGGGTGTCGTATTGGGTTCTTCATATGCCCTTCAATTTATTGTGTCATAAAATTGTATTGTAACCGGTTGAAATATTCAACTCCTTAAGATCTAATGATGATGTTTGTTGTATGCATAAATGACATATATGTGTGTTAATTTTAGATAAAGTATTTTGTTAGATATAGTTGTTAGAATTGTTGTAATGTTTGAGATGAGTACACAATATCAGTTTATTAATGTGTTGAATACTAATGTCGATGGTTTGAAGTTTAAGGGAGACATGTTGTTCATTTATGGAAGCAACATGCTTACATGAAGCCATATGAATTGAACAATGTTTATATGATATCAATGTGTCAAGGATATGTTTTCTATGTTTTGTTTGTATTGGTATAGTTTTTTAAGCTTCGTTTGTTTTTTGTGATATATAATAGGAATCATATTTCAACTACCATGAAGATGATTTGATTCGCAAGTTTCAAGGATTGTTGAAAGAAGGGACTGGGTATATTTTTTCAAATTTTTTTGTTGCTGATAATCTTGCCATTTAAAGTCTCGTTTATGCTTACATATTTATTCATATGGTATATATGTACATATCTATGTTTTGTCGCATAAAATGATTATAGTGTACATATATTTTTATATTTATAACATAATATTGTTACTATATATGTATAGAAAAATTCCTCAACATAAAACAGTTATAATATGTATATATAGATGGTTCACGATATAAAATGATGATAGTAAACACACACACACACATATATATATATATATATATATATATATATATATATATATATATATATATATATATATATATATATATATAGGTGTGTGTGTTAAAGGAACATAAAAAATGATATATTTGTTCGGTATAATATTTTCTTTGTTTATATATGTTAAATTGCACTCTATTTCGTTGATTTTACATTGGTTGAAATCTGGTTTTGGTCAAAACGCAGTAGTTATGATGCTTGATTTTTGTCAGAAAAATTATTCATAAATTATAAACGCTAAGTCTGAAAAACTTTATAACTTAAGTTTTAAGATTTAATTTTCCATTTTAAACAATTTAAACAAGTAAAGAGTCTAATATAGTTTTAAGTGAAGTTTATGACCAAATGTGTGTGCATGCACACACATATAGAGTTAAACTATTGAACTCAGGTTTCACTATATAAAATGAACTCTTCATCCACTATGAATATTAAACATAGTAAAGCCTTATGCATTATAACCGTTAATCTTCAATGAATAAGGAATTTTTTGTATATATCACCTATGGTTGCTAGTTACAACCTACGTTTGACGAGTCAAAACAGATGTTAATAATACGTCTCTTATTATTTCACAATGTCGATGAAGCGTTAGTGATGTTCTCAATACGCTCCCTTCGTAGTGCTATTTTAGAGGTTTGGACGTCCATAGTTCGGTTATTGGCTTAGTATACACCCTAGAGTTTGTTTTTATACACGTATAGAATTGAAATAATATTTATATGTAGTTGGGTACTCATACAAGTTTAAAAAGGACTATGTGAGGTAGGAATGTTATTGCTCAAATGGATATGTTTCGGTTAAGAAAATTATGTAAAAAATATTTAATAAATTTTACAATATGAATTTTGTTACTTATAAACTTATATTTACTAAGTTAATTATAGAAACAAACTCTTTCATTTGTATGAGATTACAAGAATGTAATAGTTTATCATTATAATTTTGAGTCGAAAAGTAATTATATTTTATATAATTTGATATCTAAACTTATTTATATAAAATATATTTTTGGTTATAAGAGTACACAGAGTCAAAAATTGTGGAACACTCCAACAATATTTGTTAATGTATTTTAAATGCATGTATTCTTCAGGACTTAGAAGCTGGAGTTTATGGCATGTTTAACATGGAAAATCAATTTCCTTGCCTTTTTTTTGGCCTATATGTTCAGGCCTTTATATTATTTTCAGTTACATTTTGCTAAACGTTTTTTTGTACTATCGTATTTTCGTAGTTCCAAACAATGTAACTTTTGAAACCAAATTAATGAAGTATGTAATAATGTTTAAGTGTTTCATAGTTTTCATTATGTGTATGTTAACTGTGATCCAACGTTGTCACGCAACCCCGATGCTTTCGTCGCCAGTGGGGATGTAACAATTTGTGATGATGGTGAGGCATTTGGGAAGGATGAAAAAGGGTTTGGTTTGATGGACATATTAAAAGATCGATATATTCTATATTATGAGATAAATCAATGATATGGAACGATAACGGTTGAAAAGAGTCGAATTCTATTAATCTTAGCAATAGAACAGTTCTTGAAGAAGAAACTATTCTTTTTGTGCTGGAAAGATGTAACCCTAGATGTTACATATATAGGCTATATATAGACAAATCAATACAAAAATTTCGAAAATGGAGAAGCCTCATTTCAGAATCAGAATTAAACATATATCTAAAAGCATACATTTGACACAACACTAAATTTTGTCGATTTTGAGGGTTTTTGGTGGTGGCAGACGGTGGCTGCCGACTGTTTCCGACAGTTCTAGGGCTGCAGTAGTGGATTTATGATCCTTGCATGAGTTGTTGGAACAGAGGGAAGGGTGGACGAAGTATATGGGTATCTAGTGGTGCTCCGATGGTGGTGCATGGTAGTGGCACGATGGTGGTGCGGCAGCCTTTGGCCAGACTTGAGAGAGAGAGAGAGAGAAACCGAAGAGGTGTTAATTTTTGAGTAAGTATGGCACTCATTATACAATTAAATGATGATCTAACATATATGATAAGGTCTTCCAAAAGTAGAGTCGGTGTTAGAAGTGCGTTCGATTGATTCAATATCGATGAATCTCGAAACGATGATCGAGGGTTGGAACAAATCTATAACAAAAATTCGTGGAATTCCTGAGGCATTCTTGATTGATGCTAAACTAATTATAGTGAAAAGTCGTATCTCTTTGGTTAATAAGGTCCAAAAGGTTTATCGGTCCCTGGGGGTGCAGATACATAATAGGCATATAGAAATTATTGTACATCAAATAACATAAAAAATTTTAGTTTCGGAAGATGAAATGCCTAATGTTTTTTCACCTTGAGAACTAATTGGTTTGTTGTGAGTGGAATGAATAGGACACACTTTGGAAGAAGCGATCTTTTACCAAGTCGTTACCCCTCTCCTAACAACACGTGTCATCTCGAAAAACATGTCTGGTAATTTGATTTTATAATTTTTTTTTCAAATATGCTTGTCGATGGTCCCGAGTGTGCCGATTCCAAAAATGTAAACGAAGTTATCAAATGAAAGACTGTAACATCTCGAAACGCAGGTAAAGCTATTTAACGCTTCTATTTTTCCAAGTTGTCAAGATGAGCCCCTTAAGTATAATGTTAGGCTTGTGAGTACGCTGGGCGTACTGAGAAGTACGCTGCGCGTACTCGCATACTTATTTTGGACGCGGACTCGCCTGGGTAGGCTAAGCGTAGCGAGCCCAGATGTAAACCCTAATTTGGGGCTTGAGCACTATAAAAGGAATGTTATGGCTTCGACCTCAGCCTCTATTCCAGAGAGTAAAACCCTAATAGAAAGTCCCCCTTCGTTTATAGCTAGTGTGTTGGTGTTCTAAGCTTCTAAGTGTCATTTCAAGTTGGTGGAAGAAAAGAAGAGGTCATTTTGGAGGCTAGAAACTTGAGGAAAAGAGTAGATCCAAGCTTTTCAGAGGTTGGAGATTCTTCTTGAGGTAAAAAGCTCAAAACTTGCCTTGTTATTTATGTTGTGTGCTTCTTGAACCAATTTCTAGGGGTTTTGGTCCCAAGATGGAGACTTTATGGGAAAATGGTCTCCATTGGCCTAGATCTATCATATTTCAGGACTATAAGTGTTGTATGTTCATAAAAATGCAATCTTGGACGTAAATATTGAGCCATGCATGAGATCTAGACCTTTGGAGGAGGAAGGAAAGAGGTTTGAGGGTGTAGGGACCTTTACAGCCATGCAAAGGCTTAAAGGTTCCGACTTTATGGAATAAGAGGCTTTAAGAGAGTCAGATCTGGAAGTTAAAGGAGTGTCTTAACCGTTTAAGACCAATATCTATGAAATGGCTGAATTGGGACTGACGCTGGGCATAATTCTCAGTACGCGCAACGTCAGGGGTTGAGGCCCCGATTGTGGTTCGCTGGCGTACGCCCCGCGTACAGAGAAGGTACGTGCCGCATACTGCCTCTTCTTGACTTTCGTTGACTTTTAGGGTTTTAGTCAACCTTTGGACTTTCGTTGACTTTTAGGGTTTTGGTCAACCCTTATGTGGAAATTGTAGAATGGATTTAATCTAGCCTTAAGAGCCGTTATTTATTTGAGAGTATTGTTATGTGTTTAGGCAGGGGCTAGACCAGTGTGATTCGAGTGTGAGACTGTTCGAGATACCAAGTGAGTCTTCTCACTATACTGTACCTGAAAGGGTACCTATGTATGACCGAAAGGTCTTATATGCTATGAGAAGTATGTGTAGTATGTTGCTATGTGACATGTATGTGTTATGTATGTTATGCATGATATGGACCGGAAGGTCAAGAGGTTACGAACCGGAAGGTCGATACAGGTAGTACCGGAAGGTCTACTGAGATTTAGGACGGAAGTCCCCTGAGACACTTGGATCGGAAGATCCTATAGAGTTATGGCCTGGAAAGGCGTATGTGTTGTATGTGGTATTTTGGGGAACTCGCTAAGCATTTATGCTTACAGTGTTATGTGTTATGTGTTTCAGGTACTAGCGACGATCGCGGGAAGGCGCCGACATGATCAGTACACACGCGAGGAGTTTTACATATTATGATCTTGGGATGTAGTGTTATGGGTTGTTATGTGATACAATGACATTTTTATAACTATTATGAATGAAAGTGTGTTTTTAAAATGTGAAAAATTGTTTTGAAATTTACGTTGTTACAAGTTGGTATCAAAGCCTTGGTTTGAGAGATTCATGTGCATCTTCGGGCGTACTTGAACTCAAACTGAGGGTTTGAGAGATTTTCAAAATAGAAATCACGAAATCTTTCTCAAAAGTAAAAGGTTTTTGAAAGAGCAAAGCAGAGCGGTGTGTACGATCAGCCAGCGCCCGAACGGTGATTTCCCAAAATACCCTTATGTTATGTGTTATGAGATATGATATGATATGTTATGCATGCTAGAGTAGGCCAGGTATTCATATTAGGACTAGAGTGGCCTGATTTGTGATGACTTAGCCTAGGAGATTTCTGTTGCTATGAGATGCCTTGAGAGTGAGTAGGTAGCAGTGGGGAGCTTATGAGAAGTCTACTGGAGGGTAGCCAATGTATTGAAAGAGTAGAGTACTTGTGATCTGGGATCCAAGGAGGAGGACTTGGGGTGAATACTGATGCGGTGTGGTCGGTAGTATAGGGCCCGTACTACCGAAGACACTGGATCAGTGAAGAGTCCAAGTAAGAATCCTTAGGATACTAGGGGATGAGTAAGGTTGCGTTATCGAGTGTGACTATGTTCGAACGAGTCTCTGATGTTTTTATGTTGTATTTCAGAGACACCATGGTTGGGACACGACACACACCTGAGAGCAGCGGTGTCAGCGACGAGGAGATCCGTCAGTTAATTCGTGAGGAGGTGGCTGCGGCCATACGAGCTAAGATACCAGAGATGTTCGGGTCTATCAATACCACATTGATTAAGACCTTTGATGAGCAGTACGCAATAGTGACTGAGGCTGCGGCTGCTGCAGCTACTGTCACTGTTGCTGCTGCCAGACCTTAGGGAGGTGACTCGTTGTTGTTTCGGGAGTTCAGCAACACGCAGCCACCAGAGTTTGATGGGACGCAGGATCCAATCGCTGCAATGAGATGGATTTCTGATATTGAGGGATGTTTCTACACGTGTTCTTGTCCAGAGCATTTGAGGGTACGGTTTGCGCTGAACCAGCTTCGCTTGGGAGTGAAGGATTGGTGGAAGTTCGTGACGGCAAGCTTCACTCTTGCAGAGATTTATGAGGTGACCTGGGAGAGGTTCACCACCATGTTCAGAGACGAGTATGTTCCTCCTGTGGAGAGGGAGCTGTTGGCTCAGGAGTTCTTGACCCTAAAGCAGGGTACTGATTCGGTTACTGTGATTACCAGGAAGTTTCATGTGAGGGCGATGTTCTGCCCTGAGCAGGTGGCTACTGAGCAGGCACACATGAGCCGATATTTGAGCATTTTGAGGAGGGATATTCGGGAGTTCGTATCGAACTCGACTTACCGGACATTTGCTGAGCTTTAGGAAATTTTCCGGAAGAGGGAGATTCAGTTGGAGACTAGGCCAGGGAGGAGGCCGAGTCTCAAGGGATGGATAGGCGGCCATCACAGTCTCAGCCGGCAGCCAAGCGGGCAAAGTCCGCCGATTCAAGATCTGGAGGCCTGAAGGGCCGCACTTGCGGAAAGTGCGGCAATGGACACGATGGGGTTTGTCGATCTGGTGCTTGCTACAAATGTGGCAAGGAGGGGCATATAGCTAAGGATTGCCCCAAGGGATTCATGGTTTGCTTTCATTGCAACCAGACGGGCCATCAGAAGGACGAGTGCCCGCAGCTGCGAGGGACAGCATAAGGAGCACAGCAGGGATCTGCCCCTGCCGGCGTGCGTGCTACTGAGGTTCGGCCAGTGAAGGCCGAGGTACCGAAGGCTCGCAGGAGAGCCTTCCAGTTGACAACAGAGGAGGTCTGTGCAATGCCCGATGTTGTGGCTGGTATGTATTCTTTCATTTATTTATGTTGAGATTGAGGTGTTGTGCTTATATTATGATATGCGTAGGTACTTTTCTTGTAAATTCTATACCTGCTCTGGTGTTATTTGACTCGGGTGCGAGTCGGTCATTTGTTTCCATGGCATTTAGTCAGCGCATTAGTATCCGACAAGAGGCGATGAGTCGGCCTCTACGAGTTTCTATAGCTAACGAGCGAGCGGTGTATGCTACGGATGTGATTTGAGGATGTATACTTGAGATTTTTGGTGTGGAGTTCCCGATAGATCTGGTCCCAATTGCGATGGGGAACGTATGTGTCATAGTGGGCATGGATTGGTTGAGAAGATTTAGAGCTGCTATAGACTGCGAGTGTCAGTTGGTGATGATACGAGACCCTAGTGGGGGAGTACTTATGGTGTACGGTGAGGGTACCCGATGCGGGTCAGCGTTTTGTTCGGGTGCCAGAGGGAGACAGAGTTTGTAGCAAGGATGTAGCAGGTTTGTAGCCTATGTGATGGATACACGAGTAGCCGCTGGGAGGCCAAGTTCGATTGATGAGGTCCCGATAGTGTGCGAGTTCCCGGATGTTTTTCCCGAGGAATTTCCAGGTGTGCCTCCCGAGAGGCAAGTAGAGTTCCGTATCGATTTGGTTCCGGGGGCAGCACCTATCGCCAAGGCGCCTTACCACCTTGCGCCGCCAGAGATGCAGGAGTTATCCTCGCAACTTCAGGAGTTGCTGGAGAAAGGATTTATTAGACCAAGTAGCTCACCTTGGGGAGCGTCAATCCTTTTTGTCAAGAAAAAGGATGGTTCACACCGGGAGTTGAACAAGTTGACGGTCAAGAACTGTTATCCATTAGCGAGGATCGATGATCTATTCGATCAGTTACAGGGGATGTCTTGGTTCTCCAAGATAGACTTAAGGTCAGGATATTATCAGATGAGGGTCCGGGACGAAGATATCTAGAAGACAACGTTCAGAACTCGTTATGGGCATTACGAGTTCGTGGTGATGCCTTTTGGGCTCACCAATGCACCGGCATCGTTCATGGATCTCATGAACAGGGTGTGCAAGCCGATGCTGGATCGGTCAGTGATCGTGTTTATCGACGATATTTTGGTGTACTCGAGATCTAGAGAGCAGCACGAGGAGCATCTGAGAGAGATTCTCGGGGTATTGAGGTTGGAGAGGCTTTTCACCAAATTCACCAAGTGTGATTTTTGGTTACGAGAGGTCCAGTTCTTGGGACACCTCGTTAACCAGGATGGGATATTGGTCGATCCGGCCAAGATTGAGGCGGTTATGAGATTAGGAGATTTCTCCAAGATCGTTGTGCCTCTCACCAAGTTGACTCGGAAGGGTGTTGCTTTTTCATGGGGTCCAGAGCAGCAGACTTCGTTTGAGACACTCCGCCAGTGATTGTGCGAAGCCCCGGTGCTAGCCCTCCTGGAAGGGATGGAGGATTTTGTGGTGTATTGTAACGCATCGATGTCGGGGTTGGGTGTAGTACTTATGCAGAGGGGGCATGTGATAGCGTATGCGTCGAGGCAGCTGAAGCCTCATGAGGCGAGGTATCCCACCCACGATTTGGAGTTGGGAGCAGTGGTGTTCGCCCTCAAGATCCGACGTCACTATTTGTATGGGGTTCGGTGTACTATTTACACGTACAACAAGAGTTTGAAGTATTTGATGGACCAGCCCAATCTGAATATGCGCCAGCGGAGATGGATGGATGTGGTAAAGGATTACGATTATGAGATCCTGTACCACCCGGGCAAGGCTAATGTTGTAGCTAATTCGGGAAATTTGTATGCGGTTAACAGTGATGACTCCGGTGTTGGACACCATTCGGGAGGCCTAGGCAGAGGTTGTGAGACCAGAGAACCGTAAGAGGGAGCGGGTGATTGGGCAGGTGCCGAAGTTCATTATCGATAGTCACGGGTTGATGACCCTTCAGGGTCGGATTTATGTGCCGTATGCAGGAGGAACGCGCACCACCTTGTTGGAGGAGGCACATAAATCGAAATTTTCGATCCATCTCGGGGCCACTAAGATGTATTTGGATTTAAAGAAGGATTATTGGTGGCCATGTATGAAGAAGGATGTAGCATGGTTTGTTGAGAGGTGCTTAACCTGTCGCAGGGTTAAGGCTGAGCACCAGCGACCGCATGGCTTGTTGCAGCCACTTGAGGTTTCCCAATGGAAGTGGGAACACATTTCTATGGATTTCATCACCAAGTTGCCGAGGACCACGAGGGGTGTCAACGCAATTTGGGTGATTGTTGACCGATTAACGAAGAGCGCTCACTTTCTTGCTATCAGTGAGAGCTCTTCTGCTGAGAGGCTAACATAGTTGTATGTGAGGGAGGTGGTATCGCAACATGGAGTGCCGATCTCGATGATATCAGATCAGAATGTACGTTTTACTTCCAGGTTCTGGAAGAAGTTCCACGAGGAGTTGGGCACGAGGCTGCATTTCAGTACTTCTTACCATCCACAAACGGATGGGCAGAGTGAGCGGACGATTCAGACGCTCGAAGACATGCTTCGGGCATGTGTGTTGGACTTCGGAGGAAGTTGGGACACATATCTGCCTTTGGCTGAGTTTTCTTATAACAACAGCCACCTTTCGAGCATTGGTATGCCTCCCTTTCAGTTGTTGTATGGGAGGAGGTGTTGAACCCCCATCTGTTGGGGAGAGGTGGGGCAACAAGTGATGGGTAGCACTGAGATAGTGCTTCAGACAACAGAGAAAATACAACAGGTCAGGCAGAGGTTGTTGATAGCTCAGAGTCGCCAGAAAAGTTACGCAGACAGGCGACGATCCGAGCTCGAGTTTCAGGGCAGGGATTTTGTACTCATGATAGTGTCTCCGTGGAAAGGAGTGATTTGATTCAGGAAGAGGGGCAAGCTGGGGCCCCTGTATATTGGGCTGTTTAGGGTGATCACGAGGGTGGGCAGAGTAGCATATCGTTTGGAGCTACCTGCGGAGTTGGGCCAGATTCATGATACCTTCCACGTGTCTCAGCTGAGGAAGTGTATAGCCGACGAGTCGGCAGTGGTACCGCTGGAGGATATCCAGGTGGACGCGAGTCTGAATTATGTCGAGAGGCTGATCGCAATTTTGGATTTGAAGATCAAGGTTCTGAGAAACAAGGAGGTGCACCTAGTTCAGGTTCAGTGGCAACATCAGAGAGGGTCCGAGCTGACTTGGGAGCCGGAGTCGGAGATGCGGGAGCAACATATGGAGTTGTTTCCGACATGAGACTTTGAGGGTGAAGTCTGGTTCTAGTGGGGGAGAATTGTAACATCCCGAAACGTAGGTAAAGCTATTTAACCCTTCTATTTTTCCAAGTTGTCAAGATAAGTCCCTTAAGTATAATGTTAGGCTTGTGAGTATGCTGGGCGTACCGAGGAGTACGTTGCGCGTACTCGCACACTTATTTTGGACGCGGACTCGCCTGGGTACGCTGGGCGTAACGAGCCCAGATGTAAACCCTAGTTGGGTCTTGAGCACTATAAAAGGAATGATATGACATCAACCTCAGCCGCCATTCCAGAGAGTAAAACCCTAATAGAGAGCCCCCCTTTGTTTATAGCTAGTGTGTTGGTGTTCTAAGCTTCTAAGTGTCATTTCAAGGTGGTGGAAGAAAAGAAGAGGTCATTTTGGAGGCTAGAAACTTGTGGAAAAGAGTAGATCCGAGCTTTTCAGAGGTTGGCGATTCTTCCTAAGGTAAAAAGCTCAAAACTTGCCTTGTTATTTATGTTGTGTGCTTCTTGAACCAATTTCTACGGTTTTTGTTCCCAAGATGGAGACTTTATGGGCAAATGGTCACCATTGGCCTAGATCTATCATATTTCAGGAGTATAAGTGTTGTATGTTCATAAAAATGCAATCTTGGACGTAAATATTGAGCCATGCATGAGATCTAGACCTTTGGAGGAGGAAGGAGAGAGGTTTGAGGGTGTAGGGACCTTTACAGCCATGCAAAGGCTAAAAGGTTCCGACTTTATGGAATAAGAGGCTTTAAGAGCACCAGATCTGGAAGTTGAAGGAGTGTTTTAACCATTTAAGACCAAAATCTATGAAATGGCTGAACTGGGACTTACGTTGGGCATAACTCTCAGTACGCGCAGCGTAAGGGGTTGAGGCCCTGATTGTGGTTTGCTGGTGTATGCCCCGCGTACAGAGAAGGTACGCGCCACATACTGCCTCCTGTTGGGTTTCGTTTACTTTTAGGGTTTTGGTCAACCTTTGTACATTTGGGACAGGGAGGGGTAAAATGGTGTTTTACCCTTCTGTGGAAATTGTAAAATGGATTTAATCTAGCCTTAAGAGTCGTTATTTATTTGAGAGTATTGTTATGTGTTTAGGTGGGGGCTACACCAGTGTGATTCGAGTGCGAGACTGTCCGAGATACCGATGTGAGTCTTCTCACTATACTGTATCTGGAAGGGTACCTATGTGTGACCGGAAGGTCTTATATGCTATGAGAAGTATGTGTTGTTTGTTTCTATGTGATATGTATGTGTTATGTATGTTATGTATGATATGGACCAGAAGGTCAAGATGATATGGACCGGAAGGTCAAGAGGTTATGGACCAGAAGGTTGATACGGGTAGGACCAGAAGGTCTACCGGGATTCGGGACGGAAGTCCCTTGAGACACTTGGATTGGAAGATCCTACAGAGTTATGGCCTGGAAAGGCGTATGTGTTGTATGTGGTATTTTGGGGAACTCACTAAGCATTTATGCTTACAGTGTTATGTGTTATGTGTTTCAGGTACTAGTGACGATCGCGGGAAGGCGCCGACATGATCAGTACACACACGAGGAGTTTTACATATTATGATATTGGGATGTAATGTTATGGGTTGTTATGTGATACAATGACATTTTTATAACTATTATGAATGAAAGCGTGTTTTTAAAATGTGAAAAATTGTTTTGAAATTTACGTTGTTACAAAGATGATATTATGTTTAAAACATGTTCAAAATTACAACTCAGTTATATTTATAACTTTCGTGATCGACATTTTTCCTGAAAGTGACATAACTCCGAGTGAAAAATATTTCGATAATGAAATATTTTGGAGTAGTGGAAGTTCAAAAACATGACAAAAAGCAATTAATGAATTGAGTAGGTATCTGCAAGAATTATTTCAGTTTTTGTTTCAGAAATATCAGTTATATAACTGATTTGCATCTGTAAAAATGTCATAACTTTTGCATATAATCTCCGATTTTGACATTCTTTATATACATGAAATCGTGTGATCATATTGTATCCAATTTTTGTATCAATTGTTCCTAAGTATAGCTAACACATAATGTTTATTTTCAACATACTAATTATTACTTATTTTGTGAATAATGTTTTGTTCACTAGCATTCAACATAAATCGGAGACAATGAGAGTACTCTACATGCAATTCTAACTTTAATAACTTTAATTGCATTCAAAAAATGGTATACCGCATAATAGGTCCTATTAAAAGAGGGTTTACGGCGATTTGACCGACAAATATTGACCTATTTTTACCATTTGCTACACTCCCCCTTCCCCCGTTAAAAGAATTTTGTCCCGAAATTTAGCTTGTAATCGGGTATCCTTGAAAGGATGGGGGTATTTAAATTCGATTGATCCTCACTTGGTCCTTATATAGTAACCTTGTGTATGACAGTCATACATCATCCATGATTTGATAGTCAATCGAATGACTGATTCTACCCTAAACCTACCAGGAATAGGGAAAGGTTGAATCAAACATACCAAGGTTATATACAACTCTAACACATATATTTAGCAATTATGGAATGCCAATGTGGTTTTCTCAATTTATATCGACTTGGTTTCATATAGTTCTTTCATTTTTTTTTGAGATTGTTAGCAAAAATTTCATAAGACATACACGTCTTGAGATGTAGTGCATGAAAGACATCATGCATATTGTTTCGTTCTTGAGGTAGTTTGAGTTCATATGTAAAAGGACCAACTCTCACAAGAATTTCAAAAAGTCCTTTGTGTCACGGGTTTACTTGCCTTGTTCTTCTGATATTCTTGTTCAACTTATAATCGTCCATTGGTTCACACAATCTTTTATGCAATCTTATGAACGATATTTGGACCAATGAGCAGTGTGTCACTTAGACGTTCTTTGGTCGATTACATATCTCTAATCACTACCCAACATATCGGGGATCGACACTTTCATCCGTATAAATGTAACGGTTGATATCCGATATGAAGTTGATTCCAAATTGTTTGAGTTTCTCTTTGCGACACGACATGTTGAAGCCTCAAAATGGCTTGCCAGGATGCTTTTGACCATAGATTTTTAAGGAACCAACATATTGTGTTTATGGTATCTCAACATGCCAGGTTGGTAGCTGGGAAAGAAACCCTAATTTTTAGGGTGTTGCACCCTATTTAAAAGCTTTAATCCCCTTTGGATGCTAGGTGACAATCGAGGACTTGAACACACGAGAGGATCCTATGTAACATGAAGTGATACATAATTGTATCTAATTAGTTATTAAACCACTAATTATGTAAGTAAATACACTCTAATGCGTGAAAACACTTTATTTCAAGTGTTAGGGGTGATATGGGTTGCATCTAAGGAGTGTATGGCCTCATTATGGAGTTTACTCTCCAAATGGAAGCCCTTAGGGGTGTTTACAGTTTCAAGACCGTATCCCCCATGAGTTTACGGCCGTAAACTCATGGCTATGGTGTTATTGGGTGCTTCAAGGTCTTATGCTTCACAAAGAAGGGTCCTAGGGTTAATTCAAAGGCTTAGGAAGTGATTAGGACTCCAAATGACACTCCTTGGGGTGTTTACGGTTTTTGAATGCTTCCTTGGTGAGTTTACGGCCGTAAGCTCATGTTTGCTTTCTTGCAATTTTTTGGTGCATCTAGGTCAATCATGCAAAGTTCTAGCCACTTATACAAGCTATAGAAGGTGTTAAGGGCACTTTAACACCCTTAAAAGGTGTTTACGGTTTTGGGACATTACCCAACCATAAACTCATGTTTACTCCTATTATTTCATGTTTTGGGGTTCTAAGATCATTCATGCAAGTTTCTAGGTCATTAGCCAAGCATTGGAAGGTTTTTGGGGCATCAAAACACCCTTTTAGGGTGTTTACGGTTTTAAGATGTTCCCGAACCATAAACACATGTTCTTGGGGGTTTTTGGGGTGATTAAACCATGAATTTGCAAGTATGTTAAGCTAAACAACAAGCTAGGAAGGTTTACTTACTGTTGTGAAGCTTGAATGGGGCGTTTTTTGATCGAAACCCGATTTGTAGAGAAAGAGTAGGGAGAGAAAGTTCCTAGATTGTGAAAAAGGTTGGAATGAAGTCCACTCAACCCTTATATAGGGTTGAGTTTACGGCCAGGGTAGGATCCACCTAATTCCGACATCAAACGGAGTTTATGGACGTACCCGATTTAATGGTCGTAACCCGACTTGGTAGTGAACTAGAAACTTTCCAAAGGAAATCGAGGTTTTTTCGCGTGATTTTATTGTTTTTCCGACGCTTATGAAAATACAACAAAAATCTTAATTGATTTGCTTAACTCAAAAGTTAACGGAAAATTCAATAAATAAAAAAACAATTTATTAACGGAAGTGGGTTACAGTAACAGAATAAATTTTGGGTTGGCACACATCAGATGAGGGTCAGAGAGGAGGATGTACAGAAGACTGCGTTACGGATGTGCTATGGCCACTACGAGTTTGTGGTGATGCCCTTCGGGCTCACCAATGCTCCTACCGCGTTCATGGACCTCATGAACCGCGTGTGTAGACCGATGTTAGACCGGTGTGTGATAGTGTTTATTGATGACATCTTGGTTTACTCCAAGACGCAGGAGGAGCACGAGGAGCATCTGTGGGAGGTTCTCGAGACTTTGAGGTGGGAGAACTTGTATGCTAAGTTCTCCAAGTGTGAGTTTTTGTTGCGCGAGGTGTAGTTCCTTGGGCACCTCGTTAACCAGGATAGGATTTCAGTGTACCCGGCCAAAGTGGAGGTGGTGATGAGATGGGAGGTTCTGAAGTCTCCATATGAGATTCCTAGTTTCCTAGGATTAGCCGGCTACTATCGGAGATTCATCCTGGATTTCTCCAAGATAGTCGCACCCTTAACCAAGCTAACAAGGAAAGCCGTGGTCTTTTGTTGGGGGTCTGAGCAGCAGGCCGCATTCGAGACTCTGAGACAGAGATTGTGCGAGGCGCCAATCTTAGCCCTGCCAGAGGGCATGGAGGATTTTGTTGTGTATTGCGATGCGTCCATCTCAGGTTTGGGTGCAGTATTGATGCAGAGAGGGCATGTGATCGCCTACGCGTCGAGGCAGCTGAAGCCTCACGAGACGAATTACCCGACACATGATTTGGAGCTGGGGGCTGTTGTGTTCGCCCTCAAGATTTGGCGTCATTACCTCTATGGGGTTCGCTGTATCTACATGGACCACAAGAGTTTGAGGTACCTTATGGATCAGCCGAATCTGAACATGAGGCAACGTCGGTGGATGGACGTGGTAAAGGACTACGATTGCGAGATCCTTTAACATCCGCGGAAGGCCAATGTGGTGGCCGACGCGCTTAGCCGTAAGGCAGCGCCGATCGGGATATCTGTCTGAGGATGACAGTGGTGACTCCGCTGTTGGAACAGATTCGGGAGGCCCAACAGGAGACCATGAGGAGGAACATCAGAAGAGCGAGCGGATTGTGGGGCAGGTTTCCTCCTTTGACTATGAAAGACGAGGATTACTCACACTACACCGTAGGGTGTGCGTGCCATACCACGGGGGTGTGCGCCATGTTTTGATGGAGGAGGCACACAAATATCGATTTTCAATTCATCCCGAGGCGAAGAAGATTTATAGGATCTTCGTTTGGACTATTGGTGGCCCTGCATGAAGCGGGATGTGGCATGGTACGTGGAGCGGTGCTTGACCTGCAGGAAGATCAAGGCCGAGCATCAGAGACCTCACGACAAAATGCAGCCGTTGGATATTCCGCTGTGGAAATGGGAAGACATCACGATGGATTTTATCACAAAGCTTCCCAGGACCGCACGGGGAGTGGATTCGATCTGGTTCATTGTCGATCGATTGACCGAGAGCGCCCATTTTATCCCGATTCAGGAAAGTATCTCGACCGAGAAGGTTGCCAACATCTATATTCGGGAGGTGGTGGCGCGGCACGTGGTGCCTGTTTCTGTGATTTCAGATAGGGATGTGCGGTTCACTTCCAGGTTTTGGAAGAAGTTTCATGACGAGCTGGGTATTCGTCTGCATTTTAGCACAACCTTTCACCCATAGACAGATGGTCAGAGCGAGCGAACCATCCAGACTTTGGAGGATATGCTGCGAGCATGCGTGTTAGACTTCGGAGGCAGTTGGGATACCTACCTTCCATTGGCAGAGTTCTCCTACAATAATAGCTATCATGCGAGTATTGACTGCCCTCCCTTCGAGATATTGTATGGGAGGAGGTGCAGGACCCCGATATGATGGGGCGAGGTTGGCCAGAGGGTAATGGGGAGCACTGAGGTAGTGCTCCAGACAATAGAGAAGATTCAGTAGGTCCGGAGCAGGCTTCAGACTGCTCAGAGTTGGCAGAAGAGCTATGCCAATAAGCGCCGATTAGACCTGGAGTTCTAGGTCGGGGATATGGTCATTCTGAAGGTGTCTCCATGGAAATGCATTATCCGATTTAGTAAACGGGGCAAGTTGGACCCCAGGTACATTGGACCGTTCAAGGTTATAGCCCGGGTGGGCAAGGTGGTGTATAGGCTGGATCTGCCAGCTGAACTTAGTCAGATATACAACACTTTCCATGTTTCTCAGCTGCAAAAGTGCTTGGTGGACGAATCAGCATTGGTACCCTTGGAGGACATTCATGTTGATGGCAACCTGAATTACATTGAGCGACCTGTGGCAATCCTCGACCGGAAGTCAAAGGATTTGAGGAACAAGAGGGTGGAGCTTGCGAAGGTGCAATGGCAGCATTGGAAGAGCTCGAAATAGACTTGGGAGCCGGTGGACGAGATGATGGTGCATTACCCCGAGCTGTTTTAGGAACGAGCAGCAGACTTCGAGGACGAAGTCTAAAATAAGTGGGGGGATATTTGTAGCACCTAGTTCTTGGTACATATTCTTTCTATTAATTATTTAAATATTTTGCATTTTGGCCTTGGACTTGGCGAGTTGAAGGACCAAATCGCCGAGTAGAAGCAGAATGGGACGCGAGACTTAAGTTATTGACTCGACGAGTCGGATCCCGGACTCGACGAGTAAGCTCTGGCTGGACAAAAACCCTAATCCGAGGGTTTGCACACTATTTAAACAATGTTATGACGGCCATATCGTCCCTTATGCTCCCAAAACACTTCTCATTGAAACCCTAGCCGTTTGTGCATGTGTTGAGGTCATTTTTGGTGTTCTTGTGTGGTTTGTAAAGCTTGGAAGGAAGGAAGGAGCTTCGAACTTGAGTTGGGACCTGTAAATCTAGGGATCTTACTCCATTTTCAGTTTCATCAAGGTAAATGCCCCTGTCTTGACTCATCTATGTGTTCTTTCATATTTGGGAATTGCGGTTTTTATAGCTTTATAAGCCATTTTTGGATTATGAAGTGTTAAGTGGGATTTAGCTTCAGATCTGGACCTTAAGTGGGGTCTCATGGCATAAAGATGCCAACTTTAGGGCCATGAGAGCCCCATGCACATTGTAGAGCACATTTATGGACTTTGGAGCTTAAAACCCCCATACATGTGCGTCAAGCTTGGAACTTTACGTATAAAATGGATATTTGAAGGCCAAATCTATGGTTTTGGTGTGTTAAATCCCTTTGAAATCGAGAGTATAGAAATGGGTAAAGACTGGACACGGCGAGTTGTTCTTGGAACTCGATGAGTCGGTGAGCATTGGACACCAAATCCATTCTGTGAATGGGACAGTTGTTAGGAAGGAAGTCCATAACAATCTCCTAATATTTGAAGATGGACTCGACGAGTTGTTCATACAACTCGGCGAGTCATAGACTGGACAAGTTCTTATGTGGGAGATGAACTCGACGAGTTCAAGAAGGAACTCGGCGAGTCGGATGAAGATGGTCCTGATGTTATGGCTGAAGGAGAACCCATCGAGTTCTTGCTAGACTCGACGAGTGGGGTCGGACTTTGTGTCGGATTAGAGAAGAATGGAATCGACGAGTTGGTAGGCCAACTCGGCGAGTCAAGTCAACTGAATGTTGACTTTGACTGGACTTGAGCTAATTCCTGGTTAGGTTTGTATGTTCTGTGTGTTGACTTGAAGGTTGTCGTGTAGGGATCGAGGAGTCGTAGGGAGTCGACTGGTGCACCGAAGATAATTCACACTACACGACATTTAGGTGAGTTACCTTCCAGTAGGGGTGGGTCTAAGGCCACAATGCTGGCCCACCAAAAAGGGGTATTTAGAAGATAATGGTCTTTGTGATAATTATCTTGGTCTGGTTATATGTTGGTTATGAGATTTATCTGGATGATATGTTATGTGTATAGTAGGGATTAGTTTCCCTGACAGTGGTCCTTAGGACCCAAGGGTAGGTCAGTACCCGGATATGCCTGATTGTATGCTTATATTTACTGATTGTATGCTAGTGGTAGGGGGTAAAATAGTCCCCAGTTACCGGTTGAAAGATACGGATGACGGATACCAGTTGAAAGATACCGACGTTGATTACCGGTTGAAAGATATCGATGATGGTTACCGGTTGAAAGATATCGATGAAGGTTACCGGTTGAAAGATACCGACGATATTGTATGGTATGTGGTATGATGGGGGAACTCACTAAGCTTTGTGCTTACAGTTTTAGTTTTGGTTTCAGGTACCTCTTCATTGAAGGGGAAGGAGCCGGCGGTGTAGCAGCACATCACACATGCATGGTTTCCGCAAGAAGTTTTTGGGACTGTACTCTGATTTTCAATACTTATGATGTTATGGTTTGAAATACAACATTATGATTTTGTAATGTGATGTTTTATCGACAATGTTTTGGTAAAATGTTTATTAAATTGTTAATTCAAAAATGAAATTTTTGACCTTTAAAATTGGGTCGTTACATGTTGGGATTATGACATCCCAAAGCCTTATTCTTTCAGATCTAGGGTCTTCATGGACTCCATTGGCAAAAAGGAAAAAGCTTTAAAAGATTCTAGGCCTCGTGTATGCATTAACTCCCTTATTAAGCCCTTTTTGAGCATTTGAGCTTCTCTTAGGCATGCGTGAATGTAAAGTTGGAAACTTTACGTGGTCTTCCAGCTCTAGGTTGTCAGATCTGCATTTTGGGGCTTTGTCTTTGAAGATTAAGTGCTTAATGTTTAAACCCTTACTTCTTTAAGTCTACGGTTTGGATTTGGACTCATTGCAGTGATTCCTAGGGGTAAAGTTGGAAACTTTACCCTTCTAGACCTCATTTTGGTCAATATCTGAGCTTTGGAGCTCTTGGATTCGTTAAAGGCAGCTTAATGTATTAAGTTGTTGCTACTAGAAAAAAGGCCTTTTACGACGCTCATTGTGCGTCGTAAAACGCTCAGACGACGCGCAAATGCGCGTCAAGGAAGGCCCTGCCATAACAAGAGACGACGTGCATTTATGACACGCAATGCGTATCATTAATCCGCTATCAAGAAAGGCCATGTCATAAATGAAGATGACACATATTTTTGCGTATCGTAATTTTTTTTTATTTTAAAAAAAAATATTTATAGATTTATTAATTTTCAAATTAAATTTGCATTTAATGTCTCATAATAGAAAATAAAATACCATATACATAAAATACAATCCATTGCACACAAGTTAATGTCATACAAATAATCATTCAAATAGTAGACAAATGGATAAATCTCAAAGGGTTCAAAAATATGTTTGTCTTCTAATATGTTCAAAAATATGTTTGCCTTCTTCAACATCTCAACCATATCTTCTCCAGACTTGAAGTTTTGTCCTGAACTATTAGGAGATTTATAATCCAAATTGTACTTTGTACCTAATACAAGAAAAGAAATAAATATAAATGTCAACTAATCAATCACATGAATATTTTCTCAGGTATCATAGAGAAAGTTGCTTTATATTTCAATGGCATGCCTATAACTTTGTAATAGGGAGAATTTAAGAAAACAAAAATATAATGATATTGTAAATAAGTTGATGAAAGTATGTTGTTATTTCTTAAATGCAGCCATGTTGAGAGCATATGAGAGGAATGATAATTGACCAAATGCCATCCCACAGTTGACTGCATACACCTCTGACTTGAAGACTTGAGGGCAATTTCGGAAATTAATAAATCATATTAGTAAATAACCTAAAAAAGATAAAAATGAATGATTTTAATTTCTTACAGCCATGATGTCAACAATGGCGTATGCTTCGGTTGCAGACCGCACTGTCTCCATTTTGTCATTCTACAAAAGAAAAAAAAAATCAAAATCTTTATTCACTTATTTCTTGTATTTAGTAATTTAACCTTAAAAGAAACAAAAAAAGAAAAAAAAAGAAAAAAAAATCACCTGTGTTCCAGATGAATTAATGTAAAGATAAATAGGCTTAGCTGGATTATCATAATCCAACCATATAAAATGAGCAACAAGAAGCTCAGTCACTGCAGGAACAATCTACAACAACAAAAATTATACTTAAATTCATTAAAATAAATAAAGAATTTAAAAAAGATAAAATAAAAATACCGGTGCCTAATACAAACCTCTCTCCCAAAGTTGCAGCCTCTGTGAGGCCATCACAACACCACATCCAATCGAACCACTTTCATTCCCACATGTTAACATTTCTTCATCTTCCTGCCACGTTACTTGCGTCTGGAGAATCCAACTGTCAAGTTAGGTTAAAACTTAGAATCAACCACAAAGCTCTTTCAAGCCCTTCTGTTGTATACTGACTCACTTGCACCACAAAACATAATTCCACAACCTCTTTCTTTCGTTTTTTATTTTTTTTATTCTTATCCTCTTTTCCTTGAAAATACTGTTATGGGATCTTCACCTTGTTATCAACAATACAAGGTGTATAACCTCTAGTCAGATGATTTAACAACGGTGGTATCACCTACAAAGCACAAACAAGTTAAATGTTTAAGAAGTAAGACATACTTGATCTGCATTTTCATCTGCTGCAAGTACTATTATAGCACATGCTTTTGAAACTAAAACCTATGAATATGAAAAGAAATTAACAAGAAAGATTTGAAGAATATGGTAGGCCCCAGTGTACCTGATTTACATCTGACATCCCCTTCATGGGAAAAGACAATGTGGTTCAGCTTAAAGATTGTTGGAAGAATAACACTTTTTGCAGAAGTGTGTATGCCAAAGGTGCGAAAAAAGGAAAAAGGAAAAAATATTTCAATTTTACCTTTTTCAAGTCAGCAAGTATAAGAGGACTACCACTTCTGCATATAACTAAAGTGCCCATGAAGCTGAACTTAAGTTTTGCTATATCCATCTCCATCTCCTCCTTGTCTCTTTCCGCCAGGACAACCACCACACCACCACTAATGCTCTTGTTTGCTATTGCCAGCTGCTTCAAAAGTGAACCCTGTAGTTGACCAAAACATTATCTTCTTTTGACCTTTGCATAAAGTAATTAAATACCAAGACTTATTACCAATTTGTCACTCCATCCAAGAACAAGTATGTGGTTGCTTTCAATGAATTCACTTTTCCCTTTTCGTAATGAATCTACTTTCTCTAAGATATCATATGAAACAAGCCCTAGCATCATTGCAAATATCAACATCCCTCCTGAACTTATGGAGACTAAAATAATTCTTGATCCAGTGCCAACTATATCTGCATGATTCCCTGAATCTGCCACAAATGTCCAAGAAAGCCAAAGGGCTTCTGCAAGACTACCATCACTACCAGCATAAAGTGCTAAACCACCAAATGCAATGAGAAAGATGGTTGCAAAGAGAAGAGCATGTAGTTTTGCGTAAGGGTAGATAGAGAAGCATACATCCACCATGTATCCAATTCTTTTCTTTAATGGAACCTCTTGTTTGTTGTTATTTGAACGTTTTGAGAGGTTCTTGATTTTAGGAAGATCATCAAGATATTTGTATAATACAAAAGGTGTCCCAAGAGTAAACAGAATAGTGTAGAGAACAAAGTTTCGTCTGTCAGTGTCACTTTCAAGTTTGAAAATCTCCATGATTTCATCATGAGGAATGTATTTATTCAAACAAGTTCTATGAAGATCATAATTATCTTCCTGTATGGAGAATAAACAGGCTTTAACAAAATCATCTGTTTGCAAGAGTACAGAGTCAGAGAACTTGATACCTGAAGCTTTCTAACTTCATTCCTTAATGTTATTGCATAAGATGCAAACACTACACATAAAAGTGCAAGCTACATTAAGAAATAAACATGGCATCATCAGACACTAAACATTAAAATGCGGGATAGATACTCTGAGGGCTCCCTGCATAATAACAACACGACATTACAGACTTATAAACAAGATTCAAGTGATAAGTTCAGTACATTTAACTCACACAGACAAATTTGGATTTTCAATGGGAAATTAGGAAATGGAACACAATTTAATTTTATATACCCGCTCAGATTAGGACTGTATACATATAAATTCTAATAGAGAAGAATAATTCACCAGGTTACGTATCAAGGAACTCCTGATCCTGGTGTTTTTACGAGTAGGAGAAGATGAACTCATGGAAGACGAATAAGTCAAATTAGAAACTGGAGCTTGAGCGAGCACTGGCGGAACGATTCTCTCCGATTTAGAATCTGACCCCGACGCTGGTGAATGTGACATACTCGCACTCGCAGTAGCTGATGGCATTTCGTTTCCCCCTGTGGTAGCCAAACTCTTAGGCATCGAAGCCCTTCGAACCGGAGAAAGAGAAGGAGACAAAACAGGCGATTGTTTCCTCCGATTATAGAAAAAAGCTTTTCTTGGAAAAAGCTTTCCATGTTCAACCTTTAAATGTTTCTAATTTATCCATAATTTTATGATCTATGTATAGCTCTATGGTGTAAACCTTAACTCCGATTATAGAAAAAAGCTTTTCTCGAAAACCTAAAAAGATTAAAATTTAAGAGAGATTGAGAGGGAGAGTTGAATCTGTGAGGTTTGGAGGCAGTGGAAGTGGATGTACGGTGGAGACAAAAGCATGTTAGGAAGGGGAGATATGGGATAACAGAATACAAAAACAATAAGGTCAATTAGAGAGTCGATGCTGGTGGTGGCGATTAGGGCTTCCAAAGGGAAGGGATAGAGAGTGCAGAGGTAGAGGAAGACGGCTGCTTCAAAAGGATTGACAGCCTCATAATTCTATTAGGGTTCATTTCTAGAGGATTGTAGAAGGAGAAGAAGGAGAGGGATGAGATGGAAATACGAGAGTGAGAAAAAATTAGGGTCGGATTTAGGAACCCTAAATCATCTGCTCAAATTGATAACTGGGAGGTAAGAACCCTAAATCCTGAGCTCATTAGGGTCGAATTAAGAGTGTAAGAACTTGTTGGAACTGAGAAATAGGTTTTTGGTGGAGGTGATGTATCGAGGAATTGAGGAAGCTGTGGATGAAGACGAATGCCCTAATTCGATGAGGCGGGGAATTTTTGGGATGAATAGGCGGGGGGTTAATTTTTTGGATTTCATTTTTCCCCCTAAAAAACACGTGTTTCCTTAAAAAAAATATAAAGCTACACTGTTACACGACGCACATTTTTTGATAGGTGCCCTCCGTATGTTTTTTCTAACATTATTTTTAGGGCACGCAAAAATACAGGTCCTCTCTCCTTCAAATTTTGGAAAACTAACATTAATTTTTGGGGCACGCACAAATGCACGTCCTCAATCACTATACGTACACGACATGTTTGTTGGTCAACACGGCGTGTTGGCCTGATTTTTTCCGATTCGAAGTTGATGGAGAAACATGGCGTATTAAAGGACAAAAAGGTGTGTTGGGTCAACTTGGATTGTTGATCTTGACTTTTGACTTTTGTCTTTGACCAAGTATATCCTAAAGGGTAGGTGAGGTAATCTGAATTCTATCTAAGAAAATTATGAGCTTAGGATAAGGCCCATATGGGGTTGGGCCAAATTTGGAAAATCGGGCCATTTGTAGGCCTTTATGGATCTTTTGGATTTGGGCCTCAGTTTCGTTTCATGTTGGGTCATAGGTAAAATGGTAATTTTTCCCCAAGTATGGATGGTAGGCCTTATATTGGAACCCAATTGCTAATTCGGTGTTATTTTTATCTGATAGCTCGGAGGCGTCGTTAGGGCATCAGCTAGGGATTTTTTCAAGTAAGCTTCTGCATTCGAGGTGAGTTTTCCTCACCGTACTTGAGGGTCGAAGGCACAAATTCCGGCCCATTGGATTGATTTTCCGTTTATGCATGTTGTTGTTATGATATGTTAGATTGGTATCCTGGTAGATAGGATGTTGCTATGTTGTTATGATATGTTAGATAGGTATCCTGGTAGATACGATGTTGCTATGCTTGGTGATATGTAAGATCTACCTATTTGTCTGTAGCCTGGTTATATGTTTATGTGTAATGTGTATGTCGACATGTTATGTGTGGTTGGGTTGAGGCAGTTCTGCTTTGTGCTGAAGGCCAACAGACCCAGGGCGTCCCGGATAGACTGAAGGCCAGTGAGGCGTACCAGTCAGGCTGAAGGCCTGGAGAACGTTCCAGATAGGCTAAAGGCCCGAGGTGGCGTATCAGTCATGTGGTAAATTCTGTGAGCGTACTTGATAGACTGTAGACCCGTGGGGCGTTCCAGTTAGACTGAAGATTTTGGATGCATGTTGTTTGTGTATATGTTATTGTTGTTAGTGGTAATTTGTGGGTAGTCACTAAGCTTCATGCTTACAGTTTTGGTTTATGGTTTGAAGTACTTCAGTGAACCATAGCAAGGTGAAGGCGTGACTGTACACATCCTCATGTCTTTGGAACTTATGATTTCTGAGAACTCTGATACTGAGAATGTTTTGAAAACTATGTTATAAACGATTTCGATGTTAAATAATATTTTAGGATCGACGTTTTTGTAAATACCTCTTTAGTGAGTGGGTTGTTTTGAAAGGTTAAAATTTATTGAAAGTTTTGGGGATGTTACAAGTTGGTATTAGAGCCTTGGTTTGAGTGAATTGGAGGAACACTCATGTGAATCCAGTCTCAAACTAAGGAAAAAGATTTTTCAAACAATTTTCAAATGGTTTTCAAAATAATCAAGGAGGATACGATGTGTACGATCAGCTGGAGCCAGTAACTAGACCCCAAATTAAGAAGTAGTTATTTGGTATTATGTTATGCTACAATTAGAACAACATGCTAGTGATAGGATAGGGATCCTCGGGAATCTTATGATAGAGTTTCCTGATATTTGATGCATTATCTCTTGTAGAGTACCATATTGATTGTTGTATGACTCTTTCGTGTGTGAACTAACTATCAAGTGAATATGCAACGCCACATACTACATAGGTTAAATAGTCTTAGGGTGGGGGATTTGGTCCTGTTGTGCAGCTTTTGTCTGAGTCCAACCGTTTTAGGATTGAGTCCTTTAGCCTAAGATTGTTTCAGTTGTGTAGTATGTGATAATGTTCACGCGATAGTTATTTGGCACCCATAGAGGGTCGTGTGGTAGTTGGTGGTAGGATGAGTTATATGGGGTCAGCCGGCCAGTTATTTTATGTTTCGTCTTCCTCTAGGAAGTGTGGATAGAGTGTATGTTTATGCTAGTAAGTTGATATGATTTAGCATCTAGGAAATATTTTTAGTGTGGTTGTTTAACGGTTGAGCGGGTATTGGGAGTATTATCATGAGTAGGTCTTAGAGGACCCGAGATGATCCGTGAGGAAAGTATGGATAGGTGTGGAAGGTAGTATTGGGCCCGTACTACTGAATGCATAGGATCCATACTCGAATCGAGGAGAGTTTTGGGGATTCTAAACACCGGTAGGGAGAGATTAGCATGGTTGGATACCATGATCCATGGCATTAGCTCAGTATCTGTCGATCTTGGCCGTGGTTGCTCGGGCATGAGGTTGGGTCTAGTAATGGCTCGGCCCCAGCAGTGATATTGGTTCGGATTGATTGGTGTATACATTGTTAATCTTGTTAGCTTTGAGGTCTCTAGGGTTCTGCTCAAGACCATGCATTTGAGTTGAGGGGCTCATGGATGGATCGACTGTTATGATCGGGTTGGGGATTGCAGTTGAAGTAGAGTGGTTTATTATTGGTTGGTATACTGCAATCTATTGTGGGGACCTTGCCCATTCAGTTTCCGAGTTCATGGAAGAAGTGAGTAGGCTTGTGACCATCAAGGTTAGGAGATAATCCCAACTTGGGGTCAGTTGATCATGGTGTTTGGAGACAGGATTCCAACACAGTAGAGTGTAGATGGTGGATGTGTTATGAATGCTTTGTGATGTGATTAAGGGTCTGTGTTTTTGGGTTATATTAAGACGAGCACCAATGTGGCGGTTGGTGTTGGGTTTTTGTATACTACAACATCCTATGGTGCACATACAATGCTAAATGCTTTGGATCTATGTTTTCTCTAATTATACATGCAATATTGTTTCCAAAGCATTAAGCCTACAACTAGCATAAAATGGACATAAACAACATAAGAATGAGTTATAGGATTACCTATTAATGTAGTTTATTGTGTTTTACCTTTAAGAACTTAGCACCCCAAGTGTGATGCCTCAAACGATTCATAACACACCTAGGATGAAGGAGACCTTGAGAGAGATGTTGTTAGCTCCAAAATCGGCTCTAATGAAGTCCAACAACTCTAGTCTCCGATTTTGAGTGCTAAGGGAGTCCTTTTATCGTGTAGCAAAGTCTAAGGTTACATCCATGCAAACCCTAATACCCATGACCTTTCATACTACTTAGGCTCCATGGGTTAAACCTCCATGGACTATCTACGTACTGCCGTATTGGTTTTGCCCATCCTAAATAACAATTGGCCCATACTATAAGAATCATTGATTTACCAAATGAATCCTCATATATTTAATTAGTCTCTTTTGATCACATAATTAATTCCAAATTAATTGTTGATCAATACTAATTAAACAATATGATTTCATATTAATATATTAGAACTTATAATATATTAATACATCATAAGTAACCTCTTACTCAAGTATCCATCCTATCAAATTGTCCTAGTGATATGCAACCCAAAATGGACCATGCTACTCTCGGGTCAAGTACATACCAATTATAGTTACGGGCTTAGACACCTAATCCAACAGTCTCCCACTTGGATAAGTCTAATAAATATTATTCCAAGTACGACTCCAAAATCCCGACTAGCAATCGTAGCTCTTAAAAGTTGATGTCGAACTCTAACCTAGTCAATGACGCATCCATTAGATAAGAGATCACATATTCCTCCATTTTAGATATCACATGGACATGAGACATTGATTATAATCATTCTCTCTGTCCATCTGTTGTTTCCCGATTTCTGATTTATGAAGACCGACTAATTGAACAAATCAAATCAGTCTAGGCTTGGCCAAGCACTTAGGGTTTTCATCACTAAATCATCGAGGGGCCCACAGATATTGCTTTTATCCCACTTTGGGTAAAAGAATGGATAAACTTTGACTCAAATGCTTGCTTGTACTTACTCATCAAATTATACACAACAATATGTTTTATAACACCAAGTTGCTAGTGTGTTTACATATGTCAATGTGCAACCAACTTGGAAACTACAACTCACATGTCTTGTTTTTAAGAAATAAGATATTATCGTCTCACAATCACTCGTGATAAAATCCATGAAGTGATTCAAATGAGCATGGGTTTAATCCAATACTCGAATCTTATTCTAGAAGTACTCATGAACACTGCAACAAACTTGTGCTATGTCTAAATGCCTTTAGACAATCTACAGACCTATTCATGACAGTCTAGCTTCAATACCTACTTCCAAAGTATGATCGACTATGGATAGTTTGAATAACCTAGTTATTCGTGAAGTCAAAACATGCAAAGTGAAACACAATAATAATCGAATCCAATATCGTCTCAAAACTTTTGAATATAAATAAAACACCTTTTACTTAGTCACCATATTGATTACACATTATTCATTGTATAATGTTTCGATTGATCAACTTAATACTTAAATTAAATTAATAGTCATCCCAGGCTCCAAGCATGCACACTATGTTTTACCTATGGTCTTTACTTTGTGAAATATATCAATTGTATACATTTCCAATGACACCCATTTCACAATTCCAAATCCTTATCGTAAATGTAAGAATACCAAATTCTTGCAATTTACTATAATCTGTCAGATTCTAAACTTATATGCAATGATCCTCTTGTAATGACTATGCACAAGAGTTATAGAGACTTGGCAACAGACATTACAAAGTATTCCAATGGTGAGTAATTCCATGGAAATGAAGTCTCATATTCAAAGTACATTCCTTTGAACATCCTTCTTACATTTAGGTTTTCTAATCTTACATAGATTTAATTATTAACTTCCACTTCTGGTAACATTTCTGTATTCCCTTTTTGACTATCACTTCTGAACAAGAGTTATCTCTTCTCAGAGTATGTCAATATGGTCCTTCCAAAGTTTACAATATAGTTCCAACTGTCCATAAGCAACCAATCTTTGGTAAACCTCAGATTGTCCTCGAAAATTGCTTAACCATTTTAGTAACATCTCGTTCTAGTCCTTTTTCCCTCTTAATGCCCTAGGCATATGGAAAATTAGAACAGATTAATATTTTAACATATGTAATCGATCCTATACCCGAAGCATATGAGATATGATACATAATGTTTCACATAAAGACATGATACTTTACCAGTCTCTTGCTATAATATTTCCATATATAGAATTTTTTATGTCTAGTCTTTTCAACATAACATTCATATATATCCTTTACTAAATTTGATTAAAAATCTCAATCTAAGCTTTTACAATTGAAATGAAGTATGAATTCCTCTCCCTTAATTATAGCAAAACAACTTTTCAAACCCTGCAACTTTGCGATTTGAAACTTTTTGTATTCTGAAATTAACATTGCTAAGTCGCAACACCTAACGTAATAATTGTGCTCCCACTAGCTTAATAATTACCTTCTTACGCGCATAAAACTTATTCTCCCACTAGCTTTTACATGTACCCAGAAATAAGTTGGACTTCGAGAAATCAATACTTGTTGACTTTCTTACCAAAGTTTAGATTTCTGATACGAGATGCTTCGATAAGACTTTATCTAGGCTTCTCAAACTCATACGCCTTTCCTTAGATTGCTCACATGTGTGTCGAAATTTTTTTATAACTTACATCAATAAGTCTCAAATGTTTAGACCTTTTTCCATTTCTCACAACTCGAACTATGAAGAGGGATGCCATAATCATAACCGAATTTGAGAATGCAAATATCACAATTTCAATCTCCTTAAAATGTACTTAGTGAAAGCGTTTCCTCATAATCATTTTCATGAATTGGAGACAAACCTTATGACACTTAGATTTTATTGTGTATGTGTTCCTATCAATGTGAATTTGTCAAAACCATGACCACAAGACAAGGTTAGTGACAAATCCAAACTAATACGAATTGAACTTGTTCAATCTTAATTTCTTGCCACCCGGTAGTACGAGGGCCTACCATTGCTTCTAGGTTGTTATGCAAATAATTGATCACTCATATAACTCACATGCATAGTCAAATTTAACTCAAATAGGTACAGAAACAAGAATATGTCAACATGATAGGTTAAACACCTCAAGTCGTGGGCTAGTGATTAACAATAAGTTTACTCTTGATTAGTTCTTGAAACTTTTCAAGATCTTTAAGACTCCTACAAACATTTGACATATTAGTTTCTCTTTTTCAAGAACATTCATTGACATACAAATATTCAAGAGTTAGTGCAGTTTCTTATCAAGACAAACACTTCTGACAATCGGTCTTAGTTGATCTTTGTTTTTATCTAAAACATCACAACTTACCAATTTCAAATGTACAAGAGTAAGTACATTTTACTCTACATTTGATAAGTGTTATAAACATTTCTTAAGATCATGTCACTCAAGGCACAATTGTCACACCCCCGGACCAGAACCGCAGAAATGTCCGGAGGCGGGTGACGTCATCGTGCAGTATCATAACAATTTCATATAAATGAAACGTAGCAAATCCAAGCATCATACATCAATAGAAAAAGCATACACTGTTTTACATCTTGTTTATATTCTTGAATTACACAAAATAGACAATATTGAGTAAATCCCAAACTACATCAAACTGATATTGAATCCGCATTCCATTAACACGTTGATTAATTTCCTGAGAATACAAGTCGTTTGAAAAGCGTCAACATAAAATATGTTGGTGAGTTCATAAGCATTTTGTATAAAATCTATGATAGTTGGAAAATCAAAAAAATCCAATATTTTCTTATCATAGTAATTGTGAGTCTTGTTTCTAATCATGTGTAGTTGCTTGTGTGTTATAGTTTATCATTTTTGAAAGTCGTATAAATTTCGTTTTCCCCAAAAAATCCTATATTTTCTGATGTGTTAAATAGTAGTCTTAAAACCCTAGGACTTGTGTGGAAAAATCTTTATTTAACGTATCCAAACAATAGTTGCTTACAATCGAGTGGTGTACTAGCATAAAGTTCTATATATTAAGTGTTATATTCTTAGTGAGTCGTTATAACCATACTAATATGACGTAGGCCTGTGTTGACGTTTCTCAGGCGCCCAACTCGTTTAAAGACATCTGTCACCCTAGACTGGCCGGTCTAGCTGTAGCGAACAACGAATGTGCGGGGTATCATCCCTGTATAGATCTATACACAAATTCCCGCTCTCCATCCAGGAGACTCTAGTTATAACACTTACAGGACTTTAAGCGTACACTATATTATATATATATATATATATATATATATATATATATACGTACTGTGGAGATTCCTAGCTCTGACTAGAATACTAACAGGTATTTGTAAAAAAAATCTTGTTATCCGTTTATTTATCTCAAAAATAACATTGGTGTACTCATTGACGAAATACTTCATTTTTGTTTATAGAAAATATTCCTTTTTAAATCGGGCTTGTCATAATAATCCAATATTCTTGTTGATGGCAAAATGATCCTTTGTTTTATATTTTATCAAATAAGACTCATACTTGTCAAAATTAGCGCAAAGCCATGTGGGTTGTTGGAAGTAGTACAGTTCTTGTTTCTTGGAATATTTCGTGAAATATGATTTAAACTCTTGATACTTGCTCAAGATTTCTAGTACAAGGAGTTTTCATGTGTTTAGAACATATAACATAGCATTCAAGCATAACATGTAACTAAATCAAGGTTTGTAATAAAATTTTGACTTGTACTCTCCCCCAAAACAATGAAAACTCAAAAATAGGAGTATGAAGCTCACCTTGAGTTGGTTGGAGTGATGGAGTGAAGATCTCAAGCCTAGACTCTTGGATGAGTTGAGGAACTTCCTTGAAAGGAATGTTGTCTTAAAACTCTAAAAAGAACTTGAGAACTTTAGCCTTTAGCAAGATCCTTGTTATTGCTCTTGAGAGGAGTATTAGTGAGAGTATGAGAGAAATGAGAGAAATGGTGAAGCTCAAATCTCTCTTACTGTCATTGTTTTTAAGGGGCAAATGAAAAAAGGGGGAAAAGCATACATGGAAATCTGAATGGTCAAGCATTGTTAATTGGCGGGTGATGCATGGGTTATTGTGAATTGCACGGGAAATGGAAGATTACATCACATCATAAAGTCAAACCCTATTATCCCATTCTTATTTTCATCATGACCTACAGTTGACATCTTTGCATATCTTAAGTATTATTTTATGTAAATAAGTTTTAAATATTCAAATTTGGCATAAAATAGGGGTTTAGGGGGTTTAAGTTATGAAAAATACGAGTTTGGTGAGATTCTCGACGTCAAAATACCTAAAAATGAAGCAAAGTTCCGAAATAGACAAAAATTCGGAGTGTAGTCCGGAATCTGCGACGGTCTAAAGTGCTTAAGGAGGTTTCCGGAACCATTTAGCAAAATCTGGAGTCATTTACTCAATTCCGGGGCATGCTCTCGGATCCGAAGTTAGATGCGATGTCTATAGGTCCGGGCCGGTTGTGTGAAGCCGACTAGCAATTCTGAAGCGAGGTGAGGTCTTCCGAAGAAGAACCGAAGGATCCGAACGAGGATGATTTTGGAGCGAAACCTTCCGGAGTGAAGGTGTTGCGAAGTGAGCAAGGGTATTTCGGAATCCATCAGAAGCTCCAAAGCAGGGAGGGGTTCCGGCCCAAGAGGGTTCCAGACCAAGAGGGTTCCAGACTAAGAGGGTTTCGGACCAAGAGGGTCCTTTTGGGTTTTCTCCTTCGGTTTTGAGCCGTTTTCGACTAAGGAAGATATATAGAGAGATTTGAGAGAGATTTGGGATCCAGTGGGAGAGATTGAGAGATACTTTGTCGGGGGGGGGGGGGGGGGGCTTTATTAGTGCTTTTTTTCGTAGTGCAAGGGTCGTAGACTTCGTTCCACATTATTTTTAGTGTTACACCCCCGAAAGGCACGTAATAGTGTTTTATAGAGTCGTTACATCCCTCAACCTGATTAGGGTTTAGAATTTTTGAACATTTGAAACTTTCAAGTGATAATTTGCATTAAGATTTGGAGTCGTACATTAGTAAACATAGAGTAATCCCTAACATATAAGCATTAGTTGATTTGACCAGTTTGACCCATTGACTTTGACTTAGCTTTGACTTGACCAAAAGTTGTCGGTTGTCACAACAATCTTGGAGTGCAACTCTAGGACTTGATTTTGAAACGAAGTAAGATTCATTAATTTGATTTAACCATTACTACAATTCACGGTTCCTCTTCTTAATCATACAAATGCACTAAGATGTATTATAGAGGATCAATTGTGATATGGTTTCACAATTACTAAGGTAATCATAAAACACGATACTCAAGTACTCTCCCTTCTTTTCATATTGGAGAAACGTTTATCTTTATGCCTAATTTGATTCTTCTCATTCATTCTGCTATACATTGAAATTTTTTTAATGATTCAGATTTACACTTAATCTTGTAAGTATAACCATTTTTACTAAAATTTTAGTAAATCATGACGAATAGTCTTATCGGTCTTTGTGGTGGACCTGACCGGCGCACAACCAAGTGTACCCGATCCCCTCGTCCTTCACTTGACTTACATATACATGTGAATAAGGAATCAGTCTAAATTTCCTAAAGACAAAGGTTCTCATCCATCACACAATACAAGTTGCACGATCCCAAGTTTATGGACAATTGAAACTTGGGTGATAATAATCTTTCATTATTTGGTAAATTTTGACACTACCACAAACGAAAGAATCAAATCCATTTTCCAATATTGCTATCAATGGAAACATATAAGCAACAATTTTTCACAAATGCCATTGTAAGGAAATTTAAAATAAGATAAAATTCAAAATTTTTCTTTATTTATAATAGTGCAGAAAACTTGTCCTTTTAATGCAAATACAAACGAAAACTATGTTGTTATATATTCCTAAGCAATCTACCATAACTCTTAACCAGGAGCTCAAAATTCTGATCATTGATTCATGCAATCGAAATCCATCTCTTCGCGATTAGAATCAGCTTACTCTTCCTTTAAGCTACCTTTCTTTTCTTTGATCCTTCAAAACATCAAAATGTAATTATATTACATCTTGTATTAAGAATCTGCAAATAGGAACTTAATAGAGTTAGACATCAGACTTACCTGAAGTAGAGTCAAATATTTTGACTTTACCATCCTTAGATCTTTCAGGTATATATGGCAGCGTCGCAACCAATTCCCCTTCGGGTGTATGTTGCTAAGCTCAGAGGGCAGCTATAGTTTATAGGCCACCAGACCGATCCTGTCGAGGATATCGAATGGTCCAATGTATCGTGGGTTTAGCTTGTCTCGCTTTCCGAATCGTATAACTAATTTCCAATGAGAGAATTTTAGTAGCAGATGGTCTCCTACTTGGAACTCCAACAACTTTCGTCTCTTGTCTGCGTAGCTCTTCTGTCTATCCTAGGACGCTTGGAGTTGTGACCTGATTTGGACGATTTTCTTGGTTATTTCTCGGATGATCTCAGATCCTGTAAGGGTGTTACCCGGTAATTGCCCTCTTGCCAGCTAGGTGTCACCCACCTCGGCCCAACAAAGGGGCGATCTGCACTTACGACCATACAAGGCCTCGAAGGGGGCGACTCCTATGCTCGTGTAGTACCTGTTGTTATATGAAAACTCAACTAGGGACAGATGAGTATCCCAAGCTTTGCCAAAATCTATTACGCATGCTCGGAGCATGTCTTCTAGAGTCTGAATAGTTCACTCACTTTGGCCATCAGTCTGAGGGTGGTAGGCAGTGCTCATATCCAGTCGGGTTCCCAAGGCTTTCTGGAGCGACTGCCAAAAACGAGAAGTGAATCTACTATCCCGATTTGAAATGATTGATATGGGGACTCCATGCAGTCTCAAAATCTTTTTCAGGTATATTCACGTTAGCCTTTCCATCTTGTACGTCTCTTTTATTGGCAGGAAATGGGCAGATTTTGTTAATCGGTCCATGATCACCCGAATAGCATCCAAACCATCTTCTGGCTTAGGTAATTTGGTTATAAAATCAATTTTGATCCTTTCCCATTTCCACTCGGGTATTTCGGGTTGTTGAAATAGACCCGAGGGCTTCTGATACTTCACTTTAACTTTGGAACAAGTGAGACACTTGCCTACGTAAGTGCCAATTTCCGCTTTCATATTCGGCCACCAATAATGTTGTTTGATATCCAAATACATCTTGTCAGAACCCGGATGGATAGAGTACCTTGTTTTGTGAGCCTCATTCATTATCACGTCCTGGAATCCACCAAACCTTAGCGTCCAGATTTGGTCAGTAAGATAATAGGCCCCGTCTTCCTTGACTGTCAGATTCTTTTCCATTCTGCGTAACGCCTCATTGGCAAGGTTCTCTGGCTTCAAGGCCTCTTGCTGAGACTCTTTGATTTGTGAGGACAGATGGGAATAGACGGTCATTGTTAATGTCTTTACTCGGCAACCTGAGTACTCCTTTCGGCTTAAGGCATCAACTACCACATTTGCGTTGCCTGGGTGGTACTTGACTTCGCACTCGTAGTCGTTTAACAGTTCGACCCATCTTCGTTGTCTCATGTTCAATTCTTTTTGATTCAGAATGTGCTGGAGGCTCTTGTGGTTTGTGAAAATGGTGTACCTTTTACCATATAGGTAATGCCTCCAAATCTTTAAAGCAAAGACCACAACTCCCAACTTGAGATCGTGAGTGGTGTAGTTTACTTCATGGGTCTTTGGTTGCCTTGATGTGTAGGCTATCACCTTTCCGCGTTGCATACGCACACAGCCTAACCCTTGATTTGAAGCATCGCAGTATACTATGAAGTCCTCCGTTCCTTCTGGCAAGGACAACACTGGAGCACTGCAGATGGATTGTTTCAGGGTTTGGAAGGTAGTTTCTTGTTTTCCATTCCAATGGAAATGTACACCCTTCTAGGTGAGAGTGGTGAGAGGCTTGGCGATTTTGGAAAAGTTCTGGATGAATCTTCGGTGATACCCAGCGAGGCCTAGAAACTGTCAGATATCGGTTGGGGTTCTTGGGGTTGCCCAACTTTTAATAGCTTTGATCTTGGTAGGTTCCACATGTATTCCTTCTTCACTAACTACATGTCCCAAGAATTCAAATCTACGAATCCAGAACTCACATTTGGCGAACTTTGCGTAGAGCTTCTCTGCTCTTAACGTTTCCAAAATCTGTCGTAAATGCTGGCTGTGCTCTTCCTAATTCTTAGAGTAAACAAGTATATCATTGATGAAAACAATTACGAAGTCATTGAGAAACGGCCGACAGACCCTGTTCATCAGGTCCATGAAAGCCACGGGTGCATTTGTGAGCCCAAAAGGCATGACCACGTATTCGAAATGCCCATAACGGGTTCGAAAGGCAGTCTTTGGAACATCCTCCTCTTGGACCCTTAGTTGGTGGTATCCAAACCTTAGATCTATCTTGGAGAAGTAACTGGCTCCTTGGAGCAAGTCGAATAGATCATCCATTCGAGGGAGTGGGTATCGATTCTTAACGGTAAGCTTGTTTAACTCTCGATAATCAATACACATTCTGAAAGATCCGTCTTTCTTTTTGACAAACAGGACTGGAGCTTCCCAAGGTGAAAAGCTCGGCCTGATGAATCCTTTGTTGAGAAGTTTGCTCAGTTGGCTAGATAACTCTTGCATCTCGGCAGGGGCCAATCTGTAGGGTGATTTTGCGATTGGGGTGGCTCCAGGTTCAAAATCAATTCAGAACTCGACCTAACACTTGGGCAGTATTCCTGGTAATTCCTCAAGAAATACGTCAGGAAATTCATGTACTTCTGGAATATCTTTAATGTTTTTCTCCTCCTTTGTTTTATCCACGACATGGGCAAGAAAGGCGTGATTCTTCTTATGCAAGCACTTTTGTGCTTGGATGCAAGAAATGAGTCGGAGGTTTGAGTCGGGTTTATTTCCATAAACGATTAGGTTTTCATCGTTAGGTAGGTGAAGGAGAATGGCCTTCTCGTGGCACATAATTTCATAATGGTGGGGGCTTAACCAATCCATGCCAACAACCACATCAAAGCTCCTAATATTAACAGGCATCAAATTGATTGGGAATGAGTGATTATTTAATGTTAGTGTGCACACTACGTAGATATCATTGGTTGATTCTGTTTTACCGTTGGCCATTTCGACCGTAAAAGTTTTGTTCAATTTGTGAGGTTTTTTACTGAGTAGGTGTTTGAATCTGTGACTTATGAAGCTTCGCTCAGCACCACTATCAAATAAAACGCATGCATAAGAGTTGTTAAGGGGAAACGTACCAGTCACCACGGTTGGATCTTGCATCGATTCTCCTTGCCCGATGGTTAGAACTCTTCCTGCATTTCGATTGTTATTCTTGGGGTAGTTGCGTTTAAAATGATCGGTTTCTCCGCATCCATAACTTGCACGGCTAGCTCCGACGTTGTTTTCGTTAGGCTGCTTGTTTTGTTTTGGAGGCATCCTGCAATACCGGACAATAGTGTGTACCTTTCGATTGCATTGGATGTCCTTGCATGCCCTATACTGGTGGTAGTTACACTTGTGATTGGAACCCACGTATGACTATGTTGGCGCTATTGTGGTTGAGGCTGGGGTGGTTGGGGTTGGTGCAGCTGAAGAGGTAGCAGAATGGACTACTGCTGTCTGTGGTTTCTTGGATGGCCCTGAATTTTTTCTCCCTTTATACTTGTTCTCCCATTTCTTCTTGTTCCCTCCTTCTTCTTTGCTTCCTCCCTCGGTTGCTTTGGTACTTTTCTTGTCGTTGTGATCATAAAGCTTCTTGGCTAGGCGCTTTGCACTGTCATAGGTCTCGGGTTTTGATGCAATCACATTACCTTGAATGGGAGGCATCAATCGCCAGATGAATCGTTCGACCTTCTTTCCCTCGGATGTAATCATACCATGACATAGAAGGGCTAGCTCGCTAAACCTTGAGATGTATGCATCGATGTCTGAGTTCTGCACTGTAAGGTTCCGTAGTTCTTGCTTGAGTTTTTGTACCTCCCCTCGGGGGTAGTACTCAGCGATTAGCATCTCCTTGAGTTCTTCCCAGGACATGGCGTTTGCAACGGGGAGTGTCATGGCCTCGATGTGACCATTCCACCATAACAATGCTTGGTCGATAAACGTGCAGGCCGCAAATTTCACATTACTCCCTTCCGAATATTCGCATATTTCAAATACAGATTAAACTTTTTCGATCCATCGTTTCAAGGTGATGACTCCTCCAGTCCCATTGAAAGTTCGGGGTCTTGCATTGGAAAAGTCCTTGTACGTATAGAATTTTACTGGCCCTTGATTCATCCCTTGGAGGGAGCTTCCTATTCCTTGGCCATTTCCACCACCATTATTTCCATTTTGAATGTGGGCTAGAGCTGCAGTCACTGCTGCTGAGACTGCCGCTTGGAAGGCTGCAGAGTTCGTCTTTGGCGGGGGTGGCGATGGTGATGTTATGTTATTATTCTTACGAATCGGTCTCCTCGGCATCTTTCTGTCATGGATCAGAAGTTCAATGAGTATCCCATGTATTTTGTTTCAGTAGTTCTTAATTATAAAATACTGTCGGTTCTTTTGTTGTCCATAAGCTAGTGTGTACATAAAGTCAACATGTAATAATAGTGATAGAGCACATAACATGTAACACATCATGAGAAAAGAAACATATATCCGTTTTTCATTGATAATAATTTCTTAAGTACATGAAAATTTTCCTTCAGACAGCATACAACACGTAAAGTAAAATAAAATTTGACAAAGTAACGACTCCATGAGTAGTGTAGTCACTTAATCATGTCGTCGACAGTACATAGAGTAATGCATAAAGGAAAGTCATAACGGTGGCAAATAAAGGGACACTAGTCACGACGAGTAGGGTCTGGTGGTGCTGACGACGAGGTAGAAGCGCCCTAAAGTCTAGCCAGGTGGTGTTCGGCGGCCCGAAGTCGGGCTTCCAACTCTGCTTGACACGCCTAGTAGTCCCTGACTACCTCCTGCGTCATCCTCTCCGCACACTCAACCGCAGCCCTCATGGCCACCATATGGCCGGTGCTTTCCTATGTCTGTTCGCTAATGTCCCGCGTCCTTCTCACCATCATAGGCAGGGCTTGGTCCACAGGTCCACCGTGACTTAAGTTGTAGTAGTCTTGGTTCATCCCGAATATCGTACCCCTTGTTGACGACTCCATCTCCAAATATCGTACGCCCATGGTGGCATAGGTCTATTGGGACCCATCTTGTACGGCGAACCCTTTCCATATAGGGAAGATTGATAAGTTCGAACTCCACGTCCGAGTCCTCTGCGCCACTGCTGTCCTCTTCCTCGTCCGAGTCAGCTACCGGTTCTGCCGGTCCTCCCATCGACTCCTCTTCTTCGGTCTCTTCCTCTGACCCCTCCTCCTCGGGCTCCTCCTTAAGGTCTTCCTCTGGCTCTAACCACCCGCCATTCCCCTGGTTGGGGAAATAGGGATCTCCGGGATGATGAAATCCAGCCATAGTGTCTGCACGAGAGGTGAGAAATGTGTAAAGAGAGTATGTGTAAACAGGTTCCAAAATACTCCTATAGTATTTTAGCTGTTTGGGTTTGGCTCTTAACACTTTTAGATAATGAGTTGGAAATTTTTAGACTTGTGGCAAAACTACTACCGCTCCCAAACAAATTTTGGTCATATCTCAAATAAATATAGTTGATCAAGCTATATTTATCCCATATATGATTACATAACTGCTCGGGTTTGACTGTAGTGTTCAACCTTTTAATTATTTTGTTTTGTTTTTGTTATGATACAGTCCTAGCACGTATGTATTTTTTTTTATTCAGAGTGTTTTAGTCCCATTGTATTTATAGTTGTACATCTTGTAAGGCTAGATATACTATTTCATTATAAACAATGCTCTGATACCAATCTGTCACACCCCCGAACCAGAACGGTGGAAACGTCCGGAGGTGGGTGACGTCATCGTGCAGTATCATAACAATTGTATATAAATGAAACATAGCAAATCCAAACATCATACCTCAATATAACAAACATACATTGTCTTACATCTTGTTTATATTCTTGAATTACACAAAATAGACAATATTGAGTAAATCTCAAACTACATCAAAATGATCTTGAATGCACATTCCATTAACATGTTTATTGATTTCTTGAGAATACAAGTCATTTGAAAAGCGTCAACATAAAATATGTTGGTGATTTCATAAGCATTTTGTATAAAATCTGTGATAGTTGGAAAATCAAAAAAATCCAATATGTTCTTATCATAGTAATTGTGAGTATTGTTTCTAATCATGAGTAGTTGCTTGTGTGTTATAGTTTATTGTTTTTGAAAGTCGTATAAATTTCATTTTCCCCAAAAAAATCCTATATTTTCTGATGTATTAAATAGTAGTCTTAAAACCCTAGGACTTGTGTGGAAAAAGCTTTGTTTAACGTATCCAAACAATAGTTGATCACAATCGAGTGGTGTACTAGCATAAAGTTCTAAATATTAACTGTTATATTCTTATTTATTCGTTATAACCATACTAATATGACGGAGGCCTGTGTTAACGTTTCTCAGGCGCTCGACTCATTTAAAGACATCTGTCACCCTAGACTGGACGGTCTAGCTGTAGCGAACAACGAATGTGCGGGGTATTATCCCCGTATAGATCTATACACAAATTTCCGCTCTTCATCCAGGAGACTCTGGTTAAAACACTTACAGGACTTTAAGCGTACACTATTATATATATATATATATATATATATATATATATATATATATATATATATATATATTCTACTGTGGAGATTCCTCTGACTAGAATACTAACAGGTGTTTGTACAAAAATCTTGTAATCCGTTTATTTATCTCAAAAATAACATTGGTGTACTCATTGACAAAATACTTCATTTTCATATAGAAAATATTCCTTTTTAAATCGGGCTTGTCAAAATAATCCAATATTCTTGATGTTGGCAAAATGGTCCTTTGATTTACATTTTATCAAATAAGACTCATACTTGTCAAAAGTAGCGCAAAGACATGTGATTTGTTGGAATTAGTACATTTCCTCCAAAATGGTTGTTTAAGAATTTTTGACGTAAATACTTATGATTTTTGGTTATAAAAATTTGTATCTTATATTTTCTAACATACTAGTTCTTGTTTCTTGGCATATTTCGTGAAATATGATTTAAACTCTTAAGACTTGCTCAAGATTTCGAGTTCTTAGAGTTTTCATGTCTTTAGAACATATAACTTAGCATACAGGCATAACATGTAACTAAATCTAGGTTTTTTGACTTGTACTCTCCCCCAAAACAATGATAACTCAAAAATAGGGGTATGAAGCTTACCTTGAGTTGGTTGATGAGTTGGTTAGAGTGATGGAGTGAAGATCTCAAGCCTAGACTCTTGTGTGAGTTGAGGAACTTCCTTGAAAGGAATGTTGTCTTAAAACTCTAAGAAGAACTTGAGAACTTTATCCTTTAGCAAGATCCTTGTTATTGCTCTTGAGAGGAGTATTAGTGAGAGTATGAGAGAAATGGTGAAGCTTAATCTCTCTTACTGTCATTTGTTTTAAGGGGTAAAAGAAAAAAGGGGGAAAGTGTGCATGGAAATTTGAAGGTTCAAACATTGTTAATTGGTGGGTGATGCATGGGTTACTGTGAATTGCATGGGAAATGGAAGATTACATCACATCATAAAGTCAAACCCTATTATCCCTATCTTATTTTCATCATGACCTACAATTGATATCTTTACATATCTTAAGTGTTATTTTATGTAAATAAGTTTTAAATATTCAAATTTGGCATAAAATAGGGGTTTAGGGGGTTTAAGTTATGAAAAATACGAGTTTGGTGAGATTTTCGACGTCAAAATACCTAAAAATGAAGCAAAGTTCCGAAATAGACAAAAATACGGAGTGTAGTCCTGAATCTGCGAGGGTCTAAAGTTCTTAGGGAGGTTTCCGAAGCCATTTAGCAAAATCCGGAGTCATTCACTCAATTTCGGAGCATTTTCTCGGATCCGGAGTCAGATGCGAAGTCCGCAGGTCCGGTCCGGAAGTGCAAAGCTGACTAGAAATTCCGAAGCGAGGCGAGGTCTTCCGAAGAAAAACCGAAGAATCCGAACGAGAGTGATTCCGGAGCGAAACCTTCAGGAGTGAAGGTGTTCCGAAGTGAGGAAGGTTATTCCGGAATCCATCAGAAGCTCCGAAGCAGGGAGGTGTTCCGGCCCAAGAGGGTTCCAGACCAAAAGGGTCGTTTTGGGTTTTCTCCTTTGGTTTTGAGCCGTTTTCGACTAAGGAAGATACATAGAGAGATTTGAGATACATGGAGAGATTTGGGATACAGTGGGTGAGATTGAGAGAGACTTTGTCAGGGGCCTTTATTAGTGTTTTTCTTCGTAGTACAAGGGTCGTAGACTTCATTACACCTTATTTTGAGTGTTATACACCCCTGAAAGGCACGTAATAGTGTTTTATAGAATCGTTACATCCCTCAATCTGATTAGGGTTTAGAAATTTTGAACATTTGAAACTTTCAAGTGATACTTTGCATTAAGATTTATAGTCGTACATTAGTAAACATAGAGTAATCCCTAACATATAAGCATTAGTTGAGTTGACCAGTTTGACCCGTTGACTTTGACTTGGCCTTGACTTGACCAGAAGTTGCCGGTTATCACAACAATCTTGGATTGCAACTCTAAGACTTTATTTTAGAACGAAGTAAGATTCATCTCTTTTATTTAACCATTTCTACAATTCACAATTCCTCTTCTTAGTCATACAAATGCACTAAGATGTATTTTACAGGATCAGTTGTGATATGGTTTCACAATTACTAAGGTAATAATATAACACGATACTCAAGTACTCTCCCTTCTTTTCAAATTGTAGAAATGTTTATCTTTCTGCCTAATTTGATTCTTCTCATTCATTCTACTATACATTGAAACTTTTTCAATGATTCAGATTTACACTTAATCTTGTAAGCATAACCATATTTACTAAAATTTTAGCTCATGACAAATAGTCTTATCGGTCTTTGTGGTGGACCTGACTGGCGCACAACCAAGTGTACCCGATCCCCTCGTCCTTTACTTGACTAACATATACATGTGAACAAGGAGTCAGTCTAAATTCCCTAAAGTCAAAGGTTCACATCCATCACACAATACAAGTTGCACGATCCCAAGTTTCTGGATAATTGAAACTTGGGTGATGATAATCTTTCATTATTTGGTAAATTTTGACACTACCACAAACGAAAGAGTCAAATCCATTTTCCAATATTGCTATCAATGGAAACATATAAGCAACATTTTTTCACAAATGTCATTGTAAGGAAATTTAAAATAAGATAAAATTCAAAAATTTTCTTTATTTATAAAAGTGCGGAAAACTTGTCCTTACAATGAAAATACAAATGAAAACTATGTAGTTATGTATTCCTAGGCAATCTATGATAACTCTTAAGCATCAGCTCAAAATTCTGATCATCGTGCCATGCGATCAAAATCCATCTCTTCGCGATTAGAATCAGCTTACTCTTCCTTTATGCTACCTTTCTTTTCTTCGATCCTTCAAAACATCAAAATATAATTACATTACATCATGTATTAAGAATCTCCAAATAGGAACTTAATAGAGTTAGACATCGGACTTACCTGAAGTAGAGTAAAATATTTTGACTTTACCATCCTTGGATCTTTCAGGTATATATGGCAGCTTCGCAACGAATTCCCCTTCTTTTAGCAACAGAAACATATGGACACTTTGAGAATGGTACATGGAACTATCTCAGACTTAGCCTTTCTCTTTACCATTTGGTAAAATGACTTGACCTTGGCCGATCCATTTCCATTGGGAAGAGAAAGCTTTTTTGGACTTCTTATGTTTCCATTGTCAATGTCCATGGAAGTCTGGGGAGTAGATCTTCCAATCAAGTTTGCTTTAACAGTGTGCAAAATCATTGCTGATTCGGCAGCAATTAGCAAATAGGTAAGATCGATAAAGGTCATGTCGTGATCTGTCATATAACAGTCTTTAACAAACTCACTATATGACTTGGGAATTGAATGAAGAACCAAGTCAACACGCAACTTCCTTTGGAACACGACACCCAACATTCCCAGCTTGTCAATATGTAGCTTCATGTCCAAGACATGAGCACATACAGACTTTTCATCTTCATGTTTGCTTTCCAATAGGGCTTGAGTGACATTGAACTTTTCAAGTCTTTAAACTTGTGGGTTAGGGAGAATGATTGGAGGAGGTGGAGGAAGTGAAGTATGATTTCCACTTCCATGATCCAATCGTGGAACATCATCTTCAAGAGGAAAGCTTATTCCAAAAGATTTGGGAAGACCATAGTTGTCTGAACTAGACATCTACAAGGGAGAAATTCAAGTGAGTTGATTTCAGTCCTCAATATAACACTCAAATGAAATATTAAGGCTAGGACCCAACACAATATTCTACAATTCGGAAGAGCGATGTCATAATCCAATTGCAGAATATTTGAAGGTAGGTAAATGACGATTTACTGATTTCCACCATGAAAAACGAAATAGAACATTAACTTTTAAATGAATTAAAATTCCTAGATTCTTTGAGATTCATTCATCTTTTCAATGGCATGTTTAAATCTCGATTGTGCCCTTCAAGTTTGTGACTGGGATACCGAGGAACACAAAAAAGGTGTGAATAACCATGCAAATTAGCTTGGTACACCTAATGTTACAAATCACCTAATTAATGTGCCGGTTAACCACACATGCTCCATTGATCTATGACTAACATCAAGCTACCCTTTGCCACGTACTGTCATTCCCAGATTAGTGTGCCAGTTAACCACACACGCTCGACTAACGACTTAACAAGGTGCAAAGTGCAGTTTCATGGGATAGCACAATTTTAACATTTTTTTCTTAAAGTAACTAAGATTGGGAATTTATAAGTGTTTAGTTACTTTGTATTTTCATTATACTTCAAACGTCGAAACTGATGTGACATTTTTCACCCCTCGGCCTACTGGTCGGACTGTAGCTAACAGTCGGGATGTGGGATTGTCAGTCCCATATAGATCTATACACACAATGCCTGCTCTCTCTCTCCAGGAGACTCTGGTTACAAAACACGACATAACAAGTATATTGCTATGCCGTGAAGTAGTATCCCACATTTTAGCTTATCTTGCTTCAAGTAGAGATTGAATTATATCCTTATCTTAACAAAGTAGTTTTAACCTGGTATACTTATCTAGTAAAAATATATTTCTTGTTTGTTTCATAAATTATACCTGTTATAATTTATATGTATTATCTGATTAGCATGATCTCTCATGGATGTATCCCTTTGCTCGACTTGATACAAAGTTAATAATATTGATTGAAGTAACCTTTTATATACATATATGTATATATAATTGATAATTAAAATCGAAACGACCTTCGGACAAATAATCCCACCTTAAGCCCACATCCAAACAAGGAAAAGGAAATAACACAAATCATTAGTCCTGAGTCCTTTAAATCTTATTTATATACATATACATATATAAATATGATTTTAGCAAATATAAGTTTAAAGAGTTTATAAAACATTTAAAAGAGTTTACGTGATTTAAAGTCATTTTGGAAAAATATTTGATAATCTTTTATTGCAAACACAATATTTAAGAGCATAAGAACACCTTTTGTGTGAATGTTATCACATGTAAATATTAACACAATTAAATTGTGTTCAACTTGTATTCCCCCCCCCCCCCTAAAAAGCATTTAAAACCATTTAAAAATGTAAATCGTAGGGGTATGAACTCACCTTATGTGGGTGATTTGATTGAAGATTTGGTATAGGATGTTAGCTCCACAAGTGAAGTCCTATTTAAAAAAAGAAGTCCTAAACACAATTTATGTAATATATTTGTATACTATTGAGGAATATAATCATAAGAATGATATGGAATTGGACTAATTTGCAAGTTGAACTTACAAATAAGGGTGTTAGATGCAAAGATGGAAGGCTGCAAGCTGTTCACGACCAGGCTGGGGGTTCACGACCTAAGAACAGTTTGGTGTTCTTGAGTTCACGACCTAAGAACAGTTTGGTGTTCTTGAGTTCACGACCCAAAGATCATGATGAAAGAGGAACACTTGAAGATCCTAAGAAAGCTTCCAAGAATATCAAAGGAAGATGGATGATATTTTAGAGGGCATTGAGGGTTTTCGGTTGAAGATCTAGAGAGAAAAAGGGTGTTTTTCGGCCATAGGTGAAGACATGAGGAATAAATTAGTCAAACTCATATATATATATATATATATATATATATATATATATATATATATATATATATATATATATATATATATATATATATATATATATATAGGAAAGAGTGTACAGCCCGAAGGAGGGTTCACGGCCGAGGCGAGTTCACGACGAAAGCGAGTTCACGGCTGAGAGTGCGGCTGGGAACCGAGGTTTTGTGGCTGCGGGGTTTGCGGTTCGGGCAAAGGTTCTCGGTTCCTAAGGTTTTCCCTCTTTAACTCACTACAGTTTTGAATACAAGGTCCTTACACCTATAACTCATTACTCTAACTATATTAAGATAATTAAAGAAATAATTTTGACTTTTACTTGATATGTTTGATTTTCGTTGACCAAAATTGACTTTTACATGATTAGAAATTTTGGGTTGTCACATAATGACCCTCCACCAGTCAAGGAAGTAGTGGGTGAAAGTGGACACCCGTTAAACCGCCATTTTATAAGCAGTAACCTTATACCCCCCCCCCCCCCCCCCCCTCCTTATAGACCGGCTTCGTGAATGAGGCCTACTAACGGTAAGACCGACTTTTTACTTATAAATATAATATATTAAACTTTTAATATTATAATAGTATAAGGGTGTATTTTAAACTTTTAAAATACTAAGTGGTTAAATCTATTAATTAAACTATACTCTTAAATTAATTCAACTTAAACCATGTCATTATGGATTTATTAATTCTCTTTTAATTAAACATTTTAATTAACTATTAATAAAGTCCATAAAGATGTAATATGAATTATTCAAAACATCAAGATGCTAAAACAAAATTAAAATTATTTAATTTATTATTAAGTTATGAACCCATGAGTTACACTTTTGAAAACTTTTCAAATAACTTTAGTTTTAGAATTCAATATCTCATAAAAAAATTTCAAATTCAAGAACTTGAGGACAAGTTTTGTAACACATGAAAACTTTTAGAATTTCATAAAAGAGGCTTTCCAAGTTCCATAACTTGAGGGCAAACTATGAAAATCTTCAAAGCCATTTATAACAAATTTTATAACCTTTGAAGACTCTTGGAATTCATCATTTAATGAATGAGACTTTTCACATCTATAACTTATAGAAGTTTCAAAACTCTTAAGATCATAACTTCTAAAAAAGACTGTTGAGTTCCAAAATTTTATGACAAGATTTGTAACTCCTTAAAAACATTTAGATCAAACTTTTAAAACAAATAAAATAATCATATCATTCTATCTTTTAATAAATTGACCTAATTCAACTCTTGTAGTAAATTGACTCAAATTTTACAAATAATTAGCTTTTCATAAAATCAAGTAATTATCTTAAAATCTGACAAACATCATGTTTTTTTTTCAACTTTGAAAATCAAACATTTGCATAAAATATACATAAAAAAAAATATAAGAATGAGTTATAGGATTACCTCTGGATGTAGCTTGTTATGTTTTGCCTTTAAGAACTTAGCACCCCAAGTGTGATGCCTCAAATGGTTCACAACACACATAGGACAAAGGAGAACTTGAGAGAGATGTTGCTAGATCCAAAATCGGCTCTAACGAACTCCAAGAACTCTAGAGTTTGATTTTGAGTGCTAAGGGAGTCCTTTTATAGTTTGGAAAAGTCTAAGGTTACATCCATGCAAACCCTAATGCCCATGAACTTTCATATTACTTAGGCTCCATGGGTTAAACCTCCATGGACTATCCATGGACTACCATATTGGTTTAGCCCATCCTAAATAACAATTGGACCACACTATATGAATCATTAATTTACCAAATCAATCCCCATATATTTAATTAGTCTCTTTTGATCACATAATTAATTCCAAATTAATTCTTTATCAATACTAATTAGATAATATGATTTCATATTAATATATTAGAACTTATAATATATTAATAAACCATAAGTAACCTCTTACTCAAGTATCCATCCTATCAAATTGTCCTGGTGATATGCAATCCGAAATGGACCAGGGTACTCTCGAGTCAAGTACATTACCAATTATAGTTATGGGCTTAAACACCTAATCAAAAAGTTGGAAGTGTAGACTAGGAGTGTATATTTTGGGATCATAAGTCGGTATTGGTTTATGCTCCTGTAAGGGATCCTTGATGTTAAGTGGTTATGATTGGGAAATTTCAGAGGTCTTCAACTGAAATTTAGGATTCACTTGGGATTTGTTTGATCCTTATCTAGAAGATCATCCTGCGTGTGTTATTCTTCCAGGGTCAGGGATGGTTATACCTAGTTGAACCGGTTGAGTTATGTGTTGGCTTCAACACTAGTGGGTGGTAGTTCGAATCTTGAGTGGGGGAGAACTAGGTATTCTATTTGGAAGATCATAGATCTATTCGAGTTTGTGGTATTGAAGGAGGACTCATAGAGATTTGCGGTGTGAGTAGGTGGAATCTTGGTTTGGTATTCGGTTAAGGAAGGGGAATATATTAGGTGGCAATCAGATGTATGGGTCAGGAGATTCATGGGTTGTCTCTCAGCAGAAAGTGGTTTTTCAAGGAGCTCATTTCAGTTAGTAGCTTCTTTGAGATGTCAATAAATAGATAAGGAACTGTTAGATCACTCAAGTCGAGTATAGGTGGAGGAGAGAATTGTTAGAGGGGTGTAAGGATTTCTAATTGTAGTCTAGCTTCGGCAGGAATTGAGCAAGGAATCAGTTTCAGTTAGGTACGCTCGTCCCTACAGGTTTTTTGGTGATTTAAGGTCATGTGTTCGCGATTGTTGGTCACATCGTTGGTCGTAAAATTAAGGATTTGATGGTTTTAGTGTGACAGTTGAATTTCTATGGATGTATCACCTTATCGTCTAATTTAGCATGTTTTCTGTGATGGGTTTTAGTATACTACAACATCCTATGGTGCACATACAACCCTAAATACCTTGGATCTATGTTTTCACTAATTATACATGCAAATGGTTTCCAAGGCATTAAACTTATAACTAGCATGTAATTTGTCATAAACATACCTTTTATGTGGCTTGAAGTCTTGATGTATTTGGTGTTGCTTGAAAGACTTTGGAATTTAAGAACTTAGTGCCCTAAGTGTTGCACCTCAAATGGAATCACAACTCACCTAGGACAAAGGTGAAACTTGAGAGAGAATTACATGCACCAAAAACACCTCCAAGGAATTCAAGAAGTTATAGTGGCGTTTTTAGGCAATGCACTATATATTTATATGTTGCATTTCAAGGGTCATGGGTATAACCCAAATCCATACCAATGGGTGTTATGATCCATGGTTCATGTGGCCCAACTCTTTATCTATCCATACATAAACTTGGGCCAACATGGATCATAAGCCCAACACATATAAATATAACTAATTACCATAACTAGTCCCCATAGATTTAATTAGTCTCTTTTTATCACTAAATTAATTCCAAATTAATTCATGATCAATACTAGTTAAAACATATGATTTCATATTAATATATTATAACTTATACTATATTAACGAATCATATATAACCTTCTCTTAAGAGTCCATCCTAACAAATTGTCCTAGTGTTATGCAACCCAAATGGACCATGCTACTCTCGGGTCGAATGCATACCAATAATAGTTATGGGCTTAGACATATAATCCGACATTCTCCCACTTCGATAGTCTGAAACTATTATAGCGTATGACTCCAAGATCCCGACTAGCAATCGTAGTTCTTAAAAGCCGTTGTCGAACTCTAACCTAGTCAATAACGTGTTCATTATATAAGGGATCATATGTTCCTCCATTCTAGATATCATATGGACAGAGACATGGATTATAATCATTCTCTCTGTCCATTTGTTGTTTCCCGATTTCTGATTTGTGACGACTGACTTATTGAACAAATCAAATCGGTCCAGGCCTGGCTGAGCACTTACGTTTGTCATCACAAAATCATCGAGGGTCCCACAAACATCACTTTTATCCCTCCAATGGTAAAAGTAATGGATAAACTTCGACCCAAATGTTCTCTTGTACTTACTCATCAAATCACACACAACGATACGTTTTATAACAACCAAGTTACTGGTTACGTTTACATATGTCAATGTGCAACCGACGCACAACTACAACTCACACGTCTCTGTTTGAAGAATATAAGATATTACCGTCTCATGATCACTTGTGATAAAATCCATGAAGTGAGTCAAATGAGCATGGTTTTAATCCAATACTCGAATCTCATTCCAGGAGCACTTGGGAACACTACATCTATCTATAGGCCAGATAGGAAAGCTACAGACCCATTCATGACAATCTTGATGCATACCTACTTCCAAAGTATGATTGACTGTGGAGAGTTTCAATAACCTAGTTATTCGGGAAGTCAAAACATGCAAAGTGATACACAAGAATATTACTAATCCTATATGGCCCCAAGAACCTTTAAGAGTAAATAAACACGTTTTATTTAAACACCATATTGCTTACTCATTATTCATTGTATAACGTTTCGAATAATCAACTTTAAACTTGAATCAAGACAACATTCATGTCATGCTCCAAGCATGCAGAATATATTTGTCCAAACTATACTTATGTGATACTCCAAGTATGCACACTATGTTTGTCTGTGATCCTTACATAGTGGAATAGATGAATTGAACATAATTCCAATGATTCTCATTTCACAATCTCAAATCCTTATTGTAAATGTAAGAGTTCCAAATTCCTGCTATTTACCGAAATCAGTTAGATTCTAAACTTATATGCATTTATCATCATGTAATGACTATGCACAAAGTCACAAAGACTTGTCAACAGACATTACAGAGTTTTTCCAATGGAGATCAATTCCATGGGAACGAAGTCTCAAATTCAAAGTATATTCCTTTGAACATCCTTCTTGCATTAAGTTTTCTAATCTTACAAAAATTTAATGAATAACTTCCACCTATGAAACATTTCCATATCCCCATTTTGACTATCACTTTTGAATAAGAGCTGCCTCCTTTCAAAATATGTTAATATGGTCCTTTTGAAAAATTTAGACCATACTCCCAACTATCCATGAGCATCCAATCTTTGGTAAACCTCATATTGTCCTCAACAATTGCTTAATCATTTTAGTCATATCAAATTCTATACTTTTTCCCCTCTTAATGCCCTAGGCATTTGGAAAATGTAGAAAGGATAAATATTATAGCACATGTAATCGATCCTATACCCAAAGCATATGGGACACGATTCATGATGTCTCACATAAAGACATGATCCTAGACCAGTCTTTTGCTACAATATTTTTTTTATTTGCCATGTTTTCATAATTCGACTATAAATAGGGATGATGTAATCATAATCGAACTTTGAGAACGCAATATATATAGAATTTACTTATGTTGAACCATTCCAACATAAAATTCATATATATATATATATATATATATATATATATATATATATATATATATATATATATATATATATATATATATATATATATCTTTGACTAAAGATAATTAAAATCTCAATCTAAGCTTTTAAAATTGAAATGAAGTATAATTTCCTCTCCCTTAATTATAGCAAAACAACTTTTCAAACCCTGCAAAGTCACGAATTGAGACTTTTGTTTTTCTATAATTAACACTTAACATAATAATCATGCTCCCACTAACATGATACTTATTCGCATAAAACTTATATATGCTCCCACTAGCTTTGACATGTATCTAGAAATCAACTGGACTTCTAGAAATCAATACTTTATTGAATTTCTTACCAAAGTTCAGATTTCTGATACAAGATGCTTTGATAAAACTTTATCAAAATCGTACACCTTTTCTTAGATAGCTCACATGTGTGTCTAAATAATTTTTTTAGAACTATGAAAAGGGATGCTGTAATCATAGTCTCAATTGTTTAGACCTTTGTCGTTTCTTGGAAGTCCATGTTAGTGTGCCGGTTAACCACACACGCTCCACTAACGACTTTGAGAATGCAAATATCACAATTGCTATCTACTTAAAATCTACTTGGTGAAAGCGTTTACTTACCATCATTTTCATGAATCGAAGAGAAACCTTATGGCACTTAGATTTTATGGTGTATATGCTCCTATCCATGTGAATTTTTTTCTTAATCACAAGAGGAGGTTAGTGACAAATCCAAACTCATATGGACTGAACTTGTTCAATATTAAATTCTTTCCACCTAGCAGCACAAGGGCCTACCATTGCTTCCAAGTAGTTATGAAAACAACCGAGAACTCATAAAACTCACATGCATAGTCAACTTTAACTGGAATGGGCACAGAAATAAGAATATGTCAACACGATAGGTTACAAACCTCAAGCCGTGTGCTAGTGATGAACAATAGGTTTTTATTCTTGATTAGTTCTTGAAACTTTTCCAAGATCTTTAAGACTCCCACTGACCTCTTGACATATAAGATTTTTCTTGTCAAGAAGCATTCCTTGACAAAACAAATATTCAAGAGTTACTGCAGATACTTATCAAGATAAACACTTCACACAATGGGTCTTTGTTTTATCCAAAACATCACAACTTACCAATTTCAAATGTACAAGAGTAAGAAAACATTTTACTCTACATTTTACAAGTGTTATAAATCTTCTAAGGATTATGTCACTCAAGTTACAATCTTGGAGTATGACTCTAAGACTTGTTTTGGAATGAAGTATGATTCATCATTTTGATTTTAACCATTTCAACAATTCATGATTCCTATTCTTAGTCAAACAAATGCACTAAGATTTCCTTAGAGGATCAATTGTGATATGGTTTCATAATCACTAAGATAGTCATAAAACAAGATACTCAAGTACTCTACCATCTTTTTAGATTGGATTAAATTTTTGTTGGATTAGTGTCTAAGTCCATAACTATTTTGGTATGTAATTGACCCGATGGTGCATGGTCCTTTTGGGTTGCCTTCACCAAAGCAACTTGATATGATGAATTATGGAGAGAGAGGATTAATTATGATTGATTAATATATTATGAGAATAATATATTAAAGGAGAAATCATATTGTTTAATTAGTATTAGTCAAGAATTAATAAGAATTAACTTTGTGGCTAAAAGACATTAATTAAATAAAGGGGACTAGAACTGTCAATTGTGTGATAGTTGAATATTGGGCTAATGGACTCCATAGAGGATGGAGTGGACGAATTCTATGGGGAAACCCATTAGAAATCGTCCAACGCCTCTAAGGAGGCAGTCCATGGGTTGCTTAGGGCCTAAGCAGTCAAATTAGGGTTTCCTTGTTAGATAACCCTAATAGCCTCACTATTTAAGGACCCCTAGAGCACCAAAAACGTGGCCAACTTATTCCTTAGGGTTTCTACACGTTTTTGGGTGTCTCCTCTCTTCTCATTCTTCGTCCTCTTGCTTTTGGTGTTTGTGAGCCATTAGAGGAGTGACACTTGTGACTCTAAGCTTTCTAAAGCCATTACAAGGTGGATTTGAGATTGTTATTGCTACATAACAATCAAGGTAAGATCTAAACCCCATTCTTATGTTAATATGATTAATTGTGGATATTCAATTGCATGTTCATTAGACAAACTAGATCCAAAAGCTATTAGGGTTTGCATGTACACCATAGGAATGATGTTTTGCTCAAAACCCATCAGTGGTATTAGAGACATGGCTGTTTGTTTGATGTATTTCATTCTATTGTGAATTATCCTTGCTTAAAGATCGAAATTTAGGGTTTCTGGGGGCTGAACTCGCCGAGTCCATGGCTGACTTGACGAGTCAGCTGGTCAGATAGAAGGAAAATCGGGATTTTGTGCTCTTTTGGCTGTGGGATAGTTACCAAAACGTTTTTTATTGATATAAATCAGATTTTTATGATATTGGGTGATTATCTTTGCCAAAATTAAAGATAACTTCATATTAGTTAGATAATTATTTCCTTATATGACTAGATTTAATTATTTGAATTATTTGGTGAATTATCTTGCAAGAATTTGAACTAGGTCTAATTAGATAACCACCAATTAATTGTTAATTGCCTTATTTGAATTATGTGATCTAGAATATTCTTGATAAAGTTTGGAAAAGTTTTAAATTAATCCCTTTAGGTTTTATAGTTTAAATTTGAACTTAAAAGTTTTGTTTTTGAAATTTAAATAAGTTAAACCCTAATGTATTGAAATGTTTCAAAACTTGCCCTCAAGTTTTGGAATTTAAAATTTGATTAAAAGTTTAATTTGGAAATGTTAAATTCTAAAACCCTAGTATTGTTTTGAAAAGTTCAAATCACACCCTTATGGTTTTATTAATTAATTAAAGTGTATAATTAAAAGAGATTTAATAAATCCATAAAGTTTTGGTTCACATTTAGTTAAATTAAAAGTATAATTTATTAAATTAGACCAACTAGTATTTTAAAAGTGTAAAATGCACCCTATACTATATATAACATTAAAATTCTAGTATTATATATGTATGAGTAAAGTGTCAGTCTTACCGTTAGTAGGCCCCATTCATGAAAGTGGTTTATAAGGGGTGTTTAAGGAAATTGCCTATAAAATGGCGATTGAATGGGTATCCACTCTTACCCACCGCACTCTTGACTAGTAGAGGGTCGTTAGCCGAACGGGTAGGATAGGACAGAAACCTTCCATTATAAGTATAATGAAGTACAAAAGTAACTAAATTCTTTTACAAAATTCCCAATTTTAGTTACTTTAGGAAAAAGTGAATTGATGCAATTCCATGAAATTACACTTTGTGCCCTTGCGAAGACGTTAGTGGAGCGTGTGTGGTTAACCGACACACTAAATGGTTCTTATCAAAGGTAGCAAAGGGTGACTCAATGTTTTTCATAGTTCGGTGGAGCGTGTGTGGTTAACCGGCACATCGAATAGGTGACTGTAACATTGGGGGAACCATGTACATTTTCATGGTTATTCACATCATGCTTTGTGATTCTCGGCATCCCAGTCACAAATCGAGGGGCATATCGAGATTTAAAATGTCATTGAAAAGTTCAATGAATCTCAAAAGATCTAGGAATTTTCAATAGATTTAAAACTTAAATTTCTTTTTCGTTTTTCATGGTGAAAATTGGAAAATAGTCATTTACCTACCTTCAAATATTTTGCAACTAGATTACGGCATCCCTCTTCTAGGTTGTAGAGTATTGTGTTGGATCCTAGCCTCGATGTTTCATTTGGGTGTCGCATCTGTTGGGTTGAAAATTTGCTCAAGTGTTGCGTCTTTGGGCTCGACTGTTTATTTATTTTATTTGTATTCCGGTTTGGGCCTGTCCAACCGAGAGCCCATTATGTTTAATATATAAGTATATGCTTGCATGCATATTAGGTAAATGATTATTCTAGAGCGTAACGATAGTATTACAGATTTCTTTGATCGTTCTTGTAACCTACCAATCCTCTACAGTTGATGTTCTTAATCGAGCTCTTCTGAGGATTTTATTTAATCATTCGACACGTTTGATTCACTCTTGTCTCGTTCTTATTTTCGTGTTCTTACAGTTTTATATTTACTTACCTGTTTGAGATCTAATCGATCTTCATAGATTAAAGGTTTTAAATCTCATCAGCATCGAGGATTCTAATCAACTTAGCTTGAATTTTTTCTCCCATTTTGTAGATGTCAAAGTACGACAACTATGGTCTTCCCAAATCCCGTGGAACAAGATTTCCACATGAAGATGATATTCCACGATTCAATCGAGGAAAAAGAGATCATGCTTCACTTCCTCCACCTCCTCCAATTATTCTCCCTAACCCACAAGTTCGACGCCTTGAAAAGTTCAAACTCACTCAAGCCCTTTTGGCAAGTAAACATGAAGAAGGAATGTCAGTGTATGCACACGTCCTAGAGTTGAAGTCACACATTGATAGGTTAAGAATGTTGGGATCCATTGTCTGTGAGGAGCTGGCTGTTGACTGGGTTCTCCAGTCGCTTACTGACTTATATAGTAAGTTCGTAAGAGAGTACTATATGATGAACCACGATGTGACCCTCATCGATCTGACCTATATGCTTATTGCTGCTGAATCGGCAATGGTTTGGCGCTCTGGAAAAGCAAAGTTGATTGGTGAATCTGCCTTCCAGACCTCTATGGATATAGGCAATGGCAACGAAAGGCATGCCATGATCAAAAAGTTTTATCATAAGAGAAAGGCAAAGTCTGAAGTAGTTTTGTGTGCTGTTCCAAAAGAGTCAATTTGCTTTTATTGCCAAGAGAAGGGGCATTGGAGACGAAGCTGCCCTATTTACCTAAGTGATCTAAGAGATGGGACAGTCAAAACGTATGGCTCTACTTTAGGTAAAATCCATAAACTAACTATTTTAAGTTCCTATTCTAGATTCTTAATACATGATGTAATAAGATTACAATTGATGTTTTGTAGGATCGAAGAATAGGAAGGAAGCTTAAGGGAAGAAGTGAGCTGAATCTAATCGTGAAGAAATGGATTTTGATCGCATTGCTTGAAGATAAGAATTTTGAGCTACTACTTAGAGTTAGAATAGATTGCTAAGAAATATGTATTAACATAGTTTTCAATTGAATTGCATTGTAAGGACAAATTTTTCCGCAATAAAATAAATTTTGATTTTATATTATTTATTTATCCTTACAATGGCGTGTATGAAAAATTGATGTTTGAATGTTTCTGTTATTAGAAATAATGGATTATGTTATTTGTGGAAATGTCAAGAATTTACCAAATAGGGAGAGTTTCTCATCACCCAAGCTTCAATTGGACAGAAACTTGGAATCATGCAACTTGGTTGCATGATGAATGAAAATTTTCATATTCGGAAATTAGACTAATTCGTTGACAAGGTGTCAAGTGAAGGACTAGGAGATCGAGTACACAAAGTTGTGTGTTGATCAAGTCCACCACAAGAGTGATAAAGATATTCGTCATGATTTACTAAAGGTTTAGTAAATATGATTATACTTATAAAATTAAGTGTAATTTTGAGTTGATTGAAAGAGTTTCAATCAATAGCAGAACGGATAAGAAGAATCAAGTAGGCAGAAAGATAAAAGTTTCTCTATTCTAAGAAGAAGGGAGAGTATATTTTATTATGTTTTATGATAGGTCTTAATGATTAAGAACCATATCTCAATTGATCCTCTAAGTGAGTCTTAGTATAATTGTATGTCTGAGAAGAAGAATCAAGAATTGAAGAAATGGTTAAATCAAGAAGTCAATCATACTTCGTTCCAAAAACAAGTCTTAGAGTTAAGATTGTGACATTGAGTGACAAGTCTTAAGAAGGTTTATAACATTCATCAAATGTGGAATTTGAAAAAGTTTTCTTATTCTTGCACATTTGAAATTGGAAAGTTGTGATGTCTTGGATAAGACAAAGACAAACTAGGACCAATTTTGTGAAGTGTTTTGTCTTGATAAAAGCTACACTAACTCTTGAATATTTGTTTGTCGAGAAATGTTTATTGACAAGAGAATCTTATATGTCAAGGAGTCATTGGGAGTCTTAATGGTATTGAAAAGGTTCAAGAACTAATCAAGAATAAACCTTATCGATCATCACTAGCATACGACTTGAGGTTTACAACCTATCGTGGGTTCTATGAGTTATCATATGAGTTCTCATTTGAACGCATTTCTGTGCCAATCCAATAGAGTTAATTATGCATGTGAGTTCTATGAGTTCTCATTTGAACGCATAAAAGGCAAGCACCTTGATCAATGAAAAGTACATTGATAGGAAAGGGTGAGCTGCTTAACTACTTGGAAGACATGGTGGGCACTTGTGTTACCATAAGGCAAGAAATCAAGATTGAGAAAGTTCAGTCCATATGAGTTTGGATTTGTCGCAAACTTTGGTTTTGACAAATTCGCATGGATAGGAACACATACACCATTAAAATCTAAGTGTCATAAGATTCCCTCCTTCATGAAAATGACTGTGAGGAAATGCTTTCACTAAGAGAGATTTTAAGAAGATAGTGATTGTGAAAATTGTATTCTCGAATTCGATTATGGTTACGATATCCCTTTCCATAGTTCGAATTGTGAGATTTGGCAATTAGTCTGAATTGTTTAGACACACATATGAGCTATCTAAGGCAAAGGTGTATAAGATTAGGAAGCTTAGATAAAGGATTATCAAAGCATTAGGTATTAGAAATATAAACTTAAGAAATTCAATAGGTATTGTTTTCTGGAAGTTAAGCTGTTTTCTGAATACATGTCAAAGCTAGTGGGAGCATAAGTATTATGCTTATATGATAATAATCATCATGATAGTGGGAGCATAAATTTTGTGCTTGTATGATTATTAAGGCAAGTATTGCAAGTTAGCAAAATTAATTATAGAAAACAAGAGTTATACTTTCAAAAGTCGTAAGGGCTGAATAGTTGTTTTGCTATAATTAAGGGAGAGAATGTTACGCTTCATTTCAAATCTAAAGGATTAGGTTGTGGAATGTTAATAAATTTAGTCAAGGATACATAGTGCATTCTCAAAATTTCGATTATGATTATGGCATCCCTCTTCATAGTTCGAATTGTGAGAACGTGACACATAAAATATTATGGCAGAATCTTTATGTAAGACATTATGCATCGTATCCCATACGCTTCAGGTATAGGATTGATTGCCAGTGCTATTATATTTGACCATTCTAAAATTTTCCAAATGTCTAGCGCATTTAGAGGGAAAAAGGACAAGAATCGGTTTTGACTAGTATAATTAAACAACTATCAAAGGACGATCCAAAGCTCGCTGAGGATTGGTCGCTTGCGAGTAGTTGGAAGTATGGTATTGGATGGACCATATCGACATTATTATAGATAAGATTCTATTAAGAATGAGTTTTCGTATGGAAAATATGGAAATGTTTCCATATTGGGAGCTGAATATTGAGAATCTATGTCTAGATTAGAAACCTTTATGCAAGAAGGATGTTCGAAGGAATGTACTTTGAGTGAGAGACATCATATCTATAGAATTGTTTCTGATAGAGATTGGCCAAGTCTTGATGATTTTGAGCTATGAATTTACGAAAGGATCATTGCATAAAATGTTAGAATCTAGCATATTCTATAAGTGGCAAGAATTTGATATTCTTAGACTTGTGATAAGGATTGGGAGTTGTGAAATGAGTATGATTGGAAATGTGTTCATTTGATCTATTTTACAAAGTAAGGACTGTAGGTAAACATTTGTGTGCATGCTAAGAGCATGGGACAAGTGTAGTAATAATTCAAGTAATAAGTTAATTAACAGAAACAACAAATAATGAGTAATCAATATGGTGATTAAATAAAATGTTTTATTTATACCCAGAGTTTGGGGCCATACGAGATTAGTATTATTCTTGTGTTTCACTTTGCATGTTTTGACTTCCTGAATTAATTATTTCAAAATAATAAAATTATTCGAACGGACCACAGTTGTTCAGATGTTGGAAGTAGGTATGAATGAAGCTTGTCATGAATTGGTGTGTGGATTGTCTAAAGTGTATTAGACATAAGCAAATGTTTGTTGCAACGTTCATGAGTGCTTATGAATATGATTTGAGCTTTGGATTAAACTCACGCTCACTTGGATCACTTCATGAATGTTATCACGAGTGATTGGTGAGACGATAAAATCTTATATTCTTGAAACCGAGATGTGTGAGTTGTATCTTGCGAGTCGATTACACATTGATAATATGTAAATGCACCAGTAACTTGGTGTTATAAAACATATTGTTGTGTGTGATTTGGTGAGTGAGAGCAAGCAAGCATTGAATCGATGTTTATCCGTTCCTTTTATCCAAAGTGGGATTAGAGCGATATCTATGGGCCCCTCGATGATTTAGTGATGGCACATAAACACTTGGCCAAGCCGAGACTAATTTGATGTGTTCAATTGTAGTCTGTTGTCAGTCGTCATAAATCGGAAGTCGGGAAACAGTATAGAGAGAATGATTCGAATTCATGTCTCACGTCTATACGATATCTAGAATGGAGGAATATATGATCCCTTATCTAAAGGACATGCTTCTGATAAGATCAGAGTTGACAGCGGCGTTTGAAAACTACGATTGCAGATCAGGATCTGAAGTCATACGCAGAATAGTTATTAGACTTATCCAAGTGGGAGGCTGTTGGATTAGTGTCTGAGTCCATAACTATTTTGGTATGTACTTGACCCGATGGTGCATGGTCCTTTTGGGTTGCCTTCACCAAAGCAACTTGATAGGATGAATTATGGAGAGAGATAGAGGATTAATTATGATTTATTAATATATTATGAGAATAATATATTAAAGGAGAAATCATATTGTTTAATTAGTATTAGTCAAGAATTAATAAGAATTAACTTTGTGGCTAAAAGACATTAATTAAATAAAGGGGACTAGAACTATCAATTGTGTGATAGTTGAATATTGGGTTAATGGAATCCATAGAGGATGGAGTGGACGAATTCTATGGGGAAACCCATTAGAAATCGTCCAACGCCTCTAAGGAGGGAGTCCATGGGTTGCTTAGGGTCTAAGCAGTCAAATTAGGGTTTCCTTGTTAGATAACCCTAACAGCCTCACTATTTAAGGACCCCTAGAGCACCAAAAACGTGGCCAACTTATTCCTTAGGGTTTCTACACGTTTTTGGGTGCCTCCTCCCTTCTCATTCTTCATCCGCTTACTCTTGGTGTTTGTGAGCCATTAGAGGAGTGACACTTGTGACTCTAAGCTTTCTAAAGCCATTACAAGGTGGATTTGAGATTGTTATTGCTACATAACAATCAAGGTAAGATCTAAACCCCATTCTTATGTTAATATGATTAATTGTATGCTAGATCTAGGGTTTATAGCTTTGGATATTCAATTGCATGTTCATTAGAAAAACTAGATCCAAAAGCTATTAGGGTTTGCATGTACACCATAGGAATGATGTTTTGCTCAAAACCCATCACTTTTATCTTTCTGCCTAATTTGATTCGTCTTATTTGTTCTGCCTTACATTGAAACTTTTCCAATGTTTCAGAATTACACTTAAAGTTGTAAGCATAACCATATTTACTAAACTTTAGTAACTCATGATGAATAGTTTTATCGTTCTCTGTGGCGGACCTGAACAGTGCACACTCAAGTGTACCCGATTCCTTAATCCTTCACTTGACTTACATATACATGTGATCAAGGAATTAGTCTTAATTTCCCATAGATGAAAATTCTCATTCATCATACAATCATGTTGCATGATTCCATGTTTCTATCCAACTGAAACTTGGGTGATGAGAATCTTTCCTTATTTGGTAAACTATGACACTACCACAAACGAATGATCAAATCCATTTTCCAATATTGCTACCAATGGAATCATATAAACAACAATTTTTTTACAAATGCCACTGTAAGGATATTTAAAATAAATAAAATTACAACTTTTTTCTTTTATTTTAAAACTTACATAAAAAACTTATCCTTACAATGCAAACGCATATGAAAACAATGTTGTTATTTATTCCTAGGCAATCTATCACAACTCTTAAGCAACAACTCAAAATTCTGATCACTGAATCATGCGATCGAAATCCATCTTCGCGATTAGAATCAGCATATTCTTCCTTTAAGCTTCCTCTTTTCTTTGATTCTTAAAACATCAACATGCGACCTTTTCACATTGAAACTTTTTACTAAACTTTTCCAATGTTTCAGAATTACACTTAAAGTTGTAAGCATAACCATATTTACTAAACTTTAGTAACTCATGATGAATAGTTTTATCGTTCTCTGTGGCGGACCTGAACAGTGCACACTCAAGTGTACCCGATTCCTTAATCCTTCACTTGACTTACATATACATGTGATCAAGGAATTAGTCTTAATTTCCCATAGATGAAAATTCTCATTCATCATACAATCATGTTGCATGATTCCATGTTTCTATCCAACTGAAACTTGGGTGATGAGAATCTTTCCTTATTTGGTAAACTATGACACTACCACAAACGAATGATCAAATCCATTTTCCAATATTGCTACCAATGGAATCATATAAACAACAATTTTTTTACAAATGCCACTGTAAGGATATTTAAAATAAATAAAATTACAACTTTTTTCTTTTATTTTAAAACTTACATAAAAAACTTATCCTTACAATGCAAACGCATATGAAAACAATGTTGTTATTTATTCCTAGGCAATCTATCACAACTCTTAAGCAACAACTCAAAATTCTGATCACTGAATCATGCGATCGAAATCCATCTTCGCGATTAGAATCAGCATATTCTTCCTTTAAGCTTCCTCTTTTCTTTGATTCTTAAAACATCAACATGCGACCTTTTCACATCATATTATAAGAATCTCCAAATAGGAACTTAATAGAGTTAGATAGTGGACTTTACGTGAAGCAGAGTCAAACTTTTTAACTTTACCATCCTTATGATCTTTCAGGTAAATAGGGCAGCTTCGCAACCAATGCCCCTTCCTTTAGCATATGGAATCTTTGAGAATGGTACACGGGACTATCTCAGACTTAGCCTTTCTCTTTACCATTTGGTCAACATCTTTGACTATGGTCGATCCCTTTCCATCGGGAAGAGAAAGCTTTTCTGAATTTCCAATGTCACCATTCTCAATGTCCATGGAAGTTTGGGAAGTCAATCTTCCAACCAAATTTGCTTTACCAGTGCCCCAAATCATTGCCGATTCAGCAACAACAAGCAAATAGGTAAGATTATTAAGGGTCATATCATAGTCTGTTATATAGTAGTCCTTAAAGAATTCACTATGTGACTTAGAAAGTGATTAAAGAACCTAGTCAACAACCAACTTCCTTAAGACTATGACACCCAACTCTCACGGCTTGTCAGTATGTGACTTCATCTCCAAGATGTGAGAACACATAGACATTGATTGCTAATAGGTCTTGAGTGACCTTGAATTTTTTCAAGAACTTGTAGGTTAGGAAGAATAATTGGAGGAGGTGGAGGAAGTGAAGTATGATTTCCATGATCCAACCATGGGACATCATCTTCATTAGGAAAACATGTTCCAAGAGATTTGGGAAGATTATAGCTGTCTGAACCAGACATCTACAATGAGATAATTCAAGTTAGTTGATTTAAATCCTTAATATAACACCCTATATGAAATATTAAGGCTAGGACCCAACATAATATATTATAACTTGGAAGAGGGATGCCATAATCCAAGCTATAAAATATTTGAAGGTAGGCAAATGACGATTCACCAATTTCCAACATGGAAAAACGAAATAAATATTAGGTTTTTTATTGGTTTGAAACTCCTAGATCTTTTGAGATTCATTGAACTTTTCAATGACATGTTTAAATATCGATTGTGCCCTTTCAATTTTGTGACTGGGATGCCGATGATCACAAACAAGGTGTAAATAACCATGCAAATTAACTTGGTACCCTTAATCTTTATCACCTAATCAATGTGTCAGTTACCAGCACGCGCTCCACCGATCTATGATAAACATTAAGTCACCCTGTATCACTCTTACTAGTCCATGTTAGTGTGTTGGTTACCTACACACACTCCACCAACGACTTGGTAAGGTACAAAGTGTAATTTCATGGGTTAGCACCAAATTCACATTTTCCTAAGTAACTAAGATTGGGAATTTATAAGTGTTTAGTTACTTAGTACTTATCATTATACTTTTAATGAAGGGAGAATTATAGTGTTGTCAAACCTATTCGGCTAACAACCCTCCACCAGTTAAGGAAGCGGTGGGTGAGAGTGGACACCCATTAAACTGTCATTTTATAGGCAGTAACCTTACACCCCCCCCCCTTATAGACTGGCTTCACGAATAAGGCCTACTAACTGTAAGACTGACTTTGTTCTTATATATATATATATATATATATATATATATATATATATAACTATTAACTATTAATATTATATTAGGATAAGGTTTGAATTTTAACTTTTAAAATTCTAAGGGTTTAACTTGGAATTAAAGTATTCATGGGGGGAAACTTTACAAATTCCAAAACTTGAGGGCAAGTTTTGAACAATTTCCATAATTTATGAGTTTAAAGTAGTTTTAATGCAAAAACTCTTCAAGTTCCATAACTTGAGGACAAGTTATGGAAGACTTTAAAAAATTTAAAAAGTGAGACTCTTCATTTTCATAACATATGAAAATCTTATGAGTTTTAAAAATCATAAATGAGACTTTTCATATAACTTGAGTACAAGTTACAGAAACATATTCTATGAGCTACTTTTAGAACAATTTGGATCGAAAACACATTATCACATAATTTTTCTATTAATCTAAATCAACTCATAAGAACAAGATAATTCATATCATCAATCTTCAAGAAATTGGTATGGACATATAAACTAATACAAATCTTGAAATTGATGACATTTATCTTTGAAATTGGATTAGCATGAACATTACCATAGCAAAAACATGTTTATATGTTCAAAAATAGCTTGGGGTAATGTTCCTAGTCTAATTCCATCCTTAAAACTCGAAAATATGTTGTCAGGGGGTCCAACTTGTCGAGTGCATGAACCAACTCGACGAGTTAGATGAATTTACACATGGACTCGTCGAGTCACCCTGTGGACTCGGCAAGTTAGTTGTCCAGACAATAAAAAATTCGATTTTCATCCTTTTTTCAGCAATTTGCATTAAGTATAATTGAAAACAATCCTAGGCTCTGATACCACTGATAGATTTTAGTATACGACAACATCATATGGTACATATACAACCCTAAATACCTTGGATCTATGTTTTCACTAATTATACATGCAAATGGTTTCCAAGGCATTAAACTTATAACTAGCATGAAATTTGTCCAAAACAATACAAGATACTAGTTAGAGTAACATACCTTTTACGTGGCTTGAAGTCTTGATGTATTTGGTGTTTCTTGAAAGACTTTGGTCTTTAAGAACTTAGTGCCCCAAGTGTTTCACTTCAAATGGAATCACAACTCACCTAAGACAAAGGTGAAACTTGAGAGAGAATTCCAGGCACCAAAAACACCTCCAAGGAATTCAAGAAGTTCTAGTGCCTTTTTTAGGCAATGCACTATATATTTATATGTAGGATTTCAAGGGTCATGGGTATAACCCAAATCCATACCCATGGGTGTTATGATCCATGGTTCATGTAGCCCAACTCTTTATGTATCCATACATAAACTTGGTCCAACATGGATCATAAGCCTAACACATATAAATATAACTAATTATCATAATTAGTCCCCATAGATTTAATTAGTTTCCTTTTTACCACTAAATTAATTCCAAATTAATTCTTGATCAATACTAATTAAAACATATGATTTCATATTAATATATTATAACTTATAATATATTAACAAACCATAAATAACCTTCTCTCAAAAGTCCATCCTAACAAATTATCCTGATGATATGCAACCCAAATGGACAATGCTACTCTCGGGTCGAATACACACCAATAATAGTTATCGGCTTAGACATCTAATCCAACATTATGTTCCTTTGGTCTCTGGGTATGCTTGCCCTCAAGGATGGTGTGGAGTTTTAGTCATAGCAGGTTTGGGATTGGTGACATTCAGGATCACTTTAGAAGTCTTCTCGAGTTGTCTGCAAATTGGAGGAATCTGTTCAGTATCAAGCAATTATAGGATCATGTTTCTAATTGATCATGAGGATGTCTTTAGTTAATGATTGTGGTTTGTCGTTCGATAGAACTCTGGTATTTATGCTTTTCTGGATGAGGTTATGGGTTCACTAAGACTGTGCATGTTGGTGATTCATTGTGTGAGTAAGGGTTGGGCAAGATAACCTTGGGGTTTGGATCGAATTATTCTCATGGTTCTTTTGGATGATAGCATTTGATTTGGATCAAGGGTGCAACCGTTATCCTGTTCCCGGGTCTTGGGCGACCATGATTGCATTGGGTTTTGCATTGGTAGCAACTTGTTCTTTGGCGGAATTGGGTGTGGTATAGTACGACATTGTTATGCTAGATTAGAGTTGAAAGGGACGGAGTCTAGGTCCCTACAATGTAGTGGAAAGAGGTTAAAGCTTGTGGACCGTGATATTGGTCGTGAGTGCCAGGCGGAATATGTGTTTCGACAAGATCAACATTATAGCAGGGGAATTCCAGACTCATGTTGAGGGCTCGGTGGCAATCCAGATCTATTCCTCCATTGGCCACATATTTCTTCAGATGGTTTAGACCAGGGTTGGTCAGTTGGCAAGGCTGTGGTAGAGCCACAACATGTCGGGATCAGAAATTGGTTGGTCTTTGGGGACCGGGTATGGTATAAGACTGTAATTGGTTAGGTAGTATTCTTTTAGCATTGGATTTGATGGCAAGATGGCTTAGGAAATATTTTTCTAGATAAGGTTTCTCTCTAGAGTCGCGTGGGGTGACTATATATGTGCGTCCTTTGACGCAACAATTGGGCAGGAGCCCGGTGTTTCAGGTGGTTGTCAGACAAATTGGGACAAGGGAGGTCCCAGCTGCTTCTAGAAAGAAGCTAGAGGGTGACGGGATGATTTAGATTGGTCTTAGTGATTTGGGGATTTGTGTGTGGGATCTCTTGTTATTCGGGGCATATACTAAGTCGCTTGTAGTGGATTAAATAATCTCAGAGTGGTTGATTTGACCTTGTTACGCAGATCTCGTCTGAGTCTAGCCGTTGCAGGGATGAATCTTCTACTCGAAGGATTATCTGAGCCTCCTGTCAAGTATAAGTGTTATGCATTTGTTTATGGTAAGTGATTTTGTTTCCTTAGGAGGCATAAAATAATCATGATTGGAAGTGTTTAGGTTTATCCTACTATTCAAAGGATTCGATATGGTAATGATTCAGTATGGGTGGTCTGTTAGGGAGTCAAACCAATTTGAGAATTTGAGATTTCAGGTTTCAGTAAGGTAGGATTAATTTTCTGCATGGGATTATGGATTCATCTTCTTCAGGTTTGGAGAGTTCTACTATGGTTGGGTTCGGTAAACTTGGGAAGGCCGTTGTTTGATCGAAATTGTGATTGTGTGTTGTTTATGCTGTCTGGCGGGCATCAGAATGTTAATGAATGATTTCGAGGACGAAATCTAATCTAAGTGGGGGAGAATTGTAACGCTTGATATCCGATATGAATTTGATTCCAAATTTTTTGAGTTTCTCTTTGGGACACGACGTGTTGAAGCCTCAAAATGGCGTCATGGGATGCTTTTGGTTGCGGGTTTTTAATGAACCAACACAGCGTGTTTAGGGTGTCTTAACACGGCATGTTGGCATCTGGGAAGGAAACCCCAATTTTTAGGGTGTTGCACCGTATTTAAAAGCTTTAAGCCCCTTTGGTTGGCATCCTTATCAGCATCCATTGTTATCAAAACCCTAAAACGAGTTGTAGCCTCCATTGTCAAGAATTTGAGCATTGGAAGAGTGTTTGGTGTTCATTTTGTGCATTATGAAGGAGTTAAAAGATCTTGAAGTTTATAAGCTTGGAGAAAAAAGAATTGGATCCAGAACCACTGCCCATTTTGCAAGATGTTTCAGGTATCTAGCTCTTATCTTGATTGTTTGATGCTTAGATCCTTCTTTTGGGTTAAATTGTTATGTTTTAGCCATGGTTTGGATGGATGTTGGGATTAGGACGTCCCCAAAGCCTTATTCTTTCAGATCTAGGGTTTTCATGGACTCCATTGGCAAAACGACATAAGCTTTAAAAGATTCTAGGCCTTATATATGCATTAAGTCCCTTATTAAGACCTTCTTGAGCATTTGAGCTTCTCCTAGGCACGCATGAATGTAAAGTTGGCAACTTTACATGGTCTTCCAGCTCTAGGGTGTCAAATCTACATTTTGGGGCTTTGTCTTTGAAGATTAAGTGCTTAATGGTTAATCCCTCACTCCTTTAAGTCTAGGGTTTGGATTTGGACTCATTTTGGTGAGTCCTAGGGGTAAAGTTGGAAACTTTACCCTTCTTGACCTTATTTTGGTCAAGATCTGAGCTTTGGAGCTCTTGGATTCGGTAAAGGCAGCTTAATGTATTGAGTTGTTGGGTATTAGGCGAATAGTGTATGTCGGCTTGGTTTTTCCCGATTCGAAGTTGATGGAGAAACACGACGTGTTGGGTTAACATGGATAGTCGATCTTAATTTTTGAATTTTGTCTTTGACCAAGTATATCCTAAGGGGTACTTGAGGTAATCTGAATTGTATCTAAGGAAATTATGGGCTTATGATGAGGACCATATGGGGTGGGCCCAATTTGGAAAATTGGGCCATTAGTGGGCCTTTATGGATCATTTGGATTTGGGCCTCAGATTTGGTTCATGTTGGGTCAGGGGTAAAATGGTCATTTCTCCCCAAGTATGGATGGTGGGCCTTAGAATGGAACCCAATTGCTAATTGGGTGTTATTTTGATCTGATAGCTCGGAGGTGTCATCAGGGCAGCAGCTAGGGATTTCTTCAAGTAAGCTTCTGCATTCGAGGTGAGTTTTCCTCACTGTACTTGCGGGTCGAAGGCACCAATGTCGGTCCATTGGATTGATCTTCCGTCACGTATGTTGCTGTTATGATCTGTTAGATTGGTATCCTGGTAGATAGGATGTTGTTATGATGTTATGATATGTTAGATCAGTATCCTGGTAGATACGATGTTGCTATGCTTAGTGATCTGTAAAATCTGCTTGTTTGTCTGCAACCTTGTTATATGTTTATGAGTAATGTATATGTCAACATGTTATGTGTGGTTGGGTTGAGGCGTTTATGCTTTGTGCTGAAGGCCAACAAACCCACGGCCTCTTGGATACATTGAATGCCAATGAGGCGTACCAGCCAGGCCTAAGGCCTGGAGAGCGTTTTAGATAGGATGAAGGCCCGATGTGGCATACTAGTCATGCTGTAGGTTCTGTGACCGTACCAGATAGACTGTCGGTTGGTTGGGCGTTCCAATCATATTAAAGGCTCTGTATGCATGATGTTTGTGCATGTGTTATTGTTTTGATTAGTACTTTGGGGGAACTCACTAAGCTTCATGCTTACAATTTTGGTTGATGGTTTCAAGTACTTTAGTGAACCGTGGCAAGGTGAAGGCATGACCATACACATCCTCGTGTCTTTGAAACTTATGAGTTCTGGGAACTCTGATAATGAGAATGTTTTGAAAACTATGTTGTAAGCGATTCCGATTTTAAATAATATTTTAGGAACGACATCTTTTGTATATACCTCTTTAGGGAATGGCTTATTTTGAAAGGTTAAAAATTATTGAAAGTTTTGGGGATGTTACAACAAAGCCTCAAATGGTGTAGTTTTTATGCTGGTGTGATAACTATTACTGTAGGAAAACCCAGTCAACACTAAATGAGTATGGTACAGACTTCCAAAGTCTCTTACGAAGGCTCGAAGGCTATCTTTTAATGTTTGGATGGTCCTTTCTCCCTGACCATCCGTAAGTTGTGTTCATATCCAGGCGTACTCCTAAGGAGGTTTATGATGGTTGTCAAAATTGTGAGGTGAATCTACTCTATCTATCAGAGGTGATAGAAATTTGCATCATGTGCAATTCGATGAATTCCTTAAGATAGGTCATGGTCATCTTTTCTATTCTATTCATTCTTTTCATTGGCATGAAGTGGTAGGACTCCGTCGATCCTTCGACTACTACTCAAATAGTGTCGTAGCCATTATAAGTTATGATTTTGTATGAAATTTCATATAATTGAAACATATACCAAATTACATTATTGAAAGGGAAATGAAATTTCATAATTGATGATATACTAATTAAATCCATATAAGTGTTAACATTACATATATGATACCTCGGGACTTTATTTGAATAAATGAAATAGGTGTTAATTTTAAATGCAATGAAAAAAATGGTATATTGGCTGTTAATATATGCTTAAATTAAGTAACCTTATTATGGAAGAAACGTCTGATTAGAATGCTTATATAACAATATTAGCTATGTGACATTTTTAAATAATTAAAAACCACCAAATAATGAAAAGTTAATAAAAGAAAATTCAAAAAATGCTAGAAATGTTATGTGTCAAAATGAAGAAGAATGACATGTGGCAAAAAGATTTTCATTTTTAGAGAGGATCATACATACTTATAAAGCTAGCATTTTTCCTTGAACCTCATGCATTTGAAACCCCCATAAAAATTTGCAAACACCTCATGCATTTGAAACCTCTTATTTTAATGAATACCACTCAAAAGTTTCTTAATAATGATTAACAATTTAAAGGTTTTGTAAGTTATATAATATATTTAATAAACAATTAGTGGATACTCTACTATAAAAAGGTCAATCTATTTTAGTAGACACACAAATACAAATCACATACAAAATTCACAAAGAAAACAAGTTTAAAGTTTTTTTTGTGTTGGTTTGAGGAATTTGAACAATTTTTCGAGTCATGTTATTATGTTGAAGTTTTTAATTTGTAAGTTTGTTATATACTAATTCTTTTTTGTATTTTCTTGATTTGCGCATTATTTTAAGATTATCATTGTATGTTGTGGTTGAAATTTTAATGTAAATTAGATAAGATTAATGTTATCGATCATATGTTATGGAAGATGATATATATAATATTTAATTAACTATTGTATACATGTTTTTATGTTAATGTTGCTTCAAAAAAAAACAATTGATTTAAAATCATGGATATGTCATATTATCCATATTATCCATGTAAGCATTTTTTAAAATGCAAATTGTCTATCTTATCACTTTATATTTTAGTATATGTTTAACATTTTAATTATAATAATATGTGTTTTTTAAAGTTTCTTTCACTTATTAATAATAACAAGTGGTTTTAAAAGTAATAAGCAATAATAATAAATAATAAAATCAAATTACATGGATATGTCGTATTATCCACGCAAGTCTCTTTCGAAATGCAAATTGTCTATCTTATCACTTTATTATTTAGTGTATGTCTCACATTTTAATAATAATATTAAGTGTTTCTTAAAAGTCTTCTTTAACTTATTATTAATAATAAGTGATTTAAAATTAATCAATAACAATTTTAAATGATAATAACATCAAATTATAAATTACATTTAGCTATAAATAAATTGTACTTTAAATAAACATCATTATTGAAATTAGAAAATGATCGCATAAATAAAAATATATTTAATCACTAATAATAATTGTTAAAAATAATACTAAATAGATAATTATATTTAATTCTATTAATGAGGAATGTGGGTTAATCTCAATGAATATTATTGTTCAAAATAACAGAAATTATATATATATATATATATATATATATATATATATATATATATATATATATATATATATATATATATATATGTATGTATGTATGTATAAATTAGTGTAAAAATATTATTTCAAAGTTAATGTCAATAACATAACCATTTTAAACATATATTTTTCAATATTTTAAAAATATATTTTTAATCTTCGTTGCGCAACGCGCGAGAATTCGTCTAGTTACATATAATTTGTAGTTGTATGCCTTATTCATCAAAGTGTCTTTTCAAACCTATGATCAATGGTTGTTCTCTTATAAAAATAAAATTTTTATCTTAAAATATTTACTCATTTAATAGAACATTTTTATATATTATTTTCATATATTATACTACTAACCATTTGAATATAATATTCACCATCATATCATCACTCATACTATATAAAAACTAGAAAACTTCAATATTCTTCTATCTTTTTGTTCTACTTAGTGTTTTTGGCACTGTAGCACAACAAAATTTGACAAATTTACACATTTAGTCCCTCAAGTATTTTTTATGCACAATAGATCATTTACGTTGCATTTCACCTGTTAATTAGGTGATTAAACCTAAAATTAGTCGGTTACCAAGTTAATCAGTCTTTGCTGGCATAGTGATGTGGCAATAAGTAGTCCATATAGATATTGATATTCTAATTCCTTTTATTTTCTTTAAAATTGAAAAAGCAAAAAAGCCCCAGATTCTTCAGCCTCTTTCACACACCAATGGCTCTTGTTCTTCGCACTATATTCTCCTCTTCTTATGAAACCTAAAAAACCATGGCTTCCATCTCCTTCTCATCATGTTGTTATGAAACTTAAAAATTATGGCTTCCATTGAAGGTCGTGATATACCCTCCTAGAGAAATCCTATCTATGGAAACGCTGAACTGCGCCTTACTCCAAACACGCACACATGAAACAAACTTGTTCTTCCTCCTTTGGCACTGCTTCTTCAATCGAGAACGATGCTCATCTAGGTGTTTCTAGAACCCAACGGGGTTCTATGTTAATGTGATCTCTCACTTAAGTTATGAATTTCATATTTGTAGGCCAATGATTTCTAATTTCTGATGGATTTCTTGTTTCCATTCCCAAACATCGTTTTTATTGCATATAGTCAAAGCGTTTACAAAAATTAGGCGTTAATGCTTTGATTTTGGTGAACAAAAAATGCATTCGATCTTGGCAAGCTATTTATCGGTGGGACGTCCTAGGATACATATGAAGAACGTCTAAATCAATATTTTAGTAGGGGCCTTGAGGTTTTGGAATCAATGGTTATAAAGGATCGAGCTACTGGTCATGCTCGTGGATGACAAAACCACAATGATTAGAAAACATTAATAACATCAAGACTTCACCAGAGCAATCGCGAAGGATAATTGTAGGAACGAGGTTTAGTCGGTGCTCTTCAAAGGATCAAAGTATCAATCTTCATTTTTTTTTCTAATAATAGGTTCCAATGGAGAGTGCTTCCATTTTTAGGTATCTTCATGTGTATCCAGCATTTTCCCTTTAATCAAACCCATGTATGTTCATTTGTTAGGTTTTTGTATCCTTCAACCTGCAGCTGATTTCAATCACACAACTTCATCTGTTGTGTTTTGTAGGTGGTGATGTTCATATGGATTGCTTGATTTTGTGTTTCGTTCTCTGATTCATAGGCGGGATGTGGTCACTCAAATGGATGTCGTTGACTGCTACAGTGGGTCACACGGGTCAACGTTGTTCGACATCGTTTCCTCTCCCATCTACAAACTCATGAGGTGGCGGCAAGCACCGCGTTTCATTGTCACTGTAATTTAGTAACATGCTTCAATCTCACTCACTTTCTGTAACACCCAGGATTTTGAAAGCCAAGAAAGTAAAGGAAACCCTAAATTTAAGAGGGACTCGACGAGTCAAAGGAAGGACTCGGCGAGTCGGAGCGGGATCCGGGTCGATAAGAAAGTGACCAACTCGACGAGTCGGCCAAGTAGACTCGGCGAGTCTGGTCTATGCGAGGAAAACCCTAAATCCGGGGCTTGGAACCTATTTAAACGTCTCAATCTCCTTCCTAGGGCTCCTTTACAGCCTCTCACACCCAGAACGCCGCACCTTAAGCCCCCATTGTGTTCATTCAAGCTTTTAGTCATTTTTGAGTGGTTTTAAGGAAGAAGAAGGAGTGGGAATCTTTGAAGCATCAGGGAGTGGCTTTGGATCTGAAGTTTGGGAAGCATTTCAGAGCATTGGAAGGTATCAATTCGTTTCCCTCCTTTAGATCTTCCTTGGATATGAGTTTGGTGCTTTTAAGCCATGTTTAAGGTCAATCTCGAGTTTGAAGTCCAGATCTGAGGTTACTACCTCAGATCCATGCTTGTTTTGGAATGGAATCCCATAAAGTATCAGCCATTGGGTGGAAATTGGAGCCTCTTGGTCCTAAACCCTAGCTATGGGTGTATTTTGCCTAGATCTCCCTCTCTACACGTAAAGTTTGCAACTTTACGTGAGAAATAGGCTTGGGGAGGGTAGATCTACAGTTTGGAGCTCATGCATGACTCGGAAGTCCTCTGCATGTAAGTGGATCTTAGTGGACTCGACGAGTCCTTCGAGTGGACTCGACGAGTAGCTTGAAGATGAGGAGGAACTCGACGAGTGGGATGAACAGCTCGTCGAGTCGGATGAAGATAGGCATGAACTCGGCGAGTTGGATGAACAACTCGGCGATTTGGATGAAGATTGCCGTGTGCTCGGCGAGTCTGTTCTTAGACTCGGCGAGTCAGGTCGAGTGGTCCCAAACCCTTCGAGTTAAGACTCGAGTCAGCGAGTCGAGCCAGGACTCAGTGAGTTGGACAGGACAGGAATCGGGAATCAGTAAACTCGGCGAGTCAGGGGCTGACTCGGCGAGTAGAGTCGCAAGTGGAAGGACTCTGGATTTATGAACTCGGCGAGTCAGTAGGGTGACTCGGCGAGTAGGGTTGACCTGGAAGGTTGACTTTGACCAGGACATTGACTTTGACCAGAGTTGACTTGGTTGACCTTTGGAGGTCAGTTAGACTAAGTGTTGGGTTGTTATTGGTAGCTCGGGGAGCTAGCGGAGCAGCAGTTCGGGGTTAGCGGTCAGGTAGCGGTCAAAGGGGTTAGCAGCAGCAGTTCAGCAGTATCAGGTGAGTTTCCCTTTGTATGAATGGGTCTACGGCCACAATGCCGGCCCATGTAGTTATGAGTAGAAGACCCGGGGGTTAGCCCTAGGCACAGTATGCTAGTATGATATTTGGACGAGGTCCAATGACAGAGGGCGGGTTCCCAAGGAGCGGTTTATGTGATAATTTATACTTGTTGTCTGTGTGATACTTTTTTGTGCCTGGTAGGGAGGTGAGAGAGGGCGAGGTCCCGTATCTCACCAATAGCAGAGTGTGGATGGTGTTCCACATCTCAGTAGCAGCAGAGCAGGGGCGAGGCCCAAGTTAGGAAAGGAGTGAGGGTGGGCTGGGCCCGAACCTCACTATCAGCAGGAGTATGGACGAGGTTCCATGACTCATCAGTAGCAGGACTCGGGCGGGGCCCAGAGATAGGCGAGGCCTTAGAGCAAGAGTCGTTACTATATGTTTAGCTTATGTAATGTTATGTGTTATGTTTATGTGCTATTATATGTTAGTGGGCGAGGCCCTGTGACAGGCGAGGCCTAAGTGAAACAGATCTGTATCCGAGCGGGGCTCGAAGCCAGGCGAGGCCTGGAGCGGCGGGGCCGTTATAGCGGGCGAGGCCCGAAGTAGAAGGGCGAGGCCCAGGATAGCGGGCGTGGCCCAGAATGTGCAGTATGTGTTTTTGCGTGGTATGTGGTAAGGTGGGGAACTCACTAAGCTTCGTGCTTACGGTTTTTAGTTTTGTTTTCAGGTACTTCCGGTAGCGGAGGGAGGAGCTCGGGGTGATCGCATGGCACACACTATAAATTAGTCAGCCTGAGAATGTTTACTCTGATAATAAACAAGTGTTTTGAAAACTTATACTCAGATTATGTTTTGGAATGATGTATTTGTTTAAAGTAATGTTTTATTAAAAAGAAATTTTTGGTCTTGAATTTTGGGATGTTACAAGTTGGTATCAGAGCCTTGGTTTGAGGGATTCAGGCATACTCTCGGGTGTGCCTGAACTCAAACTAAGGGGTCGGATGAAAAGTTTTCAAAATGTGAAAAGACAGTTTTGTAAAAAGAATTCTGAGAATGAAAAACAGTTTTAGAAAAGCAAAAAGAATCCAGAAAGAAAAGAACTTTGAAAAGAGAAAAGAGGTGTGGTGCATGCAATCAACCGAGCTCAAGTAAGTACCCCAAAATACCCATACAAGTTTATGTTATGATTGTCAGTTGGTAGAACAGCATGCTAGAATAAGACTAAGGATCTAGGGATGATGCCTTATGTGCCTGTTATTTGTGCTTTTGAGCTGCATGATAGTACTGATTAGACAGCAGTAGGATAGCCTGTCTAGGTTATGCCTGAGTTTATGAGTTTGTGTTGCATGCTAGTCCAGGCTCTTGCTTTGTGTATATGATTGCTTGAGCATGTTATGGTTAGATTTTCCCTTGACCGAATGCTGCTTGCTTTGTGCATTGTGGGATTCTGAGTGATGGGAGTTAGCCATTAGGTGGATACGTTACGTCACATGTGATCAGGGTTGAATAATCTCAGAGTACTGGAATTGATCCTATTGCGCAGCTCTTGTCTGAGTCTAACCGTTGTAGGGACGAGTCCTTTACTTGAAGGATTATCTGAGCCTCGTCGCATGTGATGGTATCCAGGTGATGGCTAATTGGCAACACAAGGAGACCTTCAGCAGCTGAGGACTGGTTTGAGTTGAGTCAAAGGTTCCCCTAGGGTAAGCCTAGGATGAGATAGAGTTGGGAACAGTATTAGTGGATAAGGGGCCTGGTGGAGTCAAAGCAATTCTTGAGGAAAGTACGGATAGATGTGGAAGGTAGTATGGGCCCGTACTACTGAAAGCAGAGGATCCGTACTCGATTCAGGAAGGGCAGAGACAAGACCGGGAACCTGGTAGGGCATGTTTGGTCTTGTATCAGTGATGAGTATTCTGATAGTGGTTGTGGTATATTTTCAGCATGGTGACATTGCGAGAGAGACCAGCAGGCGGATCAGGCGCCGGGGAGGGATCAGGCTCGGGTTCAGGGACCGAGCAGCTCGAGGAGCGGATGAGGGAGTTGATATCAGCCGAGGTTACGCGCAGTATTCTAGCTCAGACTCCTGTGATCTTTGGCACGGTCAAGGAGGGCATACTGGAGATCTTGGAGGAGAGGCTGGGAGCCTTCCGTACTGAGATGATGGCATTGATGGGAGCGCTTACCTTGACATTTCGAGAGTTCAGAGCCTGCGGGGCACCAGATTATCATGGGGCTAGGGACCCCATTGCTAGCAGCAGATGGTTGGCTGATGTTGCCAACGCTTTCCGTACGAGCAAGTGTCCTGAGGGGGACAAGGTTAGACTCGCCTCCTGTCTTCTGAAGGACAGAGCGAGGGATTGGTGGGAGGAGATTGGTCATGCTTTGGGGGATGATGCCGCGTTGGACGCGATGAGTTGGAGCGATTTCTCGGCCAGGTTCAGGGCGGAGTTTTCGCCGATTATTGAGGTGCAGCAGCTGGCACGAGAGTTTCAGGATTTGACGCAGACTACTGAGACTGTGGCGGAGATCACCGCCAAGTTCAGGGAGAGGGCTCTTCTTGTACCGCAGTATGTAGCGGATGAGGAGATGAAGAAGGCTCGGTACCATGAGATGTTGAGGGACGACATCAGGGAGTTCGTGAGCAGGTCCAGCTGTAAGACGCTGGAAGATATGATATCTCGGGTGAGGGAAAGGGAAATTGATTTGGAGCAGATCCGGAAGAGGAAGCCGGATGAGGTTCAGGTATCAGCGGGTTCGGGCAAAAGGCCCAAGGGATCGGATTCGAGATCGAGGGATCATCAGGACCGCAGTTGGTGCGGAAAGTGTGGCAGGGCGCACGGGGGCGCGTGCAGGAGTGGTAGCGGTGGTGAGTCTGGCTGCTTCAAGTGCGGTCGGACTGGTCATTTTAGCAGGGATTGTACTGTTACCGCCGCGCAGGGATCAGACATGATATGTTTTCATTGCAACCAGCGGGGCCACAAGAAGGCCCAGTGCCCCAGTTTGTCTTCAGCAGGACGGGTGATGGCACCCGCCCCTGCAACCTTGAGGATCGCAGATGGCCGTCAGGGCCGGGTAGAGGCACCTGCAGCAGGGAGCAGGTCTTTCCAGATGACGACTTTGGAGACGCGAGCATCGCCGGACGTTGCAGGTATGCAATTTCCATTCTCAGTTCTTTTATTTTGTGCATGATTTCATTGTTATGGTTCTGCATCATTATCGGTATGAGTATTTTATTTTGATTGGTTGATTGTGATCGAGTTATATGCCATCTGCATACCTTGGATATTTGTATGGTAGTTAGGGGGATGTGCTCTATTGAAGAAGGTTTCGAAGGATGCAGTAACTGTAGCATGCTTGGGAGGGATTTGGTACGTTTCGCTAGTTCAGAGTGGTGCAGTGATTGTGAAGGATTGTCTAAATCCCTAGCTATGGCATGCTTGGGTTCCTCAGTAGGTGGGTTATGGAATGGTAGTAAAGATCAGGATCTCTTTGAGTATTGAGCAGCAAGGGGTAAGCAGGATCGAAGTGGGGGAGAATCCTCCGGGTGTGCCTAGAGAGGAGCACGCAGACCCAGATCAAGTACGTGACCTCCGAGAGGGAAGAGAAGTAGTTCAACGTTTGATGGATTGAGGATTCCAGGGTTGGGAGTTTGAGAAACTCCATATCAGCTAGTGCGTGGGATGGTATGGTTGGTTATGATTGAGAATTCAGGTTGTGGATCGCCTGAAGGACTCGCGGGAGTCGGAATAAGGATCTTGAGAAGCCAATGGCACGTGGGCGCCTTCGTATTAGCAGTCAGTGGTAGGGAGTGTTGTAAGACTACGGGGCAGCCGTAGCATTCCTTAGTAGTTTCGTTAGCGGAGTCGGGGCGAGGCCCTTATCTCGTAGTGATCAGGTAGGGATCAGGAATGGGTAGTGAATGAGAGTAGTAAGGAGTTGCCTGTATAGCTCTAGAGAGGTGAGACCTTGGGAGAGGCCGCTCCAGGATATAGCTGGGAGAGACCCGTGGGCGAGGCCCGTATGAGATTGGCAGTGTAGATGAGACCTGGGAGCAGGGTTGCTTAGTAGTATGGTTGGGTGAGACCCGAGGGCGAGGCCCGTGAGTTTTAGCAGCGCAGGTGGGACCTGGTCAGGATCTTAGTGTCAAGTTAGGGGATCGGGGATCCCAGGTTTGTAGTGCCTGGATGGCAGGATTGTATGAACAGTTATAGGTGGTCGAGGTTTCTTTGGAAGTCACTGGGAGCGACCAGTGATGGTGTTGGGACTAGCTACCGGTGGGAACCGGTAATCCAGTCATTGATAGGTTGGTAGGGACCAGGGCGGTCCCGGTTTATCAGGAAGTCAGTCGGGGAATAGTTGAATTGCCAGTCGGTGGCAGTGCGAGTATGCAGAGTATGGTGGAGTTCAGTTAGTGAGTCGAGGGGTGCTCGACACCAAGTGTTGGCAGGAAGGAGTGTCAGTGAGTGCTGACGGTGATGACCCGTTCTGGGAATAGCAGGGAGGTGATGGAGTTAGTGAAGGATAGGACCTTCACAGTGTCAAAGGAAAAGTCGGTTGTGAGGCTTTGCCTTGGGAAGGCAAGGGATTTGCGCAAGGAAAGAAGTAGAGAACCTCTGCGGGTTCAGTGCAGTATTGGTGGAAGACCAGCGCAGGTAGGCGGCTGGTGTTGGGTATTGGAGGCAGACCGTAGGCGGTGGGCCATGGTAAACTTCGAGGACGAAGTTCAGTTTAAGTGGGGGAGAGTTGTAACACCCAGGATTTTGAAAGCCAAGAAAGTAAAGGAAACCCTAAATTTAAGAGGGACTCGACGAGTCAAAGGAAGGACTCGGCGAGTCGGAGCGGGATCCGGGTCGATAAGAAAGTGACCAACTCGACGAGTCGGCCAAGTAGACTCGGCGAGTCTGGTCTGTGCGAGGAAAACCCTAAATCCGGGGCTTGGAACCTATTTAAACGTCTCAATCTCCTTCCTAGGGCTCCTTTACAGCCTCTCACACCCAGAACGCCGCACCTTAAGCCCCCATTGTGTTCATTCAAGCTTTTAGTCATTTTTGAGTGGTTTTAAGGAAGAAGAAGGAGTGGGAATCTTTGAAGCATCAGGGAGTGGCTTTGGATCTGAAGTTTGGGAAGCATTTCAGAGCATTGGAAGGTATCAATTCGTTTCCCTCCTTTAGATCTTCCTTGGATATGAGTTTGGTGCTTTTAAGCCATGTTTAAGGTCAATCTCGAGTTTGAAGTCCAGATCTGAGGTTACTACCTCAGATCCATGCTTGTTTTGGAATGGAATCCCATAAAGTATCAGCCATTGGGTGGAAATTGGAGCCTCTTGGTCCTAAACCCTAGCTATGGGTGTATTTTGCCTAGATCTCCCTCTCTACACGTAAAGTTTGCAACTTTACGTGAGAAATAGGCTTGGGGAGGGTAGATCTACAGTTTGGAGCTCATGCATGACTCGGAAGTCCTCTGCATGTAAGTGGATCTTAGTGGACTCGACGAGTCCTTCGAGTGGACTCGACGAGTAGCTTGAAGATGAGGAGGAACTCGACGAGTGGGATGAACAGCTCGTCGAGTCGGATGAAGATAGGCATGAACTCGGCGAGTTGGATGAACAACTCGGCGATTTGGATGAAGATTGCCGTGTGCTCGGCGAGTCTGTTCTTAGACTCGGCGAGTCAGGTCGAGTGGTCCCAAACCCTTCGAGTTAAGACTCGAGTCAGCGAGTCGAGCCAGGACTCAGTGAGTTGGACAGGACAGGAATCGGGAATCAGTAAACTCGGCGAGTCAGGGGCTGACTCGGCGAGTAGAGTCGCAAGTGGAAGGACTCTGGATTTATGAACTCGGCGAGTCAGTAGGGTGACTCGGCGAGTAGGGTTGACCTGGAAGGTTGACTTTGACCAGGACATTGACTTTGACCAGAGTTGACTTGGTTGACCTTTGGAGGTCAGTTAGACTAAGTGTTGGGTTGTTATTGGTAGCTCGGGGAGCTAGCGGAGCAGCAGTTCGGGGTTAGCGGTCAGGTAGCGGTCAAAGGGGTTAGCAGCAGCAGTTCAGCAGTATCAGGTGAGTTTCCCTTTGTATGAATGGGTCTACGGCCACAATGCCGGCCCATGTAGTTATGAGTAGAAGACCCGGGGGTTAGCCCTAGGCACAGTATGCTAGTATGATATTTGGACGAGGTCCAATGACAGAGGGCGGGTTCCCAAGGAGCGGTTTATGTGATAATTTATACTTGTTGTCTGTGTGATACTTTTTTGTGCCTGGTAGGGAGGTGAGAGAGGGCGAGGTCCCGTATCTCACCAATAGCAGAGTGTGGATGGTGTTCCACATCTCAGTAGCAGCAGAGCAGGGGCGAGGCCCAAGTTAGGAAAGGAGTGAGGGTGGGCTGGGCCCGAACCTCACTATCAGCAGGAGTATGGACGAGGTTCCATGACTCATCAGTAGCAGGACTCGGGCGGGGCCCAAAGATAGGCGAGGCCTTAGAGCAAGAGTCGTTAGTATATGTTTAGCTTATGTAATGTTATGTGTTATGTTTATGTGCTATTATATGTTAGTGGGCGAGGCCCTGTGACAGGCGAGGCCTAAGTGAAACAGATCTGTATCCGAGCGGGGCTCGAAGCCAGGCGGGGCCTGGAGCGGCGGGGCCGTTATAGCGGGCGAGGCCCGAAGTAGAAGGGCGAGGCCCAGGATAGCGGGCGTGGCCCAAAATGTGCAGTATGTGTTTTTGCGTGGTATGTGGTAAGGTGGGGAACTCACTAAGCTTCGTGCTTACGGTTTTCAGTTTTGTTTTCAGGTACTTCCGGTAGCGGAGGGAGGAGCTCGGGGTGATCGCATGGCACACACTATAAATTAGTCAGCCTGGGAATGTTTACTCTGATAATAAACAAGTGTTTTGAAAACTTATACTCAGATTATGTTTTGGAATGATGTCTTTGTTTAAAGTAATGTTTTATTAAAAAGAAATTTTTAGTCTTGAATTTTGGGATGTTACACTTTCTCCTTCTAACTCTTTCTCTCTATCTCACTCACAGTGGAAGAATGGGCGCTGGAAAAGAGACTTTGTATGGAGGTTTGGGTTCTTAGAAGGGGAGAACGAGAGAATGAGGTTTCAATAGATCTAAAAAGAAGATGTTCGTCGTTGCTACCTTGAGGGGAGTACAATGCCGCTGAAAGGAAAAGGAAGTGTACGTGGCCTTCATAATTTTTAATGTGTTTTAAAATTAAAATGTCACATCAGTAAATTTACCGATTCTTTCGGTATTGAGGAATAAAATGGTGTAATTGATATGTAATTATAACTCTAGTGATTAATTGTGCATGAAAAAAACTTGGGTGACAAAATATATAAATTTGTCAAACTTCCTTATGCTGCAATGCCAAAAACCATTCTACTTATCTTCCTACTTAAATAATATGATAAAATGTGAATACCATTAATTCTCTCTTTTAATTTTGATATTTGTCTGGGTCTAATGAGTAGGAGATAACTAGGAAAAATATATAGGAATATATTTGATTTCTTAAATATCATATCATCACTCGCAAACATATTATAAAAAAATATTCTTTTATAGATATGAGTTATAAAATTTAGATCGAGTAAATGAGAATATAAATTAACTTAGTTATATAAAAGAAAATAAATTATATATATATATATATATATATATATATATATATATATATATATATATATATATATATATATATATCAAATTCGTAATTAAAACCTCTCTCTCTCTCTCTCTCTCTCTCTCTCTCTCTCTCTCTCTCTCTCTCTCTCTCTCTCTCTCTCTCTCTCTCTCTCTCTCTCTCTCTCTCTCTCTCCAGATTTATAACTACCTTCCATGAAATTAACACCATTGCAAACACAAACAATATGAAGCTGAAAACTTCAACATATATAACCTCAAAAGTCCACAATTTCCAAATCTTTATAGCCAGAAGAAGTCCTATAAAACACATGAAAATGGGTACTTCGAGAAGACCGTTCATTTGCTTCTCTCTCCTCTTGCTGGTGCTACAGTTTGAAGCATTATCATCTCCCGTGAAAGTGTCTGCTCCATCACAAAATCGATTTGCAGCTTCTGGTTTCGAATGGCAGAAAGATGATGATGGAGAAAAAGATGTTTTTGTTGATAACAAGAGGAAGGTCAAGACAGGTTCCAATCCCTTGCATAACAGATGATTCATAATTTCTCTCTCGTTCCCATCTTGTTATTCTTATTTTTCTCCCTATTTTCACTTAAATTCGTGTACCATACAAGGATTTTTTCTTTCTTTTTTTGAAAAGCTAATACTTATAAATTTGGCCTCCTTGAAACAATTTGTGTGGGTGTCGGGTTTGTGCCTTTTTGTAATAAAAAGTATGGCTAGTAATCTTGATGCTAAGTGCTTGGTTATGAGTTTGGTTTCCAAACAGGCAATATGGATGACCACAGCCTTCACATCCAGTATTGCATTAGTATGCTACTTTGGACTTGGACGAAACAGTTAGGAGCTCTTTGACAAACTTTGAATGCAACCATTCAGTTGACACATCTGTCATCTAATACGTCAGAATTCAGTGTGTATAATCCAGGCTCTGAATGACCACCCGACAAATCTAAATCCTCTGAACGGCCTACAAACTCCTAACGAACCCTACTTTTTGTGAACATTGAGATATTTGAATCACTCAACACTAAATGATCCAGTTTTGTTAGCGGTGACCCTTCGAGGTGCCATTGGCTTAGCCTCATGCATCCCTTAGGAAGTTAGGCAGTATTGATTTTGGATCCCTTAGGAATAACTTAGGGAGTACTGATTTTGGATTTATTTTGGCTTATGTGTATTAAATGATAAGTTTTGGTTTTAAGTGGGGGAGACTGTCAGACTGTGGCCGGCATCATGTGACTTAGATTATAATTGTGAATACCGTACGTGAACGATATATAAGTCATAGAGTATGTGTTATTATTAACTTGCACCATGGTTTTTCAATAGGTATATGATCATGCTTCTTTAGGTTTCTTTAGGTTTACATCTTTTAATTAACCACATTAACTTGAAATCCTTCCTATTCCTATGACGAGCACATGGTCACTTGTAAAAGTTAAGCTAAAGCTCTGAGTAAATTACAATTAAAACGTAGACTAATATAATAAAAGCCTTAAATTTTTAAAGTTTAACTGGAAAAAGTTTTAATATTTTATTTTATTATTATTATTGCTACAACTTTCTTGCAGAATTATCATTCTAACACATTTAACGGGTTTCATTGTTAACTTGGTTAACTTTTTTGTAAAATCAATTCTAAAAATTTCAAATTTTCTCACTGAGATTTGCAAAAAAGTACACCATATGTTTTTTTAACTTTATTTTTCATTATATATATATATATATATATATATATATATATATATATATATATATATATATATTGGGATTTTAATATATATTTTATTTATTTTCAGTTTTTAAACTTTATTTTTCAACAATTTGATTTTTTTTTTTTACCTTTTTACCTTTTGTTATCTATTTTTTTAGTGTATATATATAGAGTATATTAGAGTATTTGTTTTTAGTTTTTTTTCATATTTCTTTTCATATTATATTTTTCGTTATATATATATATATATATATATATATATATATATATATATATATATATATATATATATATATATATATATATATATTGGGATTTTAATATATATTTTATTTATTTTCAGTTTTTAAACTTTATTTTTCAACAATTTGATTTTCTTTTTACCTTTTTACCTTTTGTTATCTATTTTTTTATTGTATATATATAGAGTATATTAGAGTATTTGTTTTTAGTTTTTTTTTCATATTTCTTTTCATATTATATTTTAATTCTTTTGTCAGTTTATTTTTTTTTAATTTTTTCCTTATTTGTTTTTCAATTATTTGTTTTTTTTTTTGTATTTTTAACTTTTGTGTATACCTTTTTCAAAAAATGTAAAACGTATTAATATTTTAGAGTACACTACAATTTTAGATTTTATAAATTTTTTTATTTTTATTCAATTAAATAAAATAGTTATGTTTATATTTATAGTTTCGGCCCAACTTATTTTCTTTTTATTTTTGTTGTTCTTAAGTGCTATTATATTTATGTTATGAGTAAATTAAAAAAAAATAGTTTGTTTATTGAGAATTAGTGTTCCAATGTGTGATATAACTTGCAAATTAAATCATATTTCTATATGTAATATCAATAGTTTAAATTCAAGATAATATTTCAATTTCATAACAGACTAAAAGAAACAACAAAAAAATAATAACACTCGGTCTCTATAAAAAACTTCTTGTAGTAATTAATATTTAACTCAGGTTTGTTTACTTGAATCAAAATAAATAAAAACATTAGAAAAACCATAAATAAAGAAAATAGAAAACAAAAGGTAAAAAGGTAAAACAATCAAATTGTTTAAAAATAAAGTTAAAAAATGAAAATAAATAAAGTATATATAAAAAATATATACATATTTATGTAAAAACAAAAATAAATAAAGTATAAAAAAACGAAAAATGAAGTTAAAAAACCATGTGGTGTAATTTTTGCAAATCTCAAGGACCAAACTTGAAATTTTTAGGACTGATTTTGAAAAAAAGTTATCAAAGTTAACCTTAAAACCCGTTAAGTGAGCTAGAATGATAATTATGCGAGAAAGTTGTGGCCATAGCAATAATAAAAAAATATTAGGGTTTTTTCCAACTACGTATTAAAAATTTAGGGCTTTTATAATATTAGTCCTTAAAACATTATGGATTGTCTCATAAAGAATTGAATTATACCGATCATTCTTGAAAACAAAATAACACACATTTATGACACCTAACTCATAGTTGTTACTTATTAGCATTGTCTGATTAACCTTTTTCATGAATGGGCATTTTAGTCATTTTGGCATCTTACTTCAACCTCTACTTTCTTCGTAAATTTCAAATTCATGTAAACTCAAATTCATAAAACAATGAACACATACAAATTTTAATTAATAAACACCAAAGTTGTTATTATTATTTATGTCAAATTGTTACATCGATCATAATTCAACATAACACGTAAAATTAAACCTAAGGGCATCGATCTGCAACCAAATAGCAAAGCTCATTTTTTGCATCATTTGTTAAGGCATTGAGGAATTGTATAACACCAAATTTGGGGTTATAATACCATGTCTAAAACACTTCGAACTAGTTGGCATCGCATTTACAATCGTTTTCTTCATACTATATTTGTCTTTGTTGTTTTTATGGGAATATCGATGAGTCGGGACACCATAGACGAGTTTTTTAACTGGCGGTGGCCATAGACTGCACAAGTTCACTGGGCATAGCCTTCATCGGATCGAGCAACACAAGGAAGTTGGTGCTGTAACCATCTCTTTTTCATCCTGAACAATGATATATAGCCTTCATCGGGTCCGACAACACAACCTGATCTTTTTCACGGGTTTCAGTCTTCTCTATATCTACAACATTGAATATAACCTTCATTGTTGTGTTCAAATGTGATGGTTAGAAACATATAATCAAAGAAGAAAAGTGAAAAAAATAGCTCAGAAAATGGAGGATCTTGACATGAAGAAATTAATAACATGATAGAAAGTGAAAGCATTAAAAATACGAAGGTAGTAAATTGAAATTTTATATAAAAAAAAAAAAGGAGTTGCTCCGTGCCTGCGTTAAGATACCGTTAGCATGATGGATCTTGACCAAAGAAGAAGAGAAATATAATTGGCAAATGGTGTGTGAACAATGTTTAGTAAAATATTGAAGTCTAGTGTACGAATGGATTAAAAAAATATAATAATTTTTTTTTACCCACGGTCCTATCCATTGGTAATGGTTTCCACCCATGGTTCTCCACGATACCAAATCCATGGGTAAATATTCACATACTAATGGCTCGTTGATAACTATTGTTCTCATGAATTTTCTTCGGAATTACCCACATACCCACAAATGTTTTACATAATTTTCACATATATAATTTACCAAAGAACATGATACTCACAACTATATTACCCAAGAATCCACAAATTTGTTGCAACAACTTTTCCACAAACCTGGTACCATCGGAGGATCCAATACAGAGCCCGGGGGTAGCCTGAGATGCCTCTCAAATTTTTTATAATAGTGTAATTTTTTTTTGAAAATTTTTGGTTTATCTTGGGGTGAAACCGTGGAAAAAAGATTGGACTACCCTAAAATTAGGTTATTTCTGAATTGTAAATGCACACACAATTGGCCCAATAAGTAGTCCAAACTTATTAAACCCAAGTGGCCAAGTGCTCAACCAACAAAAAAGTTTAATGAAACAAAATATTAGCCCACATATTGCAAAATTGGTAGAAAGAAATCAACAAAGCAATCGACAAACGTCACCTGCGATTGACGCTGCTCACTCCCTTCCTTCCTTTTGTTTTGCCGACGATTTGCTTATGTCGTGGGTTTACGCCGGTGCAATCCTCCGGTGGTGAGTGATGAATGATCAAAGTGCACAATGAAACAAGTAAGTGCAAAAATAAATAAATAAAGAAATAAAACTCAATCATGTTATTTATTGTTTAGTTAATTTAAATTTAATATTTTTGGCATTGTGTTGAAAAATTAGAAATTATCAATTAAGTTTGTTAGATTAGAGACTTAGGGTTAATTGTTACTGATTATTTGTTGTTGAAACTTGAAATCAAGTTTAGTTTATATATTTTTAATTTTTTGATTGTAAGTTGCTATTTGTTGAAACAACTTCGTTAGAAAAATGGACAAAGAAAACATTGGTAGTTTTTAGAAAAGATGGGTTTCCACAAATTTGGAAGAAGTTATGTGTTTTTTGTAAAAAACTATAACGACCCAATTTTCACGTCCAAAAATTTCGTTATAAAACATTACATGAAAGCATTAATAGTTAAAACATTGTTTGATTAAACCATTTCACATCAAAAACCAAATTGAAAACCACAACATTCGATCAATCAAATATCAGAGTAACAATCCCAGAATAAACTCGTAACTGCGGAAACAAGAGAGTGTGTGTGTGTGACATGCTGCTACCGCGCCAGCTCCTTTCCCCTAGCTGAGGAGGTACCTGAAACTAAAACTGAAAACCGTAAGCACAAAGCTTAGTGAGTTCCCCCACTGTACCACATACCATATAATCTCATAACATACATATATTGTCAGGCATATCTGGGTGCCCGACCTACCCCTTCGGCCCTCTCGACCGGGTATTGCCTAGCATATCTGGGTGTTGGCCTCCCCTTCGGTCCTCTCGACCGGACATTGCCTAGCATATCTGGGTGCTGGCCTCCCCTTCGGTCCTCTCGACCGGGTGCTGGGGAACTATTCATCCCCTCCACTACTACCACATAACATGTATCACAATATCAGAATCTATCTAACATGGCTGGGTATGACTACCCCTTCGGCCCTACCGACCGGATACCTCGGGGACTATCTCCCCCTACTGTCACTAGCACATAACATCATATCATATTAGCACATAAACATAACACAGGTAGTAGTAATCCCTAGATGAATATCACGGAGACCATCATCTACATACAACTCCTACCGGTGGGCCGACATTGTGGCCGTAGACCTACGGCTATTGGAAGGTAACTCACCTCGAAGTAGCTGCTGATCTGATCGGGAACTGACTGTCTACTGTTGTTGCTGCTGCTCCGGAAATCCTCCGGCTGCAATTCCCACAACATACTCAATCACACACTGCTAACTGTCCTTTGGGTAAAATGACCATTTTACCCCTGATCATGCCCTAAGTCAAAGTCAGAGTCAACTTTCAGTTGACCCGACTCGCCGAGTTGGCTTTCCAACTCGCTGAGTCCCTACCCAAACGATTGTCCTGAATCCCGTTTCTACTCGTCGAGTTAGGCGACCACTCGACGAGTTCTCCTTCTGAACTGATATTCAAGTCCTTCATCCTACTCACCGAGTTGTATGAACAACTCGTCGAGTTCATCTTCATCCGATGAACACTTATGCTAAGACTCGCCGAGTTGTATGAACAGCTCGCCGAGTCTGTTCTTGATCTAAGGAGATTGCCTTGAACTCGCCGAGTCAGGGCATTGACTCGCCGAGTTCCTCCATAGATGAGTTCAGCTTCCGACTCACTGAGTCACACCCCGTGACTCACTGCTCACTCGACACTACGAAAAGGGGACAAACTCGGAGACTCGCGAACCGACTCGCCGAGTCAGATGAACGACTCGCCGAGTCGTTACCATGCAATTACTATATGGTCGATTCTGCTTGAATCCAGCTCATGCCATACATAGATCTGGGCTCCTAGGGCCTGGTTATCACGTAAAGTTTCCAACTTTACCTGTAAATAGACCACCATGAGGGTTTTAAGGTCCAAAATGCACCAAAAGGGGTAAATCTAGGGCTTTCATGCAATATGGTTCCAAAAAGACAGTAGATCTGAGCTCCTGGAGCTCAACCATGCCTAGATCTAAAGGTCAATCAGCTTATTACAAACCCTCAAACATACACAATCTTGGAAATGGCTCAAAGAGGACTTTAATGGAGCTATAAGGGACAATAAGCTTAAAAACAGAGGGGAAACGAGCTATACCTCAAGGGAAACGTTGGAATGACACAGAGATGCTTGGCCTCCTTCTCCTCTTCTTGATTCACTCTTCTTTCTCCTCAAAAACTTCAAGAACACCACAAAAACACTTCAAACTCACAAGGAAGCAAGGCTAGAGAGAGATACAGGGCTCTGAGTGTGAATGGGGGCGAGATTGGGGCGGAAAGAGAGTTTAAATAGGGTGCAAACCCCTGAAACTTAGGGTTTCATCCAACAACGGTGACTCGTCGAGTCCGGAATATGGACTCGCCGAGTCACCAACTTAAACGTGTCCCGGGTCCCGTATCTACTCGGCGAGTCGGACCTATGACTCGCCGAGTCCAAGGCTAAAAGAAGAGAAATACTCAAATAAGATTTACGTACCAGGAACCAGGTGCTACAAATCTCCCCCACTTATTTTAGACTTCGTCCTCGAAGTCTGCTGCTCGATCCTGAAACAGCTCGGGGTAATGCTCAATCATCTCGTCCACCGGCTCCCAAGTCCATTCTGAACCCTTGCGGTGCTGCCATTGCACCTTCACTAGCTCCACCCTCTTGTTCCTCAAATCCTTCGACTTCCTGTCGAGGATTGCGACTGGGCGCTCAATGTAATTTAGGCTGTCATCAACCTGAATATCCTCTAACGGCACAACCGCTGAATCGTCCACTAGGCACTTCCGCAGCTGAGAAACATGGAAAATGTTGTGGATCTGGCTGAGCTCGGCTGGCAGATCCAGCCTATACGCCACCTTGCCCACCCAGGCTACGACCCTGAACGGTCCGATGAATCTCGGGCCCAACTTGCCCCGCTTCCTGAATCGAATGACGCCTTTCCAAGGCGACACCTTCAGGAGAACCATATCCCCGACTTGGAACTCCAAGTCGGATCGACACATGTCGGCATAACTCTTCTGTCGACTCTGAGCAGTCTGAAGCCTGCTCCGAACTTGCTGGATCCTCTCGGTCGTCTTGAGCACCACTTCGGTGCTCCCCATGACTGTCTGGCCAACTTCACCCCAGCATATCGGGGTCCTGCACCTCTGTCCGTACAACATCTCGAAGGGAGGGCGGTCGATACTCGCGTGATAGCTGTTGTTGTAGGAGAACTCGACCAGGGGAAGATAGGTATCCCAGCTACCACCGAAGTCTAGCACGCACGCCCGCAACATATCCTCTAGAGTCTGGATGGTCCGCTCGCTCTGACCATCCGTCTGCGGGTGAAAGGCGGTGCTAAAATGCAAACGAGTGCCCAACTCGTCATGAAATCTCTTCCAAAATCTGGAAGTAAAACGCACATCCCTGTCCGAGATAACCGAAACTGGCACCTCGTGCCGCGCCACGATCTCCCTGATATAGATGTCGGCCAATTTCTCGGCCGATTTGCTCTCCTGAATCGGGATAAATTGAGCACTCTTCGTCAATCGATCCACGATGACCCAAATCGAATCCACTCCACGCGCGGTCCTAGGAAGCTTCGTGATAAAATCCATCGTGATATCTTCCCATTTCCACAGTGGAATATCCAACGGCTTCATCTTGCCATACGGCCTCTGATGTTCGGCCTTAACCTTCCTGCAGGTCAAGCAACGCTCAACGTACCATGCCACATCCTGCTTCATGCAGGGCCACCAATAATCTAGACGAAGATCCCTATACATCTTCGTCGCCCCGGGATGAATAGAGAATCGGGACTTGTGCGCCTCCTCCATCAAAATCTGGCGCACGCCTCCGTGATACGGCACCCACACCCTACGGTGTAGTGTCAATAGTCCTCGGCTATCATAATCAAATGAGGAAACCTGACCCACCACACGCTCGCTCTTCCGATGCTCCTCCTTGATAGCCTCCTGTTGAGCCTCCCGAATTCGCTCCAACAGGGGAGTCACCACGGTCATCCTCATGCAAACGTCCCTGATCGGCGCCGCCTTGTGGCTAAGCGCATCGGCCACCACATTGGCCTTCCCCGGGTGGTAGAGGATCTCGCAATCATAATCCTTTACCACGTCCAACCACCGACGTTGCCTCATATTCAGATTCGGCTGATCCATGAGGTACCTCAAACTCTTGTGGTCCGTGTAGATGGTACATCGAACCCCGTAGAGGTAATGCCGCCAAATCTTGAGGGCAAAAACCACCACCCCCAACTCCAAATCATGCGTCGGGTAGTTCGCCTCGTAAGGCTTGAGCTGCCTCGAAGCGTAGGCAATGACATGCCCTCTCTGCATCAGTACCGCGCCCAACCCAGAAATGGACGCGTCGCAGTATACCACAAAATCCTCTACGCCCTCTGGCAGGGCTAAGATCGGCGCCTCGCACAGTCTCTGTCTCAGTGTCTCAAACGCAGCCTGCTGCTTGGGTCCCCACCGAAAGACCACGACTTTCTTCGTCAGCCGCGTCAGGGGTACGGCTATCTTGGAGAAATCCTGAATAAATCTCCGATAGTAGCCTGCTAATCCCAGGAAACTCCGAATCTCAGATGGAGACTTCGGAACCTCCCATCTCATCACAGCCTCGACCTTGGCCGGATCGACCAGAATCTCGTTCTGGTTGACAAGGTGTCCGAGAAATTGCACCTCGCGCAACTAAAACTCACACTTGGAGAACTTGGCATACAAGCTCTCCCTGCTCAGGGTCTCCAACACCTCTCTCAGATGCTCCTCATGCTCCTCCTGAGTCTTGGAATAAACCAAGATGTCATCGATAAAGACTATCATAGACCGATCCAGCATCGGTCTGCATACGCGGTTCATGAGGTCCATGAACGCGGCAGGAGCATTGGTGAGCCCAAACGACATCACCACAAACTCATAGTGGCCATAACGCGTCCAAAACACGGTCTTCTGCGTATCCTCCTCCCTGACCCTCATCTGATGATAACCCGAACGCAAATCAATCTTGGAGAACCAAGATGCTCCCTGAAGCTGGTCAAAGAGGTCATCAATCCTCGGGAGCGGGTAACGGTTCTTCACCGTTACCTTGTTCAGCTCCCAGTAATCTATACACATCCGATGCGACCCGTCCTTCTTCTTCACGAACAAAATCGGGGCTCCCCAGGGTGAACTACTCGGTCGAATGAATCCCTTGTCTAACAGCTCCTGCAGCTGTGTAGACAACTCCTGCATCTCAGGAGGAGCCAACCGATAAGGTGCCTTGGCTATCGGAGCCGCACCAGGAACAAGGTCAACCCTGAACTCCACCTGTCGCTCCGGAGGTATCCTAGGAAGCTCCTCCGGGAAAACATATGCAAAATCTCGAACCACCGGAACCTCGCTCACTGTCGGCTTACCCGCCTCCCGGGTATCCATCACATACGCGACATATCCTAAGCATCCCTGCTGAAGGTAGTGTCTCGCCCTTGCTGTTGAACATACTGCGGGTCCACACTGCGGCCTCTCGCCATGAATCACTAACTCTCCCCCGTTTGGGGTCCTGACCCGCACTAGCTGCTGCGCGCAATCTATCACCGCCCCATTAGGGCTCAACCAATCCATGCCTATAATCACCTTGTTCCCGCGCAACAGAATGGGAACCAAGTCTACCAAGTAGCGCTCCTCAAACAAACGCAATACACAATCTCGAAACACCATCGATGCTCGCACCGATCGATCATCAGCGATCTCTACCTCTAAAGGGCAATCTAACTCGCCCGAAGTCTCATGAAACTTCTTGCTAAGCGCAAGGGAAACAAATGATCGGGATGCGTCCGAGTCGAACAACACCTGAACTGGGATGCCATTCACATGGAACGATCTTAATGCATACATATACATACGAAGCACATATCAATATCATAACATCATAAAAATAAAATAGAGGGAAAGAATCATACCCGTCACCACATCGGGTGCGGCGCATGCCTCCTCGGTAGTCAACTGAATTGCTCGGCTCCTCACCACCGGAGCCTCTGCCTTGCCCTGCCGGCCATCCGTGATCCGCAGGGTCGCTGGAGCTGGCGCCTTCACCGGCGCTGAAACCATCAACTGGGGGCAATTGGCCTTCTTGTGGCCCCTCTGGTTGCAGTGGAAACACAGCAACTCCGATGTCTGAATAACTGCTGCCAGAGCAGTGCAATCCCTGCGAAAGTGCCCAGGCTTGCCGCACTTGTAGCAGCCTAATGATCCCAACCGGCATGCTCCCTCGTGCGTCTTGCCGCATTTCCTGCAGCGTCCCCGTCCCTGTTGGCCTTTCGGCCCCGCATCTGATCCCTTGGGCTTCTTCCCCGAAGCCCCTCCTGACTGACCCTCTTCTGCCTTCCATTTCCGGATGTGCTCCAAATCTATCTCCCTCTCCCTCGCCCTGGCAATCATGGAGTCCAAGGTGGGGCAAGCTGAAAAACTAACGTGCTCCCGGATATCAGCCCGGAGCATGTCGTGATAGCGGGTCCTCCTCATATCCTCGTCACCAACATACTGGGGCACCAACAAAGCCCTCTCCCGGAACTTGGCGGTGATCTCCGCCACAGTCTCCGTTGTCTGCCTCATGTCCAGAAACTCCCTGGCCAACTGCTGAAGCTCGACAGCCGGCGCAAACTCTGCCCTGAACCTGGTCACAAAGTCCGACCAGGTCATAGCCTCGATAGCTGAGGCTCCCAACGAGTCACCCACTGACTCCCACCAATCCCGGGCTCGGTCCCGTAAACACCCGGCTGCATACCTTACCTTCGACCCCTCGGGGCAGAAGCTAGTCAACTGTGCAGACTCGATGTCTGCAATCCATCGCCTGGCAGCAATGGGGTCTTTCACCCCATGGAAATCCGGCGCACCACTGCCCCTGAAGTCCTTGAAGGACAGTGTGCGAGATCCCGACTGGCTAGATGCCATATCACTCCTGAATGCCCGAAGGCGATCCTCCATCAACTCGATGATCCCTTCCTTGATCGACCCAAAGAGGATGGGGGTCGACTCAAGGATGCCTCTGGTGATCTCTGACGCGATGAACTTGCGTAGTCCCTCATCTACCGGCTCGGAACCTGATCCCGAACCTGACCCCTCTCCTGAACCGCCATCTACCGGCCTCGATCGAAGTACCACCATTCTGCAATACATAATACAATCATTAGTGATATTGATACTTCCTGAGGGATCACTGCTACTTACAAGTTCCCTGGTCTTATCTTGGCCTTCCTTGGTTCGGGTACGGATCCTCTGCTTTCAGTAGTACGGGCCCATACTACCTTCCACATCTATCCATACCTTCTTCAAGGAATGCCTCGACTCCACCAGATCCCTTTCACTACTGCTGATCACTGCTATACTCATCCTAGGCTTGCCCTAGGGAAATCTCTGATTCTACTCTATCCAGTCCTCAGCTGCTGCAGGCCTCCTTGTAATGCCAATTAGCCATTACCCGAATACCATCACATGTGACGAGGCTCAGATAATCCTTCGAGTACCCGACTCGTCCCTACAACGGTTGGACTCAAACAAGAGCTGCGCAGTAGGATCAAATCCGGCACTCTAAGATTATTGAACCCTGATCACATGTGACGTGACGTATTCGCCTAATGGCTAACTCCCATTATTCAGAGTCCCACATAGCACGAAGCAAGCAGCATTCAGAAAAGGGTAACAATCTCAATCAACTCTATCTGCTTACAGGAACTGTACTAGCATAAAGTGCTAAGCTCATACTATCAGGCATAACCTAATCAGGCTATCCTACTTGCTGTCTACTCAATAACTAGCATGCAATTCTCATACAACTGAAACACATAAACCAGGCACATAAGGCATCACTCCTAGATCCTTAGTCCTAATCTAGCATGCTGTTCTATAAAAGCTGATAAACATAACATAAACTTGTATGGGTACTTTGAGGAACACTTACTTGAGCTCGGCCGGTCGCGCACATCACACACTTCGTTCTTTCTCGAAACTCTTTTCTCAAATTTTAGAAAACATTTTCTTTTAGAAAATCTTTTAATCCCTCGATTTGAGTTCAGACACCCCCGAAGGTGTGTCCGAATCCCTCAAACCAGGGCTCTGATACCAACTTGTAACGACCCAATTTTCACGTCCAAAAATTTCGTTATAAAACATTACATGAAAGCATTAATAGTTAAAACATTGTTTGATTAAACCATTTCACATCGAAAACCAAATTGAAAACCACAACATTCGATCAATCAAATATCAGAGTATCAATCCTAGAATAAACTCGTAACCGCGGAAACAAGAGAGTGTGTGTGTGTGACATGCTGCTACCGCGCCGGCTCCTTTCCCCTAGCTGAGGAGGTACCTGAAACCAAAACTGAAAACCGTAAGCACGAAGCTTAGTGAGTTCCCCCACTGTACCACATACCATATAATCTCATAACATACATATATTGTCAGGCATATCTGGGTGCCCGACCTACCCCTTCAGCCCTCTCGACCGGGTATTGCCTAGCATATCTGGGTGCTGGCCTCATCTCCTACTGGTGGGCCGGCATTTTGGCCGTAGACCCACCGCTGCTGGAAGGTAACTCACCTCGAAGTAGCTGCTGATCTGATCGGGAACTGACTGTCTACTGCTGCTGCTGCTGCTCCGAAAATCCTCCGGCTGCAATTCCCACAACATACTCAATCAAACACTACTAACTGTCCTTTGGGCAAAATGACCATTTTACCCCTGATCATGCCCTAAGTCAAAGTCAGAGTCAACTTTCAGTTGACCCGACTCGCCGAGTTGGCTTTCCAACTCGCCGAGTCCCTACCCAAACGATTGTCCTGAATCCCGTTTCTACTCGTCGAGTTAGGCGACGACTCGACGAGTTCTCCTTCTGAACTGATATTCAAGTCCTTCATCCTACTCGCCGAGTTGTATGAACAACTCGTCGAGTTCATCTTCATCCGATGAACACTTATGCTAAGACTCGCCGAGTTGTATGAACAGCTCGCCGAGTCTGTTCTTGATCTAAGGAGATTGCCTTGAACTCGCCGAGTCAAGGCATTGACTCGCCGAGTTCTTCCATAGACGAGTTCAGCTTCCGACTCACTGAGTCACACCCCGTGATTCACTGCTCACTCGACACTACGAAAAGGGGACAAACTCGGAGACTCGCGAACCGACTCGCCGAGTCAGATGAACGACTCGCCGAGTCGTTACCATGCAATTACTATATGGTCGATTCTGCTTGAATCCAGCTCATGCCATACATAGATCTGGGCTCCTAGGGCCTGGTTATCACGTAAAGTTTCCAACTTTACGTGTAAATAGACCACCATGAGGGTTTTAAGGTCCAAAATGCACCAAAAGGGGTAGATCTAGGGCTTTCATGCAATATGGTTCCAAAAAGACAGTAGATCTGAGCTCCTGGAGCTCAACCATGCCTAGATCTAAAGGTCAATCAGCTTATTACAAACCCTCAAACATACACAATCTTGGAAATGGCTCAAAGAGGACTTTAATGGAGCTATAAGGGACAATAAGCTTAAAAAACAGAGGGGAAACGAGCTATACCTCAGGGGAAACGTAGGAATGACACAGAGATGCTTGGCCTCCTTCTCCTCTTCTTGATTCACTATTCTTTCTCCTCAAAAACTTCAAGAACACCACAAAAACACTTCAAACTCACAAGGAAGCAAGGCTAGAGAGAGATACAGGGCTCTGAGTGTGAATGGGGGCGAGATTGGGGCGGAAAGAGAGTTTAAATAGAGTGCAAACCCCTGAAACTTAGGGTTTCATCCAACAACGGTGACTCGTCGAGTCCGGAATATGGACTCGCCGAGTCACCAACTTAAACGTGTCCCGGGTCCCGTATCTACTCGGCGAGTCGGACCTATGACTCACCGAGTCCAAGGCTAAAAGAAGAGAAATACTCAAATAAGATTTACGTACCAGGAACCAGGTGCTACAAAAACATAGTATTGGAATTGTGGACATATCGGAACATTATGTTACCCCACGAATGCATAGGACCAATATGAATAATCAACATCATTTTGAAGTTATAATTTTTAACACGGTTATGGATATGCAAATTGAAGAATTTAGGGATCGATTTAGTGAAGTTAACACGATATTGATGGAGAACATGGCAGCTCTTGTGACTCATCTTCTAGTTTTGATATAGTAAAGTTGTTGAATATAAGCGAGATATACAAAAATGATTTTGACGATTCAGAAATGGTGCATCTTAATGGACAACTTGATATCTATTATAACTCTTTACTCCATGATGAAAATAATTTCAACTTTAAGGGAATTGCGGACCTTTATCGTTTGTTGATGGAAACTGGGAAACACCTCTCTTTTCCTTTGGTTTATAGATTATAAAACTAAATTTGGTTTTGCCTGTTGCAACCGCGTCCATTGAACAATGTTTTTCCATAATGAAGTTGTTGAAGACCGATTTGCGTAATAACATAGGTGACGGTTTTATGATTTATGTTTTAATTTGTAATGTAGAAAATGAATGACTTGAGAATGCTAAGACTGAAAATGTAATTACTCGCTTTCAAAAAATGAAAGAGCAAAGATGTGAACTTTAAAACCTAACTTTGTTATGGAAGTTGAACTTTGAAAATTGACAAGAGCGTCGGGTGGGGGGGGGGGGGGGGGGGGTGGATCTAAAATGACATCTTCACCATTGGCTTGAGCTCTCAACTCGTACATCTTCTCTCGATACCAGTTATTCGACAGTTGTGGGTCAATCCAACGAAAAAACCATAATTTATGTATTCATCATTGTAGTTTGTGCAGCCAAGGAACCTCCGTCCAACATTCTTTAGCGGCAATGTCCGCCACATTCCAACCGGATGTCTACATCCGCACAGCCTCACGTTACTGTTTGACGACGACATCGATTTGCCCTAATTTATGTTCTTCCGCTTGTGGGTTTGCGAATATGAGAGTTAGATTGGACGCTTTATTTATGCAAATAAATTTCATAATATGACATTATAATTAATGTAAAATACTTTACAAAAAATTATTTCCTATCAAAATTGGTAACAAAGGTTGCAACATGTTGTTGCTCGATACTAAAAATTCGATGAGTAGGGACACAATAGAGGAGTTTTTTAATTGGCGGTGGCCACAGACTGCACAATTTCACCACGAATAGCCTTCACCGGCTCCATCAACACAAGGAAGTCGGTGCTGCAAGCTTCTCTTTTTCATCCTGAACAGTGATAGCCTTCATCGGCAGTGACAACACAACCTGATCATTTGCACGAGTTTCAATCTTCTGTATATCTGCAACATCGAATATAACCGTCATTGTTGTGTTCAAAAGTCATGGTTAGAAACATATAATCAAAGAAGAAAAGATAACAAAAAAACATGATAGAAAGTGAAAGCATTAAAAATTAGGAAGGTAGTAAATTGAAATTTTAGATAAAAAAGGAGTTGTTTCGTGCCTGCTTTAAGATACCATCGGCAATGATGGATCTTGACCAGAGAAGAAGAGAAATACAATAGGCACTGGTGGGTGAATAATGCTTACTAAAATATTAAAATCTAGTGTATGACTGGATTAAAATACTATAATAAAAAAAATCTTTACCCACGGCCCTATCCACTGGTAATGGTTTCTACCTAAGGTTCTCCACGATGCCAAAGCCATAGGTAAATGCTCGTTGATAACTATTTTTATCATGAATTATCTTCGGAATTACCCACATACCCACAATTATTTTACATAATTTTGACATACGTAATTTACCAACGAACATGGTACTCACAACTATATTACTCATGAATCCATAGAGTTGTTGCGACAATTTTTCCACAAACCTGGTACCATAGGCGGATCCAATGTAGAGACCGTGGTGGCTTGAGATGCCCCTCAAAATTTTCAAGTAGTGTAATTTTTTTAGGAAATTTCATTTTTTGTTGGGGTGATTTCCTGAAAAAAAACTATGGGCTACTTTAAAAATATTTAGGTTATTTCCAGTCTGTAAATGCAAATACAAACTAGCCCAACTAGTGGTCCAAACTTGTTAAACCCAAGTGGCCAAGTGTCCAACACACAAAAGAGTTTACTGAAACAAAAAATTAGCCCAAATATTAAAAAATCGGTAGAAAGAAATCAACAAAGCAATCGACAGATGTCCTCGCGACTAACGCTGCTCGCTGCCTTCCTTCCATTTGTTATGTCGACAATTTTCTTATGTCGTAGGTTTATTCCGGCGAAATCCTCCGGTTGTGAGTGATCAATGTTCAAAGTGCACAATGAAACAAGTAAGTACAAAAAAACTCAATCCTATTATTTATTGTTTCGTTAATTGAAATATAATGTTTTGACATTCTATTGAAAACATAGAAATTATCAATTAGGTTTGTTAGATTAGGGATTTAGGGTTAATAGTTAGTGATTATTTATTGTGGAAACTTCAAATTAAGTTTATAGTTGATATATTTTGAATTTTTTTTTATCATAGATTACTATTTGTTGAAACGGACTCATTAGAAAAGAGGACAATGAAAACATTACTAGTTTTAGAAAAGATGGGTTTCCACAAATTTGGAAGAATATATATGCTTTTTGTGAAAAACATAATATTAAAATTGTGGACATGTTGGGATATTATGTTACCCTATGAAAACGTAGGACCAATATGAATAATCAATATCATTTTGAAGTTGTGATTTTTAACACGGTTTTGGATATGCAAATTCGAGAATTTAGTGATTGATTTACTGAAGTTGGCACGGTATTGATGGAGAACATGGCAACTCTTGTGATTCATTTTCTAGTTTTTGATATTGCAAAGTTGTTGAAGCTAAGTCAGATATATAAAAATTATTTTGACAATTCAGAATTGGTGCATCTTAATCGGCAACTTGATATCTATTATCACTCTTTGCTCTATAATTAAAAAAATCAACTTGAAGAGAATTACGAACCTCTATCGTTTGTTGATGGAAACTGGGACGCACCTCTCATTTCCTTTGGTTTACAGATTATTAAAACTAAATTTGGTTTTCTCCGTTGCAACCGCAACCATTAAATAGTGTTTTTCCGCAATGAAGTTGTTGAAGAGCGATTTGCTTAATAGAATAGGTGACCGTTTTATGATTATGTTTTGATTTATAGTGTAGAAAAGGAAACACTTGAGAATGTTAACACCAAAAATGTAATTACTCTCTTTCAGAAAATAAAAGAACGAATATATGAACTTTAAAACCTAACTTTGATATGAAAGTTGAACTTTATGTCTAATGAAATTGTTGTTTTTATTTTATTCTTATTATATGTTACACGATTTTTTTTGCGCCGCTGCCTAGTACCATGACTCTCTTACATACGGTTCATGTATGGATTTTACCTTCGAATTATCTATATAATATATCAACCACAATCACATCTTTTTCTTGGATGATTTCGTGGTAATATATATATATATATATATATATATATATATATATATATATATATATATATATATATATATATATATATATATATATATATATATATATATATATATATATATATATATATATATATATATATATATGGGACGGTTCCCTTAAAATTAAAAAAAAATTAGAGATCTTGAGAATCAACCTCAGCCATGTATTCCTTACTTGTCGCTCTAACGCTCCAGCGTACCGGCAGCAGCGGACTATGCCTAATCATAAATGATTATATGGCAGAGAGGTATAATCATATATGACTATGCATGTATTTACATATATGCCTAATCATATATGATTATACATATATGTCTGTTCACAAACTGAGTAATCATATATGATTTTGACAGTTGGTGGCAGAAAAGGTGGTGGTGACAGAGATAATAGTGGTATAAGTAACGTATGCGATAGTGGTGGGGTCGGCTGGTGTTAGAGGTGGGGGTGGGGGTGGTGGCGGTGGCGGTTATGGTGGTGGGGGTGGTGGCGGAGGATAAAGGAATTGGTGGCGCTGTGTAATCATTTATGATTATACCAGACCTGTCGCGCCAGTACGCCGGAAGGTTATTGTGGCAGATGTGAAATACGTGGCTGAGGTTGAATCTCGAGATCTCTATTTTATTTTTAATCTCAACGGAACTTACCTATATATATATATATATATATATATATATATATATATATATATATATATATATATATATATATATATATATATATATATATGAACCCTTGGCATAAGTTTATGCTTTCTTAAATTTAGGCATGTTTCTTTTATTTCTTTTAAGATTGTATTTAACAAGTGGGATATCCCTTGTATTGCAACAAATTTATTAATTTTATATTTTTGATATATTTAACAAGTAGGACTTGCATTGCAACAAATTTATTAATTTTATATTTTTGATATAATTTATTTAGATCCTTCTTTTTGTAATTTACAATGCGAGTAAATTCACTATGGTAGTGACTATTTTTTTAACTGTCTAAAACATAGGAACCACATTTTTGTTATTTTGTTATTAGGCATGGATTATTTTTATAACTTTTTAAAACACAAGGACCATTTATGTATTGTTGCAATTAGATTGAGACAATATTGTAATTTTATTAAACGCATGGACCGTATATTTATTTGATGAAATAAAGGGAAAAATTTTATAAATTTTCTTTTTTGGCAGGGATTATAATGACTTTATTAATTCTGTATTTTCAACATTATTTGTGAAGGTTTGTGCCATAAGCACCCCCTTTTACTCACAGACAGTCACATTAGGGGAGTGCCCAAACACTATTACACTTAAATTAAAAAAAGGGGGGGGGGACACAATATTAAGGAGGGTACATATAGAAATTGCTTTTGTAAATTCGTTATTAAGTAGGGACCATTCTGTAGTTTTGTGAAGCAGTAACTATTTTTGTAAGTATATGAAACATGGCTTGTAGGGGCCGAAAGTCTATAATAAGTAGTCGAAATAGTCAGAGTCTGTAAGGAGTCGAAATCAACATTACTTTGACTCTCTATATATTTTATATAAGCATTGTTGTTTTCGACACTTTGATGCTTAGTCCTTGTAATTTTTTGTATGTTTGTTTGTATCCTATAAATGGGATAGGTATATAGAGTAGAGTAAGAACTTTGGAGTGTGATTTTCTATAATTTCTACTCTCAAACGCTTGTAATCTTTCAGACTTTTATTCGAGCCAACTATATCATATTTACATCTTGTGTTCTTTATAGTTTTTCTAATATCTCTTGTGTTCGTAATCATTCCTAACACACTTCATGGCCCACTTCTATAACATTATCATTTATGTATTGATTCTTGGGCCATAGAGAGTGGACTCACTAATAGTTCTCGCCAAGTCATTCTTAGCATGTGTTACACCACCTCCTGCCATGCGTTAAAGGAGGTGCCAAGAAAAGCTTGTTATCTGCACAGCGAGAGGAAAGAGGAATGAGAAAATGGAATGATGGGATTTGATTGGCTATTTTATTCTTTTCTTTTTTAATTTTCTTTATCATAACAACATCTATTAAAATACACATAACCACTCCCAACCTTTTTATAACTTTGATGCTAACACTCCGTCTAGTTTATGTGACATGAAAAAAATCTGATGTGGCTAGGTGTTTAGAAGTGCCACCACTCCCTGCAGCATTATAAGAAAGGACTAATTAAGTATGTTTGTGGGAAAGGATGGACCATTTCTATAGTTTTGTTTAAGCATATATTACTTTTGTTAGGAAGTAAAGCGGATAACTAGCAAAACCAAAAGCACACAAGACACAATATTTACGTGGTTCGGTCAAGGAGACCTACGTCCACGGGCAGGAGGGGAGTATTCTTTATTTCAAAGCTCTGAACACAGAGGTTATAAGTACAATTACACAGAGATTTACCTATCACTCTAGAATTCAAGATACAAAATGACCTAGCATGCATCCCTATTTATACTTGAGGGATCACACCTAAAACCCTAATGGGCCAAGCCCATTGGCACATAGGCCCATTAAGGGTGTCAACGAATCACAATCCGCCATGCAACATATTCTAGAACATTCTTGAGCATTATCATCTTCTAGGCATACTTGGATCAACATGTGTCACACCCCGCTAAATCGGAAACACGAGGCGTGGCAGTATAAAGGGTTTCATAGCAAAAGTTAAAAGATAACACCAACCATAGTATTAAAAATCATTACAAATTTACAATGGGTTTGAACAAATTTTAAAAGAAATTACAATGTAAATTGAAATACAACACACGCGAATGCTCCTAAAAGTGAAGTGTCCCTAAGTGCCACTTACTCGATGATTCTTGAAAAAGCATGTAAAATGAGCGTCAACTATAAAAATAGTTGGTGAGTACTCACAAGTTTAACAAAATAATATTGGTTCATGAATTGAAATCAAAGTTTTGATAAAAGTTTCCAATAATAAAAGTATATTGTTAAAAGGAGTAAATAAGTTTGTTAAAACAAAGTTCTTTGTTATCATGAGAGATAAAGTATGTTGCCCGAATAAGATTCAACATTCATATTCTCATGGAAGTTAAAGTTCGTTACTCAAACGAGTAAACAAGTTTCATTGCTAAAACGAGCAATCAATTTCATTGCTACAAGGAGCAAACAATTTCATTGCTAAAACATGTATATAAGTTTTCAGTAATAAAAGTTTGTTGTTGTAATGAGAAACAAAGTTCATTGCTATAATGAGAAACAAAGTTGATTGCTATTATTGATAACAAGTTTATTGCTATAACGAGAAACGAGTTTGTATGTGTATGAGCAAATAATGAGTCTCAACCAAACCTATGACTGAAGCCCTATCAAGATCTATGCTTATCGTTCCATAGATGAATATGGTATCATGCACTCCAGCAATAGGGCGAGTGAGGAGTTGTCAATTCCTAATAGCGCTATCCATAATGACCATTGGCTCAAAGAGTTAATGGTTAGAGATAAGGGAAGGGCCTTAGTACGATAAGTTCTCATGTTCCGTGTTGCATAGACATACATAGAGAGACATATCAATACAATAGCAATTGTGTTTGATACAAATCAATTTAAATACAACATGCAAATAATAGTTTTTTTGGACATGCTTTTCCACCCAAAACATAAAAACTGAAAATAGGGGAGTGTGTGAATACTCACAATATGCAAAATATAGTAACCAAATTTATACGAGTCAAATAAATACAACGAACATAAGTAGTTTAGGACATGCTTTTCCACCCCAAAACATAAAAACTGAAAAAGGGGAGTGGCGAATACTCACAATATGCAAAATATAGCAACCAAGTTTATACGAGTCAAATAAATACAACGAATATAAATAGTTTAGGACATGCTTTTCCACCCCAAAACATTTAAAAACCGAAAATAGGGGAGTACGTGAATACTCACAATGCATTGAGATGATGCAAATGGTGCATTGATCTACGCTCCACTGGTACCACTATCGTTTTCCTACAACGATGTTACACACTAATGGGTCTCTAATCGAAATCTAATACTAGTATACTTACTACTACAATAGAATTATGCCAATAATGTGTTAAAATTTAATATTGATAAGTTACAAACATTTTTCTGTGGAAATTAAGTTTTAATGAATCAATTGTAATATAACAATTTGAGTGGAAAATTTTCCATTATTGAAATGTTAATATTTAACATTTTAGAGGTGTTCCAATGATTAAATATTCAAAAACTAAATCAATTTAGTTCTAAAATTTCCCAAAGTTTGCATTTCAGTTTTAATTGAAGTAAAAGACCTTAAGATAAATTTTCTTGAATTTTTGATTTGTCTAACTATTTTTCACCATTTAATTCCCTGAATAATCATAAAATCATGGAAAAATAGTAATTTATCATGAAAAACTCTTATAATTTTTGTGTAACTATTTTACATTATACATAATCTAGGAAAAATATTAATATGTGTTTTCAAAATGTTTAATACAATTTTTCTAATTTTTGTGTATTTATTCTATAAAAATAGAAATAAATAGGTAACAGCTTCAAAAATTCACCAAACGTTTTTTTACAAGTGTTATTACACATACTTATTCTGTGAAAACTATAAAAATGAGTTTCTAAACTGTTTAACCCAATTTTATGATTTTTGTGCATTCATTCTAATAAAAATGGAGATAAATAGAAAACAGTTTCCAAAATTATCCAAAATTTTTGTAACAATGTTATTAAATATATAGAAGCTGCAAAAAATATAAAAGCTATTTTTCAATTAGTTTTTCTATTTTTCCTTGTTTAATCCTATTAAATAATCATTAATTGAATAATAATTATTAAATAGTTAAAGTAAATTACCAAAAAAATTTTAAACTTCATTTACAGAGTAAATAACCTGGGAAAAATACGAAATGTGGTTTTTATATAATGAAATCCGATTTCGTGTATTTAATATTAGAAAATAGGAGAAAAATAGTATACAGAGTAGAAAAATCATAAACATTTTTATGTAGCCTCCTAATGTACTACAAGGTGTTTTAGTAAATTTTCATAATTTTTGGATGAGTAAAACTATTTTTCCTGTTTTTAGTCCATTATAAATACACAAATCGGAGAAAAATAGGAATATATTATGAAAAATTCTGGAAATGTTTTTCTAAGTCTTCCACAGAGCGTATAATCTGCGAAAATTATTAGATACCATTTTATATTCCCTAATGTGGTTTTTTTGATTTATTAGTGCTAAACAAAAAGAAAATTCAAAACCATATTAAACAGTAACAAAAATGGATGAAACTTAATGGGAGATGTTTATTAACTTAGAGGATCATCCAAGAATGTTTCCAGAATTTATTTACTAGTTTAAGTATTTTATATGATTTAACACTCTATTTTCTTATTATTTTCATGTAAAAATAAAGAAAATATATATTGAGCTGAAAATTTCCAGAACACATCTTCATACAATTCAATAACACTGAAAAATTGTTCTCTTATTTTTGATGTCGAAAAACATGTCTAAAGGCTCAATAAATTATGGAGAAAACTTGGTTGTTGTGATTTTGGTAAAGATTATTGATGTTACTTTGAGAATTTTTGCAACATGTTACAAAGACTTTTAAATCAAGATCTTTTTGTACCTCTTAATACATGCTGTTAAGAGTTCAAAATAATTTTTGAATGATTTTTAGTGATGAATACGTCCTTTGAACATGCAACACAAAACAAATGTTCACAAGGAAAGTGCTGTTTGAGCAACAGTTTTGTAAAAATTGTTAAAAAACGAAATATTGGAATTTTCCAGTGAGGTCAGATGGGTTTGAAAGCTAAATCAAAATACTATATTTCAGAAAAAGAATCACGAATTTTGGTTAAGAAATGAGTGAGATATGACAGTTTAAAATCAGTTAAAGAAATCTAGCAGATTGCATGCATGATGATTGGTTAGAAAAGTGAGTTTTCATCATTTCCTTGAGTAAATCTTTTGAAATAATTTAAATATATCATGATAAAATCATATTTTAGTCATGTTTCCAGAGATCAAAAGATTAAAACTTATCAAAATGTATACATGCATTTATGAACAAAATTTTGTTTCTCAAAAACTCTTAACTTGAGTTTGATGTTTTAGTCCTTAAAATCGATTTTTGCACTAAGATCATGAACATGCAACCTTGTTTATCATACATGCATGGTGTAAGAACACATCCATGATGTTCTAAAAACCATTTTAACAAAAAGAAAACAAGTTTGAAGAAGATGAAGAAGTAGAAGTCGGTTTTTGAAGTAAAATGCACATGCATATCTTAAATCATTGTTGTGGATCTTCAAGAGATGTATGTTCTTTACCTTAAATTTATTTGTGGCTTGAAAAACCCTTATGAATCTCCATAATTTCGTGGTTAAGAGGCTGTGGTTGTGGTGTTGGGAGAAAAAAAAATTAGAGAGAAGGTAGAGAGAGTTTTCTAGAGAGAGAAAGAAGAGAGATGTGTGTGTGTGTTGGAGAGTGAGAGTGTGAGAGAGATATATGGGAAGAGAGGGGTCCGAAATTTTGAGTATAATAACCCTTTCTCATTCATTTTATTTTATAAAATTTAATTTATTTTATAAAATATCTAAATTTTATATAAAATGTGCACTAAAATCAAGTTTTTATTCATGAAACCTTGATTTTTGACTTATAAATTAAGGATGAATGTTAATGACTTAAATTTTTATTTTCCTTGATTATATTTCGCTGAATTTAATTGTTTTAAGATAATATTATAAGTTTCATAACTATTTTTATAGAATTCTTGATGTCAAATTTTATAAAATTTAGGTTTTAGGGCTTTTAGGGTTTTGGAGTTTAATAAACTTTGAATATCAAAATAAATTGAATATTTGAGACTTCAAATTATCTTATGGTATATTAACTCTTTTATAGTTATAAATAATGTTTGTAATTTATTTTTATCGGTTTATTGGCATTCTATGTAGTGATTCCGAGATTCAAGCGAAATTAAGGAATCAAGTATAGTAGTCCTAGTCTTCAACTTTGACTTAAGTTTCTATGAGACTTTGAACTAACTTCTACTTCTAGGTCAAGTGCATGATGTGTGTATATGATTCATGAAATGTTGTTCGAGTCAAAGAGTAACCCGAATATGGATAGTCACTACAGTTAAGTAATTGTAGAATTCACATACCAATGTGAAATCCAAGCACATTATCCATTGTCTCTATCTATTTCCAAGATTCTACTAGGTTATAACTTAGCTTCTAGTTACTAAGTCTAATATGTGTAGTGCCTATATGTGTAACTAAGTTTATTCAAATCTAGAACTAACTCGAATTTTGACGGTTGTCACAACATGGCACAACAAAGGAATCAATATGGCACATCATGTACCAAGATGGTCCATGATGGTGCAATAGCTTCTTCATGGCACAACAGGAACCCTAGTTAGCGCAACAAGGATCTAAATGGTGCAAGAGCATCAAGTATGGCACACAACATCAATCTTGGATCAACAACATCACCTTGAGCAACAGGCACATGCATGGCTTAACAAGAAAACAAGATGGCATAAGAGGAGAACAAGATGCCGCAAGAGCATCCCTCTTCACCCATCTCTTCATCATGTTGCGCAACAAGGACCCCTTGTTGCTCCATATCACTTCCAAGTGCTCCAAACTCCTTCCAGGTCCTTCAAACCCCCTTGAACACGATCCGTTCCTTTGTTACTTGATCGGTTCCTTTGTTTGATGATCCATTCCTCTCTCAGAATATATGTTCCTTTGTCACATGCTCCATGAACCCCAAGTTCTCCATTGAGGTGCAAGTGCTCCAAATGCTTCATGAACATGATCCGAATGCTCTAAATGCGCTAATCACATTTAACAGTCTCCACCTTGACTTGAGCATCCTCTGAACTCCACCTCGAACAAGAACTTCCTCTCCCTTTCGGTTATTTGTCCTCGAATGGACCTACCTCCTGCGAACATCAACCAAGTCCAAGCAAAGCTTGAACTTCTCTGTGTGCAACGAATTTGTCAACATATCTGTTGGGTTGACCTTGGTATCAATCTTCAGTATTGAAAACTTGGCTCCTTCCAGAATATCCAGAATGAAATTCATCCTGACATCAATGTGCTTCGTCTTCTCGTGATACATCAGATTATTTTCAAGACTCAAAGCACTTTGACTCTCACAATACAAGACAGGTTTCTCCACCTTCAGACCAAGACTCTAAATAAGCCCTTGCAACCATATCTCATCCTTTATTCCTTCTGTCATGGACATGTACTCGGATTCTGTTGTAGAGAAAGCAAAGTTATCTTGTAACGTTGACTTCCAACTGATGGCACATCCTAATAAAGTGAATATGTAGCAGGTCCGCAACATGCGCTTCGACAAGTCACCACCATAATCAGAGTCATCATATCCCACCAAGTCACTCTTCGTATTTGCTCCATACACCAAGCAAACATCCATCGTTCCTTCAAGTATTGCAAGATCCACTTTACAACTTGCCAAGGAGTCTTCCTTGAATTACTCATAAACCTGCTAACCACACTAATTGCATGAGCCAAATCAGGTCTGGTACAAACCATAGCATACATGAGACTTCCAATAGCACTATGGTATGGAACCCTACTCTTTTACTTCCTTTCTTCATTAATAGTGGGTTTAGTGCTTGGAACAAGTTTAAAGTGAGCCACCAAAGGAGTTCCAACTGGCTAGGAATAATCACAATTGAAAGATGGCAGAACTTTCTCAATGTACTTCTGTTGAGAAATACATCGGGGCGTGTTCGGCACGGAGTGTTTTGGAGCGTTTGAGAGCTTCTAGCTTTTAGCGTTTGACAAAACGCTCTATTTAAAACAAAAACTCTCGTTTGGTACTACAAGCTTCTAGCGTTTAGTTTAATCAAAATGCTCCAAATCCAAATGCTACTTCATGTAGCGTTTAACAAAACCCTACAAGCTACAAGCTACCTGCTACATGCTACAAGCTACCCGCTACCAGCTAGTTTTGCCGAACATGCCCATAACCTCCCTTCTTTTCTATCCCTTTGTATCTCCATACCCAATCTCTTCTCTGCTGCTCCCAAATCCTTCATCTCAAACTCATTCTTCAGGGTCGCGTTCAATTTATTTATTCCAACCATGTCTTTGGCTGAGATGAGCATATCATCAACATATAGAAACAGATATATATATATATATAGGAATCTGGTGACAATTCCTTTGAGTAAACACAATTGTCAAACTGGTTCCGAGTGTAGCCATTCAAGATCATGAATGAATCAAATCTCTGGTACCATTATCGTGGAGACTACTTCAAACCATATAGGGATTTCTTCAGCAAACATACATGGTCCTTCTTAGCATCAAAGAACCCTTATGGCTATGACATATAAATCTTCTCTTCTAAATTTCCATGAAGAAAGGCAGTTTTCACATCAAGTTTTTTAAGCTCCAGATCAAATGCACTCACCATGGCCAAAAGAACTCGAATTGTCTTATGCTTCACGACCGGTGAGAACACCTCGTGATAATCAATTCCTTCTTTTTGAGAGAACCCTTTTTCCACCAACCTTGCCTTGAACCTAGCAGGTTCAACTCTTGGTATCCCTTCCTTCTTCTTAAAGATCCACTTGCATCCCACTGGCTTTGCTCCCTTTGGTAATGGAACAAGATCCCATGTTTCATTTTTTTTTTCTAAAGATTGCATTTCTTCATTCATGGCCATCAACCAGTCATTTGCTTCTTTACTCGCCACAACCTCTTTATACTATTGATTCTCCTCAGTGTCAATGTCTTCTCCAGTTGCTAAAGCAAAAGCAATGGAGTCAAATTCAACTGAATATACACATGCCACATATATGTCAGGTTGTTGAATAACCTTCGTCGATCTTCTCCTTGCTATATATTCAAACCCATCATCTTTCCCGACATTAGCACCACTAGACAAGGATCCCATGTGTTGCTCTTGGGTTTCATTTTGTCTAAGTTGCTCACTGCTACCTTGCTCTTTGTCACTTATCACAACTCTGACTAGAGTTTGAGATGCAAACTCCACCTTCTAGCTAGCACCCTGATATTTGTTCCCTGTTTCACTTGTTTCACCTCCTCCCTGGTTACCCATGGCAGATTCATCAAAGGTCATATCTCTGCTAATGATAAATTTAGGAGTTCTTCCTTCTTCTGTACACCACAGTCGATAACGTTTTACTCCTATCGCATATCCTAGAAATATTCATGTCGTTTCCATTGGCTCAAGTTTACCGTAATTCAAATGAGCATATACGGGGAATCCAAATATATGTAAACCAGCATAGTCAGAGGGTTTCCCGGACCATACCTCTTGAGGATTCATGAAGTCTATTGTAGTTTGTAACAATTGGTAAAAATAGGAACGATCGTGCGATGCTATGTTTTGATTATTAAGCAATATGAGTATTTTATTAAGAATGGTTGAATTAATTTAACCACTTTTATTTAAATAAGTTATTGTGAAATATAAAACAAGTAACTATTGATAAATTTCGTTATGATGTATGACTACGAACCATCACCGGTTTGTGAAATTAGCATATAACATCATTTAAACGCAACAAACTTAATTTTTGTATCAACATGTCTCTAGTTGATAAGTAAGTTAGGTTCTACGTAAAACGTTTGCTTAATAGATGTGAAGGATCTAAATTTGACAAATATACCAACCAAAGTGACAAAACGTGTTTAACGATATGGTTAACCGGTTAAATGTCACGAAATTATACATTGCTCAATAAATTTTATATTTAAATAAATTAAAATATAAAATGAATTATTATAAGGTATAATTAAAATGTATTTAAGTGTTTTTGAATAAAAAAAATAAAACATAAACATTAAAGTTCAAATACACAAAAACTACATTGTTATTTTATACTAAGTATACATGTATGTATTTGTATATATGTATTATTAGCTAGTGAATGACTAGTTATGGGTCATGAATTAAAGTGATTTCATGTAAGTTTTATGATGTCTAAATCAATTAAGATAAGAGAATTGGTGAAGATAAGTGCCAACTTAACTAATAAGTGCTTAATCACTTAAGACATTTTACTAAGAATGCTTATTAATCCATCTTCTAATTTTCGAGATTAAGACCTTCCCTCTCCTTAACTAGAACTCCTAACTAACTAAATAACTAGTAGTTAGTTAGTTAACTAACTCTATCTCTAAACAACCACCCAAGCAAGTGGCTAGACAAGATCACATCACTTAAACTCACATCCCATCACAAGCTAGTCTAGGTTTTGTCCCCTTATCCTCTTCCACTCTTTCCTCCTTCATAATCACGAAATTTCATCTTCATTTTACCCTCATTTGACCAGCCAATACTCCAGGGAATTACTCTCAACCTTCATCTCATTTTCAAGCACAAGAACTTCCTTCCAAAGCCATCAAAACCATGAACTAAAGGGATGCTGTCCCTTTTGTGTTTCAGCCACCATTTCACCCATCTACACCTTCCTTTTGCTTGATATTTTTACCACCAAATACCCCTGGAAGTTACTTGTTATGATACTCAAAATTATTGATTCAAAACAGTGAGTAAACTACCCCTTTTCTTGCTCTTTTGCTGTGAAATTTCGTGACAGCAACATAGCCAAAAGAGTGGCTGTTTTGGAGCATCAAACCAACAACCAAAAGTTCATCTTCAACCTTCCATTCTTCAAGTATTCACATAAGGTGAGTTCATACCCCTACATTTTCATGTTTTCTTCAAGTTTTATGGGGGGGGGGGGGGGGGGAATACAAGTTAGAACACTAAACATAACTTAAATTTAAATGACAGCTTTCTACAGAAAAGTTGAGTCCTGTTCACGGAATGTTTTGACCATCTTAAACTTAATATCTTTCAAAACTATACAATATTCAAATAGTTCAAGTTTATACCTTTCTAATGACTACTCGCACGCGTTCATACGATTTTTCCACAATTTATGGCGATTTTTATAAAACTGCCTGTCATTTCAGAAGTGATTTCGGACTAGTCTGTGAAGATGTTCATTTTCACACTAGTTTGAGACCAATAAAAATCATAATAAAAATTAGGAACAAAGTAGACTCATTTTATAAACTCTCAGAGGTGACGGATTCAGTTTTTGAGTTACGATGATTTTTCTATGAGTTTTCTAAAAACAGGGACAGTAAAGGGTAAAACTGTCAAAAGTGGTTTATAGATTTATTAACACCTTCTAACATTTTGAGCAATGTTTATACATTAAGGAAGTTAAAACACAATCATTTAAATATGTTTAATTACCATTTTTACAAAAGTGATAAGTACAAAAAGGTCTTTAGTATCAAACTTAAGGATTATTTCATGCAAAGTTTCTAATAAAAACGTAACAATATGAACAACAATTACGAAACATACCAAATCATCTTTTAAAATTTATACATATATATATAACCATATACATATATATGTTTTGTTTACAAACTTGTCTTCTACATCAAAAATTACACTTTTCATAACAAGTGATTCCTTTTCTAGGTAATTCTAAACAAACAAGACACACTTTTAGAAAATTATAATAGGTATAGTTTTACGAACAAATTTCTAACTCTTATGTACTAGAAACATGAATTTCAAGAAGTTTACTTTCATATACAAGAACAAACGTAACATTTTAACAAGTAGATCTGTTTTTATACCACGGTTTTGTGAGACACTAACTTCATGTACGTTCGAGTACACATTTCAAGTCCTGTATTATATACCAGAATCCCTTGGAGGGGGAGCATGGTGTTTGTGTATAGATCTATACGGGCTTGACAACCCGCACCCTGACTGTTAGCTACAGTCCACCGTTTGGGGTGACAAACGTCATAACATTCCAACGCCTGAAGAACGTTGTGTATAGGCATTCCGAGTCAATAGTATGGTTATAAAACTCACAAGGGGTATTAAAAACACATTGATTTACGAGGTTTTCAAACATATTGGTTATTTTACACTTACATACATTTTTAGAAACAAACATTGGTCTTGAGAGAAGGCTACTTTTATACTAGTAGAAAATATAGGATTTTCTAGAAACAAACAAACAAGGACAAAACATTTCATTTCATACAAACATTTTCATTTAATACTTATGAATCTCACCAGCTTAAATGCTGATCTACTCTTTCAAAATTACTTGTATGTCCCAGGGATTCAGTAATTTCAGGTACTAATATGCTTTTGAAGAAGAGATGCTGCGGCGCCAGTTTAATCTCATATTTTGACATCATATTGTAATTGGTTTTGAACATGTAACTTTTGACAGACGTAAACTTTCAATTATATATATGATGGTTGTATTGCTTTCTTTACTATGTATTCATTTGTTACGTTACCACATGAAGTCTTCCGCCCCCGAACGTTTCCGCCGTTCAGGTTTGGGGGTGTGACAGATTGGTATCAGAGCAATGTTTATAGTGAACTAAGTATATCGAAGCACATAATATATACAAACTATAAATGCTTAAGGGACTAATACTCTCTGACAAAACATTTTCTTTTTACGCTTAAACAGCGTTACGCTTAACTTAAATTGATAGTTCATTTAAGTACAACTACATGCATACAACAAATTATTTTCATGATATCTAACTATAGAACAAGTATTTAGACAAGTTGACACTACAATTAAGACTCTATATATGTAATCAGATTTTGGACAAATATAGCGTGATCAACTATATTTGCCCGAGATTGGACCAACGTATATCGAGGAATGATCGTAGTAAGCAACAAGTCAAAACTTACCAAACCGTTACTAGAATCAAACACAAGAATTTAAAATACTATAGGAGTATTTTGCGTTACAATAGAACCACACACTTAGATTCTTCATATGCTTCTTACCCCTATTCTCGCATAGGCATATCAGCTAAACTTCATCTCGACATAGACCCCTACTATCCTGCCACCAAACCCAATAGATGGATCAAGAAGGATCCAGAAGAAGATTTCGAAGAGTACCAATAGATGAAATACGAGGAAGAAGATTTCCTAGAAGGGACCAAATGGTGAAAGAAGTCTGGGAGATACCATCAATAAACCTTACCCTATCAAGAGGGGTGTGAGAACCTCCACCTCTCATTTCAAGAAGCAACCCATAATTAACTACCTAGCCACACATATATAGACTGGAGAGGACAACCGATGATCCACAACCGACATAAACTCACTGCACCGTACTTAGGGCCATCGCACCCATAGACCGGCAAGCAGATCAAGAGAACAATACAGATCACCTACACTCCTTAGAAAAGGAGATAGTCGTTATAGGACAAAGAACCCTTACAGCTACAACCTGGACAGTCATCACAGAACTGAGAACAGAGGAGGCCACTCGCGAAATAGAATCATGCCGACACATGAAGGTAATCAGCATACTGGTGCAACACTAGTTCTATAAATAGACCCTACAACATTTCAAATTGCGGTAACAGCCGTCGTGACAGCAGTCATGGCACACCTCGGCGCTAACAACACAAACAAAAGCGGGAACGACGCCGAAAGTTCCAATCGTAATAACTACCAGGGACACCCTGAGTATGTTCCTGCAACGACGCCCCAAATCAAGGATCTACCAAAAGACAAGAAACAGTGACATTCCATACCACCACCATCCCTACTACCTCAGTGCCAACAAGACCATATGTTGGAAACCTGCCAAAATGCACCAAGTGTAGCTTTCATCACAAAGGAAAGTGCAGGGAAATGCACTGCAAGAACTGTAATGAAAAAGGGGCATACCATAAATTTCTGTAGGGTGCCGGCTCAACAGACCAACCAGAACACAAAAGCTGGGATGAGTCGGACTTGCTACAGATGTGGAGAAGTAGGGCATTTCATAAAGGAGTTCCCGGAGACTAAAAACAAAGATTTCAGGAGCGTCGGAAGTGTTTTAGCAACAGAGCGTGGGAAAGCAGTAATAGACCCCGCTGAGATTCTGGTACGTTCATTCCCGATAGCACATATGCATGGATACTATATAATAGCAACACGGAGAGGAGTATTGTGAGTCGTAGATTTAATCAATTTCTCAACCAAAAACCTCAAAAACTTAAACGAAATATTTACAGTAGAAATGGAATAATCAAAAGCACTAGAGACGTGTACATAGGGTGCACTCTAACACTAAATCAACCAATTCGTTCAAAGCATCCTAAAACCGGTCACAATAAAAATTTACAACATTTTCATTTTAACCATGTATTAGTTAGTTTCCTCACCATACCGATATCATATATTACAAACAGTCCATTCGCCTAAACCCATCGAGTAATAGAACCCTCGTTGTCTATGGCGACAAACCGGACACAATCCCCCGACTCACCTTTTCCAACAAGACTCAGAAGTACTTACACAGGAGGTACCACGCCGTCCTAGCCCGTGCTGTGGATAAGAAACAAGAAGAGAAAAACATCATGGATGTTGAAAAAGCCCATAACCTTCTCAATATATTCCCAGAAAATCTCCTGGGAATACCATCCGTACGGCAACCCGAGTTCAAAAATCAACCTAAGTGCAGTAGTTGTGGAAAAGGGTTGTTGTAAATGCCATCTCACCCAAGTTAATCACCCCACTCAAGTAGAGACTATGGACCCATACTAGTGAATCTATGATTACTAAGTGTATATATTGGAGCCCTATATAATTAAGATTCTACGGACTTAGGGTTGGTAATTCCGCTTTAAATCCTTTTCCTTGTTTGGATGTGGGCTTAGAATAGAATCACCGATTCGACTGTCTTTTCAATCTTAATTATATACGACTTATAAACACAAAGAGATGATAGATGAATCAGTTATGAGTCATACCATGAACTCCATGACAAGTTACCCAGGACAGTGGATGGACATGCTACGACTTGAGCGATCGTAGACAAATCAACCAAACCCACACACTTTCTACCGACCAAGGATACAAAGAAAAATAGAAAAGCTGACAGGAGCATATCACAAGAAAATTGCGATACTGCATTGTATACCACTATCTATCATTTTGGATAAGGGACAGGCGATTCGCCTCGTGTTTTCGGTATTCGTTAAAGAAGTCCTTAATATCACCCTCAAACTGACAGACAAAGCGGAAGAACCATTCATCGAATCCTTATACAACAACAACCATTACATTAACATCAAAGTCGCGTCATTCGAAGCTCTCTACAAAAGCAAGTGTAGATCACCTCTTTGATGGGATGAGGTAGGTGACACACAAATAGCTAACAGGCAAGTTCCTAACAACACTCTCACCAGCCCCCAGATCATACGAGAAACTACAGAGAAGATTGTTCAAACCCGTGAATGATTGAAGGCATCCTAGGATCGGAAGAAGAGCTTGTCTAATGAGACTCTTGTTATTCCACTGGATGAAATTGAAATCAACGGGAGTCTAAACTTCATCGAAGAACCAGTGGAAATCATGGATCAGGAGGTCAAAAGGACGAAACAAAGCCGCATACCCATAGTGAAGGCCCGTTGGAACGCCAAGCGAGGACCTGAATTCACTAGGGAACGCAAGAATCAAATGAAAAAAAAAAATAAAAAGAAACACCCCCAATTGTTTAGTGATATCCCGTCTACAAGTTGAATTTCGGGGCGAAATTCTTTTAACGGGGGGAGAATGTAACAATTGGTAAAAATAGGAACGATCGTGCGATGCTATGTTTTGATTATTAAGCAATATGAGTATTTTATTAAGAATGGTTGAATTAATTTAACCTCTTTTATTTAAATAAGTTATTGTGAAATATAAAAGAAGTAACTATTGATAAATTTCGTTATGATGTATGACTACGAACCATCACCGGTTTGTGAAATTAGCATATAACATCATTTAAACGCAACAAACTTAATTTTTGTATCAACATGTCTCTAGTTGATAAGTAAGTTAGGTTCTACGTAAAACGTTTGCTTAATAGATGTGAAGGATCTAAATTTGACAAATATACCAACCAAAGTGACAAAACGTGTTTAACGATATGGTTAACCGGTTAAATGTCACGAAATTATACATTGCTCAATAAATTTTATATTTAAATAAATTAAAATATAAAATGAATTATTATAAGGTATAATTAAAATGTATTTAAGTGTTTTTGAATAAAAAAAATAAAACATAAACATTAAAGTTCAAATACACAAAAACTACATTGTTATTTTATACTAAGTATACATGTATGTATTTGTATATATGTATTATTAGCTAGTGAATGACTAGTTATGGGTCATGAATTAAAGTGATTTCATGTAAGTTTTATGATGTCTAAATCAATTAAGATAAGAGAATTGGTGAAGATAAGTGCCAACTTAACTAATAAGTGCTTAATCACTTAAGACATTTTACTAAGAATGCTTATTAATCCATCTTCTAATTTTCGAGATTAAGACCTTCCCTCTCCTTAACTAGAACTCCTAACTAACTAAATAACTAGTAGTTAGTTAGTTAACTAACTCTATCTCTAAACAACCACCCAAGCAAGTGGCTAGACAAGATCACATCACTTAAACTCACATCCCATCACAAGCTAGTCTAGGTTTTGTCCCCTTATCCTCTTCCACTCTTTCCTCCTTCATAATCACGAAATTTCATCTTCATTTTACCCTCATTTGACCAGCCAATACTCCAGGGAATTACTCTCAACCTTCATCTCATTTTCAAGCACAAGAACTTCCTTCCAAAGCCATCAAAACCATGAACTAAAGGGATGCTGTCCCTTTTGTGTTTCAGCCACCATTTCACCCATCTACACCTTCCTTTTGCTTGATATTTTTACCACCAAATACCCCTGGAAGTTACTTGTTATGATACTCAAAATTATTGATTCAAAACACTGAGTAAACTACCCCTTTTCTTGCTCTTTTGCTGTGAAATTTCATGACAGCAACATAGCCAAAAGAGTGGCTGTTTTGGAGCATCAAACCAACAACCAAAAGTTCATCTTCAACCTTCCATTCTTCAAGTATTCACATAAGGTGAGTTCATACCCCTACATTTTCATGTTTTCTTCAAGTTTTATGGGGGGGAATACAAGTTAGAACACTAAACATAACTTAAATTTAAATGACAGCTTTCTACAGAAAAGTTGAGTCCTGTTCACAGAATGTTTTGACCATCTTAAACTTAATATCTTTCAAAACTGTACAATATGCAAATAGTTCAAGTTTATACCTTTCTAATGACTACTCGCACGCGTTCATACGATTTTTCCACAATTTATGGCGATTTTTATAAAACTGCCTGTCATTTCAGAAGTGATTTCGGACTAGTCTGTGAAGATGTTCATTTTCACACTAGTTTGAGACCAATAAAAATCATAATAAAAATTAGGAACAAAGTAGACTCATTTTATAAACTCTCAGAGGTGACGGATTCAGTTTTTGAGTTACGATGATTTTTCTATGAGTTTTCTAAAAACAGGGACAGTAAAGGGTAAAACTGTCAAAAGTGGTTTATAGATTTATTAACACCTTCTAACATTTTGAGCAATGTTTATACATTAAGGAAGTTAAAACACAATCATTTAAATATGTTTAATTACCATTTTTACAAAAGTGATAAGTACAAAAAGGTCTTTAGTATCAAACTTAAGGATTATTTCATGCAAAGTTTCTAATAAAAACGTAACAATATGAACAACAATTACGAAACATACCAAATCATCTTTTAAAATTTATACATATATATAACCATATACATATATATGTTTTGTTTACAAACTTGTCTTCTACATCAAAAATTACACTTTTCATAACAAGTGATTCCTTTTCTAGGTAATTCTAAACAAACAAGACACACTTTTAGAAAATTATAATAGGTATAGTTTTACGAACAAATTTCTAACTCTTATGTACTAGAAACATGAATTTCAAGAAGTTTACTTTCATATACAAGAACAAACGTAACATTTTAACAAGTAGATCTGTTTTTATACCACGGTTTTGTGAGACACTAACTTCATGTACGTTCGAGTACACATTTCAAGTCCTGTATTATATACCAGAATCCCTTGGAGGGGGATCATGGTGTTTGTGTATAGATCTATACGGGCTTGACAACCCGCACCCTGACTGTTAGCTACAGTCCACCGTTTGGGGTGACAAACGTCATAACATTCCAACGCCTGAAGAACGTTTTGTATAGGCATTCCGAGTCAATAGTATGGTTATAAAACTCACAAGGGGTATTAAAAACACATTGATTTACGAGGTTTTCAAACATATTGGTTATTTTACACTTACATACATTTTTAGAAACAAACATTGGTCTTGAGAGAAGGCTACTTTTATACTAGTAGAAAATATAGGATTTTCTAGAAACAAACAAACAAGGACAAAACATTTCATTTCATACAAACATTTTCATTTAATACTTATGAATCTCACCAGCTTAAATGTTGATCTACTCTTTCAAAATTACTTGTATGTCCCAGGGATTCAGTAATTTCAGGTACTAATATGCTTTTGAAGAAGAGATGCTGCGGCGCCGGTTTAATCTCATATTTTGACATCATATTGTAATTGGTTTTGAACATGTAACTTTTGACAAATGTAAACTTTCAATTATATATATGATGGTTGTATTGCTTTCTTTACTATGTATTCATTTGTTACGTTACCACATGAAGTCATCCGCCCCCGAACGTTTCCGCCGTTCAGGTTTGGGGGTGTGACATAGTTGATGGTGATCTGTTCACCAGATAGCATGTAGTGTTAACTGCTTCCGCCCAGAATTGCTTGAATAAGTTAGGAAATATCCGCCTGCACCTTGCACGCTGCATGAGTGTTTGGTTCATATGTTTTGCCACTCCATTTTGTTGTGGTGTGTGTAGTATAGTGCGGTGCCTCACTATATCTTCTGCCTTATCAAATGGAGCCTTGCAGAACTCCAACCCATTGTTAGTCCTTAGAGTCTTGACTTGTTTTCTAGTCCTTTTCTCAACCATGGTCTTTCACTCCTTGAACTTCCCAAACACTTCATCCTTCATCTTTAGAAATTACAACTAAAACTTCGTTGAATAGTCATTAATAAACTTCACGAAGTATGTGATGGGTTTTGACTACTTTAACAACCTTATGGTGCACATGCAACCCTAAATGCTTTGGATCTATGTTTTCTCTAATTATACATCCAATTTGATCTTTCAAAGCATAATCCTAGGTAGCATACAAAGCATCGGTACTTGAACAACAAAAACTAGTTAGATTACTTACCTCTTGTTGTAGCTTGTTAACTTGGACCTTTAAGAGCCTAGCACCCCAAGTGTGATGCCTCAAATGCTTCACAAAACACCACCAACAATGGAGGACTTGAGAGAGAGTGACTTGCACAAAAATCGACTCTTATGATCTCTTAGAACAACTTAGGCCGATTTTAGGAGCTAAGGGACTCCTTTTATAGTGTGGCTAAGTCTAGGGTTACATCCATGTAAACCCTAATGGACATGACCTTTCATATTACTTAGGCTCCATGGGTTAAACCTCCACGGACTATCCATGGACTAACTTGTTGGTTTAGCCCATCCTAAACAACCATTGGCCCACACTATAAGAATCATTGATTTACTAAATCAATCCCCGTATATTTAATTAGTCTCTTTGATTACTGAATTAATTCCAAATTAATTATTGATCAATACTAATTAAATAATATGATTTCACATTAATATATTAGAACTTATAATATATTAATAAATAATAAATAACCTCTTCTCAAAAGTCCATCCTGTCAAATATTTCCGGTGAAATGCAACCCAAATGGACCATGCTATTTTCGGGTCAAGTACGTACCAATTATAATTATGGACTTAGACACCCTATCCAACAGTCTCCTACTTGGATAAGTCTAATAACTATAGCTATAAGTACGACTTCAGGAACCGACTAGCAATTGTAGCTCTTAAAAGCCTTTGTCAAACTCTGACATGCCATTTAGATAAGGGATCATAAAATCCTCTGTTCTCAAGATATCTTCCAGAAAAATACATGGAACATAGTCAATCTTATTGTCTAACATTATTTTCCCGATTTCCAATTTGTTTGACATAGAACTTAATCTAACACATCAATTGAGTTCTGACTGGGTCCGACGCATAAATCAAAACAAAATCATCGAGGGGGCCAAGATATCGCTTTTAATCCTCCAAGGACTAAAAGGAACAGATAAACTTCGACAATATATGCTTGTACTAACTACTTGTTAAATCATACACAATAGTGCGTTTTATAACATCAAGTTACTAATGCGGTTTCGCACTATCAATGTACAACCAACTCATAGTCAACAACTCAAATATTTTTGTTTGAAGACTATATGATATTATTGTCTCACAATCACTTTTGATAATTCCATGAAGTGATTCCTATGAGCATGGGGTTAATCCAATACTCAGACCTTATGAGCACTCATGAACGTTGTAGCAAACTTTTGCTATGTCCAAACACCTTATACAATCTACAAGACAAATTCATCACAGTCTTTCCTCAATACCTACTTCCAAAGTATGATTGACTGTGGACAGTTTGAATAATATAATTATTCTGGAAGTCAAAACATGCAAAATGAAACAATAGTAAATAATTGACACAAGACACTAACTTTACTTATAAATAAAACACCTTTTCTTTAATCATCAAATGTCAATTAGAATTTATCTATTACAAGTTTCTAAATAGATATCTAGTCATTAAAACTATTATCGTCCTTCAGCCCGATGCGCCTCGCATGCTGTAAGTGCTTAACCCTACTCAGTCCCTTCGTGAGGGGATCTGTTAGGTTCTCCTCTAACGATACCCTCTTTGCTACGAGGAGTCCTTCTTCTATTCTATGTCTTATGATGTGATATTTTCTATCGACGTGCCTAGATCTGCCATGATCCCTTGGTTCCGTGGCTAAGGCAACCGCACTCTCGTTGTCATAGAAAATATCCATAGGCTCCTTTATAGCTGGTATAACTCCAAGGTCTCCGATGAAGTTCTTCAACCATATTTCCTCCTTTGCCGCTTTGCTTGCTGCTATATACTCTGATTCGCACGTTGAATCAGCTACAATCTCATGCTTGGAAATTTTCCAAGTTATTGCTCCTCCATTCAGGGTAAATACCCAGCCCAACTGAGAGTGAAAATTATCTCTATCGGTTTAAAAGTTGGCGTCACTATACCCCGTTACTCTCAGGTCATCACTCCCACCGAGAGTAAGTAGCCAGTTCTTAGTCCTCTGCAGGTACTTGAGAATGTTCTTTACCACAATCTAGTGAGCCTTACCAAGATTCCCTTGATATCTACTGACCACGCTCAAAGCAAAGGCCACATCAAGGCGAGTACAAGTCATAGCATACATGATCGAACCAACTGTGGAAGCATATGGTACTCGACTCATCTCAAATATCTCAGCCTTTGTACTCGGACTCTGAGTTTTACACCTTTCTTGGAATCCATCGTGTTGAACCTTTTGAACACCTTATCCAAGTAGGTACTTTGACTAAGTCCAATTAGTGTTTTACTCATGTCTCTCAATATCCTTATCCCCAGAATATAGGCAGATTCTCCAAAGTCCTGCATAGTGAAACACTTCCCAAGCCAGGACTTAACCTCCTGCAAGGTTGGGATGTTATTTCCTATGAAAAGTATGTCATCCAAATACAACACCAGACAGCTAATTGTACTCCCACTAGCCTTGACATATACACAAGAATCATCCTCGCTTCTCGAAAAACCAAACTCTTTGACTTTCTCATCAAAACAATGATTGCATCAGCGAGATGCTTTTTTCAATCCATAAATGGATTTCTCAAGCTTACACAATCTATTAGGATAGTTTTCATTGACCAAACCCTATGGCTGACTCATGTAAACATCCTCAGCCAACGTTCCATTAAGGAAAGCGGTTTTGACATCCATTTGCTATATTTCATAATCATGAAATGCTACTATGGCTAGCATAACCTTAATAGACTTAATCTTCGCCACTGGCGAGAAGGTCTCAGCATAGTCAACTCTTGGAGTTTGAGTAAAGCCCTTTGCAACCAGTCGTGCCTTATATGTGTGTACTTTCCCATCCATGTTGGTCTTCTTCTTGAAGATCCATTTGCACCCTTACTATCTTACATCCCAGTATATTGTCAACCAAGTTCCAAACTTGATTGTCATACATGGATTGAATCTCGCTATCCATATCCTCTTTCCATATTGCAGACTCGGGGCCTATCATGGCTTCCTTGTAATTATTAGGTTCATCCAAATTTACCAGTGTGCTATCACTGATAAATGTATCACCCTCAGATGTTATATGGAAACCATACAACACAGGTGGAACACTAACTCTACTGGAACGCCTCAAAGGTACGGACTCATCAGTCGGCTCAATAGGAGTTTCCTCTTCAGGTTGATTGCTAGTCTTTAAGGTTCCTTCACCGGTTGACTCTTGAAGCTCTTCAATGTCAATTTGCCTCCCACTGTCTCTTTGTCCTATGAGTTCTCTCTCGCGAAAGACTCCTCTCCTCGCAACGAAGACAACATTGTGACTCGCTCTATAGAAGAGATATCTAAAGGATTTTTGTGGGTAGCCGATGAAAATACACCGATCACTAAGAGGTTTAAGCTTGTCATGACTCTCACGTCTCATGAAAGCCTTTCAACCCCAAACCTTGATGTGTGCTAACGAGGGAACCTTACCTGTCCACATATCGTGAGGTGTTTTGGCAACCATCTTGGTTAGGATTAGATTAAGGATATGGGAGGCAGTCTCTAAGGCATACCTCTAGAATGAGATAAGTAACGAAGCTCGACTCATCATGGAACTAACCATGTCCAACAAGGTTTGATTGTGCCTCTCAGCTACACCATTAAGTTGTGGCGTCGTAGGTAGTGTCAATTATGAAACAATCCCGCATTCCTTAAGATAGTCTTCGAACTCGATAGTAAGATACTCACCACTCCGATCAGATCGTAGCATCTTTATCTTCCTGCCCAACTGATTCTCCACTTCTTATTTAAACTCTTTGAATCTGTCCAAGGTTTCTAACTTCTGTTTGATTAAATAGATATAGACATATCTGTTGTAATCATCAATAAAAGTCACATACAAGCAGTTAGCATCCCTTGTGGCGGTTCTGAAGGGTCCACAAACATCGGTGTGTATGAGATCCAACAAACCTTCACCCTTTTCACAAGTACCAGTGAAGGGTGATTTGGTCATCTTTCCAAGTAAACAAGATTCGAAAGTGTCATCTGACCTTCAGTCGAATGAATCTAAAACTCCATCCATTTGGAGTTGGCCTATACGCTTCTTGCTGACATGTCCAAGATGACAATGCCCCAAGCATGCCTTATCGAAATCATTGGAAGAATCAATGTGCAACACATTATTTCCTAAGTTGCCTACAACCTTCACAGTTTCATATACACCATTACAAGGCAACGCTTGAAAATAAAAAACACCATTATAAAAAGCATTAATAGCACCAATTTCATTATCAAATGAAAAACTAAAACCTTGTTTGTACAAACCATGAAAATAAATAATATTTCTCGCCATTTCAGACGAGTAGCAACAATTATTCAAATCTAATTCTAACCCACTAGTAAGCAATAAAGAATAAAATCCAATCTTGGTGACAGGTGAAACCTTCCTATTCCGCATGATCAAGTTCATCTTCCCATGCTCCACATCCTTACTTCTTCTTAGTCCCTACAAATAAGAACAAATGTGAAATCCACAACCTGTATCAAGGACCCAAGAACAAGAATGTGATGAGTTATTAGATAGAATAGTATAAATACCTACATAGGTGGCCTTAACCTTCCCATATTTGACATCCTGCAAGTATTTGGGGAAGCTTCGCTTCCAGTGCCCTTTTTCATGACAATAGAAACACTCTGCTCCCTTAGGAATGGTAGAGGGAGCAGCAGATCCAACCTTAGTCCCACTAGAAGAGGATCCATCAAGATACTTTCCCTTGCGGCTCTTACAGGGAGCCTTCCTCTTCTTCCCTTTCCCATGTCCAATTGCTAAGACAGGGGCAGTAGTATTAGGAGTAGAAACAACAGATTTACCCTTGAGACTACTTTCAGCAGTCATCAAAAGGGCTTGAAGCTTGCTAAGAGTGGCATCCTCCTTTTTCATATGATAGGCAATACGAAACTAGTCATAATATGGAGGTAAAAAGTGTGGAATGATATCTATGGCCAACTCCTCATCGAAGTTCATATTCAACTTCATCAAGCGTTCCACAAACCTTTGCATTTTCTGTAAGTGGTCCGTGACGGGTTCACCATCCTTCATCTTTGTTGTTATCATGGAGGCGATGATTTCATACCTCTCTTGACGAGCACTCTGATGGTATCTTTCCATCAGGTCTTGGTGCATCTCAAAAGGGTAGAAGTCCTCATAGGACTTTTGGAGGTCAGCTGTCATGGTAGCCAACATGATACAAGACACCTTGGTGGCATCCTTCTCATGAGTTCTAAACTCAGCGATCTCCTCAGGAGTAGCATACGACTCATCAATTTTCTTAAGCTCCTTGTCGAGGACATATTCCATGTCCTCATAACGATTGACCATCCTGATGTTCCTAATCCAGTCATTGAAGTTGGTACCATCAAAGATTCCTCTCCCACACAAGTTCATGAGAGAGAAGAAGCCAGTAGGCTTTGGGCCAGAAACAGTGTTGGAAGGCATCTGAAAAAGAAAGATAAAGTTTAGATTAGATAATAATCCATAATGTAACACCCAAAATGAAATATTAAGTCTAGGACCCAACACAATATTTTACAATTTGGAAGAGGGTTGTCATAATCCAAATGCAAAATATTTGAAGGTAGGTAAATGACGATTTACCAATTTCCTCCATGAAAAACGAAATTAATTATTAAGTTTTAATTGGATTGGAATTCCTAGATTCCTTTGAGATTCATTGAACTTTTCAATGGCATGTTTAAATCTTGATTATGCCCTTCAAGTTTGTGACTAGGAAGTCGAGGATCACAAAAAAGGTTTGAATAACCATGCAAAAGTGCTTGGTACACTCGATGTCATTTATCACTAAATCAATGTGCCGGTTAACCACACACACACCATTAATGACTTGGCAAGGTGCAAAGTGCAATTTCATGGATTAACATCAATTTCACATTTTTCCTAAAGTAACTAAGATTGGGAATTTAATAAAAAATTTAGTTACTTTATAATTTTCATTATACTTTTAATGAGCATTAATGTCTTATCCTACCCGTTCGGCTAACGACCCCCCACCAGTCAAGGAAGCGGTGGGTGAGAGTATACACTCATTAAACCACCATTTTATAGGAAATAACTTTATACCCCCTATAGCCCGACTTCGTGAATGAGGTGTACTAACAGTAAGACTGACTTTTCTTATACATATATATATATAATTATTAAACTTTTAATACTATAATAGTATAAGGGTTGAATTTTAAACTTTTAAAATTCTAAGGTTTGGAATTAAAGTATTCATAAGTGTGACTTTACAAATTCCAAAACTTGAGGGAAAGTTTTGAAACTCTTCAAAACTTTTCGTTTCTATAACTTATGAGTTTAATGAATTTTTAAAGAAAAGACTTTTCATTTTCCATAACTTGAGGACAAGTTATGGAGTCCATTAAAGGCATTTGGATCATTATTTTAATTAACACAATAATCAAATAATTCATCCATGATCTAGTTAAACTCAAAAGAACAAGATAACTCATATCAACAATTTGCAAGAAATTAGCCTAATTGTATAAACTAATAAAAATCTTGAAATTATGACAATTATCTTTAGTTGGATAAGCATGATCACTACCATATCAAAAAACATATTTCATGGTTCAAAAAACATTTTGGGGGTAATGATCCTAATCCAATTATGGCCAAAAACTCGAAATTCAGTACTTAGAACCATCAACTCGGCGAGTGCATGAACATGACACATCGAGTTGGTCTGTTACTGAGTGGACTCGTCGATTCAACCAGTGGACTCGGCGAGTTCACCGGTTAGAAGCTAGAAAATCGATTTTTACAACTTTGAAAACCAATAAGCATCAAGTATAACTGAAAATAAACCTGGGCTCTGATACCACTGATGGGTTTTGAGCACTCTAACAACCTTATGGTGCACATGCAACCCTAAATACTTTGGATCTATGTTTTCTCTTATTATACATGCAAAGCATGGGTACTTGAACAACAAAAACTAGTTAGATGACTTACCTCTTGTTGTAGCTTGTTAACTTGGACCTTTAAGATCTTAGCACCCCAAGTGTAATGCCTCAAATGCTTCACAAAACACCACCAACAATGGAGGACTTGAGAGATAGTGACTTGCACAAAAATCGACTCTTATGATCTCTTAGAACAACTTAGGTCAATTTTAGGAGCTAAGGGACTCCTTTTATAGTGTGGCTAAGTCTAGGGTTACATCCATGTAAACCCTAATGGACATGACCTTTCATATTACTTAGGCTCCATGGGTTAAACCTCCATGGACTATACACGGACTAACTTGTTGGTTTAGCCCATCCTAAATAACCATTGGCCCACACTATAAGAATCATTGATTTACTAAATCAGTCCCTGTATATTTAATTAGTCTCTTTTGATTACTGAATTAATTCTTGATCGATACTAATTAAATAATATGATTTCACGTTAATATATTAGAACTTATAATATATTAATAAATCATAAATAACCTCTTCTCAAAAGTCCATCCGTTCAAATTGTTCCGATGAAATGAAACCCAAATGGACCATGCTATTTTCGGGCCAAGTACATACCAATTATAGTTATGGACTTAGACACCGTATCCAACAGTATGAGCATCCTCCTTGAGACTTCACTGGTGCAGGACCCTACAGATCTGAGTGAACATATTCCAAGATTTCCTTGCTTGTGTTTTGACCGGTATCCAACTTCACTTTGCGATGCTTTCCATTGACGCAAGCTTCACAAAACTTTATCTTTCTAGTATCCTCTCCACCAAGCAGTCCTTGTTTACTTAGAACTGACATGCCCTTCGCACTCATGTTCCCCAACCTACGATGTCACAACTCTGTCTTGTCATCACCGTCATTCAAGGATTAGCCACCTTTCCCATAACCATATTGCCTTCTAGGATATAGATCCCTCCACGATTCATTTTTCCTTTCATTATAACCAGAGAACCTTTGGTCACTTTGACCCAATCGCCTTCACCAGCGCACCTCATCTCATTCTTGGCCAATGTGCCAAGTGAAATTAGATTCTTCCGGAGTTCTGGAACATACCAACAATCTAATTTCCTGATCATGCCATCATGCGTCTTGATCTACATCGTGACGCTACCTTTTCATACTGCTCACCCAGTCATCACCCATCTTGACTGTTTTATCCCACTCTTTGAAGGAGTCGAACCATTCACGATTATAAGTTATGTGATAGGATGCATAAGAATCCAAGACCCAAACATCAACAGAACTTTATGTACACACAGTTAGTACATCACCATCGTCCCCTTCATCAGAACTTTCCTGAACCACAACAACATTGTTATTGCTGCTTGATTCACTCTTGGACTTCCCATTCCTTAGCCGTGGACAATTTCGCTTGAAGTGATCCTTCTCCTTACAATTATAACATTTCATGTTTGATGAACCTTTAGACTTTGATTTTGAACGTGATCTCCCTTTGTTTCCCCCTTTCCTCTCTTCTTTCCTTCCTCTCCCCACAAACAAACTGGAACTGGACACTTCCTTTCCACCTGAAACTTTTCTTTTTAGTTCCTTGGACATCAGAGAGTCCTTTGCATCATTCACAGTGATTGTTGTCCTACCATAAAACATAGTATCAATGAAATTCTCATATGAGTTAGGAACCAAACATAGGAGAATGAGTGCGTGATCTTCATTTTCAATCTTCACATCAACACCTTGTAGATCCAAGATGATACGATTAAAGTTATCCAGATGATCTTTCACTTGGGTACTTTCAGACATTCTACGAGTGTACAAAATTTTCTTCTGATACAAATTGTTCGTCTGTGAGTTGTTCTCGTACTTGTCATAAAGTTTATCTCAGAGCCCGGAAGCAGTTGTTTGATCCATAACCTCCCTCAGTACTTCATATGTAAAGCTCAATAGAATGGCATTATGTTCATTCGTCAGAATATCCACCTTCTTATTAGCCGCCATGTCATTTGGCAGTTTTGCCTCTATTTGTAGTGTCGCCGCACATCCTTGTTGAACTAGAAGAGCCCTCCTCTTCAGCTTCCACAAAGTCAAGTCATTTGAGCCATTGAACTTCTCCAAATCAAACTTGTGAGTAAGCATCTTCAATCACAGGAATATGAAGCGCAACTCTGAAACCACTTGCTAGGAAGTAAAGTGCATAGCTAGCAAAACCAAAAGCACAAAATACACAATATTTACGTGGATCGGTCAAGGATACCTATGTTCACGGGTGGGAGGGGAATATTCTTTATATCATAGCTCTGAACACATAGGTTACAAGTACAATTACAAAGAGATTTTCCTATTACTCTAGAATTCAAGATACAAAATCACCTAGCATGCATCCCTATTTATACTTGAGGGATCAGACCTAAAACCCTAATGGGCCAAGCCTATTGGCCCATAGGATAATGAAAGGTGTCAACAAATCACAATCCTCCATGCAACATCTTCTGGAACATTCTTGAGCATTATCATCTTCTAGGTATACTTGGATAAACATGGCACAGTACAGGAATCAATATGGCACATCATGTACCAAGATGGTCCATGATGGTGCAATAGCTTCTTCATGGCGCAACAACAACCCTAGTTGGAACAATAGGGATTAAATGGTGCAAGATCATCAAGTATGGCGCACGACATCAATCTTGGAGCAACAACATCATCATGAGCAACATTCACATGCATGGTTCAAAAAGAAAATAAAACGGCTCAAGAGGAGAACAAGATAGTGAAAGAGCATCCCTCTTGATCATATCTTCATCATGTGGCACAACAAGCACGACTTGTTGCTCCATATCCCTTCCAAGTGCTCTAAACCTCTTCCAAGTTCTCTAAACCCCCTACAACAAGGATGCCTTGTTCCTAAATATGGCTGAAATTGTCAGTATAGGATTTTTGTGACAAGTCTTCGGCCTAACTTCGTCTGTTTGAAGAATGGAATGGAGGGACTGAGGATCACAACAAAGGAAACAAGCTCGTCGGTCTTCGTCCAGGAGGGACCAATTTAGGTTTTTCTTAGAGAGAATGTGAAAGTATAAGGAAAGAGTTCAAATATTTTTCTTACGGTCCCTTCTCTTGGAGGAGAAGGGACCCTTTTATACCTGTGATAAGGGGAACAAATCTCCTACATAATCTTTTACCTTTTCAAGAATGACAAGGGAAGACAAGATTTTATTGGTAGATCATGCTCCGTTCGTAGTTGCTTAACATTGGTGTAGGGCTGCTAGGGTCGACCTTTTATTGTCTCGACGCTGGTTTTGACGCTTTGACGCCGCATAATGAATGTGGGATTGTGAGAGCGAAGACCAGATGTTAGGCGTATGTCGTTCTTTCACCAAACTATCTGACGGTTGTGTTATTTTTGACGTATTCTCGGTGGGGTACATTAACAATTCCATAGGCTAGTAGACGTCAACGTTTACTTAGGGTAGTTGAGTAGTTCTAGCTTAGATTTGGGTACGCGTTTGGTAGGAACAGTCCATGACGTGTAATAGAGCTTCTCTTGCGAGACAACGTCGTTTCGTTCCATTTTTTCTTCTTCTCTTTCTTCTTTTTCTTTTTATGTAAGGGTTCTCTATATTTAAGAATAGGTATACACTTCTCCTTCCATAATCCGCTGTCTCAACCTCTATTATAATTTCTTCTTTCTCCCATATTTTTTCTCTCCGATTCTTGATGGCCTCTGTTAGATCTGCAGTCACTCCTAACCTCGAGGATTTCGAGTCCCTTCAATTCTTATTTTGGTTCATGCTTGAGCATGGAGTTCAATTCCCATCAGAAGGGTCTACAATTTATCAACCACCGGTGGGGAAAGTGGGTATTTTGGTAGAGATCTACAAGGTTGGGTTTCGGCTTCCTATTTCTGATTTCTTTGATGAGGTTATGCGAGAATACGGTTCCTCGGCTCACGACTTGACCCTGAACACTGTAATCAAGATAGTTAGGTTTGAGTTAGGGTTTCGAGCGTCGGGGGTACTTCCCTATCTTTAATCATTCCAGTCTTCCTTCAATTCGTCTACCCATTCGGGCGTTCACACTTTCTCTCAACGCTGTAACATGCATTCCTTTATAGTTAACCAGAAAGCTCCTTAGAAGAACTAGCAGGATCGGTGGCTGTAGGATAACAGTGATTTGGTTGGGGTCGACTATCCTCTTGTGCCTATGGCTTCAGATTGGGCACCCCAACTGTCCGGGGTCGGTTTGTTGGTGTCTCGCATGTTAAGAGGAATTTTTTTTAACGGCGAAGACTGGTTGGTCTGTATATTGGTAGCAGCCGTAATGACTGCTGCTTGGAGGTTACGTGGAAAGATGCCTTAGTTTTTTGTGGACAATGAGGATAAGTGCTACCTTCTTCCCCCCTCCCCCTCCATTTTGCCTTTCTTTATTTTATATCAAGTTTCTTTTGCTGAAAAGAAGGGGTTTTTGCATTCTTGTCATTGCAAGTAGCGAGTTGTTTTTGTCTTCTGATCAAGTGCTACGAGTGGATTTTAAAGGGGATCTTTAGTATCACGAAGTCCCTCAAGTGGGGACGCTACTGGATCTAGCCAGACTTGGCCCTATTTTTGAGAGCGATGTCCCTCCTGTCAAGGTGAGGGTTAGAGGTGTTGGAATAGTGTCTAAGGCTGCAACTATATTAGGCAAGTATTTGATCCGGTTGTGCATGGTCCTTTTGGGTTGCCTTCACCATAGCAACTTGATAGGATGATTTATTAAGAGAGAGTAAATATTATTAATATATTATGAGAATAATATAATTAATAATATATTTGTTATTTGATTAATATAAGTCATAGAATTAATTAGAATTAATTTGGTGCCTTAAAGAGATTAATTAAATAAAGGGGTATAAACTGTCAATTTTTTGATAGTTAAGCTTTAGACTGTAAATCCATTAGGATATGGTATGGACGAATTCTAAGAGTTTTAGGATAGCTAAAATCGTCCATATAGATATCTAAGGAATGGATTTAGATAGCCTTAAGAGAAGATTATCCAATTAGGGTTTAGGTTGTAACCCTTAAGGAGTCTACAAGTATAAATAGATCCCATGGCTTAGGGAATTCGATACCTCTCCTTAAGCAAGAGAACCCTGGCCGATTTCCTCCCCTCTCCTCTCTCCTAAATCATCTTCCTTGCTATTGGTGTTTGTAAGCCATTAGAGGAGTGACATTTGTGACTCTAGAAGCTCCAAGACCTCGAGATCAACAAGGAACTCAAAGGTATGATTCTAGATCTATTTCAATGTTGTTATTCAACCTAATTAGTCATTAGAAGACTTGGATTCAAAGCATGTTTATTAGAAAGCCTAGATCCAAGCATTAGGGTTTTGCATGCACACATAGGAAAGTTCTTATGGCTAAAACCCATCAGTGGTATCAGAGACTAGCTTGGTTTTCTTTAAATTGTTGCTTGATTAACTGAAACAAACCTGCAAAATTCGATTTTTAGGTTTCTGAGTCACTGACTTGGTGAGTCCCAAGGTGGACTCGGCGAGTCCCCTTGTGCACTCGGCGAGTCCAGGTGTCAGGAATGGCCAGATTCGGGATTTTTTCATAATTATCTTATGGAAACTTACCTTAATCATAATAGATCAATCTAAATCCGATTTTTTGATATATATGACTATTATCTTGATCTAGTTAAAGGTATTTATCAACTAATAAAATATTTAATTTCCTTATATGATAATTAATTAATTATTTTAATTATTTTGGTAAGTATCTTGAATAAAATCAAATATAGATAATTAGGATATTAATTGTTAATTGGAATTATTTGTTATTTGATCCTCCATGTTTTAAATGTTTAAAACTTACCCACAAGTTTTGAAATTTATATTTGTGACTAAAAGTTTTAATTTAGACAACTTAAATTTCAAACCCTAGATTTTAAAAGTTTTAAAATATAGCCCTATACTAATATGATATTACTAGAATAATATATATATATATATATATATATATATATATATATATATATATATATATATATATATATATATATATATATATATATATATAACTAAATGCTAGTCTTACCGTTAGTAGGCCTCATTCACGAAGCCGATCTATAAGGTGGGTATAAGGTTGCGGCCTATAAAATGGTGCTTAGTGGGTGTACACTCACACCCACCGCTTGCTTGATTGGTGGAGGGTCGTTAGCCGAACGGGTAGGATAGGGCAACCTCATCCTCTCATTAAAAGTATAATAAGAAATATAAAGTAACTACACATATTTTTTAAAATTTCCCAATCCTAGTTACTTTAGGAAAAGTGAATTGATGCAATCCCATGAAATTACACTTTGCACCTTGCTAAGAAGTTAGTGGAGCGTGTGTGGTTTACCGGCACACTAATTGGTTCTAAGCGAAGGTGGCAAAGGGTGATTCATTGTTTATCGTAGTTCGATGGAGCGTGTGTGGTTTACCGGCACATCGAATAGGTGATTGTTACACTGAAGGCACCATGTGAATTTGCATGGTAATTCACACCCGCTTTGTGATCCTCGGCATCCCAGTCATAAACAAGAGGGGCATATCGAGATTTAAACATGCCATTGAATAGTTTCAATGAATCTCATCCGAACCTAGGAATTCTCAAAAATACTTAGGACTAATAGTTTAAGTTTTGTGATGGAGAATTAGTGAATCGTCATTCACTTACCTTCAATTTATTTGCATGTTAGCTTACGACATCCCTTTTCTAGTATGTAAATGTTATTGTTGGATCCTAGCCCTAATTTTTCTTATTGGGTGATAATTAGGGATTCTTATTCTAATCTATCTTTGTCCTTTTCTAATTGTAGATGTCGAACGCAAACAACGCTGCTGCTAGTTCTTTCACGTTGATGAGCCTTTGCCAAAAGGTCACCTTTGATGGAACGAACTTTAGCGAATGTATAAGATACATTCGCACGATTGCTCGCTATGAGGATAAGGAGTATGTCCTCGATGAGAAGCTCGAGAAAATCAACCCCGAAGTTGCTACTCCTGCCGAAATCACCGCCTTTGAAACTCATGAGCGAGATGCAACGAAGGTACGTTGCATCATGATCGCTACCATGAACTCCGAATTCCAAAAGTCCTACGAGGACATGTACCCGTACGAGATGCACCAAGACTTATTGGAGAGATACCACCAAAACGCGAGACAAGAGCGTTATGAGATTTTCACCAACATGATTTCCGCTAAGATGGGTCATGGAGAATCTCTTACCGTGCACCTGCAAAAGATGCAAAGGTATGTCGACCGCCTTCGCAAGTTAAATGTTGACTTCGGTGAAGACTTGGCGATCGATATGGTGCTTCACTCTTTGCCTCCGATGTACAACCAATTTAGGATGACCTACCACATGAACAAAGAAGAGGTCACCCTAAGCAAACTCCAAGGTTTCTTGAGGGTCGCTGAGAGCAACTTCAAGGACAAGTCTGTTGCACCTACTCCCAATCCATCCGCTGCTCCTGTATTGGCTATTGGTCAAGGAAAGGGAAAGAAGAGGAAAGCTTCATCGAAGAACTATCGCAAGGTGAAAGCCCGAGATGGTGCCTCTTCTAGTGGGACCAAAGTTGATCCCGCTAAGCCCTGCTCTAACCCAAAGGAGGCAGAGTGCCACCACTGCCACAAGATAGGACATTGGAAGAGAAGCTGCCCAGATTACCTGCAAGGAATCAAAGAGGGAAAGATCAAGCCATCTTTCGCAGGTATATACACAATCAAATCTAACGATTCTAATCATGCTATTTCTTGGGTTCTTGATACCGGTTGTGGTTATCACATTTGTTCTAATGTGCAGGGACTAAAAAGAAGTAGGGATGTGGAGCAAGGAAGGATCAATCTAATCATGGGGAACAGAAGATCGTCGCTTGTGACCAAGATTGGAGTGTATTCTTTAGTGCTTAGGAATAGTTTGGTTTTAGATTTGAACAATTGTTGCTATTCGCCAGAAATGGCTAGAAACATCATTTCATTTCATGGTTTATATAGACAAGGATTTAGATTTTCTTTTAATAATGAGAATGGTTCTATTTTGGCTTATCTAAATGGTGTCTTTTACTTTGAAGCTATACCATGTAATGGAATATATGAAACCGTTATGATTGTTGATAACTTAGGAAATGATGTTTTGAATATTGATTCTTCCACTAGTATGGATAAAGCATCCTTGTGGCATTGTCGTCTTGGACATGTCAACAAGAAACACATAGCCCAACTCCAAAAGGACGGAGTGTTGGAGTCATTCGACCTTAGAGAAGATGACACATGCGAGTCTTGTTTACTTGGAAAGATGACTAAGTCACTCTTCACGAGTACATGTGAAAGGGGCGAGGGTCTATTGGACCTAATACATACCGATGTATGTGGACCGTTTAGATCAACCACGAAGGATGGGAACCGCTTCTATGTGACTTTAACCGATGACTATAGTAGATATGGGTATATCTACTTAATCAAGCAAAAGTCAGACACCTTTGAAAAGTTCAAAGAGTTCAAGAATGAAGTGGAGAATCAATTGGGTAGGAAAATCAAGATGCTTCGATCCGATCGAGGAGGAGAGTACCTAAGTCTTGAATTCCACAATTATCTCAAGGAGTGTGGAATAGTTTCACAATTGACGCCTCCTAGGACACCGCAGTTAAATGGTGTGGCAGAAAGGCGTAATCGAACCTTATTGGATATGGTTCGCTCTATGATGAGTCGTGATTCACTACCTATCTCTTTTTGGGGGTATGCCTTAGAGACTGCCGCCCATATCCTTAACCGAGTCCCTACTAAGAAGGTTGCCAAAACACCTCACGAGATGTGGATAGGGAAAGCTCCCTCGTTGGCACATATCAAGGTTTGGGGTTGCGAGGCTTTCGTAAGACGAGATACTCACGACAAGCTTGAACCTTGAAGTGAGCGATGTATTTTCATCGGCTACCCGCAGACATCCTTTAGATATCTCTTCTATAGACCGAAGGACAATGTTGTCTTCGTTGCGAGGAGAGGAGTTTTCCGAGAGCGAGAACTCATGAGCCAAGGAGACAGTGGGAGGCAAATCGAACTTGAAGAGATTCAAGAGTCGATAGATGAAGGAACCTCTATCGCTGGCATTCAACCCGAGGAGGAAACTCCGGTTGAACCGATTGACGAATCCTTACCTCTTAGACGTTCCGATAGAGTTAGAGTTCACCCCCAGTTTTATGGCTTTCATATTACTACCGAAGGGGACACGTATATTAGTGATGGTACACTAGTAAACCTTGATGAACCTAATAGCTATAAGGAAGCCATGGCAGGCCCGGAGTCTGTAAAGTGGAAAGAGGCAATGGATAGCGAGATCCAATCCATGTATGATAACCAAGTTTGGAATTTGGTTGATTACGTGCCCGGACGTAAGACCGTTGGGTGCAAATGGATCTTCAAGAAGAAGACCGACGTGGATGGAAACGTACACACATATAAAGCGCGATTGGTCGCGAAGGGCTTTACTCAAACTCCCGGAGTTGACTATGATGAGACCTTCTCGCCAGTTGCGAAGATTAAATCTATTAGAGTGATTCTAGCAATTGCCGCATTTCATGATTATGAGATTTGGCAAATGGATGTCAAGACCGCTTTCCTTAACGGAAAGTTGGCTGAGGATGTTTACATGGCTCAGCCAGAGGGGTTTGTGGATCCGAAGCATCCGAATAGAGTGTTCAAGCTTGAGAAGTCCATTTATGGACTTAAGCAAGCGTCTCGCAGATGGAATCTTTGCTTCGATGAGAAAGTCAAAGAGTTTGGATTTGTACAAAGCGAAGACGAATCTTGTGTATATGTTAAAGCCAGTGGGAGTATAGTAAGCTTCCTTGTTCTATATGTTGATGACATATTACTCATAGGAAACGACATCTCGACTCTGCAAGAGGTTAAGTCCTGGCTCGGGAAGTGCTTCGCTATGAAGGACCTCGGAGAGGCTTCTTACATTTTGGGAATAAGGATAGTAAGAGAAAGAAGTAAGAGATTAATTGGACTTAGTCAGAATACTTACTTAGAGAAGGTACTAAAACGTTTTAGTATGGAAAACTCAAAGAAGGGAGAACTACCGATACAAAGTAATGCCAAATTGAGTAAGACTCAAAGTCCGAGTACCGAAGCTGAGATAGCAGAAATGAGCCGAGTACCATACACTTCCGCAGTTGGCTCAATCATGTACGCTATGACTTGTACTCGCCCTGATGTAGCCTTCGCTTTGAGCATGGTTAGTAGATATCAAGGGAATCCTGGCAAATCACATTGGATTGCGGTGAAAAACATCCTTAAGTACCTTCGGAGGACGAAGGAATGGTTCTTAGTCCTCGGAGGGCGTGATGACTTGAAGGTGCGAGGGTATAGTGACGCCAGCTTTTAGACCGACAGGGACAACTACCGTTCGCAGTCGGGCTGGGTCTTTACCCTAAATGGAGGAGCAGTGACATGGAAGAGTTCCAAGCAGGAAATCGTAGCTGATTCAACGTGCGAATCAGAGTACATTGCAGCGAGTGAAGCGTCGAAGGAGGCAATATGGCTAAAGAACTTCGTCGGTGATCTTGGAGTTGTACCTGCCATAAAGGAGCCAATGGAGATTTTCTGTGATAACGAAGGCGCGGTTTCCTTGACCAAGGAACCGAGGGATCATGGTAGATCAAGACATATCGACAGAAAGTATCACTTCATTAGAAATCATGTAGAAGAAGGACAACTCGTAGTGAAGAGGATATCATCAGAAGATAACCCAACAGATCCGCTTACGAAGGGACTGAGTAGGGTTAAGCACTTGCAGCATGCTAGGAGTATTGGGCTGAAGGATGATATTAGCATAGATTAAATAGTATTAGAAACGTGTAATAGATAAATGTAATTGACATTTGATGATTAAATAAAGGATTTTTATTTATGAGTAATGTTACTATCTTATGTTAATTGTTTAGCTATTGTTTCAATTTGCATGTTTTGACTTCCAGAATAATTGAGTTTATTAGGAATAATCGAATTGTTCAAATGGTCCACAATCGTTCATATGTTGGGAGTAGATATGAATGAAGATTGTCATGAATTGGTGTGTAGAATGTCTAAATGGTGTTAGACATAGCAAAGGATTGCTGCAACGTTCATGAGTGCTTATGAACTAGTTTTGAGCATTGGAATAAACCCGCGTTTGCTGGAATCACCTTATGGAATACGATATAAAAGGTGGTCGCAAGATATATGGTTTGTTATTTGTTAATTGATTGTACATTGATAATACGAAAACGCATCAGTAACTTGGTGTTATAAAACGTATTGTTGTGTATAGTTGGTTAATGAATAAGTAAATGCATATAAGTCGAAGTTTATCTGTAACTTTTATCTAAGAAGGTAAAAGCGATATCTCGGCCGCTCGATGATTTGATTTGACTTATGTGTCGGGCCCGGTCAGAACTGAATTGATGTGTTCGATTAAGTTCTATGTCAAATAAATCAGAGATCGAGAAACCTAAATGCTTGACTAACCATTCCATAGGATTGTCAGCATGATATCTAACAGAGGACTGTATGTTCCCTTATCTAAAGGACAAGATTGATTAGATCAGAGTTGACAGCGTCTTTAAGAGCTACGATTGCAAACCGAATTGTACTTGTGAATATAGTTACTAGACTTATCCAAGTGGGAGACTGTTGGAATAGTTTCTAAGGCTGCAACTATATTAGGCAAGTATTTGATCCGGTTGTGCATAGTCCTTTTGGGTTGCCTTCACCATAGCAACTTGATAGGATGATTTATTAAGAGAGAGTAAATATTATTAATATATTATGAGAATAATATAATGAATAATATATTTGTTATTTGATTAATATAAGTCAATTAATTAGAATTAATTTGGTGGCTTAAAGAGATTAATTAAATAAAGGGGTATAAACTGTCAATTGTTTGATAGTTAAGCTTTAGACTGTAAATCCATTAGGATATGGTATGGACAAATTCTAAGAGTTTTAGGATAGCTAAAATCGTCCATATAGATATCTAAGGAATGGATTTGGATAGCCTTAAGAGAAGATTATCCAATTAGGGTTTAGGTTGTAACCCTTAAGGAGTCTACAAGTATAAATAAACCCCATGGCATAGGGAATTCGATACCTCTCCTTAAGCAAGAGAACCCTGGCCGATTTCCTCCCCTTTCCTCTCTCCTAAATCATCTTCCTTGCTATTGGTGTTTGTAAGCCATTAGAGGAGTGACATTTGTGACTCTAGATGCTCCAAGACCTCGAGATCAACAAGGAACTCAAAGGTATGATTCTAGATCTGTTTCAATGTTGTTATTCAACCTAATTAGTCATTAGAAGACTTGGATTCAAAGCATGTTTATTAGAAAGCCTAGATCCAAGCATTAGGGTTTTGCATGCGCACATAGGAAAGTTCTTATGGCTAAAACCCATCAAGAGGATCATGTGTGGCTAGTGGTAAAGTCGTCTCCCGACATCGGTCGACTGCTGTGGATTCCGCCCTTAAGGAGGATGTTAGTGGCATTTCTATTAGCCAAAGTTTGCGTCGGAAAGACAACATTGATCCTCTATTTGCTAAGTCACCTATTGTTATTGAGATTGCTGATAATGATGACCAGTAAGCGATGGAGATGACGGGTTTGTTTCGGTCGGGGGAATCAGGTGTTGTGGGCACTTACTCCGTCCTACCCTCTATTCCTGGTGATTCTATGTCGGTGGAAGGTCCTTCGTCTTTGTGTGCTACTGGTGTGTATCTCTCTGGACTGGATCTCACATACATTTCCCTTTTGTCGGAATAGGGGGTCGCTCGCGAGTGGTGCCGACATGCGTTTCCTCTAACTACCCTAAAGGCACTCGATGCTCTTTCTTATTCTCACATGGCGAACGATTTTCAGTTTACCATTGCTCAGGTTGGTCCCTACTTGATGGCGGCTGCTAGTCATATTTGTTACATAGGGGATGATTTAGCGGAGTTGGCTATTGTTCAATCTAAGTGTGGCGAGCTCGCGTAGAAGGTTTAGCTTCTCGTAGAGGAGCGACGCAAGTTTGATGAGCGCTACATCGTGCTGTATGGGGAGAAGACTGTTATGGAAGCTCAGGTGGCGACTCTGGACGGGGAGGTTAATATCTTATCTCAACAAGTACAAAATTTGGTATCGGAGAAAGTAGAATTGGCGGAGTGTTTGACGCTGCAAGACAATCAGTTCACCGCTGAGGTCTCGAGCAGGAAAATCTTGGAGGCTGATTTAGCGTGGGTTCCCCAGAAGGGAGTGGTTCGTATGTTGGACCGTGTTGTTGAGAGTAGTGAGTTTGTGCTTAGGATTCCTCATGTGAGGGCCGCGGGTGTGGCTGTTTGTATAAAGAAGGGAAAGCAGATGGCACGAGCGTGGTTGGCTGGCAATATCCCTAGCTCATCTAATCCGGACGCCGCGACACAATATGTTGATGCAATGCATGCTGCCATCAGAGCCTTTGCCTAGACAGAATTTGCTTCCTATCTCCGTTTGGGGAAGATCGGCCTTGCTAATCTTTGTCAACTATGTTCTGAAGAGGAAGAACACATGCTAGATGGTGGCGCTGGGGCCGCTGTCTCAACTCAACCTCACCAGGGTTAATTTGTGTTGTGTATTTTTGTATATTTGTATTTTATATCTCATTTTTTGTGTACTTTGTGGAATGTTGTTGCAGTCGACCTTGTAGGGTATTCATCATTAATGTATTCCCATTCTTGTAAGCTTCTTTATATATATATATATATATATATATATATATATATATATATATATATATATATATATATATATATATATATATATATATATAAATATGTTGGCAGGGGGGTCTCCCAGAAATGTATTTCATAGGCCTTGCTTTTTGATATTTAACTGAATGACCAATTGCCTCTTTTTTTGTGGTTGCTTAAGGTCAACCGAGATCGTCACCTAGAGACTCTCTAGACTCATGTGTGTTAAATTTTCAAGGGAAGTTTATGATCCTTCGAACCCTTTGGGTACGTTTGGTATGAAATCCGAGAGGCTTTATTTCCTGTTTAAACCGACATGTACGTAGAAGGATCATCTCTTAATGAGATTTGTAGTTGCATGTTGGTGGTTTATTTTGCGCAAACAATGTGGGTGATCAGCTCATGTTGTCGTTTGGTGAGTCCATGCACTCCTCCTTTTTTGTTCCTTACGTTTGCATTTGTGTTTTATATACGTGTGTGTATGTTGACAAGCAAGGTTAGTCTACTATTTTGAAAAACTCTATTAATCAGAAAGTTTTGAAGACAACATAAGCATCTTCATGTCAACATGACCAAAGTGTAGCTTTCAGGCTGGAGGTCAGAGCGTCACTACCACATCCTTTGATTATGCCATTTTCCAGTTGTTTTTACAACTAAAAGTGGCACATGTTGCATGCATTCCATGTTTGGGGTATTGGTCTCCCGTCTTATGCTTCTAGTGTGTATGTGCCATCCTGGTGCGCCCCCACTATTTTGTAGGGTCCTTCCCAAGTTACACTTTGCTTCCCCAGTGGCTCCAAGTGTCTAGCCTCGTTCCTCCTTAGCATCCATTCTCCTACCTGGAAGTTCTTTACCTGCACCCGTTTGTTTTAAAAGTTTTCTATAAGGGCTTTGTGGGCTGCTTTTCGCAGTCAAGCAGCTTGGCGTTTCTCGTCTAACATGTCCATGTCTTGTCGTCACTCTACCTCGTTCGAGCCTTCATCAAAACTGGTTACCCACAATGTTTCACTCAAAATCTCGAGTGGGAACACTGCTTCCATTCCATATCTAAGGCTGAAGGGCGTCTCTCCTGTCCCTAACCTTGCGGTAGTGAGGTATGACCACAGTACTATTGGCAGTTCTTCCATCCTGACCCCTTTACTTTTCCCTAGGCATTTCTTAAGCCCGTTCATGATGGTTCTATTTGACACTTTGGTCTGGCCGTTTACCTTGGGGTATGCGACCGAGGTAAAGTGACGACGGATCCACTTTTCCTCACACCATTCTTTGAAGGCGCTTCCCTCGAACTGGGTGTCGTTGTTGTTTATTAGAACGTTGGGTGTGCCGAACCAAGTTAGTGAAGGGTTTCGAGCATTCTAACACTCTTAAGGTGTACATGTAACCCTAGAAACCTTGGATCTATGTTTTACTATGATACATGCAAATTTGCTTTTCCAAGGTTCTTAACCTAACTAGCATAGCATGAGGAACTTTTAATCATAAAGCTAGTAAGAAAACCATACCTTTTGTTGTTTCGATTCCTTGATAACCTTGTGAGCCTAGCACCTCAAGTGTGATGCCTCAAATGTCACACACAACACCACAACACTTGGAATAACCTTGAGAGAAGTTCACTTTTACTGGAGTGTCTGGATCTCCTGTGATCCCTTGGTTCCTTGGCTAAGGAGACTACACTTTCACTATCACAAAAAATCTATATAGGCTCCTTTATAGCTGGTAAAACCCCAAGTTCTCCAATGAAGTTCTTTAGCCATATAGCCTTCTTCACTGCCTTGCTTGCTGCTATATACTCTGATTCGCAAGTTGAATCAGCCACTGTCTCCTTCTTGGAAGTTTTCAAAGAAATTACTCCTCCGTTTAAGCTAAAGACCCAGCCTGACTGAGAGCGGAAATTATCCATATCAGTCTGAAAGGTAGCATCACTGTACCCTACTACTTTTCAATCATCATTCCCATCGAGGATAAGGACCCAGTCCTTAGTCCTCCTCTGGTACTTGAGAATGTTCTTACCGCAGTCCAGAGAGCCTTGCCAGGGTTCCCTTGATATCTTTTGACCATGCTCAATGCAAAGGCCACATCAGGACGAGTACAAGTCATAGCATACATGATCGAGCCTACAGCGGAAGCATACAGAACTCGACTCATCTCTGCTATCTCGTCCTCTGTACTCAGGCTCTGAGTCTTACTCAGTCTGGCATTACTATGGATCGGTAACTCTCCTTTCTTGGAATTCTGCATGCTAAACCTATTCAACACTCTCTCCAAGTAGGTACTCTGGCTAAGTCCAACTAGTCTTTTACTCCTATCTCTCAAAATCCTTATCCCTAGGATATAGGTAGCTTCTCCAAGGTCCTTAATAGAGAAACACTTCCCAAGCCAGGACTTCAGTTCCTGCAGAGTTGGGATGTCATTTTCCTATGAGCAGTATGTCATCAACATATAATACCAAAAAGCTAACTATACTCCCACTAGCCTTGACATATACAGAAGATTCATCTTCACTCCTCGAAAAGCCAAACTCTTTGAATTTCTCATCGAAACAAAGATTCCATCTGCGAGGTGCTTGCTTGAATACATAGATGGATTTATCAAGCTTACACGCTCTATTAGGGTACTTTGTACTGATAAAAAAACCCTCTGGCTGACTCATGTAAACATCCTCAACCAACTTTCCATTAAGGAAAGTGGTTTTCACATCCATTTTCCATATCTCATAATTATGAAATGCACCCCTCCTTTTTTGTTCCTTACGTTTGCATTTATGTTTTATATACGTGTGTGTATGTTGACAAGCAAGGTTAGTCTACTATTTTGCAAAACTCTATTAATCGGAATGTTTTGAAGACAACATAAGCATCTTCATGTCAACATAACCAAAGTGTAGCTTTCAGGCTGGAGGTCAGAGCGTCACTACCACATCCTTTGATTATGCCATTTGCGAGTTGTTTTTACAAATAAAAGTGGCACATTTTGCGGGCATTCCATGTTTGGGGTATCGGTCTCCCGTCTTATGCTTCTAATGTGTATGTGCTGTCCTGGTGCGCCCCACTATTTTTTAGGGTCCTTCCGAAGTTACACTTTGCTTCCCCTGTGACTCCAAGTGTCTAGCCTCGTTCTTCCTCTACATCCATTCTCCTACCTTGAAGTTCTTTACCTGCACCCGTTTGTTGTAAAAGTTTTCTATAAGGGCTTTGTAGGCTGCTTTTCGCAGTCAAGAAGCTTGGCGTTTCTCGTCTAACATGTTCAGGTCTTGTCGTCGCTCTACCTCGTTCGAGCCTTCATCAAAACTAGTTACCCATAATGATTCACTCAAAATATCGAGTGAGAGCACCGCTTCCATGCCATATCTCAGGCTGAAGGGCATCTCTCCCGTCCCAGACCTTGCGGTAGTGAGGTATGACCACAGTACTATTGGCAGTTCTTCCATCCAGACCCCTTTACTTTTCCCTAGGCGTTTCTTAAGCCCGTTCACGATGGTCCTATTTGACACTTTGGTCTGGCGGTTTGCCTTGGGGTATGCAACCGAGGTAAAGTGACGACGGATCCACTTTCCCTCACACCATTCTTTGAAGGGGCTTCCCTCGAACTGGGTGTCGTTGTTGTTTATTAGGACGTTGGGTGTGCCGAACCAAGTTAGTGAAGGGTTTTGAGCATTCTAACACTCTTAAGGTGTACATGCAACCCTAGAAACCTTGGATCTATGTTTTACTATGATACATGCAAAATTTCCTTTTCCAAGGTTGTTAACCTAACTAGCATAGCGTGAGGAACTTTTAATCATAAAGCTAGTAAGAAAAACATATCTTTTGTTGTTTGGATTCCTTTATAACCTTGTGAGCCTAGCACCTCAAGTGTGATGCCTCAAATGTCTCACACAACACCACAACACTTGGAATAACCTTGAGAGAAATTCACTTTTACTGGAGTGTCTAGATCTCCTGTGATCCCTTGGTTCCTTGGCTAAGGAAACTGCACTTTCACTATCACAAAAAATCTATATAGGCTACTTTGTAGCTGGTACAACCCCAAGGTCTCCAATGAAGTTCTTTAGCCATATAGCCTCCTTCGCTGCCTCGCTTGCCACTATATACTCTGATTCGCAAGTTGAATCAACCATTGTCTCCTTCTTGGAACTTTTCCAAGATATTACTCCTCCATTTAAGGTAAAGACCCAGCCTCACTGAGAGCGGAAATTATCCCTATCAGTCTGAAAGGTAGCATCACTGTACCCTACTACTCTTAAGTCATCATTCCCAGCGAGGATAAGGACCAAGTCCTTAGTCCTCCTTAGGTACTGGAGAATGTTCTTTACCGCAGTCCAGTGAGCCTTGCCAGGGTTCCCCTGATATATGTTGACCATGCTCAATGCAAAGGCCACATCAGGACGAGTACAAGTCATAGCATACATGATCGAGCCTACAGCGGAAGCATACGAAACTCGACTCATCTCTGCTATCTCGTCTTCTGTACTCAGGCTCTGAGTATTACTCAGTCTGGCGTTACTCTGGATCGGTAACTCTCCTTTCTTGGAATTTTGCATGCTAAAATTATTCAACACTTTCTCCAAGTAGGTACTCTGACTAAGTCCAACTAGTCTTTTACTCCTATCTCTCAAAATCCTTATCCCTAGGATATAGGTAGCTTCTCCAAGGTCCTTCAAAGAGAAACACTTCCCAAGCCAGGACTTCAGTTCCTGCAGAGTTGGGATGTCATTTCCCTATGAGTAGTATGTCATCCACATACAATACCAAAAAGCTAACTATACTCCCACTAGCCTTGACATATACACAAGATTCATCTTCACTCCTCGAAAAGCCAAACTCTTTGAATGTCTCATCGAAACAAAGATTCCATCTGCGAGGTGCTTGCTTTAATCCATAGATGGATTTATCAAGCTTACACACTCTATTAGGGTACTCTATACTAATAAAAAACCCTCTGGCTGACTCATGTAAACATCCTCAGCCAACTTTCCATTAAGGAAAGCGATTTTGACATCCATTTTCCATATTTCATAATCATGAAATACAACAATGGCTAACATTAACCTAATAGACTTATTCTTCGCTACTGGTTAAAAGGTCTTTTCATAATCAACTCCTGGAGTTTGAGAATAGCCCTTTGTAACCAGTCGCGACTTATAAGTGTGTACATTACCATCCATTTCAGGCTTCTTCTTGAAGATCCATTTGCACCCGATTGTCTTACGACCTGGTACATTGTCAACCAAGTTCCAAACTTGATTGTCATACATGGATTGTATCTCGCTGTCCATAACCTCTTTCCATTAAGCATCCTCAGCGCCTTCCATGGCTTCCGTATAGCTGTTAGGTTCATCCAGACTTACCAGTGTGCTGTCACTGATAAGTGTATCACCTTCTACAATTATATGGAAACCATAGTAATGTTTAGGTGCATTCCAAACTCTTGTGGAATGAATCAGAGGTACAGACTCTTCTATCCGATCAACAGGAGTTTCCTCCTCTGGTTGATTGCTAGGTTTTAAGGTTCCTTCACCACTTGACTCTTGAATTTCTTCTACGTCAATTTCTCTCCCACTGTTTCCTTGGCTCATGAACTCTCTCTCACGAAAGACCCCTCTCCTTGCTACAAAGACCACATTATCACTGGGTCTGTAGAAGAGGTAACCAAAGGATCTCGCAAAAAGACACCTCTCACTTCGAGGTTCGAGCTTATCGTGAGACTCGCGCCTCACGAAAGCCTCGCAACCCTAAATCTTGATGTGGTCCAGATTGGGAACTTTTCCGGTCCACATCTCATGATGTGTTTTGGAAACCTTATTTGTAGAGACTAGATTAAGGATATGGGCGGAAGTCTCTTAGGCATACCCCCAAATAAGATTGGTAGCAAACCTCGACTCATCGTGGAACGAACCATATCCAACAAGGTTCGATTACGCCTCTCAGCCACACCATTAAGCTGTGGTGTTCTGGGAGGTGTCAATTGTGAGATAATCCCACATTCGTTAAGATAGTCAAGGAACTTTGTACTAAGATACTCACCACCTCGATCAGATCGAAGTATCTTAATGTTACTGCCCAACTGATTCTCCACTTCCTGTTAGAACTCTTTGAATCTTTCAAAGGTCTCTGACTTATGCTTGATTAAGTAGAAATATCTATATCTACTAAAATCATCAGTAAAAGTCATATAGAAGCGGCTAGCATCCCTTGTGGCGGTTCTGAAGGGTCCACACACATCAATATGTATTAGATCCAACAAACCATCACCCCTAGCACAAGTACCAGTGAAGTGTGACTTTGCCATTTTCCCAAGCAAACAAGATTCACAACTATCATCTGATTTTAGTTCAAATGACTCCAAGACTCTATCCTTTTGGAGTTGGCCTATGCATTTCTTGCTTACATGTCCAAGACGACAGTGCCATAATGATGCTTTATCCAAGATAGTGGAAGAATCGATACACAACACATTATTTCCTAGGTTATCTACAACCGACAAAGTTTCATGCATTCCATCACAAGGTAATGGTTTAAAACAAAGAACATTATTAAAGAAAGCATTAATACCACCACATTCATTATCAAACGAAAAGGTAAAACCTTGTTCGTACAAACCATGAAAGGAAATAATATTTCTCGCCATTTCAGACGAGTAAAAACACTTATTCAAATCTAACACTAACCCACTACTTAGCAACAAATAATAAACTACAATCTTGGTGACAGGTGAAGCTTTCCTATTCCCCATGATCAAGTTTTATCTTCCCATGCTCCACATTCTCACTTCTTCTTAGTCCCCGCAAATCAGTACATATGTGAATACCACAACCTGTATCAAGGACCCAAGAATTAGAATGGGGTGAGTTATTAGACAGTATAGTGTAAATACCTGCATGGTTGGGTTTTACTTTCCCATCCTTAACATCTTGCAGGTATTTTGGGCAGTTTTGCTTCTAGTGCGGCTTTTCATGGCAATAGAAGCATTCAGCCTCTTTAGGGTTGGCAGTAGGAGTGACGAAACCTTTCTTGGTTCCATTTGAAGAGGAGCCATCAAGGGACTTTCCCTTGGTACCCTTCGAAGGGATCTTCCTCTTCTTTCCTTTTCCTTGCCCGATTGCCAAGACAGGGGTTGCAGTAGGAGTAGGAGTAGTAACAACCGACTTAATTTTAAGACCACTTTCTGTGGTCTTCAAGAGTCCTTGAAGTTTGCTGAGTGTAACTTCCTCGTTGTTCATGTGGTATGTCATTCGGAATTGATCATAACACAAAGTTAAGGAGTGAAAAATGATGTCAATTTCCAATTCCTCGAGGAAGTTCACATTCAATTTCAGCAAACGGTCCACATACCTTTTCATTTTCCACATGTGGTCAGTGATGGGTTCACCATCCTTCATTCTGGTTGTTATCATGGAGGAGATGATTTCATACCGCTCTTGACAAGCACTCTCATGGTAGCGGACCATCAAATCCTGGTGCATCTCAAAAGGGTAATAGTCCTCATAGGACTTTTGGAGCTCGGCTATCATTGTGGCCAACATGATACATGCCACTTTGGTAGCATCTCTCTCATGTGCCTGGTATTCAGCGATCTCCTCAGGAGTAGCAGACGACTCAAGTTCCTTAAGCTCCTCTTCGAGGACATATTCCTTGTCCTCATACCCAGTGACCATCCTGATGTTCCAGATCCAATCTGTAAAGTTGGATCCATCGAAGATGACTCTCTCATAAAGGTTCATGAGAGAGAAGGAACCGGTAGGGTTTGAACTAGAAGTTGCACTGTTGGAAGACATCTGAAAAGAAGAAAGACAAATTCAGATTAGATGTAAAGATAGTTTTGAATAAGACACCCAAATAAAATATTAAGGCTAGGACCCAACACAATATTTTATAACTTTGAAGAGGGATGCCGTAATCCAAGCTATAAAATATTTGAAGGTAGGTGAATAACGATTCACCAATTTCCACCATGAAAAACAAAATAAATTATTAGGTTTTAATTGGTTTTGAAACTCCTAGATCTTTGAGATTCATTGAACCTTTCAATGGCATGTTTCAATCTAGAGTGTGCCCTTCATGTTTTGTGATTAGGATGTCGAGGATCACAAAACAAGGTGTGTGCAAATTACTTGGTACCCTTAATGTTTATCACTCAATCGATGTGTTGGTTAACCATAAGCGCTCCACCGACCTATGACAAACCTTAAGACACCCTTTGCCTACCTTGTTAAGTCCATGTTAGTGTGCTGGTTAACCACACACGCTCCACTAACGACTTAATCAAAGTGCAAAGTGTAATTTCATAGGTTAGCACCTTATTCACATTTTTCTAAGGTAACTAAGATTGGGAATTTATAAAAAACATTTAGTTACTTTACATTCACCATACTTTTAATGAAGATTTAAAGTCCTTGTCTTACCCGTTTAGCTAACGACACTCCACCGGTCAAGGAAGCGGTGGGTGAGAGTGGACACCCATTAAGTTGCCATTTTATAGGCAGCAACTTTATACCCCCCCCCCCCATTATAGACCGGCTTTGTGAATGAGGTCAACTAACAGTAAAACGACTTGTTCTTATACATATATAATTATTCTTAAACTTATAATATTTTAAAGTATAAGGGTTGAATTTTAACTTTTAAAATTCTAGGGGTTGGAACTAAAGTTTTTAAAGTCACTTTACATGCTCCAAAACTTGAGGGTAAGTTTTGTAACTTTCAACACTTTTCATCTTTCATAACTTATGAGTTAATGGTTTATTAAAATGGGAGACTTTTCATTTTATGTAACCCATAACTTATAGGGTTGGTACTAAAGTTTTTAAAGTGACTTTACATGTTCCAAAACTTGAGGGTAAGTTTTCTAACTTTCAACACTTTTCATCTTTCATAACTTATGAGTTAATGGTTTATTAAAATGAGATACTTTTCATTTTATGTAACCTATGTGTTTCATAATGGACTTTAAAAGAGTGATTTTTGGTTATCCATAACTTGAGGAAAAATTATGGATTCCATTAAAACACATAATGATCAAGAAATAAACTAACAAGCAAGTTACAAATAATTCCTATGATCTTCTAAGCTCATAAGTTCATGAACATGCATATTAACAATTTCAGGAATCATAAATAAACCATATAAAACTTGAAATTTTGATAATAGCCATTGAAAATGGATTAGCATAACCATTACACCATGTAAAACAAGTTTTATAAGACCAAAACAGTTTATGGTAATGTTTCTAGTCCATTTCCAACAATAAAACTCGAAAAAATGCACTTTGGGCATTCTACTCGTCGAGTGCATGAACCTACTCGACGAGTAGGATGATTTTAGGCATGGAATCGTTGAGTCCCCCCATGGACTCGGCGAGTTCACCCAACATATTACATATTTCTTGATTTTTTTCAACAATTTGCATCAAGTATCAAATAAACAAGCCTAGGCTCTAATACCACTAAAGGGTTGTTAGGATTAAAACCCTAAGTGAGATTTGATGAACAATATGCAGAAAATAAGAACAAACACAAAGAATGAAGATATGTCGAATGATCACTCGATTTATTCATGTAACACCCGGATTCCCACGTATGACATTTTGTTCCTTTATTTTTGGGTTTTGTGGGGGAATTCGGCGAGTTGGCGTCTAGACTCGCCGAGTATGGTCGTGGATTTGTACGCGAGTTTACAGCTGGACTCGGCGAGTTCATGAGTGGACTCAGCGAGTCCACACTATTTAATGAAACCCTAATTTACGGGGTTTGAGACCTATTTAAAGGCCCTTATGGCCGTCCATTGCGGCTACCACACCCTAGAGAGAGTCCTAGATCTCTTGTGAGGAGAAGAGATGCCATTGTTGATCTTTTGTTGGTTAAATTTGAAGGAGAAGGTGACCAAGGCAAAAGAAGGCTGAAGGAAGTGCAAATCTAGTGTCTTCAGAGATCAAAGGCTTCATATTAAGGTATTCCTTCGGACCTTCTCCAGTTTTGGGTGTTGATTCATAGAGTTAGGGTTTTAAACCCTTTAGAAGAAGAATGTGTAGAGCATTTAGTCCCCTATCGAGTTTTTGCTTTGGATCTGGACTCAAAGAGGTCCAGAGACTTTAACCCATGGAGCTTTATGATTCATTTTGGGGTTATTGGACTTAGATTGCCATTTTTGGGACTAAATCACCCTTTGATGCCATTATGTTAATATATAAGCATCAAGTCTCGAGCTTTACGTGACTTTCGTGCTTGCGAAGGCCAGATCTGTGGATTAGGGGCATAGATCTGAACCCAGGAGGTCAATAGAGTTGGTGCATGGCTTGAACTCGCCGAGTTGTTCTTGAGACTCGTCGAGTAGGGTGAGGGTTTCACGCGAATAGCTCTATGAGTAGACTTGCCGAGTTGGGGGATAACTCAGTGTGTCAGAAGGGGATTAGAGGACTGGGGTTCAAGGTGGAACTCGTCGAGTCCAGGTAAGTGCTCGACGTGCCAAGAGAGGGTCTAAGAGAGTCAGTGGACACGTGTAGACTCGCCGAGTCACCCTTGTGCACTCGTTGAGTCGGGTCAAGTTGACCGTTGACCTTGTTGACTTTTAGGGTTGAGTACAGTTGTATTTATGAGAGTATTACTTTGTGTGATTAGGCGGAGGCTAGATCATACTTCTTCCAAGTCAGATATTTCCGAGACATCGAGGTGAGTCTTCTCACTATACGTTACCTAGAGTGGTACTATGTGATGACCAGAGGGTCTTATTTTTTATGTATGAGATTATGTGCTATGTGATATTTGTATGTTGTATGATGATGTATACCGGACCGGAGGGTCCAACGAGCTATGAATGGACCTAAGGGTCCAACAAGCTAGGGGACTGGAGGGTCCCGCTGAGACACATTGACCAGAGGGTCGTATTATAGCCTTGAGTGGCGTATGTGTTGTATGTGGTATTTTGAGGAACTCACTAAGCATTTATTCTTACAGTTGTTGTGTTATGTGTTTCAGGTACTAGTGATGAGCGCGGGAAGGCGCCGACATGATTCGTACACACACGCATTGGAGTTTTTGTAGAGATTCTGGGGAAACGTTTTGTGATATTAACATTTGATACAATGTGTTTGACATTATTTATGAATGAATGAATATTTAAAATGAAAAATTATTTTCAAAATTTTACGTTGTTACAATTCAAAAGATGAGGAATAAATTACACTTTCAGCATAGACTAAAGAATCTAACACTACATAAGAAACCTCACGACGTGGCGGCTACAATTTTCCTCACTCTCTACCCTAATTGTGAATAATACATGACTATTTATAGGGAAAAGACAAGTCTTGGGCTTTTAACCTACACTTTATCAAAGGGGCCCATTGCCATCACCTAGGGAGTGCTTTGAAACCCTACAATCTCCCCCTCAAAGTATGGAATGGATGACAATGCTTTAACTTCCAAATCAACCATCTAGCAAATAAAAAGATCTTTCAACGAGGAATAGATGAAGCAATCCACGAATCTTGATTCTTTAATAGTCTTCAAACACGAGCTCTAGGATAATAAATCAAGCACTGAAGTAAAGTCTTTAAACTTCATTTTCGAATGTAATCCCAAAAAAAAAACTTCATGAAAACCAAACCCGCCATAAAAACCCATTTCAGGACAAAGAAACCGAATCACTTCTTATCTTTGAAGAGCTCCCCCTCCAAGTCAAAATGATCTTCAAATAAGCTAATGATATAAGCCATCAAAAAATATCATGTAACAACCCAAACATTAAGATTCGTAATGCCACTTGATCGTGAAAATACTAGAAGCCGGAGATATAACAAGTCCTTAGATGAGATCGATGAAGAACTTCTACTATAAAGGATACTTCTCTATAAAAGGTTTAACAGAGCTCGATGAAGAACTTGTACTGTAAAAGATACCTTCATAATTCTACCACAAGCTTTATCAAAAATCTTCAACTTTGAAAAGTCACAAATCTAATTTTGAATGGCCATACCAAATTCTCACCCGATTTATAATAAAAAAACGTGATTATAAAGCCTTCAAATGGTCATGAGAATGATCTTGAATGGATATAAAATTACTATGCTCCCCCGCGACAAAATGATATAAACGATGAAGTATAAAATCCGAAAAAGTCGAGAAAATTTGACGTTATAGCGAAAAACGACTTTCCGAACCGCCAAGACTTGATGGAATCTTTATTTTTCTGTTCACGAGAAAATATGTGAATTTAAGAATTTAAAACTGCTCACCAGCCCTCAAATTTGTAAATTTTTCGAAAAATGGGATGAAATTGTCACCTTTTAGAAATTCAAGGGACAAAATTAATAATTCTGCACCATATTCCCCTTTATTTGTAACAAAATCTGGAAATGGTCCAAAAATGCTAAACTGTGAAAACAATAGGGACCAAAAGTGTCAATTTGTTGAAGTTGCAGGGAGTAAAAATGAAACTTCACTATCTTCTTCCCAATTTGTTTGATGAACGTGAGACACGACAAAAGCTTCAGTACCGATTCCTTCATTTTGATTGCGAGATCAAAATAGATCATTCGAAAAGTCAATTAATTGAGATGCCAAAAGTTCCGATTACGAAACCAAATAATTCTGATTGCGAGTTCCATTACATTCGTTCCGATTGTAATTACCAAATCACGATTCCGATTCCGAGCGGCATGTCTAATTCTGAAACCATTTGCAAAGATTGATTATGTACAAGATCAGATTAATTCCTTCTATTCCGATTGTTGAGTAGCGTTTTGTTATGTATTGCGTCTATTGGGCTCGTTTATTAGTCCAGTTTTGTAACTCCGGTTTGGGCCTATCCAACCGTGAGCTTGATAGGGTTTAGTATAAATTGATATGCTTGCGTGCATATTAGGTTAATGATTTTGATAACGATTACGATAGAGCAGATCTGATCAGAGAATTATTTAGAAGTTTTATCATCGTTCTTGTAACCCTAAATCCTCTACAGCAGAAGTTCTTAATCGAGCTCTGCTGAGGATTGTTTGAATCAATCATTAGACACACTTTGATCCATTCTTGTGTTCTTACAGTTTTCTTGTTTATTATTTTGCCTGTTATAAATATCTAATCGATCCTCAAGTTAGTTTTTAACTTATCAATTGGTATCAGAGCAGGGGGCTGTGTAATTGATACACATCTTTTCTGTGAAAAAGGTTGCGATTAGGGTTATTCCACATTGATCAATATTTATTGAGTCGTCATCCCATAATTGACGTAACTCAGCATTTATTGTTTTGCCCTAATTTAATACATTACAAGTCTGATCTTTTAAACAGGTTACTCGATCAAGCATGGACGAGTCGTAATCCAATCCCATTAATATTTCGAACAACATTGGATCAACAACGAAGATTCACATCCTTTACACCCAGGATTATGAAGTCTGGGCACATCACTTTGAAGATTATGTTATAGGATCTGAGGACAATGGATACCTCATCTGGGAAGCAATCGTATCTGGACCCTTTTCTCATTCAGCAACTTCAAGGATTATTAAAACTCAGAAGGAGTATAATGATCTTTTGAAAGACGTTAAAGATATTGCTCAAGACGAAAAAGATAAATTTCAGTGCAATATCAAAGCATTGAGATTAATCATATTCGCTCTTCAATCTGATACTTTCAGGCTGGTGAGTTCATGCACAACTGCAAAAGAAATATGGGACAGGCTACGAGAATTGTATTCTACGGACGAAGATCTTGAACACTCCATTCAAACCTTACTCTTGTCCGAGTTTGGTGAATTCAAGCAAGGAGCCGAAGAAACCGTGACTCAAACGTTCGATCGCTTCAATCATCTTCTTAGCAAGATGATTAATCATGACATTGAAAGGAAGCTAATTGAGCAGAAGGTTACGTTTTTGAACGGCCTCAGATCTGAGTGGAGAGTTGTAGTGTCCACAGTTAAAGCGCATGAGCAATTCAAATCCTACTCTTTGGCGAAACTGGTGGGCATCCTGAAATCTCAAGAAAAGATCGTGTTACAGGAGAAATATGTGGTCTCAAGCTTGGGTTCATTGGCCCTCCTGTCCAAAAGCAAAGCGGTGATGGAAGAAGAAGACCTCATCTTGGAGGACTATGACCTCACTTCTGAAGACTGTGCTATGATGGTGTCAAACCCCAAGAGGTTCATCAAGAAAAGATTTCCCGCCAATAAGAACCGAAATTGACAGGGAAGTTATAGTTCTGAAAAGGTCAAAGATGAACCGAAGGCAGAAGAATCAAAGAAGGAACCGACAGGTGAAGGAGATTCGAGAGTAAGCTGCTACTACTGTGGAGGAAAGAACCATTATGCAAAAGATTGTGTCCTCAAGAAAATGGCAGAAAAGGATGAGGAGAAAGATGAAGAAGTTTTGTTGCTGAAAAAGCTGGATGAGATCAGGAAGAAGAAATCTGCTGCTAACCCTTCTATGAATGCTTTAATTGTGCAGGGTTCGGTAGCGAATGATGAGTTCGGTGGTGTGGAGGTCTGGTCAACCGACTCTGAGGATGAAGAAGTAAGGAAGCCTTCTCACGGAAAGGCTTATGTGGCGAAAGATGAGAATAGTGGGGGAAAATGCTTGATGGTATCTGATGTATCTCAGATGAGGGGATACAACATAGATGGTGGGAGTGAAGACACGAAGGAGCAACAGGATTTGTGCTTTACAGCTAAACCGCTCAGCGTGCAGTTCAACGAGCTTGATGAACTGATCAAGAAGGTACAATCCGTTTTTGTTTCATTCAAAGTCCCACAATGCTCATACGAAAAAGAATTAAAAAGTGTTAATTCAAGAATCTCTCATCTAGATAGTAGTTTAACTCAAACTCGAGTCACCAATTCTAACCTAACTGACCAAATAAGCAGGGTGTCTTCGAAGAGTGAGGAACGGAGGATGTGGATCGAGCTGAAGGAGTCGGAGTTAATCAAAACCAAAGATGAAAACATTTATTTGCAAAGAGACAATTTAAAACTTTTAAAACAGCGAAATGTCTTTTGTTTGATTGCTAAACGTCTTTACAATAATATCACTCAACTTCATTTAAACTGTGAAATAGAGCAGAAAATTCATCGCATGATTTTGCCCTTCCTTGAGTTTAAGGAGGATGAAATCGACGCTGAAGCATATAATTGTGAAAGTGTTGTTTCATCTGAGGATGTTAATCCGACGTATATGTATGGACTAGACAAAATCGAATCTTTCATAAAGTCCAAGGACCATAAGGACATGCTTAGAAACCTTTTGGATGAAAATGATAAACTGAAACTAAGGACCGAAACCATACAAAAATTTGACTCATTGAATGCCAACTTGAGCTCAGAAAATAAAATTGATGTTGAAAATGCATCTGAGCTTAATGAGGACGACAATATGAGTGAAATTTCTGTAGAGGACACAGTTGATTGTTCAGAATTTGTCAAGAGCGAACCCGAAAACCACAAGAATCTCATTTTAGAAAACTCAGTGGAGTTTGCTCGTTTGTCCCAACAAAAGTCCCCGATTCTTCCAGAAAAGGTAGTAGTATACCAAAAGGTAAGAACCACTCCAAATCAGGTGTATAAGGTCACAGGCGTAACCGAACATCCGACCGCTGAACTAACAGCCATTGTAAACGAAGACAATGCTGATGGCTGCGACGAGTTCTTCTGGTCAGCTCCCATCGACAATGCTGACGAAACGGTAGGTCTGTCTGAAAGGACTTCATGGAAAAGCAAAGGCAGATATGTGCCAGAACCCTTGAATAAGCCTGATAGCTTTGATGTGCCAACTACTAGTGGTACAAAAGATGTTCCTCAAGAAAAAGGAATTCCTGCAAAAGAAGTCACCCCTTTAAGCGAAACATCATCAGTTCAGAGTGAACCAGCTAAAGGAAAACAGAAACCAAAAGCCAATATCCATCATCAACCGAAGCAGATGAGAAATCAAAAACAGCAAAGGAATCAGAGATACAAGAAGAATCTCTCTGAAAGAAAACAGTTTTGGCAATCTCAAAATGCCTATTTCTCATATCGTGACAGGAACTTAAAGTCAGAGAAAAGTCCTGTTAAATCACAAGAGAGCAATAACAACCGAAAGCAGAGGTTCGGTTCAGAGAATAACATCAACCGAAAGCAGAGGTTCGGTTCAGAGAACAACATCAACCGAAAGCAAAGGTTCGGTTCAGAGAACAAAAGAGATCAAAATTCTAGGTTCGGTCCCACTAATGATCAAAAACAAAAGGGTCACCTAGAATCTCAAGTCAAGAAATCATCTCAGTCTAAGCTCTCTCATTCTAACTCTTCTAATTCTTCAATTTCTTCTAATTCCTCTCAACCTCATTCTAAATTCCATTCTGTTCCCTCTCAAAAACCTCAATCATCAACTGAACTAAAAGGAAAACTGAAGGTTTCATCAATTAAACCAGAGTCCAAACCAAAAGCAACGAATCCCAATAAAATTAAGGTTTTCACCATCAAAAAGAAAGATGAAACAACACTAATAAAAAGAACATATCTTGTTGACATCTCTCTTACTATTCCTATTCCTGTGAAAGGCTCACGAGGACCCAAGAAACTTTGGGTTCCTAAATCTGCTTAATTTTTGCAGGTTATCCGTGACGAGCAGTTTGACGAAGAAAGGTACATTGACAGTGGCTGCTCGCGTCACATGACAGGAAGGAAGGAAGAGCTAAGGGAATGTAGATCTCTTTCAAACGGTGGAAATGTCAAGTTCGGGAACAACTCCTTTGGTACCATAAAAGGCTATGGAATGATTACAAACAGTGATTTCACGATTAGGAAGGTTGCATACATGGAAGGACTACAACATAACCTCATCAGTGTATCTCAGCTTGTTGGAGGTACCAGTCTCAAGGTTTCATTCGACGATGAGGGTTCTGAAATAATTGAGAAGAAGACGAAAAGAGTTATTCTCAAATCGGAGTGTAAAGGTGAAACGTTTCCCCTAAACCTCAAACCTATCAAAGGGAACCCAGCTATCTGCCTGTTATCCAAAGCACAATCTGACGAAAGCTGGTTGTGGCACTGAAGGCTCTCTCATCTTAACTTTAAGGATATCAACAAACTTGTCACTGGAGGTCATGTTCGAGGTCTTCCATTGCTCAAGTACGATAGAGAACGTTTGTGTGTTGCATGTTAAATGGGGAAGCAGAGTCGTCAAAGTCATCCATCTATAATAAACACTAAAGTTGTTGAACCACTAGAGTTACTTCATATTGATTTGTGTGGTCCATCATCTATCGAAAGTATCGGTGGTAGCAAGTACATTCTTGTTATTGTTGATGACTTTTCGCGTTTTACATGGGTGTTCTTCCTGAAGCTTAAATCTGAAGCGACTCACAAGCTAAAGATGTTCATCAAGCAGGTTGAAGTACAGCTGAAGAAAGTCGTTCGCAACATCGGGAGCGACAATGGGCTGGAATTCAAAAATAAAGAATTCGAAGAATTCCTGGCAGAAAAAGGAATTAGTCACAACTTCTCAGCTCCCTACACACCTCAACAAAACGGAATTGTCGAAAGACGAAACCGATCTTTGTGTGAAGCGGCCCGAACCATGCTAAGTTTCGCTTTCTTACCTTTATATTTTTGGGCTAATGCTATTTCTACTGCTTGTTTTACACAGAACAGGTCATATCTCAATAAGCGCTTCACTCTCACTCCTTATGAGATCATCAACAACAGGAAGCCAAATGTTAAGTTTTTCCATGTGTTCGGTTCACGGTGTTTCATCTTCAATTCTAAAGAACACCGCAACAAGTTTGATGTCAAATCCGACGAAGGGATATTTCTGGGCTATTCTCTTACTTCTAAAGCGTATAGGGTATTAAACAAGCGTTCGAGGAAAATAGAAGAAACTTATTACGTGACTTTTGACGATAGCTATGTCAAAAAGCTAAAGGCCAACGAAGACACAGTTGGAGAAATCTTTCCTCAAACTGGCCAAGTCACAGCCTCAATCGCAAACCTATTTGAGAAGTTCGTTGAGTTATTTGATGAACCAGAGAAGGCCACTCTCTCAGAAGCCAGCGCAGCTGACAACATGGTAGATCATTTGAAGCAACTTGTCGACGATGCTGCAAGGAGAATGAATGAAGAAGGATCAAGTTCTGATGACCCTCCACAACACAATGCTTCAGTTGAGGGGGAGGATCCATCTTCGTCATCACAGCCGAGCTCACATGTTGAGGGGGAGTTAAGTTCTCAAGCTACTCCCGAACGCACTTCACCAACCGAAAGTGCCAAACCAACCGAAAATGCTCCATCACCTGAAGGTGCATCAACACTCGAAAGCTCAGCACCACCAGAAACCTCTGTAGCTCAAGATACTCAAGAAATACCTGAAAGCTTATCTGTCGAGGGGGAGAATGTAGATATGTCTTACGACTATGAAAGTCAATCCGAACCAGAAGAGATGATAAACGCTGAATTGGATCCAACCTTTGATCCAAACTACCCTCCTCTCGTCAAATGGACCAGAGATCATCTTGACTCCCAGATTGTTGGTAATGTATCTGAAAAAGTTCTGACCCGATCACAACTCAAGGCAAAACAGACTTCCTTGTTTTCAAAAGTAGAATTCTGTATGTTTAACTCCTTCGTCTCAAAAGTTGAACCAAAGACAGTTAACACTGCTCTTGATCACTCCGATTGGGTTCAAGCTATGCAAGACGAACTGAATGAATTCGAAAGGAACAAAGTTTGGCGACTCATTCCAACTCCTCCAGATGCCTCAGTTGTTGGTCTCAAATGGGTCTTCAGGAACAAAATGGACAAGGAAGGGAACGTGATACGAAACAAAGCACGTCTGGTAGTGAAAGGATACTGTCAGGAGGAAGGAATTGACTATGAAGAGACTTTCGCTCCTATAGCTAGGCTGGAATCCGTTAGAATATTTCTCGCCTATGCGGCACACAAAAACTTTGAAGTCTACCAAATGGATGTCAAGTGTGCATTTCTCAATAGAGAACTTGAAGAAACAGTGTACGTGGAGCAACCTCCTGGATTCGTAAATGAAAGGTATCCTAATCATTGTTATGTTTTGGACAAAGCCGTGTATGGACTGAAACAAGCTCCGAGAGCCTGGTATGAAACGCTGACAAAATTTTTAAATATGTCCAAATTGAAACAAGGTTCGGTTGACCCAACCTTCTTTCGTAAGAAGGAAGGTAACCACCTTATGATTGTTCAAATTTACGTCGATGATATCATCTTTGGCTCAACGAATCCCAGCTTAACGGCTGAATTCAGAAAGCTGATGGAGACTAAATTTGAAATGAGCTCCATGGGTCCAATTAACTTTTTCCTTGGTTTAAATATTAGACAGCGACCCGAAGGCATCTTTATCAATCAGGAAGCTTACACAAAGACTCTTCTAGCAAAATTTGGCATGATGGGAGATTCAAAGGTCAAAGTTCCAATGACGTTCGACACCAAGCTCACTCCATCCTTGGATAAACCGGCAGTTGATATTACGCTTTATTGCCAGATGATTGGTTCTCTGATGTATCTTACTGCTAGCAGGCCTGGCATAATGTTCTCTGTTTGTTACTGTGCTAGATTTCAGGCGAACCCACGCGAACCTCACATGCTTGCAGTGAAGAACATTCTACGATATCTCAAGCAAACTACCTCTTTAGGTCTATGGTATCCTTCCAACTCAGGCTTCTTCGTTCAAGCCTACTCAGATGCAGACCTTGGAGGTTGTGGACTAGACAGAAAAAACACCACTGGAGGCTGCCAATTCCTTGACGGGAAATTGGTTAGCTGGCAATCAAAGAAACAAACCTGTGTGTCTTTGTCTACAGCTGAAGCAGAATACATTGCAGCTGCATCCTGTACTTCTCAAGTGATTTGGATCCAGAGTCAACTCCGGGACTATGGACTCAATATGAAAAAGATCCCACTATATTATGACTCTGAAAGTGCAATTAGGATCTGTCATAACCCAGTGCAGCAGTCCAAGACTAAGCACATAGCACTGAGGTATCACTTCATTAAAGATCATGTGGAAGATGGAAACGTTGAAATTCACTTTGTTAGAACCACTGATCAACTCGTTGATGTCTTCACCAAAGCCCTTCCTGAAGTGTCGTTCAACAAAATTCTACAAGGGCTAGGTATGATGGAATCAGAGTCAGTACCACAAACTACCTCTCAAACTCAAACGTAAGAAGCGAAATAGACCGAACGTTCGGGTTCGGTTGGATAATCTGCCTTTCGCTCATCAATTAAAGGTAGTTTTCTTGGTTGTAAATTTCATGTACAATTGTTCCAAAATTATTTATCTTATTGTCAAAAGTATTTCCTTTTTGAAAATCTAATTTCTTCGGTAACCGAAATAGACCGAACGTTCGGGTTCGGTTTTCCAAAATTTTTCAAAACCGAAACCAACCGAACGCTTGGGTTCGGTTTTCCAAAATTTTTGAAAACCGAAACCAACCGAACGCTCGGGTTCGGTTTTCCAAAATTTGATTTCTTACACCATCTCTATTGCATTTCTCCATTAAATTTGTTTCACAAACGTAACCCTTGAGACTCTCATAAATTACCACTGAGGTTTATGGTTACTCAAAAACTGCGTTTATGATCTTAGTTTCGTGCCACTACGAGCTGAGTGAAACCCAAAATTCAATACCCAATCTGAATTGACGGTGAACAATTAATTTGCTCTAGTTTTCACTAATGAATTGACGGACGTATCTTCATGAAATCTCAAATTTTTATTTTGTGTGATTCCTATGAAATTGTTAAAAAACCATAACATTTCTTCCCTTGGGATCCAGTTTTTAATTTTTTGTTGAGATTTTATATTTCCCAGCCAATTTAAAATGATTACCAACCTACTTGTTCAACAGACTACACCGGTCTCACAAGTACTTTGTTCACTTTCTATCTTATTTCAAGATTAGGACTTTTGAATCAAAGCAAAAGCCACCCTAAAAAGCTTAATTAAAAGAAGCCTTTCAACACTTCTTAATAAGTGTTTGATCGTTATTCAACGGGAAACCACACTAACACTTTAAGGTCTCTCTTGACCTTGAAGGAAGAGATTCGTGCCCGGGATCATTTGTTTCATGTCTTTATTGACATCACAATTTTTCCTAAAAAGGATTGCTTTATTTCTTTTCTTTTACACCCTTAGCACGCAAATCTTTGATTTTCCAAAACTATGGTTCTAATAATTACAGGCTTTTTCATTGGATTGGTGGTTAATTATAAGCTGTGGTCAATTTTCATCCACGTGGGAGCATTGTTCAAAAGATACCGTTACACTTTAAAGGGATAAGATGAAGAGTTGCTGACTCAGGCGAGAGTCTAATCGATTTGATTTCAAACGGCGTAAAAGGGAACGCGTGCGGATTTAAAACGTCGAATCTCCAAATGACGTCGCAAACACGTGTGTGAATTTGAAATGGTTCATCTCCAAATGGCGCAGAAGAGGTGCGTGTGAATCTGAAACGCTTCATATCTAAACGGCGCTTGATGGGAGGCGTGTTCTTAGGGGTCTGACATTCTCTCTCATGCGAGATCATCGGCAACCCCAACTGTCACTCATCAGTCAACTCCGAAAAACCCTTCCATTCTCAATCGAAGATTTGGGAAGATCTTTCTCTCTCCTTAAACCCCAGTATAAAAGGCAACATCCTCTACCATTTACTTCTTTACTGCAAGTAAAATTCCTAGAGCGCAAGAAATCCCTGAACCTTAACTGTTCATCATCTTCTTCCCTTTCTTCAAGCAATGGCATATTCATCCTCTGTTCACGCCACTTCTCACATACTGCCTATTCGCCCACAACAATGCCTCATCATCGATCTAACCCCTTATGCTTATGATTCCTACATGTTCCCCATTGTCGAGTGTTTGAAGTTTTCGCCGATTGCTCCTGCACTTTCAAGATCTGAATCCGTACCAATGGAGTTCTTGTCGCAAATCTATGCGACTGCTCATTACGACAAAGTGGTTGACATGATCTTCTTTGACGTTTTCCATCACAAAGCGTCCATCTCCAAGCAACGATTTTGCTCCCTGTTAGGGTTTGAAGCTGACCCTACGAGGGTTAATCCAGAGACGATTCCAATGGGGCACCTGTTCAATATGTTTTACAACATGGGTTATACGGAGGTGCTTATTTCCGTCGCCAAATTCAAGAAGTCGTGCTTGCCGCCACAGTGGAACGGGATGTTCACTGTGTTATTTAAAGGCCTTTCTGAAAGGAGTTCTGGCTCTGATGGTTTCAGTCGACTGTTTCTGTCCATCTTGTATGGTATCTACAATGGCATCAATGTCGATTATGGGTTTGTTCTTTGGCAACAACTCATCCAGAGTCTCTCCTCTTCTTCACGGCATTCAGAGGTGTCTTATGCTAGGTTTTGGACCTTGATTACGAAGTGGGTGATGGACAAGTACAACGTCCCCATTGTCGTCGGTGCACCGATGTCTTCGATTGGTACATTTCATACCACGAAGATCATCGTCTCAGATGCTTCCCAATTTCCCTTCAGTGGTTCCATTCCGGAATCTATGTATGCTGACGTTCCCGCTGACAGCCGGATTATCAGAACCTACAAAGAATTCAAGCGTTCTGGTCCGAGGGATCTCACACCGGAGATGTTGAAGTCGATTCATGAAGCCGACAAGCCTGCTCCAAGAGGCAAGAAGGCTGACAAAGGGAAACAGGTGGCGAAAGGGGCTAAAGGCCCTTCTCCTAAGAAGAGGAAACCCACAAAAGTTGCTCAGTCTCCGCAGCATAAGAGGCGAAAAACACAACCCAGGAGAAAGCTGATTATCGCTTCCTCCTCCAGTGAGTCAGAGGGTGAGAGTTCGGATTCTGATGACTCTCCAAGAGGCAACACACCACCCAGATCTCCTACCCCTGAGATGCAAATCCCTCCTTCTCTAATTCCCTCTCCTCCTAAAACTATACCTACTTCCATTCCCACCATAAACCCCTTTACCCACATTCCAAACACCTCAATCCCAATGCCACCACCAATATTCACCGACGCAACCACAACATCCACTGCACATGTTAGAACCAACGTATCTGATACGGGGGTTCATACTGATGCAACCGAACCTCCACCAGCACCCGAAACCATAAACACAACCGAAACCCAAAAAGCACCCGAACCTACCCCTACACCTACACCCGAAACAACCCAACCCGAACCTACCCATACCACTGTACCACCAGCTTCACCACCACCACCATCTCCCGGTCACGCCTCTGACGGAGACGACACTTTCCTTGGCGGGGAAAACATGACGTTTGATTTGGTCTACTACAGTCCGTTTCAAGTGCAGAGCGATGATGATGATGACGCTCCGGTCACAAAGAAACATCTTAAGGAGCTCCATGACAAGGTCGACTTGCTCATTGCCTCTTCTTCTACGTCTCAATCATCACTCTTTGAAGCTGCTATTCAGAAGATTGTTGATGCTTTCTCAAGGGCTCAGCAAGATTCTATCGCTTCTGCAACCTCCGCCATCGATGCCTCAACGAAAGACTGTCAGGCTGCGACCGAAAAAGTCGATAAACTATTTTCTGATGCCTCTGCCCTGTTAAAATCTTTACAGGAGAGCGCTAATGCCACCAAGACTACGTTGGAACCAATTGTTCAACAGTTAGCCACGTCTGTCTCTACTGAGTTGAAGTCCTTTGCTTCACTTCGTCAATCGCTCACAGACGACAACTCAGCCTTCCGTGCTACTATTGACGAGCGTCTCTCAAAGCTCCAAGAAGATTTGGCTGCTGAGAACTCGTTGATGGATGTTTTGGCGAAGAAGACCACTGCCCTGAAGGTCAAGAGTGCTCAACTCTCCCATTCTCAATAGCAGATTGACACTCTTCGGTCCGAACGGGAGGTCATTAAGACGTGTGTTTCGGATGTCCACTCAGCCATCTCCAACATCCTCGAAGCACATGATCCTATCCTTAACCATTATGTGAGGCGTACCCTTGCAGAGAAGCTCGCTCCTGCCCTAGACCTGTTAAGCAAAATTGAAGGGCTACCCGATTTCGTGTCCATTCCGAAACAAGGGGGAGAAAAGGAGTCTGTATCTCAACCACCTCATTCCTCAAAGGCAACTCACACAACCGAACCTCCTCCTGTAGTCCAAGCCTCTGGTTCGGGTGTGAAAGATAAAGGCAAGAAGCTTGCTGAGGAACAAGAGGAAGAAGACAAAGAAACCATTGCCGACTTGTTGAAACGTAAAAGTCGACGCAATGAGGCTGATGATAGTGCTCGTGTGGCAAAAGAAGCTGAACGAAAACAGAAGGAAGCCCACGACCTTCTCGAGAGTAGGAAAACACTTTTTCCTGCTTAGACTCTCGAGAGGATGATAAAGGAAGCAATCGACACTCCGAGCATCTTGTGGCTGGAACCAGTTATTTCTTTTGATTGTTCCAATACTGTCGACTCTCGGTTCGACATGCCACTGACCCGAAAGGCGTTCATCTTTCACGCCTTCTCCAACGTTGCAGAGTTCCCTCATCCTCATCCACAGGTTGATCGGGACTTGATTGATTTCTATCTGAAGGCTGCTCAACCTCAATATCAAACTTGGAGCGCTCAGAAGATCATCAATGTTCGGGTCTTGAAACCATACACTGAAGGGAAGTTCATTAACGTTCGGTTCAAGGTGCTTAGGGGATCTGCCAAAACCAAACATGCCATTTCTTTAGCAGATCTTCCGAACCTTAATCCCCATGATTGGATTATCCTGCACAACATCCTTCTGACCAACGAAGCTGAATATGGTCCGATCATCGACCATCTCAAGAGGATGCTGGTGTGCTACATCATGGAGGTTGCACTGATGGATCAGGAGATAGCAAGCGTCTTCAAGAAGAAACCAACAATATCTCCTGTTGGTTCGGCCAGTGATCTGAATCAAATGCAGATGGGCAAAATTGACTCGAGGCGAAACTCAGTCATGTTCACTAGGAATGAAGGACAAAAATGTCTTTTTGCCTTAGCTGATAAACATCTGTACACCACTGCTTGCCTAGAGCATGTGTTGGGGATCATCAACAGATGCAAGGAAAATACAGCGGATGATATCAAGTATTTTGACGACATGATACTGTTGGGTTTTTGAGCATTCTAACACTCCTAAGTGTACATGCAACCCTAAATACCTTGGATCTATGTTTTCTCTATTATACATGCAAATAAGAACTTCCAAGGTATTATCCTAATCTAGCATAAAAAACAATGAGTGTAACAAGATAGAATACATACCTCTTTGATGTAGAAAGTCTTCATGAAGCTTGAGTGCCTAGCCCCAATAGTGTGGAAGCCTCAAATGGAATCACAATCACCAAAACACTTAGAATAACTTGAGAGAATTCTACAACTCATGAAATCGGCTAGCCCTTTTTCTTCACACACTAGTGGCCGATTTTGGTCAAGAATAAGATGCTTATATAGTTAGGGTTACACCATGTAAACCCTAATTGACATGGCCTTTCATTTCCATGATCCATGGGTACAAATACACCATGGAGCATCCATGGACCATCCTATGGGTTTTAGCCCAACTTGATTATCCATGGAGCATTAGCCCACTATACAAGTATGGATGATTTACACAATCAACCCATATATTTAATTAGTCTTCTTTTGATCACCTAATTAATCCTAGATTAATTCTTGATCAATACTAATTAAATAATCTTATTATTCTTATTATTAATATACTAGAACTTATAATATATTAATAACCATAAGTGTCTTATTTCTCTCATTATAGTCTATCCAAGTGCATGATGGTATGCAACCCAAATGGACCATGCCGGGTCAGGTCAAGTCTTACCAATTATAGTTATGGACTTAGACATTAATCCAACAGTCTCCCACTTGGATAAGTCTAAAACTATTATTGCGTATGACTTCAGGAACCAACCGGCAATCGTAGCCCTCAAAAGCTTATGTCGAACTTTGACCTTGTAGATGAACTCTGACCTTTGTCAATGACTTGTCCATTAGATAAGGGATCATATATTCCTCCATTCTAGATATCATATGGACTGAGACATGGATTATAATCATTCTCTCTGTCCATTTGTTGTTTCCCGATTTGCGATTTATGACGACTGACTAATTGAACAAATCAAATCAGTCCTGGCCCGGCCGAGCACTTCCATTTGTCATCATCAAATCATCGAGGGGCCCACAGATATCGCTTTTATCCCGAAGGTAAAAGGAATGGATAAACTTCGACTCATATGGCTTGTTCTACTACTTGTTGAATCATACACAAAGGCACGTTTTATAACACCGAGTTACCGTATGCGTTTTCATGCAATCAATGTACAACCAACTCATATTAACAACTCATATCTCTAGGTTTGAAGAATATAAGATATTATCGTCTCATGATCACTCGTGATAAAATCCATGAAGTGATTCCAATGAGCGCGGGTTGAATCCAATACTCAGAACTTATGAGCACTCATGAGTGTTGTAGCCCTTTGTCCAACACCTTAGACCTCTACAAGCCAACCCATGGCAGTCTTAATTCATATCTACTTCCAACATATGACCGACTGTGGATGGTTTGAATAACTTAGTCATTCCGGAAGAATAACCCAGTTTATTCGGGAAGTCAAAACATGCAAAATGAAACACAATAATAATTGAATCCAATATGGTATCAACCCTTTGAACATAAATAAAACACCTTTTATTTATCACCATATGATTACACATTATTCATTGTATACTGTTTCAGCTATCAACTTTATTCTTGAATTTAAAACAATAGTTGTCCCATGCTCCAAGCATGTACACTATGTTTTCTTAAACACTAGTCATGCCACACACCAAGTATGCATACTATGTTTGTCTATGATCTTTACTTTGTGAACTAGATCAATTGAACATAACTTCAATGATTCTCTTTTCACACTCCCAAATCCTTATTGCAAATGCAAGAATTCCAAATTCATGTCATTTACTGAAATCTGTTAGATTCTAAACTTATATGCATTGATCCTCTTGTAACGATTATGCACAAACTCACAAAGACTTGGCAACAATCATTACAGAGTAGTCCAAAGGAGATCAACTCCTTGGAAACATCCTTCTTGCATTAAGTTTCCTAATCTTAAACAGATTGAAAATTCTAACTTTGAAACATTTCCAGATTCCATTTTGACTATCACTTCTGAACAAGATTTGCCTCCTTACAGATTATGTCAATATGGTCCTTCCAGAATTATCACTATACTTCCAACTGTCCTTGAGCAACCAATCTTTGGTAAACCTTAGATTGTCCTCGACAATTGTTTAATCCTTTTAGTCATATCCAGTTCTAAACCTTTTCCCTTCTTAATGCCCCAGGCATTTGGAAAATTTTAGAAAGGATGAATATAGCACATGTAATCGATCCTATATCCGAAGTATATGGGAATCGATTCATGATGTCTCACATAAAGACTAAACCAGTCTTTTGCTATAACATTTCCATTTCAATTTGCCAAGTTCTCATAATTCAGATTATGAAAAGGGATGCCGTAATCATAATCGAATTTTAGAACGCAAATAATGGACCCATATATAGAATTTCCTTGTGTTGAGCCATTCCAACGTGAAATTCATATATATTTCCTTGACTAAATGATTAACACCTCACGATCTAAGCTTGTAGATTTGAGATAAAGTATTAAAACCTCACGATCTAAGCTTGTAGATTTGAGATGAAGTATAATTTCCTCTCCCTTAATTATAGCAAAACAACTTTTTCCCAGTTGAAATTTTTTGTTTTCTATAATTAACATTGCTAACTTGCAATACTTATCATAATTATCATGCTCCCACTAACATGATGATTATTAGCATAACACTTATGCTCCCACTAGCTTTGACATCTACTCAGAAATCAGCTGACTTTCTTACCAAAGTTCAGATTTCTGATACTAGATTGTTTTGATAAAACTTTATCAAAATCATACACCTTCCCTTAGATAGCACACTTGTGTATCTAAACAATTATGAAGTGGTATGCCGTAATCATAATGGTTAGACCTTTTTGCCACTTCTCACAAGTCCAGGTTAGTGTGCCGGTAAACCACACACGCTCCACTAACGACTTTGAGAATGCAAATATCACAATTGCTATCTAGCTAAAATCTACTTAGTGAAAGTGTTTCCTCACCATCATTTTCATGAATCGGAGAGAAACCTTATGACACTTAGATTTAATGGTGTATGTGTTCTTATCCATGTGAATTGTCAAAACCATAGTCACAAGACAAGGATAATGACAAATCCAAAACCTTGTGGATTGAACTCAATCTTAATTTCTTGCCACCTGGCAGCTCAAGGGCCTGCCATTTCTTCCAAGTTGTTGTGCAACCAATTGAGAACTCTAAGAACTCATATGCAAAGCCAACTTTATTTGGAATGGGCATAGAATAAGTCAACACGATAGGTTATAAACCTCATGTCGTGTGCTAGTGAAGAACTTCAGGTTTTATTCTTGATTAGTTCTTGAGACTTTCAAGACCTTTAAGACTCCCACTGTTCTCTTGACCTATAAGACTCCCTTGTCAAACATCCAAGAGACAGTGTGGATTCTAATCAAGACAAACACTTCACACATTTGGCCTAAGTTGGTCTTTGTTTTTTCCAAAACATCACAACTTACCAATTTCAAATTTACAAGAGTAGAAAACTTTTACTCTTACATTTGACAAGTGTTTTAAACCTTCTTTAAGACATATCACTCAAATGACAATCTTGAAGTATGACTCTAAGACTTGTATTGGAACGAAGTATGACTCATCTTCTTGATTTAACCATTTCAACAATTCAAGATCCCTCTTCTTAGTCATAAGAATGCACTAAGACTTCCTTAGAGAACTAGTTGTGCTATGGTTTCTTAATCATTAAGATGATCACAAAAACTGATACTAAAGTAGTCGCCCATCTTTTCAGATTTGAGAAACTTTTATCCTTCTGCCTAATTTGATTCTTCTTATTCGCTCTGTCATACATTGGAACCTTTTTCCAATGTCTCAGAATTACACTTAAGCATGTAAGTATAATCATATTTACTGAGCTTTAGTAAACTATGACGAATAGTCTTATCAATCTTTTGTGGTGGACTTAATCAGTGCACAAGAATGTGTACTCGATCCCTTAGTCCTTTACTTGACTCACACATCCATGTGAACAAGTAATTAGTCTTAGTTTTTCCAAAACTTGAAAGTTCTCATTCATCATGCTATACAACTTGCATGATTCCAAGTTTCGGTCCAATTGAAACTTGGGTGATGAGAATCTTTCCTTATTTGGTAAATTTAGACAATACCACAAATGAAAGAATCAATTTCATATTTCCACTCTTGCTATTAATGGAATCATATAAGCAACAATTTTTCCTCAAATGCCATTGTAAGGAGATTTTAAAATAAATAAAATCAAAAAAAAAATTCTTTTATTTTAAAACTTTGCGGAAAAACTATCCTTACGATCCATATGAAAACTTGTTGTTATCTATTCCTAAGCAATATCTCATAACTCCTAAGAAGTAGCTCAAGAATCCGATCTTCAAACTACGCGATAGAAATCCATCTACGCGATCAGATTCAGCATATTCTTTCTTTAAGTTTCTTTACTTTTCATTGATTCTTAAAACATCAACATGTGACCCAGTCACATCATGTATCAAGAATCTCAGATTAGAAACTTAGCAGAGTTAGATAGTGGACTTTACCTGAAGTAGAGTCAAACTTATTGACTTCAACATCCTTAGGTAAATTTTGCAGATTCGTAACCAATGTCCCTTCCTTTGGCAATATAAACATATGGACCCTTTGATAATGGTACACGGGACTATCACAGACTTAGCTTTTCTCTTTACCATTTGGTCAACCGAGTTGACTATGGTCGATCCCTTTCCATTGGGAAGAGAATGCTTTTCTGGATTTCCTGTGTCATTATTGTCAATGTCCATCAAGTTTTAAGGAAGTTGATCTTAACAAATAGATAAGATCATTAAGGGTCTTGTCATAGTCTGTTTCATAGGTGTCCCAAAAGAACTCACTATGTGACTTAGAAAGTGATTGAACCACCAACTTTCTCAAGACTTTGACACCCAACTCTCCCGGCTTGTCAATATGTGACTACATCTCCAAGATGTGATCACACCTAGACCTTGCCTTGCCAATAGGACTTGAGTGACCTTAAACTTTTTTTAAGAACTTGTGGGTTGGGGAGAATAATTGGAGGAGGTGAAAGAAGTATGATTTCCAAAGGACATCATCTTCATTTAGGAAACCTTGTTTCAAGAGATTTGGGAAGATCATAGGTGTCTAAACCAGACAACTTTTGGGAGATATTCAAGATAGTTGATTTAAAGTCCTTAATATGACACCCAATATGAAATATTAAGGCTAGGACCCAACAAACTATTTTATAACTTAGAAGAGGTATGCCGTAATCCAAACTATAAAATATTTGAAGGTAGGTGAATGACGATTCACCAATTTCCTACCAAGATAAACGAAATGTATTATTAATTATTAGGTTTTAATTGGTTTTGAAACTCCTAGATCTTTGAGATTCATTGAACTGTTCAAAGGCATGTTTCAATCTCGAGTGTGCCCTTCAGGTTTTGTGACTGGGATGTCGAGGATCACAAAACAAGGTGTGAAGTAACCATGCAAATCACTTGGTACCCTTAATAAATTACCCCTCAATCGATGTGCCGGTTAACCACACACGCTCCATCGATACTATGATAAATATTAAGTCACCCTTTACCTACCTTGTTAAGTCCAAGTTAGTGTGCCGGTTAACCACACACGCTCCACTAACGACTTAGACAAAGTGTAAAGTGTAATTTCATGGATTAGCACCTTATTCACATTTTCCTAAGTAAATAAGATTGGGTATTATTAAGAGTTTAGTTACTTAGTATTATCATTAATACTTTTAATGAAGGGAGAATTATAGTCTTGTCAAACCCGTTCGGCTAACGACCCTCCACCGGTCAAGCAAGCGGTGGGTGAGAGTGGACACCCATTAAGTTGCCATTTTATAGACAACAACCTTATACCCACCTTATAGACCGACTTCGTGAATGAGGCGTACTAGCGGTAAGACTGACTTTACTCTTATACATATATATATTATTAACTTATAATATTATAAAGTATAAGGGTTGAATTTTAACTTTTAAAATTCTAAGGGCTAACTTGGAATTAAAGTGTTCATAAGTGAAAACTTTTCAAATTCCAAAACTTGAGGACAAGTTTTGAAACTATTCAAAACTAATCAATTCCATAACTTATGTGTTTAAAGTAGTTTTAATCCAAAAACTCTTCAAGTTCCATAACTTGAGGACAAGTTATGGAAGACTTTAAACTAATAAAAGAACTAACTTTTTCTTTATTTTATAACTTATGGATTTAATTATGGTTACATATTTTTTCTTTAATGAAGTGACTCTTGAACTTCCATAACTTGAGGACAAGTTATGGAGTCATAAAAAAAATTATTCAATGACACAAGACTCTTCATTTTGTAACCATTGCCAACTTTTATGAGTTTTATGAGTCTTTAATGTGACTCTTCATATAGCTTGAGGACAAGTTACACAAACACATTTTATACTCAACTTTTAGATTAAAATGGATTGAAAACAACTATTTCAATTAATTTTTCTATTAATCTAAGCAACTCATAAGTACAAGATAATTCAAATCAAACTTTTTCATGTAATTAGTCTAAACCTTAAACTAATACAAAACATGAATCTATTGACAATTATCTTTGAAAATGGATTAGCATGAACATTACCACATCAAAAAACAAGTTTATAAGTTCAAAACAACTTAGGGTAATGTTCCTAGTCCATTTCTAGCCAAAAAACTCGAAAATATGCTGTCTGGGGGTCCAACTCGTCGAGTGCATGAACCAACTCGGCGAGTTCGATCGAATTGATCACATTTTAGGCATGGACTCGCCGAGTCCTCTGATGGACTCGCCGAGTCAGATGATCAGACAGCACCAAATTCGTTTTTTCAGCTTCCATTGCAGGTATAACAAAAAAACAAGCCTAGGCTCTGATACCACTGTTGGGTTTTTGAGCATTCTAACACTCCTAAGTGTACATGCAACCCTAAATACCTTGGATCTATGTTTTCTCTATTATACATGCAAATAAGAACTTCCAAGGTATTATCCTAATCTAGCATACAAAACAATGAGTGTAACAAGATAGAATACATACCTCTTTGATGTAGAAAGTCTTCATGAAGCTTGAGTGCCTAGCCCCAATAGTGTGGAAGCCTCAAATGGAATCACAATCACCAAAACACTTAGAATAACTTGAGAGAATTCTACAACTCATGAAATCGGCTAGTCCTTTTTCTTCACACACTAGTGGCCGATTTTGGTCAAGAATAAGATGCTTATATAGTTAGGGTTACACCATGTAAACCCTAATTGACATGGCCTTTCATTTCCATGATCCATGGGTACAAATACACCATGGAGCATCCATGGACCATCCTATGGGTTTTAGCCCAACTTGATTATCCATGGAGCATTAGCCCACTATACAAGTATGGATGATTTACACAATCAACCCATATATTTAATTAGTCTTCTTTTGATCACCTAATTAATCCTAGATTAATTCTTGATCAATACTAATTAAATAATCTTATTATTCTTATTATTAATATACTAGAACTTATAATATATTAATAACCATAAGTGTCTTATTTCTCTCATTATAGTCTATCCAAGTGCATGATGGTATGCAACCCAAATGGACCATGCCGGGTCAGGTCAAGTCTTACCAATTATAGTTATGGACTTAGACATTAATCCAACAGTCTCCCACTTGGATAAGTCTAAAACTATTATTGCGTATGACTTCAGGAACCAACCGGCAATCGTAGCCCTCAAAAGCTTATGTCGAACTTTGACCTTGTAGATGAACTCTGACCTTTGTCAATGACTTGTCCATTAGATAAGGGATCATATATTCCTCCATTCTAGATATCATATGGACTGAGACATGGATTATAATCATTCTCTCTGTCCATTTGTTGTTTCCCGATTTGCGATTTATGACGACTGACTAATTGAACAAATCAAATCAGTCCTGGCCCGGCCGAGCACTTCCATTTGTCATCATCAAATCATCGAGGGGCCCACAGATATCGCTTTTATCCCGAAGGTAAAAGGAATGGATAAACTTCGACTCATATGGCTTGTTCTACTACTTGTTGAATCATACACAAAGGCACGTTTTATAACACCGAGTTACCGTATGCGTTTTCATGCAATCAATGTACAACCAACTCATATTAACAACTCATATCTCTAGGTTTGAAGAATATAAGATATTATCGTCTCATGATCACTCGTGATAAAATCCATGAAGTGATTCCAATGAGCGCGGGTTGAATCCAATACTCAGAACTTATGAGCACTCATGAGTGTTGTAGCCCTTTGTCCAACACCTTAGACCTCTACAAGCCAACCCATGGCAGTCTTAATTCATATCTACTTCCAACATATGACCGACTGTGGATGGTTTGAATAACTTAGTCATTCCGGAAGAATAACCCAGTTTATTCGGGAAGTCAAAACATGCAAAATGAAACACAATAATAATTGAATCCAATATGGTATCAACCCTTTGAACATAAATAAAACACCTTTTATTTATCACCATATGATTACACATTATTCATTGTATACTGTTTCAGCTATCAACTTTATTCTTGAATTTAAAACAATAGTTGTCCCATGCTCCAAGCATGTACACTATGTTTTCTTAAACACTAGTCATGCCACACACCAAGTATGCATACTATGTTTGTCTATGATCTTTACTTTGTGAACTAGATCAATTGAACATAACTTCAATGATTCTCTTTTCACACTCCCAAATCCTTATTGCAAATGCAAGAATTCCAAATTCATGTCATTTACTGAAATCTGTTAGATTCTAAACTTATATGCATTGATCCTCTTGTAACGATTATGCACAAACTCACAAAGACTTGGCAACAATCATTACAGAGTAGTCCAAAGGAGATCAACTCCTTGGAAACATCCTTCTTGCATTAAGTTTCCTAATCTTAAACAGATTGAAAATTCTAACTTTGAAACATTTCCAGATTCCATTTTGACTATCACTTCTGAACAAGATTTGCCTCCTTACAGATTATGTCAATATGGTCCTTCCAGAATTATCACTATACTTCCAACTGTCCTTGAGCAACCAATCTTTGGTAAACCTTAGATTGTCCTCGACAATTGTTTAATCCTTTTAGTCATATCCAGTTCTAAACCTTTTCCCTTCTTAATGCCCCAGGCATTTGGAAAATTTTAGAAAGGATGAATATAGCACATGTAATCGATCCTATATCCGAAGTATATGGGAATCGATTCATGATGTCTCACATAAAGACTAAACCAGTCTTTTGCTATAACATTTCCATTTCAATTTGCCAAGTTCTCATAATTCAGATTATGAAAAGGGATGCCGTAATCATAATCGAATTTTAGAACGCAAATAATGGACCCATATATAGAATTTCCTTGTGTTGAGCCATTCCAACGTGAAATTCATATATATTTCCTTGACTAAATGATTAACACCTCACGATCTAAGCTTGTAGATTTGAGATAAAGTATTAAAACCTCACGATCTAAGCTTGTAGATTTGAGATGAAGTATAATTTCCTCTCCCTTAATTATAGCAAAACAACTTTTTCCCAGTTGAAATTTTTTGTTTTCTATAATTAACATTGCTAACTTGCAATACTTATCATAATTATCATGCTCCCACTAACATGATGATTATTAGCATAACACTTATGCTCCCACTAGCTTTGACATCTACTCAGAAATCAGCTGACTTTCTTACCAAAGTTCAGATTTCTGATACTAGATTGTTTTGATAAAACTTTATCAAAATCATACACCTTCCCTTAGATAGCACACTTGTGTATCTAAACAATTATGAAGTGGTATGCCGTAATCATAATGGTTAGACCTTTTTGCCACTTCTCACAAGTCCAGGTTAGTGTGCCGGTAAACCACACACGCTCCACTAACGACTTTGAGAATGCAAATATCACAATTGCTATCTAGCTAAAATCTACTTAGTGAAAGTGTTTCCTCACCATCATTTTCATGAATCGGAGAGAAACCTTATGACACTTAGATTTAATGGTGTATGTGTTCTTATCCATGTGAATTGTCAAAACCATAGTCACAAGACAAGGATAATGACAAATCCAAAACCATGTGGATTGAACTCAATCTTAATTTCTTGCCACCTGGCAGCTCAAGGGCCTGCCATTTCTTCCAAGTTGTTGTGCAACCAATTGAGAACTCTAAGAACTCATATGCAAAGCCAACTTTATTTGGAATGGGCATAGAATAAGTCAACACGATAGGTTATAAACCTCATGTCGTGTGCTAGTGAAGAACTTCAGGTTTTATTCTTGATTAGTTCTTGAGACTTTCAAGACCTTTAAGACTCCCACTGTTCTCTTGACCTATAAGACTCCCTTGTCAAACATCCAAGAGACAGTGTGGATTCTAATCAAGACAAACACTTCACACATTTGGCCTAAGTTGGTCTTTGTTTTTTCCAAAACATCACAACTTACCAATTTCAAATTTACAAGAGTAGAAAACTTTTACTCTTACATTTGACAAGTGTTTTAAACCTTCTTTAAGACATGTCACTCAAATGACAATCTTGAAGTATGACTCTAAGACTTGTATTGGAACGAAGTATGACTCATCTTCTTGATTTAACCATTTCAACAATTCAAGATCCCTCTTCTTAGTCATAAGAATGCACTAAGACTTCCTTAGAGAACTAGTTGTGCTATGGTTTCTTAATCATTAAGATGATCACAAAAACTGATACTAAAGTAGTCGCCCATCTTTTCAGATTTGAGAAACTTTTATCCTTCTGCCTAATTTGATTCTTCTTATTCGCTCTGTCATACATTGGAACCTTTTTCCAATGTCTCAGAATTACACTTAAGCATGTAAGTATAATCATATTTACTGAGCTTTAGTAAACTATGACGAATAGTCTTATCAATCTTTTGTGGTGGACTTAATCAGTGCACAAGAATGTGTACTCGATCCCTTAGTCCTTTACTTGACTCACACATCCATGTGAACAAGTAATTAGTCTTAGTTTTTCCAAAACTTGAAAGTTCTCATTCATCATGCTATACAACTTGCATGATTCCAAGTTTCGGTCCAATTGAAACTTGGGTGATGAGAATCTTTCCTTATTTGGTAAATTTAGACAATACCACAAATGAAAGAATCAATTTCATATTTCCACTCTTGCTATTAATGGAATCATATAAGCAACAATTTTTCCTCAAATGCCATTGTAAGGAGATTTTAAAATAAATAAAATCAAAAAAAAAATTCTTTTATTTTAAAACTTTGCGGAAAAACTATCCTTACGATCCATATGAAAACTTGTTGTTATCTATTCCTAAGCAATATCTCATAACTCCTAAGAAGTAGCTCAAGAATCCGATCTTCAAACTACGCGATAGAAATCCATCTACGCGATCAGATTCAGCATATTCTTTCTTTAAGTTTCTTTACTTTTCATTGATTCTTAAAACATCAACATGTGACCCAGTCACATCATGTATCAAGAATCTCAGATTAGAAACTTAGCAGAGTTAGATAGTGGACTTTACCTGAAGTAGAGTCAAACTTATTGACTTCAACATCCTTAGGTAAATTTTGCAGATTCGTAACCAATGTCCCTTCCTTTGGCAATATAAACATATGGACCCTTTGATAATGGTACACGGGACTATCACAGACTTAGCTTTTCTCTTTACCATTTGGTCAACCGAGTTGACTATGGTCGATCCCTTTCCATTGGGAAGAGAATGCTTTTCTGGATTTCCTGTGTCATTATTGTCAATGTCCATCAAGTTTTAAGGAAGTTGATCTTAACAAATAGATAAGATCATTAAGGGTCTTGTCATAGTCTGTTTCATAGGTGTCCCAAAAGAACTCACTATGTGACTTAGAAAGTGATTGAACCACCAACTTTCTCAAGACTTTGACACCCAACTCTCCCGGCTTGTCAATATGTGACTACATCTCCAAGATGTGATCACACCTAGACCTTGCCTTGCCAATAGGACTTGAGTGACCTTAAACTTTTTTTAAGAACTTGTGGGTTGGGGAGAATAATTGGAGGAGGTGAAAGAAGTATGATTTCCAAAGGACATCATCTTCATTTAGGAAACCTTGTTTCAAGAGATTTGGGAAGATCATAGGTGTCTAAACCAGACAACTTTTGGGAGATATTCAAGATAGTTGATTTAAAGTCCTTAATATGACACCCAATATGAAATATTAAGGCTAGGACCCAACAAACTATTTTATAACTTAGAAGAGGTATGCCGTAATCCAAACTATAAAATATTTGAAGGTAGGTGAATGACGATTCACCAATTTCCTACCAAGATAAACGAAATGTATTATTAATTATTAGGTTTTAATTGGTTTTGAAACTCCTAGATCTTTGAGATTCATTGAACTGTTCAAAGGCATGTTTCAATCTCGAGTGTGCCCTTCAGGTTTTGTGACTGGGATGTCGAGGATCACAAAACAAGGTGTGAAGTAACCATGCAAATCACTTGGTACCCTTAATAAATTACCCCTCAATCGATGTGCCGGTTAACCACACACGCTCCATCGATACTATGATAAATATTAAGTCACCCTTTACCTACCTTGTTAAGTCCAAGTTAGTGTGCCGGTTAACCACACACGCTCCACTAACGACTTAGACAAAGTGTAAAGTGTAATTTCATGGATTAGCACCTTATTCACATTTTCCTAAGTAAATAAGATTGGGTATTATTAAGAGTTTAGTTACTTAGTATTATCATTAATACTTTTAATGAAGGGAGAATTATAGTCTTGTCAAACCCGTTCGGCTAACGACCCTCCACCGGTCAAGCAAGCGGTGGGTGAGAGTGGACACCCATTAAGTTGCCATTTTATAGACAACAACCTTATACCCACCTTATAGACCGACTTCGTGAATGAGGCGTACTAGCGGTAAGACTGACTTTACTCTTATACATATATATATTATTAACTTATAATATTATAAAGTATAAGGGTTGAATTTTAACTTTTAAAATTCTAAGGGCTAACTTGGAATTAAAGTGTTCATAAGTGAAAACTTTTCAAATTCCAAAACTTGAGGGCAAGTTTTGAAACTATTCAAAACTAATCAATTCCATAACTTATGTGTTTAAAGTAGTTTTAATCCAAAAACTCTTCAAGTTCCATAACTTGAGGACAAGTTATGGAAGACTTTAAACTAATAAAAGAACTAACTTTTTCTTTATTTTATAACTTATGGATTTAATTATGGTTACATATTTTTTCTTTAATGAAGTGACTCTTGAACTTCCATAACTTGAGGACAAGTTATGGAGTCATAAAAAAAATTATTCAATGACACAAGACTCTTCATTTTGTAACCATTGCCAACTTTTATGAGTTTTATGAGTCTTTAATGTGACTCTTCATATAGCTTGAGGACAAGTTACACAAACACATTTTATACTCAACTTTTAGATTAAAATGGATTGAAAACAACTATTTCAATTAATTTTTCTATTAATCTAAGCAACTCATAAGTACAAGATAATTCAAATCAAACTTTTTCATGTAATTAGTCTAAACCTTAAACTAATACAAAACATGAATCTATTGACAATTATATTTGAAAATGGATTAGCATGAACATTACCACATCAAAAAACAAGTTTATAAGTTCAAAACAACTTAGGGTAATGTTCCTAGTCTATTTCTAGCCAAAAAACTCGAAAATATGCTGTCTGGGGGTCCAACTCGTCGAGTGCATGAACCAACTCGGCGAGTTCGATCGAATTGATCACATTTTAGGCATGGACTCGCCGAGTCCTCTGATGGACTCGCCGAGTCAGATGATCAGACAGCACCAAATTCGTTTTTTCAGCTTCCATTGCAGGTATAACAAAAAAACAAGCCTAGGCTCTGATACCACTGTTGGGTTTTTGAGCATTCTAACACTCCTAAGTGTACATGCAACCCTAAATACCTTGGATCTATGTTTTCTCTATTATACATGCAAATAAGAACTTCCAAGGTATTATCCTAATCTAGCATACAAAACAATGAGTGTAACAAGATAGAATACATACCTCTTTGATGTAGAAAGTCTTCATGAAGCTTGAGTGCCTAGCCCCAATAGTGTGGAAGCCTCAAATGGAATCACAATCACCAAAACACTTAGAATAACTTGAGAGAATTCTACAACTCATGAAATCGGCTAGTCCTTTTTCTTCACACACTAGTGGCCGATTTTGGTCAAGAATAAGATGCTTATATAGTTAGGGTTACACCATGTAAACCCTAATTGACATGGCCTTTCATTTCCATGATCCATGGGTACAAATACACCATGGAGCATCCATGGACCATCCTATGGGTTTTAGCCCAACTTGATTATCCATGGAGCATTAGCCCACTATACAAGTATGGATGATTTACACAATCAACCCATATATTTAATTAGTTTTCTTTTGATCACCTAATTAATCCTAGATTAATTCTTGATCAATACTAATTAAATAATCTTATTATTCTTATTATTAATATACTAGAACTTATAATATATTAATAACCATAAGTGTCTTATTTCTCTCATTATAGTCTATCCAAGTGCATCATGGTATGCAACCCAAATGGACCATGCCGGGTCGGGTCAAGTCTTACCAATTATAGTTATGGACTTAGACATTAATCCAACAGATACAATGGTACATTCGGTTCAGAAAGACGATCCTTGCGCTTATCTCACGTCTGTTTGAAACTGTAAATAAGAAAGTTCCCGCTGTTGGGCCAAGCAAGAAGAAGAAGTAGTCTCGCTCCAATTTGACGCAAAGGGGGAGATTGTTGAGTAGCGTTTTGTTATGTATTACGTCTATTGGGCTCGTTTATTAGTCCAGTTTTGTAACTCCGGTTTGGGCCTGTCCAACCGTGAGATTGATAGGGTTTAGTATAAATTGATATGCGTGCATGCATATTAGGTTAATGATTTTGATAACGATTACGATAGAGCAGATCTGATCAGAGAATTATTTAGAAGTTTTATCATCGTTCTTGTAACCCTAAATCCTCTACAACGGATGTTCTTAATCGAGCTCTGCTGAGGATTGTTTGAATCAATCATTCGACACACTTTGATCCATTCTTGTGTTCTTATAGTTTTCTTGTTTATTATTTTGCCTGTTATAAAGATCTAATCGATCTTCAAGTTAGTTTTTAACTTATCACCGATCAATACCAAACACGATTAAAGATCCGACTTTGACGCCTTATTTCCTTAGATCCGATTTCGGTCCCAACGAAGTGATTTTACACTTCCAATTTCAACTTTAAACCTTTTGATCTGATTTTGACTTTCGGTTTTAACCAGCCAAATCTAGATTCAATCTTGTTCACCTGTTCATCATATGTTCAACATAAGTCTTCAAAATTTGCAATCAAAAAACACCCAATCGATTCTAGATGAATAGAGATATACACCATAAGTCTTTATGAAAAGTAGGTTGAACATAAATCTTGATTCCATACCGCCAAAACACCAATAATCTTCAATATATGTGTAGAAAATCACAAAATCAAGAACCGATATATCAAAAATCAATATATCTTCAAAGACCCGCTCTGATACCACTTATTAGGATTAAAACCCTAATTGAGATTTGATGAACAATATGCGGAAAATAAGAACAAACACAAAGAATGAAGATATGTCGAATGATCACTTGATTTATTCAAAACATGAGGAATAAATTACACTTTCAGCATAGACTAAAGAATCTAATACTACTTAAGAAACCTCACGACGTGGCGGCTACATTTTGCCTCACTCTCTACCCTAATTGTGAATAATACATGACTATTTATAGGGAAAAGACAAGTCTTGGGCTTTTAACCTACACTTCATCAAAGGGGCCAATTTCCATCATCCATGGAGTGCTTTGAAACCCTACAAGGGTTTTGAGCATTCTAACACTCATAATGTGTACATGCAACCCTAGAAACCTTGGATCTATGTTTTACTATGATACATGCAAATTTGCTTTTCCAAGGTTCTTAACCTAACTAGCATGGCATGTGGAACTTTTAATCATAAAGCTAGTAAGAAAAACATACCTTTTGTTGTTTGGATTCCTTGAGAACCTTGTGAGCCTAGCACCTCAAGTGTGATGCCTTAAATGTCTCACACAACACCACAACACTTGGAATAACCTTGTAAGAAGTTCACTTTTACTCAAAATTCGGCGATCCCACTTTTACTTGCTTGTATTAGTGATGATTTTGCTAGTCTAGGGGTCTTTATATAGTTATGACACAAGTAGGTTTACACCATGGAAACCCTAATTATCATGGCTTTCCATATTCCATGATCCATGGGTTTGTAACCTCCATGGACTATCCATGGAGCACCTTATGGGTTTTAACCCAATCCATAAAAACCATGGATCATTAGCCCACTATACAAGAATAGATGATTTACGCTATCAACCCCATATATTTAATTAGTCTCTTTTTGATCACTTAATTAATTCCAAATTAATTCTTTGATCAATACTAATTAAATAATATTTTTAATATATTATAAATTATAATATATTAATAATCCTTAAGTATCCTTTCTATCATTTAGTCTATCCAAGTGTTGCAATGCCATGCAACCCAAATGGACCATGCTAACCGGGTCAAGTACATTCTAGAAACAGTTATCAACTTAGACACCTAATCCAACAGAGATCACCAGATTTGTTCCGGATAGTTATGCTTTGTTAACCCGTTGTGGTCGGGTATGGGTTCCTATGTCTAGTGGGGTAAGACAGATTATGTTGGAGGAGGCTCATAACTCTCGTTTTTCTATCCATCCGGGAACGACTAAGATGTATCGGGATCTGATATTGAGTTATTGGTGGTTGTGCATGGAGAAGGAGATCGCCTGGTATGTTGAGAGGTGCTTGACCTGCAGGATGGTCAAGGCTGAGCATCAGAGGCCGCATGTCAAGCTACAGCCTCTAGAGTTTCCCATGTGGAAAGGGGAGCAAATTTCATTGGACTTCATCACCAAGTTGCCAAAGACGGCAAGGGGTTTTGATGCTATTTGGGTCATTGTGGATCGATTGACCAAGAGTGCCCATTTCCTGGCAATTCAGGAGAGTTCTTTGGCTGAGAGGTTGGACGATGTGTATATTCGCAAGATTGTTTCACACCATGGAGTTCCGGTCACCATTGTCTCTGACCGTGATGTTCAGTTCACCTCCCATTTTTGGTAGAAGTTCCATGACGAACTGGGCATGAGGTTGCACTTCAACCCAACTTATCGTCCACAGAATGACGGATAGAGTGAGCCGATAATACAAACTCCTGAGGATATGGTGCGAGCCTGTGTATCAATTTTGGTGGGAGCTGGGACTCCTACCGACCTCTTGCAGTTTTCACTCCAACAATGGTGCTCTGCCTTTTGAGCTCTTGTATGGGCGGAGGTGTCGTACCCCAATATGTTGGGGTGAGGTTGGTCATAGGGTCATGGGGAGAATCGAGGTGGTCCTTCAGACTACGGAGATGATTCAGCAGGTCAGGTAATGATTGCAGACCACTCAAAGTCGGCAGAACAGCTATGCCAACCAACACTGATCTGAGTAGGATTTTCAGGTCGGTGACATGGTGTTATTGAAGGTCTCACCTTTGAAATGTGTGATTCACTTCAGGAAGAGGGGAAATTGCATCTCCGATATATTGCGCCATTCTGGATTATTTCCAGGTTTGGCAAGGTTGCCTACAGACTGGATCTTCCTGAGGACCTTAGTCAGATCCATAATACTTTCCATGTTTCGCAGCTGCGAAAGTGCGTATTAGATGAGGATGCAGTTGTGTCATTGGATGATATTCAATTTGATGAGCGCCTGAACTATGTTGAGAGGCCTGTACCTATTCTAGAGAGAAAGGTGAAGGTTTTGCAAAACAAGGAAGTACCTTTGATAAAAGGTACAATGGCAGCACCGGAGGGGCTCCGAGTAGACCTGGGAGCCGTAGGCTGAGATGCGGGAGCATTATCCATATTTGTTTGCGGCAACAAAGTTTAAGGACGACGTCTAGATCAAGTCGGGGAGAGTTGTAACATCCCAGGTTTTTAGGTATTTTCAAATCCTTCCTTTGATTTTAAGTGTTTCATTTTGGCTCCTTGGAATATAAAGATGTATCCCTAGGGAGCCGTAGTGGCAAATCGGTAATTTTAGGGAGCAACGGTAGTACCCTGGGTATACATGTGAGTACGCTAAGAATACTAGGGCACACCTTAGTACGTTGGGTGTACACATATGTACACTGGCCATTCTAATGTCCCTATGAAACCCTAATTTTTAGGGTTGAAGGAGTATTTAAACACCTTTTTGGATCATTTTGCCTCATCCTTTTAGCCTCCAAGTCCTTGAGTCATTCTTAGCAAACCCTAACCCCATAAAATAGTGTTTTTTGAGCTTAAAGTGTGTTAGTTGTGTGCTTAAAGGAGAAGGAAGTGCATCAAGGAGTCTAGGAAGGAAAGCAAGCTTGTAGGTCTTGGATCATCATCTTCTTGGGAAGCTCCAAAATGTAAAAAGTTGCTACCTTTATGCTTGGTTTGCTTAGATATCATATTGGTAGCTTTATGATATTCTTTTGTCCCAAAAAGCCCCATTGTTGTGCATGCTTAGTGTTGGTCATTTTGGGTTGTCCTTTCAGACCCTAGAATGGGTTCTAAGCTATAAAAATGAGGTCCCTTTAGCTAGTTTGGCTCGATGCTTCTTATGGAAGGTCTAAAAGGATTAAGTCCATGTATTAAGGACTTTTTGGACGTATAAAGTCATAAAGTTGGAGACTTTATGGCTCTAAGGTGCATTTGACCATGGATCTGAAGTTTGGGCTTAAGTGCTTAAGTCATTACGCACTTATTGAGATTTTGGACTCTGTGAGGGTATGCCCCACGTAAGGAGAAGTAAAACCCACGTAAAGAGAAGTACGCCTCACGTACTCTGTCAGCCACCCCGTTGTGAGTCAATCTGAAGCTTGGTGTACGCCCTGCATACCGAAGGAGTACGCCCCACGTACGCCTTCTGTTGGATTTCAGATTTTAGGCTTCGAGTGTTGGGCCAGCTTTTGGGCTTGAATGCTTGGGACCATTTTGGTCTACCTGAGTAAGAGTGTTTTGGGCCAATTGAATATTTGGACCTTAAGATAACGCCCAATAAGAAGTTTGGGCCCAATTTAGAAAATTAGGCCAATAATGGGCCTTGTATAATTTTGGGCTTCTTGGATTAGAACAGGGCCTGGTTCTTGGACCCAATTAAGAATATGGTAGAGTAGCCATTTATCCTAAGTTTGGGTCATTACACTACTAGAAAAACAGCCTTTAATGACGCGCAAACAATGACACGCAGTGATTTACGATAAGCAAAAGCGTGCGTCCAAAAAATAATGTCATCTCTTATAAAACTTGAAGGATAGTGGACACGCATTCGTGTGCGCCCTGAAATTATTATCAGAAAAGAAAAATAAAAAGAAATACGGAGGATGCCCATTATAAAATGTGTGTCATGTAAGTGTGTCGCTTTATATATTTTTTAATGAAACACGCGTTTTGAGCGGGAAATGAAATCCCAAAAATTAAAACCGTGCCTATGTGAAAAATTAACCCCCCTCTGCTTCCAATCAGCAAGAAAGAAGCTTGGGGTATTCGTCTTCCTTTCACTCTCTCTAACCTAAAACCCATCTTATTCCCTGTAGCCTATCTCGCCGTTACATCCATTGGCGCCATCGCCACCACCATGCCGCTATGTCTCCCTCTGTTTCTCAATCCGATGTCGCCGCGATACTTTATTCTTACAGTACAACCGGATTGAGGATCTATGAATTCCCCAAAAATCCTTGTTGAATACATGCCTCTCGAATCAAATCAGGTAGAGGAGGACCTCGAGGTGAAGCTACGTCACATATTATATCACGTCCCTGTTCGTGTCAATCATACCTTCGGTAGTTCTGTAGGTTTTGGCTCCGACGACTTCTATCAGGTTTCTGGTCTAGCATCTTTTAATATTTCATTTGAAATTGCAATCAACATTCGCCTCTTGAAAGTGGGGGCAAAGTACTAAAATGCTTATGCATCAATCAGGTACTTTACATGTTAATAGATTTCTAGGGCTTATGTATGTTTCAGTTTCTATGCAACTTCCCCAAATTAATCTAGAGAAACTTCTACGGTTTATGATTTTTTTAGGTAATCTGCAGTGATTAGGTTAATTTTCTCATAGTTTTGATTAAGTTTTTTTTTTATCATCATGTCCAGGTCCCTTCTCTACTGTGTTCATGTGAGTCTTATACTCAGTTTCTTGAGAGCAATAATGTTTTGCAAGTGAAAGTTAATATTACTTTAGGATTTCTAGATTTTAATATCTGGTATTAGTGAACGCTATTACAAAGTTACTGCTAGTAGAACAAGCTCTTGATTTACAACGGGAAGCTTGTTTGTTTCATACTTCTTCAGTTGGAGAAACATCATTGTTCACTGATCATCATTGTGGAAGAGATCAGATTCCTTCACAAACAGTTCAGGTCAGGGCTTCTATCTATCTTGTTTCTTTAGTTCATAATTAGTTTTCAAGTTATGAGCATTGATTTGTTTCAGTTATCGTGTTATAGATTTTACAAGATCACAACGATGAAGTCTGGTACTTATAGTTTTCTCAAAATGGGAAATATTTAGCTTCATCATCAAGTGATAATTCAGCAATTATTAGGGAGGTAACACTTTTCCCTCTTCTATCAACATTCAATCATTTTCACAGCTTCAACTTTCACCCTAATATCAACTTCAATCTTTTGATTTCTCTAAGGTTGATCTGAATGGAAAACTCTCACTGAAACATAGATTAATCGGTCACCAAAAATCTGTCTTTTGCGTTTCATGGAGCCCAAATGATGATCAAATCCAGGGGCATATTCGTCTTGTTGCAAAGTATGCATTGAGGAGGATCAAATGATAGTTTCATTCACATTATCAAAAGACAATATGTATCTTCTTGTTATTCTCGTGAATGAAGAGTTACATCTTTGGAACATCCAGGGGCATATTTGTCTTGTTGCAAAGTATAAGGGGCATGGGCGTTCTCAGTTTATTGTTAGGGCTTGATCTGGTGGACTCGATCAGTCATTCATTGCTAGCGGGAGTGAAGATTCTCAGGTATGTATATACATACATATATATATATATATATATATATATATATATATATAAACTTATAGATTGATCTGTAAAGATGTTGAGAAATGAAGTAATGTATGATTTTTTCTTTTAATAAAAAAACGAATGTAGGTTTATATATGGCACAAACATTGAGGTTTTATCCCTTTCTATTTCACTTATTCCAAAAATATCTTGTATTTATCTAATTTTCTGCTCTGATATTACTTTATTGATTTTTTTAGGTTTTTGATTTTGATTTCACCTTAGTCTGGTGGTATTGCAAAACAAGATTTGTTTTCCATTGCACAATGTGTTGCTGTACTCTGTCTTGTTGCTGGTGATCATAAATGTTCATTTACAGTCAAGATGCTCACAAACATCTTGAAAGATGATAGCACTTCTAATTCTGTATGTTTCCAATCCCTAATTTATTTCTTCTTATTTGATTGAATGGAGGGATTCAGGCTTTGTTTTCCATTGCACAATTATATGGCAATATGGCATATTGATAACAAGACATTAGCTAAAGGGTTACATAAGAAAATATTGTGCTATATACAATACAACTAATAAAGTAAGGGCAAGGGCTGTTCAAACTTCAAAGGTTTTTTGGCTTCCCCTTTGAATAGTTAGGTAACCAATGAGGGAGGGCATGCCATATTGCCATATAATATAAATCACAAAATAAACACATTTAAATATTCATTGCAAACTAAGAAAATTGAAACTGAAAAGCTTTTTGATTTAAAACCACAATCATAAGAAAATGCCAATATGGCCTTCACAAGCTATAAAGTAGAAGAAATTTCAATCACCCTAGATCGTCCATGCCATGAGCCCATGACTTTTGCCTTTAGCAGTACACAAGAAAGGATTCAAACAGGTTCCTCTTCTTATTGTTTGTTTTCCAAAGACGAATGGCAGGGGAAAGAACTCGGTGTTCATGGTGGAAAAGCAGTTCATATGCTCATACATCATAGCCATGTCAGCATAGACTTTGTTTCATTCATATTTCTACACTTATTTCACTCTTCTATTCAGTTTTACAATAAATTTAAATGTTTTTTTAAAACATCCAGCCGCAACACTTGTGCTTTAATTTGTTTGGTGGAATTGCTCGTATCCTGCGTACTTTTTTTCCATTATTAAGAAGTTTAACCAATTTTTGGTCAGGTATGTCTTCATTTAAAAGATTATAATTTCTTCAAAAACATGTGTGCTTTAAAAAAGAACAATGGTGAAGTTGAATATTTGTTATGTAGGATGGGAGTCTTTGATGTGTTCTGTGAAGAACATCATTGCAAATGGTAGTAAAGAGGTTTCCCTTGCTGCAGTAGGGTGTTTGCAAATGGGGCTAACATGAAACAACAGTTTCAACCAATAAATTGATTTGCACCATAATTTCTTTTTAACAAAACATCTTTATAAGTTATATAGCAATCTGTTCACAACAGAAACCATTTCATTTTCATAAAAAGCCTGCTCCACTTAGCAACCTCACTGTTTCATCAAGAATGATAACATTAGGGTTCATAACAGTAACAGGTGGATCTGTTTTGCTATGAACTGATTTGTAATATTCATTGACCTGAAGACTAAGGACCCTCATTGTTGGTATTTATGTTCATACTTCATTTCTAATAATATTTACAAAGTGAAAAGACATAACTGTTTCTGCCAGGTGCTTATCTTCCATCTGAAATATGGTATCTACCCTAGCTTATCCTTTATATATATAGTTCTAAGATCCATATCTTGAATTTTCTTTTACCACATATAGTTTCAACATTTGATTCAAATAAATCAATTAAAGAAACAATGGAAGATCTAGAAAAGAATTTTCCCCTTTGAAACTACTACTATTCATGTTAACGTGTGTATTATATATATATATATATATATATATATATATATATATATATATATATATATATATATATATATATATATATATATATATATATATATAAATCTAAGATGACTTTTTTGTGACACCCAAACTTAGATGTGGATCCAAACCTATTTTGGTATCAGGGGAGACGTATATGAAGGTCATTTTCAGTCTGACCAGTAAAACCACTCCTAGTGTTGTGTTCGTTGATGATTTTGGTACAAAGCTTATAATCGATTTTTCTTATTTATCATTTTTTGTTTCTTTAAATAATTATCCTTTTTTTGTAATAGGTGGACAACATGTTGGGTAGATACGAAAATCTAGGGGAGCATGAAGCAATGTGCAAAAAGAAAATTAAGTTATAGTAAACAAGGACAGGAGACAACCTAGGAGGTAAGTGTAATATGTTTCTATTATGAATTATTCATCTGATGAGGATGACAAGCCCTTGGTTTTCAAAGGAGCTCAAATTCTGATAGATTGAAGCATTCCTCTCAACAGAAGCCAACTTCCATTAGTAAGCAGGGGAAGCCAACGTATTTTAGTTTTTTATAGTTCAATTTTTTTTATCAAATTTATGTATTTGATAACTTTTAATTTTTATATTTTTTTGATTATGCAGAAACTTATATTTGAAAAACCACCTCCAAATGTGCGTAAAATAGTACTTGCTACAAATATGGATGAAGCAAGTATTACAATTAATGATGTGGTTTTAGTGGTTGATTGTGGAAAAGCTAAAGTGACTACTTATGATGCCTCGAACAACACTCCCTGTTTGTTGCCTTCATGGATATCACAAGCATCTGCTCGCCAAGTAAGTTACCTTTTTACCCTTTGACTTTGTTGGTCAAGGTAGTTGACTACTTTCTATGTTGCTTTTTTTTGTTTGTTTAGAGAAGGGGTAGGGCAAGGCGTGTGCAAACAGGGGAATGTTTCGACCTTTACCCTTGATGTGTTTATGATGCTTTTTCTGAATATCAACTACCCGAGTTTTTATCAGCTGCTTTGCATCCTCCAGAGCCATTAGCTGTAAGTTTTAACAGTTCTTGATGACTTGAATCTTAGTGAATGATTCAAATTGCTACATGATAGAATTTTAATTTGTTCTAGGTCCAAAATGCTGTGGATTTTTTAAAGATGATTGGAGCATTAGATGTACATGAAAATCTTACACATCTTGGTTAGTTTATATTAATATATTTATAAAAGTTTATTTCCTAAGATTATCTTTTCTCATTTTTTCAAAATATATGTAAATATCTGGAAATGCTTCCATTGGATCCGAAATTAGGGAAAATGCTAATAATGGGTGCTTTTTTTCGTTGCTTTGATCCTATTCTTACAATTGTTGCTGGACTTAGTGTCAGGGATCATTTTCTTTTGCCTCAAGAGAACAAAGACGTGATTAATCCAGCTACTTTCACACAAGGGCACTTTGGTCTTTTCCTGATATCTTTTGTATGTCTATTTCAGCAAGCTAGTACAACAAAATCAATATTTTCTGCAAAGGATTACAGTGATCTTATGGCACTTGTGTGTGCATATGAAGGATGGAAAGAAGCTGAAAGAGAAGGATATGCTTATGAATATTGCTGGAGGAATTTCCTTTCTGCTCAAACACTTCAAGCTATACATTCTTTAAGGAATCAATTTATCCATATTTTGAAAGATGCTCAATTACTTGAGACTAAATCGGGGATTAACAACAGATTAAGTCATAATCAATCATTGGTTAGCGCCATTATATGCTCAGGCCTTTTTCCTGGCATTGCATCTGTAGTGGTATGTATGCTTAATGCTTATTTATTTAATTTACAATTTACAATACAATTGATAGATATAACGGTCCATATGTTACTCAATTTTGTTCTTTTTTATTTTTAATATGTGCAACATAGGGAGACATCAATGTCCTTCAAAACTATAGATGATGTCCAAGTCTTCCTCTATGCAGTAAGTATTAAAGAAATAGCAATGCACTTTCATTCATTTGTTTCATATTTTTTTCACAGTTCTCTAATGATATTTTTCCTTGAGTCATAGAATGATTAGCTCATATCTTGTTTTTTGACATTTATACGCAATTTTTTTCTTACGTCGGTGGTGGCGAAGTTCAATACCATGGTGAGGTTGGAAGGCTTAAAGTTACCATGAAGATTGTCAAAGGATAAATTACTCACGGGTTCCTTTTAATGTTGTACATGTTTTGATTTTCTATAATAAATATTATGCAATATTAGCAATGTATTATATTTATTTACTACTGGAATGATAATTTGTATTTGAGATATTAGTGCAATGAATTATCTTTCTTATTTATTGTATTTTATTTTGTACCATAAGACTTTTAATGTGTTATTTAATTTGAAAATTACTAAATCTATCAAAATATATAATTCTTAAAACATTTAAAATTATGATACGCAAAAATGTGTATTATCTTCATTTATGACATGGCCTTTCTTGACAGGGGCTTTCTTGATACGCAATGCGTGTCATTAACACGCGCGTCGTAAGGTTACGACACGCGATGCGTGTCGTCTTCTTTTATGACAGGGCCTTTCTTGATACGCATTGCGTGTCGTAAACGCGCTTCGTAAATGCGTGTCGTATATAGACGACGCGCAAAAGCGCGTCGCCTCTCTTTATGACAGGGCCTTCTTTGACGCGCATTTGCGCGTCGTCTAAGCATTTTACGACGCGCAATGAGCGTCGTAATAGGCTATTTTTCTAGTAGTGTTAGTCAAGGATGGTAATTCAATTGCTAATTGGATATTTATTTGTTGTGATAGTTCAGATTTTTGGTATTAACTGCCATAGGTTTTATGTGTAATTCTTCAGTGTGAGGTTAGTGTTATTCACTATACTTTTGGAGCGAAGGAACCAAGACCGACCCCTTTTGGATGGTTATCCTGTTTATTGCATGATTGAGTATTATAGTGATCTGTAAGATCTGTCTGTTGTTATTGGTTGGTTAATTGCATGATTATCGGTTATATATATATATATATATATATATATATATATATATATATATATATATATATATATATATATGTATATATATGTGTGTGTGTGTATGTGTCGACACGGGTATGAGTGGTTGGGTTGAAACAGACCTGCTTTTTGTTGAAGGCCAAAAGACCTAGGGCGTACCAATCACGGTGAAGGTTCTGTGAGCATACCAGATAGATTGTAAGCCAACGGAGCATTCCAGTCAGATTGAAGTCTCTGTATGCATGTTGTTTATTGCATTATTTTGGTTTTATGTTGTGTTGGTACTTTGAGGAAACTCACTAAGCTTTGGGCTTATAGTTTTGGATTATGGTTTAGGTACCTCAGAGGATCATAGAAAAGCGAAGGTGTGATCGTGCACCTCCTCATGTTATGTTTTAGGATTTTGGGAAAAAAACTCTAATGATAATTTTGTTTTGAAAACTATTATGTAAACAATTATGATTTCTGGTTGGTTGGGAAAAGTTTAAATTTTTATTAAATTTTATGAATGTTACAAAGTGGTACGCCCCGTGTACTACTTCAGGGACCCAAATGAAATTATTGACAACTCAAGGGTCATAAGGCACATACCAGGGCAAAAGTGCTACAATTCTCTCCGACTTAAATCAGACTTCATCCTCGAAGTCCGCCTTTCCAAATAATTTTGAGTAGTGTTCCTTCATCTCATCTTCAACTCCCAAGTTCACTCTAACCCTTGGCGGCGCCTCCACTACACCTTCACCAACTCCACAACCTTGTTCCTCAATGTTTACATCTGCCGATCTAAAATTGCCATTGGTCTCTCGATATAATTTAGACAGTCATCCACCTGAATGTCCTCCAAAGGTAAAACTATGGAATCATACACTAAACACTTCCGCAACTGAGAGACATGAAATGGGTTATGAATCTTATTGAGCTCGGCTAGAATATCTAATCGATACACAACTTGGTCCACTCGAGCAAAAACCATGAATGGACTAATATACCTAGGGCCCAACTTGTCCCGCTTCCTAAACTGGATGACACCTTTCTAAGGTGACACCAAGTCTGAACGGTGTCTGTCAGAATAAAACTTTTGCCGACTCTGAGCTCTCTAAAGCCTGTTCTGAACCTGCTGAATCAACTCAGTGGTCTTGAGTACCACCTCGGTACTCCCCATGATTCGCTGACCGACCTCACCCCAAAAAATCGAGTTCCTGTATTTCCTCCTGTAGAGCATCTTAAAAGGAGGTTGATCAATGCTAGTGTGATAACTGTTGTTATACAAAAATTCTGCTAATGGAGGATATGTATCCCAACTTCCACCAAAATACAACACGCACGCACGCAACATATCCTCAAGAGTCTGAATAGTCTGCTCACTCTGACCATCAGTCCGCAGATGAAACGTTGTAATGAAATGGAGACGAGTGCCCATCTCATCTTGAAACCGCTTCCCAAAATATGGAAGTGAAACGAACATCCCTGTCTGAAACCAATGATAATGACGCCCCATGATGTGCCACCACCTCCCAGACATATATCTCGGCTAACTTCTCTACATAAATACTCTCCTGGATCGAAATGAAATGCACGCTCTTTGTCAAACAATCCACGATGACCCATATGAATCCACTCCGCGCACAGTCTTGGGAAGCTTCGTGATAAAATCCATGGCGATGTCTTTCTATTTCCATACAAGAATCTCCAATAGCTGCATAGGCTCAACCCGTGCCTCACGAATCCGCTCCAACAACGGAGTAATCACGGTCATCCTCAAACATAGGTCTTTGATCGGAGCCGCGACCGCCTTGCGGCTGAGAGAATCGGCCACCACATTGGCCTTCCTCGGGTGGTAAAGGATCTCACAATCATAATCCTTTACCACATCCAACCATCGACGCTGCCTCATATTCAGATTCGGATGATCCATCAAGTACCTCAGGCTCTTGTGATCTATGTAGATAATACACCAGACTCCATAGAGGTAATGCCGCCAAATCTTGAGGGCGAAAACCACAACCCCCAACTCCAAATCATACGTCGAATAATTCGCCTCAAGAGGCTTCAGCTACCTCGAAGCGTAAGCAATCACATGACAACGCTACATTAATATTTCCCCCAGACCTATGCTTGATGCATCACAATAAACCACAAAATCATCAACACCCTCCGGTAGGATCAGAATCGGCGCCTCACACAACCACTGCCTAAGAGTCTCAAATGTTGCCTGATGCTCAAGCCCCTAGTGAAAAGTCACCAAATTCATGGTCAATCGGGTCAAGGGAACATCGATCTTGGAGAAATCCTGAATGAATCTCCAATAATAACCAGCCAAACCACGAAATCTCCGAATCTCAGATGCAGACCTCAGAAACCTCCCACTACATCACGTGCTCAACATTGGCCGGATAGACCAAAATACCCTTTTGGTTGACAAGGTGTCCTAGAAACTACACCTCACACAACCAAAACTCGCACTTCGATAACTTTGCGAAAAGTCTTTCCCTCCTCAGCGTCTCCAGCACCTCCCTCAGGTGCTCCTCGTGCTGCTCCTAAGTCTTGGAACAAACCAAGATATAATCAATGAATACTATCACAGACCGATCTAGCATCTGTCAGCACACGCAGTTCATGAGATCCATGAATGCGGCTGGAGCATTTGTGAGCCCAAAAGGCATCACCACGAACTCATAATAACCATATCGAGTATGGAAAGTTGTCTTCTTCACATCCTCATCTTGAACCTGCATCTGATGATAACTCAATCGCAAATCAATCTTGGAAAACCAAGATGCACCCAGAAGCTGGTCGAAAAGATCATCAATCCTCGTGAGGGGATAACGGTTCTTCACCGATACCTTATTTAGCTCCTAGTATTCGATACACAAATGATGAGACCCGTCCTTCTTCTTCACAACAGAATCAGGGATCCCCATGGCGAACTACTTGGCCTAATAAATCATTTGTCTAAGAGCTCTTGTAGATGTGTAGACAACTCCTGCATCTCGGGAAGAGCCATTCAATATGGTGCTTCGGCTATCGGAGCGGCTCCTAGAACCAAATCAATCCTGAACTCCACCTACCTCTCCAAAGGCACCCCTAGAAAATCCTCTGGGTACACATCCTGATAATCCCACACGATCGACACATCATCTACGGTCGCCTTCCCCTTATCCCGGGTATCCATGCCATAGGCGACAAAACCCGAACTACCCTGATGAAGATGGAGCCCCGCCCTCACTGCAGAACATATAGTCGGCCCATGCAGCGGTCTTTCACCCTAAATCACCAACTCTCCCCCACTTGGGGTTCGAACCTGAACTAACTGTTGCTCGCAGTCAATCACTGCCTCGTTAGGGCTCAACCAATCCATGCCCATGATAACCTTATTCTCACGCAGAGGAATGGAAACCAGATCAACCGGAAATTGCTCATTGAATAACTGGAGAGTACAACCTTGATGAACCCTCGCAACCCGAACAGACCTGTCATCATCAATCTCAACATCTAGAGGACAATCCAGCTCCCCCTAAGCTCCAGCAAATCTCTTCTTAAGCGCAAGAGATACCAACGATCAGGTAGCCCCCGAATCAAATAATAACACAACAGAGATAACATTCACAAGGAATGATCCTAAAATAAAACACATAAACATAAGCAAACAATACAATATAAATAAAGAGATAAGGAGAAGTTACATACCCGTCACAACTTCAGGAGTTTCATGAGCCTCCTCTATCGTCAGCTGGAAAACCCTCGTCTTTGTCGTACGTGCATCTGCCTGGCCCTGGAGGCCATCAGCAATCCGGAGAGTCGTAGGAGTGGGTGCTGACACCAATCTTGCTGCAGTCAAACTCAGACAGTGGGCCTTCTTATGGTCCTTCTGATTGCACTGAAAGCAAATCATATCAGATACGGGGGTGATGCGTAACATCCCCAATTTCACAGCAAGAAAAGACCGATTAGTGTACACTTTGTTATATAAAATCAGAGTACTCCTTTGATTAAAAGAGTTGCAAAATTTGTTCCCAAAACAAAATATGATAAGAATTGATCAAAACATTTCTTAAAAGAAATGTATTTTCATTAAATAACAAAATCTCAGGATGTCATGTTCCGCTACAGACCCAAAGAATAAACAACACATTATAAGCCTTACAACAGTTATATACAACTATTGGCCTATAAACAAAATATTTCCACAAGTTGTCCAATTTATGCTCTGGTGCCACTACCTGTAATACACAGAAAAACTGAGTGGGTTAGGCTTGGGAGCCTGGTAAGCATATAGGGTTTTCAACCCACAATAATATAATTATTATATTCGATCATCAAACAATCAACCCAATTACCCATCCCCATTATCTTCTTTATTTCTTAAGATTTTACCCAAAGAATCCACTATCCTTCATTCATTCATTCCTAAGGATTGACCTAAGGAATTGGCACAAAGTTCATTGTTGCCCGAGGTTCATCTACACGGTACTAAATCCATAGCTACCAAGGTTCACCTACACAGTACTAAATCCATAGCTACCAAGGTTCATCTACACAGTACTAAATCCATAGCTACCATCGTTCATCTACACAATACTAAATCCATAGCTACCATCATACTTATATAAGGCACTAAGTTCATAGCTGCCAGGGTTTTTAGAGTACACCGGTGAACATCAAGTTCATAACACCTACAAGTTGCAAGTCTACGAGTATTCCATAGGAGTGTCTAGAATAGTTTGTGGTTGTCATCCCTACTCTACTGAATGATGGGGCCACCATTTGGGTAAAGGTTTCACTCAATTTTCACCTGTCGCCCTCATCTTATGATCTATATCATCTTTCGTCTCATCCTCAAACTCATCCTTCATCACACACGAACTATTTCGTCTACCCATGTTCTACCCAACATATTTGTAGATAAAAATTATATATACAGTTTAAACCATTTAAAAACTTGTATAAAACATTCATTCAACATCCATCTCAAGTAAACAAACAATATATAAACAGATAACACGTATTTCATAGCAAATACTTCATATCTATGTGTTAGAAGAAAGTAACTACACACTTACTTGATAAGACGATGCTCGGACAGCACTAAGACTCTTAAAATAATAATCTTCAATGACACCGGGATATCTTCCAAAAACCGAGCTTCTTGCGGGCAGAGCTCCAGCCTAACCACTCTATTTCTTGGGATCTTCGGGGATTCGGGACTTGCTTCGGGTGTCGGGGTTGATACTGGGGCTTCGGCGGTATTTCTCGCAAAGTAGAAGAAAGAAGAAGGGTGAAGAAGTGGAAAATTAGCAAAAAAGATCAGCTGGTCTCTACCTTATTTATAGGGTGAGTCTGGCCCCCGAACGTAGCGCGTTCCTTGTACGAACACAACGTGTTCCGGTGCGTCATTGCTTACCGAGCTTCAGAATTGATGGCTATGCGACTAGAGGGCAACGTGGCTAATCCGAGGCCGAGTAATGAATGTGGGGCGTTCCTCTTTTGGGATGCATGCCTCAAACTTCAGAAAATCACAAGTCTCGCATACGAACTCCGTTTTCTATGTTCTTTATATCCACACGTAGGTGAGATTATGCTCTACAACTCTTGTTTAGACTTCGTCGGCTAAATTTTAATTTATTTTTTTATTATATTTTGAACAGGCCTGGGCAGGAAAAGTCCGCTAAAACTTCATAACTCCTCCATCCGACGTCCGATTTCGTCTGTCTTTTTACCATTGCACTACTATTAACAAGATTTTCGATTTTCGTTTAGATTGTTTAGGCTAAAAATCAATCGATCTCATATTCGAACTTTGGGTTGCATACCGTTAAGTCGAAAGTTCGAAAAATCATAACTTCTTCATACAAAGTCAAATTTAGACGTTCTTTTATGCACACTCTTTGTTTAACGTATTTTACGACTTTCGTTTAGATCACTAGGGCTAAATATCTCTCTATCGTAAATTCACTATTTACGTCACGTAGTTTCGTACCGGTTCTGTCACGAAACTTAGACAGGTCATAACTTCTTCGTTATAAATCAGATTTTGGAATTCTTTATATATCCGGAATCGTTGTCACGACCACTAAAACTTAGTTAATATTATTCATCCTAAATAATCTTATATCAAAAAGTCATTTTTTGATGCTTATCGTCTCTAAATTGACTAGCCCGGATCTATAGGCATTACAATTATCTCCCTTTAGGATGATTACGTCCTAGAATCATCAACAAACATAGGACTTGTATAATGATTCCATACGTTATATTTTCATCCAAGGTAATAATCGTAACTTCTATGTTTCTTCGAATGAGTATCTAACTCTTGGACTTCTTGACTGCATGCGATGCTCAATCTTGCACCTGCTCTTCGTACTATGTTAGACTTTTAATCGTAACCTACGAGTTACAAAATAAATCCTTATTGAGGACTCCTTCTTCTTCTTAGGATAAGTACTTTCCCTTATCTATTGTAACAGACTAATGGGTCATGTTCTAATGATCTCTTATCGTATGATGCAACGCTTAGACTCCAGTCTCTTAGAGTCAAATTCCAGAATAGAATATACCTTCCTTCATATTCTAATGTGATATGATCGCATTTCAGCATGTAGCATTTCTAGCTACTAACTTCTTTAACAACGAGCGTGATGCTATCGATCGCATTGATTTCAATATTCTGACTGAAGTCAGATGTTACATCGAACTTGGTTCTCCGAACCACGTAACAAACTCTTCGTAGTCGGACTCAATTTGATATGAGCACTAGGGTCAGAATATCAATCATCTTCTTAGTCATTACCGAAACAATGGTAACGACATACTTGAACAAAAATGGAATCAATCACTAGCTTCTTGGTAAACTTGTGACTTTCCCTGATCCAAGCGTGAGTCATGTGCTTCCAGTAGTATAGATCTCTACTACTATTCACCTACTCATACTCGTCCCAAGTATTGTCTCGTAGTCACCCAAGTCACCATACAAAATCACACAATCATTCAACACATCAGATAACAAAACCAGAGTTTATTATTTCTTGAAACGATTCCACAAAGGTTCAAGTTCACCCTATAATATGCCTCTAATAGGCTACACCACATGTTATTATTGACATTGCTACTTCATAAGTTGATCTTTGGATATGAAATCCTTATTCTTGATTCCTCGCGTTATTTCCTACTTCGTCGAGGATCATGTGGAATGCCCTTGGCTTTGGCGGTGCCTCTAGCCTTGTTGCTCCATTTTTCTTTGGGCAGTCTCTAGACAAGTGCCCCTTGCCCCCACATCCGTAGCATACCTTATCATTTTGTGTACAATTTTTGGGATAGTGGTCGATCCTTCCACATTTGTAACAGGTTACTTCTTCATTGCATGTTCCAAAGTGCTTCTTCCTGCACTTTTCACACCACTTGGCTCCATACCTCTGGTTATCCAGGTTAGACTTTGCGAACTTTCCCTTACTATCAGGTCTTGATGATCCTTCAAGCTTCCTCTTCTCGCCAACTTCAGCTTTCTCCAGACCCTTTTCCCTTATTTGGGTCTCAACATTCTTGATTGCCCAGATGGCGGCTTTTAAAGTGGTTGCTTGCTTGACCATTGGACCAAAGTCTGCTGGTAATCCATTGGCAAACTTGTTGACCTTGGAAAGTTTCATTGGAAGTATGTAGGGAACAAGCTTCATCTTCTCCGTAAAACTAGTAGCGTACTCAGTGACGTTCAATCTTCCCTTCTTCAGATTCTAGAACTCATTGTTGATTTCTAGAAGATCCTGCTCAGAGCAGTATTACATCTTTAGTTGCACCACAAAATCTTCCCAAGATATCTTGCTAGCTTCTCCCTTGGGCATCGAACTAGCTAGTAGCTTCCACCAGTTCAGCACTCCAAACTTTAACAGACGAATCAAGAGAGCGGTTTTTTGTCTGTTGCTACACTCGCAACTCTCAAACATTGTCTCCGTCGCGGAGATCCAATCAATAACTTTCACTGGTGTCGGGCTTCCAGATAGACATGACGGTTTGGATGCCATGAAATCCTTGTACTTGCACCCGTGTCCTTCATTTCCTCCATCCTGATTATTTCATCTATCTATCGGTGGGTTGGCTTGACCAACGGTCCCACTATAGTTCCCTCCTTCTGACTGCCCATCATTCAGCTCAGGCTGTTCAACAGGTATTGTAAGTTCTTCACGATTCTGCCGAAGCAGACGTCTAGTTTCCTCCATATGACGATCCAACATCATTTAAATCATCGCTTGTACCCCAGCCATTGTCATTGGCTCAGATATTTCTGCTACCATAGCTACTTGCTCAACCACAGGTGGTTGATTCCTATTTTCGTTTGCGTTTCCAACTCCGCTTCTTGTTCTTTCCATTTCGAACTATCCAGCAAATTAGGCGAATTTAGATCTCTATTACGATAGACGTTCAAATCATCCTTATCACTCCTAAACATTTACATGCTAGTTCTAATATCGTAGTCATACACTTAGAATCCTAAACACATAAGGTTTCCGGATCCGGTCGGCAACAGACCATAGATCCGAACAAACAATTTCATGTATGGAAAATATATAGCATTTAGCACATAAAAGCATTTTAGGCATCTTTCCTAAAATATACCAGTGTTCGTGTCTAAAATATGGTAGACACTCATCTCACAATCATTGCTTAGCATTCTAAGTTTAAGTCTAGAAATCCTACAAATTCCTAGTTCGCTTAAACTAATGCTCTAATACCAACTGTGACATCCCCAATTTCACGGCCAAAAAAGATCAATTTGTTTATGCTTTGTTTTATAAAATCAGAGTGCGTATTTGATTAAAAGAGTTGCGGAATTTGTTCCCAAAACAAAATATGATAAGAATTGCTAAAAACATTTCTTAAAAGAAATGTATTTTCATTAAATAACAAAATCTTGGGATGTCATGTTTCAATACAAACCAAAAGCATAAATGGCACATTCTAAGCCTTACAACATTTATATACAACTATTGGCCTATAAACAAAATATATCCACAAGTTGTCCAACTTATGCTTAGGTGCCACTACATGTAATACAAAGAAAAACTGAGTAGGTCAGACTTGGGAGCCTAGAAGTTGCGAGTAAGTCCATAGCAGAGTGCCACTACATGTAATATAAGGCAGTAAGTCCATAGCTGCCTGGGTTTTTAGAGTACACCGGTGAACATCAAGTTCACAACACCTACAAGTTGCGAGCCTGCTAGTGTTCCACAAGACTGTCTAGAATAGTCTACTCTGCTGAATGACAGGGCCATCATTTGGGTAAAGGTGCCACTCATTTTTCAACTTTCACCCTCATCTCATGATCTATATCATCTTTCGTCTCATCCTCAAACTCATCCTTCATCACGCACCAACTATTTCGTCTACCCATGTTCTACCCAACATATTTGTAGATAAAAATTATATATACAGTCTAAACCATTTAAAAACCTGTATAAAACATTCATTCAACATCCATCTCAAGTAAACAAACAGTATGTAAACACATAACACGTATTTCATAGCAAATACTTCATATCTATTTGTTAGAAGAAAGTAACTACACACTTAGTTGATAAGATGATGCTCGGACAGCAGTACGACTCTTAAAATAATAATCTTCAATGACACTGGGATATCTTCCAAAAACAAGGCTTCTTGCGGGCAGAGCTCCGGCTCGACAATTCTATTTCTCGGGATCTTCGGGGCTTCGGGACTTGCTTCGGGTGTTGGGGTTGATATCGGGGCTTTCGGGGGTATTTCTCACAAAGTAGAAGAAAGAAACAGGGTGAAGAAGTGTAAAATTAGCAAAAAAGATCGGTTGGTCTCGCACCTTATTTATAGGGTGAGTCTGACCCCCGAACGCAGCGCATTCTTGAACGCAGCGCGTTCCTTGGACGAACGCAGTGCGTTCTGGTGCGTCATTGCTTACCAAGCTTCAGAAGTGATGGCTATGCGAGTAGAGGGCGACGTGGCCAATCCGAGGCCTAGTAATGAACGTGGGGCGTTCTCTTCCGAACACGGGGTGTTCCTCCTTTGGGATGCGTGCCTCGAACTTCAGAAAATCATAACTCTGGCATACGATCTCCGTTTTTGACGTTCTTTATATCCACGTGTAGGTGAGATTATTCTCTACAAGTCTTGTTTAGACTCCGTTGGCTAGATTTGAAATTATTTTGATTTATTATATTTTTAACAGGTCAGGAGAGGAAAAGTCCGTTAAAAATTCAAAACTCCTCCATCCGACGTCCGATTTTGTCTGTCTTTTTACCGTTGCACTACTATTAACGATATCTTCGATTCTCGTTTAGAATCTTTCAGCTAAAAATCACTCGATCTCATATTCGAACTTTGGGCTGCGTACCGCTAAGTCGAAACTTCGAAAAATCATAACTTCCTCATACGAAGTCAGATTTAGACGTTCTTTTTATACACACTCTCAGTTTAACGTATTCTATGACTTTCATTTAGATCACTAAGGCTAAATATTGCTCTATCGTAAATTCACTATTTACGTCACGCAGTTTTGTATCGGTTCTATCACGAAACTTCGACAGGTCATAACTGATGGGTTTTGGCTATAAGAACATCCTATGTGTTCATACAAACCCTAATGCTTGGATATAGGTTTCTCTATTGTACATGCAAGTTATCCAAGACTATAAACCCTAATTCTAGCATTCAAGTAATCATATTAACATGAGAATAGATTTAAGATATTACCTTGATTGTTATCTAGCAATAACAATCCCAAATCCTTCTTGTATTGACTTTAGAAAGCTTAGAGTCACAAATGTCACTCCTCTAATGGTTCACAAACACCAAGAGCAAGAGGATGAGGAGGAGAGAGGATGGAGGCTGCCCAAAAACGTGTGAAACCCTAGAAGGATGCTTAGCCACGTTTTTGGGTCATAAGGGTCATATATATAGGAGGCTATTAGGGTTATCTAACAAGGACACCCTAATTTGGATGCTTAAGCCCTAAGCAACCCATGGACTCCTTTAATTATGGCCTTGGACGATTTCTTATGGGTTTCCCCATAGAATTCGTCCACTCCTCAATATAAGGCAATCCACAGCCCAAATTGCAATTATCTTATAATTCAATTCTAGTCCCTTAAGTTTAATTAATCTCTTTTAGTCATAAAACTAATTACCAATTAATTATTGACTAATATTAATTAAACAATATGATTTCTCCTTTAATATATTATTCCCATAATATATTAATAAATCATATTTAATCCTTTCTCTCCATAATTCATCCTATCAAGTTGCTTTGGTGAAGGAAACCCAAAAGGACCATGCACCATCGGGTCAAGTACATACCAAAATAGTTACTGACTTAGACACTAATCCAACAGTCTCCCACTTGGATAAGTCTAATAACTATTATGCGTACGACTTTAGATCCTGATCTGGAATCGTAGCTTTCCAAAGCTGATGTCAACTCTGATCCTATCAGATACGCGTGTCCTTTAGATAAGGGATCATATATTCCTCTATTCTAGATATCATATGAGACATGATTTCTAATCATTCTCTTTGTACTAATTCTCGAATTCCGATTTATGACGACTGACTAATTGAACAAATCAAATTAGCCCTAGCCCGGCCGAGCATTTACGTTTGTCATCACTAAATCATTGAGGGGCCCAAAAGATATCGCTTTTATCCTACTTTGGATAAAATGAACGGATAAACTTTGATTCAATGCTTGCTTGCACTCACGCACCGAATCACACACAACAATATGTTTTATAACACCAAGTTACTAGTGCGTTTACATATTATCAATGTGAAACCAATTCGCAAGATACAACTCACACATCTCGGTTTCAAGAATATAAGATGTTATCGTCTCACCAATCACTTGTGATACAATTCATAGAGTGATCCATGTGAGCGTGGGTTTAATCCAATGCTCAAATCATATTCATAAGCACTCATGAACGTTGCAGCAAACATTTGCTTATGTCTAATACTCTTTTAGACAATCCACACACCAATTCCCAACAGTCTTCATTCATACCTACTTCCAACATATGAATGACTGTGGCCCGTTCAAATAATTTGACTGTTCTTAACCAATTAAATTATTCAGGAAGTCAAAACATGCAAAGTGAAACACAAGAATAATACTAATCCCATATGGCCTCAAACCTTTGAGCATAAATAAAACACCTTTTATTTATCACCATATCGATTACTCATTATTTGTCGTTTCGGGTAATCAACTTCTTACTTGAATTATTACACTTGTCCCATGCTCCTAGCATGCACACAATGTTTACCTATGGTTCTTACTTTGTGAAATAGACCAAATTGAGCACATTTCCAATCATTCTCATTTCACAACTCCAAATCCTTTTTCCATAAGTAAAAGAATATCAAATTCTTGCTACTTACAGAATATGCTAGATTCTAACATTTTATGCAATGATCCTTTCGTAATATCACTACACCAAAGTCACAAATACTATTGCCAATGATATTACAAAGTCCTCTATCGAAGATTGTTACAAGACAACTCCTTAGATATGATGTCTCTTATTCAAAGTACATTCCTTTGAACATCCTTTTGCATAAAAGTTTCTAATCTAGACATAGATTTTCAATATTCAATTCCCAATATGGACACATTTCCATATTTTCCATATGACAACTCATTTTTAATAGAATCTTTTCTATTCATAATAATTTCGATATGGTCCACTCAATACCATGCTTCCAACTACTCACAAGCAACCAATCCTCGTCGAACTTTGGATGGTCCTTTGATAGTTGTTTAATTATTTTAGTCAAAACCGATTCTAGTCCCTTTTCCCTCTAAATGCGCTAGACATTTGGAAAATTTTAGAATGTTCAAATATCGAAGCATTTGCAATCGATCCTATACCCGAAGTGTATGGTACACGATGCATAATGTCTTACATAAAGATTTGATACTTTATCAATCTTCTGGCATAATATTTTATTTGCTATGTTCTCAAAATTCGAATTGTGAAGAGGAATTCCCTAATCATAATCGAAATTTTAAGAACACACTATGTACCTTTAACTAAATTTATTAACATTCCACAACCTAAGCCTTTAGATTTGAAATGAAGCATAATATTCTCTCCCTTAATTATAGCAAAACAACTTTACAACCCTTACGACTTTGAAAGGTATAACTCTTGTTTTCTATAATTAATATTGCCAACTTGCAATACGTGCCTTAATAATCAGACAATCATAACATTTATGCTCCCACTATCATGATGATTATTATAAACATAACACTTATGCTCCCACTAGCTTCGACATGTATTCATAAACATCTTAACTTTCAGAAAAAAACAATACCTATTGAATTTCTTAAGTCCATGTTTCTAATACTTAATGCTTTGATAACCTTTTATCAAGGTTTTTTTGAACTTAGATAGTTCATATGTGTGTCTAAACAATTAAGACTAATAGCCAAACCTCACAATTCAAATCATGGAAAGGGATACCATAACCATGATCGAATTCGAGAATGCAATTTTACAATCACTATCTTCTTAAAATCTTTCTTAGTGAAAGCATTTCCTCACAATCATTTTCATGAAGGAGGAAATCTTATGACACTTATATTTAAACGGTGTATGTGTTCCTATCCATGTGAATTTGTTAAAACCAAAGTTTACGACAAATTCAAACTCATATGGATCGAACTTTCTTAATCTCGATTTCTTGCATTATGGTAGCACAGCTGCCCACCATGTCTTCCAAGTAGTTAAGCAGCTCACCTTTTCTTATCAATGTACTTTCCATTGATCAAGGTCCTCGCCTTTTATGCATTTAAATGAGAACTCATAGGACTCACATGCATAATTAACTCAATTGGATTGGCACAGAAACAAAATAATGTCAACACGATAGGTTGTAAACCTCAACTCGTGTGCTAGTGATGATCGATAAGGTTTATTTGATTTGTTCTTGAAACCTTTCAAGACCATTAAGACACCCACTTACTCCTTGACATATAAGATTCTCTTGTCAATAACCATTTCTTGACAAACAAATATTCAAGAGTTAGCGTAGTTTTTATCAAAACATTTCATAAATTGGTCCTAGTTGGTCTTTGTCTTATCCAAGACATCACAACTTTCCACATTTGATGAATGTTATAAACCTTCTTAATACTTGTCACTCAATTTCACAATCTTGACTTTAAGACTTGTTATGGAACGAAGTATGATTGACTTCTTGATTTAACCATTTCTTCAATTCTTGATTCCTCTTCTTAATCATATAATTGTACTAAGACTCACTTAGAGGATCAATTGAGATATGGTTCTTAATCATTAAGACCTATAAAGCATAAAAGCTACTCTCCCTTCTTCTTAGAATGGAGAAACTTTTATCTTTCTGCCTACTTGATTCTTCTTATTTGTTTTGCTATTGATCTAAACCTTTTTAATCAATTCCGAATTACACTTAATCTTATAAGCATAATCATATTTACTAAACCTTTAGTAAATCATGATGAATATCTTGGTTACTCTTATGGTGAACTTGATCAACAAACAACTTTGTGTGCTTGATCTCCTAGTCCTTCATTTGACACTTTGTCAACGAATTAGTCTAATTTCCAAATATGAAATTTCTCATTCATCATGCAACCTAGTTACGTGATTCCAAATTTCTGTCCAATTGAAACTTGGGCGATGAGAAACTCTCCCAAATTGGTAAATTCTCGACATTTCCATTTATAAGAATCATATCCATTCGTTTTAGAAATATGCAAACATCAATTTTCATAACGATTTTATCGCAAGGAAATAAACAAATAAATAAATAAGTCAAACCAAAATTTATTTTATTTATAAAAGCAGCGGAAAACATTTTTCCTTACAATGCAAAATCCATTGAAAACTATGTAGTCAAATATTTCTAACAATTCTATCATAACTATCTAAGCTCCAAATCTAATCTTCAAGCCCATGCGATCAAGATCCATTTCTTGTGATTAGATTCATCTCGCTCTTTCCAAGCTTCCTTTCTTTTCACCAATCCTGCAAAACATTCAAATGCAATCATATCACATCATGTATTAAGAATCAATGAATACGAACTTAATGGAGTTAGATAGTGGATTTTAACTGAAGCATAGCCATACTCTTTGACTCTCCCATCTTCTGGAATCTTCAGGCTCTTAGGGCAGACTTCTATCCAACGCCCTTTCTCTTGGCAGCAAACGCATGTCAATTATCCTAGAACGTCCTCAGAAGTATGGTCGGTTGACTTTCCCAACAAATACGCTCCATTGCTTTGCCAAATCATTTTTGATTCAGCAGCAATGAGCATGTGAGTTAGGTCAATGAGGTTATCGTCATGATCCATCATATAATACTTTCTTTTGAATTCATTATATGATTCAGGGAGTGACTGCAGAACCCAGTTCACAGCCAACTCATCGGGGAATGACACACCCAACATAATCAACCTATCGATGTGTGATTTCATTCCTAGAACGTGGGCACACACGGATTTACCATCTTCATGTTCCATTTCCAATAGGGCTTTAGCTATATTGAAACTTCCAATTCTTCGATCTTGTGGGTTAGGGAGAACAATTTGAGGAGGTGGAGGAAGTGAAGCATGATTTCTTGTTCCTCGATCGAATCGTGGAATACCATTTTCATGTGGAATACTTGTTCCACGGGATTTGGGAAGACCATAGTTGTCGAACTTTGACATCTACAAAACGGGAGAAACAAATTCAAGTTAGTTGATTGATTGAGTCCTTAGTAAATCACCCAAATGAGATACTAAGGCTAGGACCCAACACAATATTCTACAACTCGGGAGAGGGATGCCGTAACCCAAATTGCAGAACATTTGAAGGTAAGTGAATGACGATTCACTAATTTCGACCATGAAAAACGAAAAAGAAATTTAAGTTTTAAATCTATGAAAACTCCTAGATTCTTTGAGATTCATTGAACATTTCAATGGCATGTTTAAATCTCGATATTCCCCTCTAGTTTGTGACTGGGATGCCGAGGATCACAAAGCGGGTGTGAATAACCATGCAAACTTACATGGTGCCCTCACATGTTACAGTCACCTATTCGATGTGTCGGTAAACCACACACGCTCCACTAACGTCTTCGCAAGGGCACAAAGTGTAATTTCATGGAATTGCATCAATTCACTTTGCCTAAGTAACTAAGATTGGGAATTTGTAAAACATTTAGTTACTTTTGTACTTCATTATACTTATAATGGAAGGTTTCGTCCTATCCTACCCGTTTGGCTAACGACCCTTCACTAGTCAAGAGTGCGGTGGGTAAGAGTGGATACCCATTCAATCACCATTTTATAGGCAATTTCCTTAAACACCCCTTATAGAATAGCTTCGTGAATGAGGCCTACTAACGGTAAGACTGACTTTTACTCATACATATATATAATGTTAGACTTTTAATGTTATATATAGTATAGGGTGTATTTTACAACTTTTAAAATACTAGGTGGTCAAATTTAACAATTATACTTTTAATTCAATTAAATTGTAAACCAAAACTTTTATGGATTTATTAAACCTCTTTTAATTATACACCTTAATTAATTAATAAAACCATAAGGGTGTGATTTGAACTTTTTCAAAGCAATACTAGGGTTTTAGAATTTAACATTCCTAATTAAACTTTTAATCAACTTTTAAATTCCAAAACTTGAGGGCAAGTTTTGAAACATTTCAAAACATTAGGGTTTAAACTATTTAAATTTCAAAACAACAACACTTTTGAGGTCAAATTTAAATTATAAAACCTAAAGGGGGAAAATATGAAACTTTTCATAACAACAAGGATCAAATAACAAATAATCTAAATTAACATTTAATCACATAATTATCCATATTTGATTTATTTGATGATTTCTTGCAAAACAATTTACCAATTTAATCAAAATAATTAATCAATTATCACATAACGAAACAAATATTTTATTAATTGATAAATATATTCAATTAGATCAAGAATATAGTCAAATATATCATAAAATCATATTTATATTGATCTAATATGATAAGGCAAGTATCCTCAAGCAAAAACAGCAAGAAATCCCGGTTTTCCCTCCATCTGACCAGCCGACTCGCCAAGTCAGGCATGGACTCGGCGAGTTCATCTATGGACTCGGCGAGTCCAGCCCCCAGAAACACAAAAAACGAATTTTTTCAACACTCAATGCATCAATACAATAGAAACCAATCAAGGCTCTGATACCACTGATGGGTTTTGGCTATAAGAACATCCTATGTGCTCATACAAACCCTAATGCTTGGATCTAGGTTTCTCTATTGTACATGCAAGTTATCCAAGACTATAAACCCTAATTCTAGCATTCAAGTAATCATATTAACATGAGAATAGGTTTAAGATATTACCTTGATTGTTATACAGCAATAACAATCCCAAATCCTTCTTGTATTGACTTTAGAAAGCTTATAGTCACAAATGTCACTCCTCTAATGGTTCACAAACACCAAGAGCAAGAGGATGAGGAGGAGAGAGGATGGAGGCTGCCAAAAAAACATGTGAAACCCTAGAAGGATGATTAGCCACGTTTTTGGGTCACAAGGGTCATAGATATATAGGAGGCTGTTAGGATTATCTAACAAGGAAACCCTAATTTGGATTCTTAAGCCCTAAGCAACCCATGGACTCCTTTAATTAAGGCCTTGGACGATTTCTTATGGGTTTCCCCATAGAATTCGTCCACTCCTTAATATAAGGCAATCCACATCCCAAATTGCAATTATCTTATAATTCAATTCTAGTCCCTTAAGTTTAATTAATCTCTTTTAGTCATAAAACTAATTACCAATTAATTATTGACTAATATTAATTAAACAATATTATTTCTCCTTTAATATATTATTCCCATAATATATTAATAAATCATATTTAATCCTTTCTCTCCATAATTCATCCTATCAAGTTGCTTTAGTGAAGGCAACCCAAAAAGACCATGCACCATCGGGTTAAGTACATACCAAAATAGTTATGGACTTAGACACTAATCCAAAAATAACTTCTTCGTTATAACTCGGATTTCAACATTCTTTATATATATCCGGAATCCAGGTCACGACCATTACAACTTAGTTAAGATTATTCATTCTAAATAATCTTTTATCAAGAAGTCATTTTTGATGCTTATCATCTCTAAATTGACTAGCCCGGATCTACGAGCGTTACATGAGGGTGGTGGTAGCAGTACAATCACTACGGACATGACCCGTTTGGCCGTACTTGAAGCAACCATAACCATCCACCCTACACGTCCCCTCGTGCGACCTGGTACACTTGCCACAACAGCCTCGACCTTGCTGGCCCTTCCCTCTCGAATCAACCACCTTGGGCCTCTTGCTCGAACCCCCAACACTGGACACAGAATCTGGATTCCTCTGTTTCTCCATCTCCAGATCAATCTCCCTCTCTCTAGCCCTCACTATCATGTCTTCCAATTTCTTGCAGCTAGATCGGCTAACAAATTGCCGAATATCACTCCTCAGCATCACATGGTATCGAGCCTTCTTTATCTCCTCATCCGCTACATACTGCGGAACCAGAAGTGCTCTCTCCCTGAACATAACGGTGATCTTATCCACCGTCTCGGCTCGTAACTTGGTCGAAAAATCACCTCAGGTCATCGAATCAACAACATCATCACCCACACCATGCATTACCTTCTCCCACCAATCACTCACCCTATCCTTCAAGAGGCAAGAATCTAGTCTGACCTTGTCCCCCTCGGGACATCGGCTGGTACGGAAGGTGTTAGTAACATCGGCTAACCACCTATTGCTCGCAATGGGGTCCATCGCCTCGTAATAATCTAGTGATCTGCATGCCCAGAACACCCTGAAAGTCAGAGAACGTGTCCCAACCAAAGCCACAATCTCAACGCAAAATGCGCTTAACCGCTCATCAAGAATCTCCAGAATACCCTCCTTGACCGTGCCAAAGATTGCAGGAGTCTGCTCAAGGATATTGCACGTAATCTCAGACGAGATGAACTCTCTCGTCTGGTCATCAAGCTACCAGGCTCCAAAACCTGAGCCCAATCCCTCCCTAATACCGGAACTGCTAACTGGTCTGCCTCGCAATAGCACCATACTGAAAATAGACTATATAAACCATCAGAAAATGCATCAAATATACACATCAGGGAAATCACAACTCCACAAGCTCCCCGACCTCATCATAGCCCTCCTTGGATCGAGTACGAATCCTCTACTTCTAGTAGTACCGGCCCATACCACCTTCCACGTCTGTTCGTACTTTCCTCAAGAAGTGCCTTGACTCAACAAAGTTTCTTATATCCAAAAATTCCTTTATAGATAAGGCTCCCAACACTAGATCTCATCCTACGTTTTCCTAGGGCAAAATCCACACCACTTTCTACCATTAGCTACAATAGGAACTCCCGCTAACCTCCTCTAACTAGCCCATGAATACAATTACATATTACGAAAACTAGATAATTCTTTGAATGAGAGGTCTCACACTACAATGGTTAGACTCAAACAAGAGTTGCGCAATAGAGTTAAAACCTAACCTCTCAAATGATTTAGTTCCCATAATATGTAACTTAGCATATTTGTTTGCTAGTTAGCTGAAGCTAGTTAGAATTCCTAAGAGCATAAAGCAAGCAGAATTCGGGCATCAAGTAAGCATAAGCTAAGCAGGCCATCCTATTACTGACTAATTAGTACTAACATGCAAGTGTTGGATTAATGTCTAAGTCCATAACTATATTTGGTAAGACTTGACCCGACCCGGCATGGTCCATTTGGGTTGCATACCATCATGCACTTGGATGAGAGAAATAAGACACTTATGGTTATTAATATATTATAAGTTCTAGTATATTAATAATAAGAATAATAAGATTATTTAATTAGTATTGATCAAGAATTAATCTAGGATTAATTAAGTGATCAAAAGAAGACTAATTAAATATATGGGTTGATTGAGTAAATCATCCATACTCGTATAGTGGGCTAATGCTCCATGGATAATCAAGTTGGGCTAAAACCCATAGGATGGTCCATGGATGCTCCATGGTGTATTTGAACCCATGGATCCAAGGAAATGGAAAGTCATGACAATTAGGGTTTGCCCTAATTGTAACACTATATAAAGATATTATTCTTGACAAAATTGGCACTAGTATGATTCTAGAGAGGGCTAGCCGATTTTGATGAGTGTAGAGTTCTCTCAAGTCATTCCAAGTGTTTTGATGATTGTGATTCCATTTGAGGTGTCACACTTGGGGCACTAGGCACTCTAGCTTCATAAAGACTTTCTTCTCCAAAGAGGTATGTATTCTATCTTGCTATAGTCATTGTGTTTGTATGCTAGATTAGGATAATACCTTGGAAGTTCTTATTTGTATGTATAATAGAGAAAACATAGATCCAAGGTCTTTAGGGTTGCATGTACACCTAGGAGTGTTAGAATGCTCAAAACCCAACAGTGGTATCAGAGCCTAGGCTTGTTTTCTTGTTATACCTGCAATAGAAGCTGAAAAAACGAATCTGGTGCTGTCTGGCCATCAGACTCGGCGAGTCCATCAGGAGACTCGACGAGTCCATGCCTAAAAAGTGATGAATTCGATCCAACTCGCCGAGTTTGTTCATGCACTCGACGAGTTGGACCCCCAGACAGCATATTTTCGAGTTTTTTGGCTAGAAATGGACTAGGAACATTACCCTAAGTTGTTTTTGATCTTATAAACTTGTTTTTGATGTGGTAATGTTCATGCTAATCCATTTTCAAAGATAATTGTCAATAGATTCATGTTTTGTATTAGTTTAAGGTTTAGACTAATTACATGAAAAAGTTTGATTTGAATTATCTTGTTCTTATGAGTTGCTTAGATTAATAGAAATGTTGAGTGAAATAGTTGTTTTCAATCCATTTTAATCTAAGAGTTGAGTATAAAATGTGTTTGTGTAACTTGTCCTCAAGTTACATGAAGAGTCACATTAAAGACTCATAAAACTCATAATAGTTGGCAATGGTTACAAAATGAAGAGTCTTGTGTCATTGAATAACTTTTTATGACTCCATAACATGTCCTCAAGTTATGGAAGTTCAAGAGTCACTTCATTAAAAGGAAAATATGTAACCATAATTAAATCCATAAGTTATAAAATAAAGAAAAAGTTAGTTCTTTTAATAGTTTAAAGTCTTCCATAACTTGTCCTCAAGTTATGGAACTTGAAGAGTTTTTGGATTAAAACTACTTTAAACACATAAGTTATGGAATTAATTAGTTTTGAATAGTTTCAAAACTTGCCCTCAGGTTTTGGAATTTGAAAAGTTTTCAAGTATGAATACTTTAATTCCAAGTTAGCCCTTAGAATTTTAAAAGTTAAAATTCAACCCTTATACTTTATAATATTATAAGTTAATAATATATATATGTATAAGACTAAAGTCAGTCTTACCGCTAGTACGCCTCATTCATGAAGCCGGTCTATAAGGTGGGTATAAGGTTGTTGCCTATAAAATGGCAACTTAATGGGTGTCCACTCTCACCCACCGCTTGCTTGACTGGTGGAGGGTCGTTAGCCGAACGGGTTTGACAGGACTAGAATTCTCCCTTCATTAAAAGTATTAATGATAATACTAAGTAACTAAACTCTTAATAATACCCAATCTTAGTTACTTAGGAAAAATGTGAATAAGGTGCTAATCCATGAAATTACACTTTACACTTTGTCAAAGTCGTTAGTGGAGCGTGTGTGGTTAACCGGCACACTAACTTGGACTTAACAAGGTAGGTAAAGGGTGACTTAATATTTTTCATAGTATCGATGGAGCGTGTGTGGTTAATCGGCACATCGATTGAGGGGTAATTTATTAAGGGTACCAAGTGATTTGCATGGTTACTTCACACCTTGTTTTGTGATCCTCGGCATCCCAGTCACAAAACCTGAAGGGCACACTCGAGATTGAAACATGCCATTGAACAGTTCAATGAATCTCAAAGATCTAGGAGTTTCAAAACCAATTAAAACCTAATAATACATTTCGTTTATCTTGGTGGAAATTGGTGAATCGTCATTCACCTACCTTCAAATATTTTATAGCTTGGATTACGGCATACCTCTTCTAAGTTATAAAATAGTTTGTTGGGTCCTAGCCTTAATATTTCATATTGGGTGTCATATTAAGGACTTTAAATCAACTATCTTGAATATCTCCCAAAAGATGTCTGTAATAGACACCAATGATCTTCCCAAATCTCTTGAAACAAGGTTTCCTAATGAAGATGGTGTCCCATGGATATCATACTTCTTTCTCCTCCTCCAATTATTTCCCCTAACCCACAAGTTCTTGAAAAAGTTTAAGGTCACTCAGGCCCTATTGGCAAGGCAAGGTCTAGGTGTGATCACATCTTGGAGATGTAGTCACATGTTGACAAGCCGGGAGAGTTGGGTGTCAAAGTCTTGAGAAAGTTGGTGGTTCAATCACTTTCTAAGTCACATAGTGAGTTCTTTTGGAACACCTATGAAACCGACTATGACAAGAACCTTAATGATCTTATCTATTTGCTAAGATCAACTTCCTAAAACTTTATGGACATTGACAATAGTGACATTGGATATCTAGTAAAGCATTCTCTTCCCAATGGAAAGGGATCGGCCATAGTCAACTCGGTTGACCAAGTGGTAAAGAGAAAAGCTAAGTATGTGATAGTCTCGTGTACCATTATCAAAGGGTCCATATGTTTGTATTGCCAAAGAAAGGGGCATTGGTTGCGAAGCTGCCAAAATTTACCTAAGGATGTTAAAGTCAATAAGTTTGATTCTACTTCAGGTAAATTCCACTATCTAACTCTGTTAAGTTTCTATTCTGAGATTCTTGATACATGATGTGACTGGGTCACATGGTGATGTCTTAAGAATGAAAGAAAAGTGAGGAAACTTAAAGAAAGAATATGTTGAATCTGATGGCGTAGATGGATTTCTATCGCATAGTTTGAAGATCGGATTCTTGAGCTACTTCTTAGGAGTTATGAGATATTGCTTAAGGAATAGATAACAACAAGGTTTCATATGGATTGTAAGGATAAGTTTTTTTCGCAAAGTTTTAAAATAAAAGAAAATTTTTGATTTTATTTATTTTAAAATATCCTTACAATGGCATTTGAGGAAAAATTGTTGCTTATATGATTCCATTAATAGCAAGAGTGGAAATATGAAATTGATTCTTTCATTTGTGGTAATGTCTAAATTTACCAAATAAGGAAAGATTCTCATCACCCAAGTTTCAATTGGACCGGAACTTGGAATCATGCAAGTTGTATAGCATGATGAATGAGAACTTTCAAGTTTTGGAAAATTAAGACTAATTACTTGTTCACATGGATGTGTGAGTCAAGTAAAGGACTAAGGGATCGGGTACACATTCTTGTGCACTGATTAAGTCCACCACAAAAGTTTGATAAGACTATTCGTCATGATTTACTTAAGTTCAGTAAATATGATTATACTTACAAGCTTAAGTGTAACTCTGAGACATTGGAAAAAGGTTCCAATGTATGGCAGAGCGAATAAGAAGAATCAATTTAGGCAGAAGGATAAAAGTTTCTCAAATCTGAAAAGATGGGAGAGTACTTTAGTATCAGCTTTTGTGATCATCTTAATGATTAAGAAACCATAGCACAATTAGTTCTCTAAGGAAATCTTAGTACATTCTTATGACTAAGAAGAGGGATCTTGAATTGTTGAAATGGTTAAATCAAGAAGATGAGTCATACTTCGTTCCAATACAAGTCTTAGAGTCATACTCCAAGATTGTCACTTGAGTGACATGTCTCAAAAGAAGGTTTAAAACACTTGTCAAATGTAAGAGTAAAAGTTTTCTACTCTTGTACATTTGAAATTGGTAAGTTGTGATGTTTTGGATAAAACAAAGACCAACTAAGGTCAATTGTGTGAAGTGTTTGTCTTGATTAGAATCCACACTATCTCTTGGATATTTGACAAGGGAGTCTTATAGGTCAAGAGGATAGTGGGAGTCTTAAAGGTCTTGAAAGTCTCAAGAACTAATCAAGAAGAGAACCTGAAGTTCTTCACTAGCACACGACTTGAGGTTTATAACCTATCGTGTTGACATATTTTGTGCCCATTCCAGTAAAAGTTGACTTTGCATATGAGTTCTTAGAGTTCTCAATGTGTTGCACAACAACTTGGAAGCAATGGTAGGCCCTTGAGCTGCCAGGTGGCAAGAAGTTAAGATTGAGTTCAATCCATATGGTTTTGGATTTGTCATTATCCTTGTCTTGTGACTATGATTTTGACAATTCACATGGATAAGAACACATACACCAGTAAATCTAAGTGTCATAAGGTTTCTCTCCGATTCATGAAAATGATGGTGAGGAAACACTTTCACTAAAGTAGATTTTAGCTAGATAGCAATTGTGATATTTGCATTCTCAAAGTCGTTAGTGGAGCGCGTGTGGTTAACCGGCACACTAATATGGACTTGTGAGAAGTGACAAAAAGGTCTAACCATTATGATTACGGCATACCTCTTCATAATTGTTTAGACACACAAGTGTGCTATCTAAGGGAAGGTGTATGATTTTGATACAGCTTTATCAAAACAATCTAGCATCAAAAATCTGAACTTTGGTAAGAAAGTCAATGAAGTATTGATTTCTAGAAGTCCAACTGTTTTCTGAGTACATGTCAAAGCTAGTGGGAGCATAAGTGTTATGCTAATAATCATCATGTTAGTGGGAGCATGATAATTATGATAAGTATTGCAAGTTAGCAATGTTAATTATAGAAAACAAAAAGGTTTCAATTGGGAAAAGTTGTTTTGCTATAATTAAGGGAGAGGAAATTATACTTCATCTCAAATCTATAAGCTTAGATCGTGAGGTTTTAATCATTTAGTCAAGGAAATATATATGAATTTCATGTTGGAATGGCTCAACATAAGGAAATTCTGTATATGGGTCCATTATTATACTTCATCTCAAATCTATAAGCTTAGATCGTGAGGTTTTAATCATTTAGTCAAGGAAATATATATGAATTTCATGTTGGAATGGCTCAACATAAGGAAATTCTGTATATGGGTCCATTATTTGCGTTCTAAAATTCGATTATGATTACGGCATCCCTTTTCATAATCTGAATTATGAGAACTTGGCAAATTGAAATGAAATGTTATAGCAAAAGACTGGTTTAGTCTTTATGTGAGACATCATGAATCGTGTCCCATATGCTTCGGATATAGGATCGATTACATGTGCTATAATCATCCGTTCTAAAATTTTCCAAATGTCTAGGGCATTAAGAAGGGAAAAGGTTTAGAACTGGATATGACTAAAAAGGATTAAACAATTGTCGAGAACAATCTGAGGTTTACCAAAGATTGGTTGCTCAAGGACAGTTGGAAGTATAGTGATAATTCTGGAAGGACCATATTGACATAATCTGTAAGGAGGCAACTCTTGTTCAGAAGTGATAGTCAAAATGGAATCTGGAAATGTTTCAAAGTTAGAATTTTCAATCTGTGTAAGATTAAGGAAACTTAATGCAAGAAGGATGTTTCCAAGGAGATGATCTCCTTTGGAATACTCTGTAATGATTGTTGCCAAGTCTTTGTGAGTTTGTGCATAATCGTTACAAGAGTATCAATGCATATAAGTTTAGAATCTAACAGATTTCAGTAAATGGCATGAATTTGGAATTCTTGCAATTGCGGTAAGGATTTGGGAGTGTGAAAAGAGAATCATTGAAGTTATGTTCAATTGATCTAGTTCACAAAGTAAGGATCATAGACAAACATAGTATGCATACTTGGTGTGTGGCATGACTAGTGTTTAGAAAACATAGTGTACATGCTTGGAGCATGGGACAACTATTGTTTTAAATTCAAGAATAAAATTGATAGCTGAAACAGTATACAATGAATAATGTGTAATCATATGGTGATAAATAAAAGGTGTTTTATTTATGTTCAAAGAGTTGATACCATATTGGATTCAATTATTATTGTGTTTCACTTTGCATGTTTTGACTTCCCGAATAAACTGGGTTATTCTTCCGGAATGACTAAGTTATTCAAACCATCCACAGTCGGTCATATGTTGGAAGTAGATATGAATTAAGACTGTCATGATGGGTTGTAGAGGTCTAAGGTGTTGGACAAGGCTACAGCAATCATGAGTGCTCATAAGTTCTGAGTATTGGATTCAACCCGCGCTCGTTGGAATCACTTCATGGATTTTATCACGAGTGATCATGAGACGATAATATCTTATATTCTTCAAACCTAGAGATATGAGTTGTTACTATGAGTTGATAGTACATTGATTGCACGAAACCGCATTTGGTAACTCGGTGCTATAAAACGTGCTTTTGTGTATGATTCAACAAGTAGTAGAACAAGCCATATGAGTCGAAGTTTATCCGTTCCTTTTACCTTCGGGATAAAAGTGATATCTGTGGGCCCCTCGATGATTTGATGATGACAAATGGAAGGGCTCGGCCGGGCCAGGACTGATTTGATTTGTTCAATTAGTTAGTCGTCATAAATCGGAAATCGGGAAACAACAAATGGACAGAGAGAATGATTATAATCCATGTCTCAGTCCATATGATATCTAGAATGGAGGAATATATGATCCCTTATCTAATGGACAAGTCACTGACAAAGGTCAGAGTTCATCTACAAGGTCAGAGTTCGACAGAAGCTTTTGAGAGCTACGATTGCCAGTTGGTTCCTGAAGTCATACGCAATAATAGTTTTAGACTTATCCAAGTGGGAGACTGTTGGATTAATGTCTAAGTCCATAACTATATTTGGTAAGACTTGACCCGACCCGGCATGGTCCATTTGGGTTGCATACCATCATGCACTTGGATGAGAGAAATAAGACACTTATGGTTATTAATATATTATAAGTTCTAGTATATTAATAATAAGAATAATAAGATTATTTAATTAGTATTGATCAAGAATTAATCTAGGATTAATTAAGTGATCAAAAGAAGACTAATTAAATATATGGGTTGATTGAGTAAATCATCCATACTTGTATAGTGGGCTAATGCTCCATGGATAATCAAGTTGGGCTAAAACCCATAGGATGGTCCATGGATGCTCCATGGTGTATTTGAACCCATGGATCCAAGGAAATGGAAAGTCATGACAATTAGGGTTTGCCCTAATTGTAACACTATATAAAGATATTATTCTTGACAAAATCGGCACTAGTACGATTCTAGAGAGGGCTAGCCGATTTTGATGAGTGTAGAATTCTCTCAAGTCATTCCAAGTGTTTCGATGATTGTGATTCCATTTGAGGTGTCACACTTGGGGCACTAGGCACTCTAGCTTCATAAAGACTTTCTTCTCCAAAGAGGTATGTATTCTATCTTGCTATAGTCATTGTGTTTGTATGCTAGATTAGGATAATACCTTGGAAGTTCTTATTTGTATGTATAATAGAGAAAACATAGATCCAAGGTATTTAGGGTTGCATGTACACCTAGGAGTGTTAGAATGCTCAAAACCCAACAGCAAGCTCATACATCAGGCATACAAAGGCATCTCTCTTAGATCCTTAGCCCTAATCTAGCATAGGATTTACAGATTCACAATTCAACACATATCATAAACATGTAAGGGTATTTTGGGAAAACCTACTTGAGCTCGGCTGATTGCATGCACCACACTCTTTCTTATTTTAGAAAACCTTTTCTTAAAATATGTTTCCTTTTGAAAACTTGACCAAATCCTTAGTTTGAGTTCAAGCAAACTCAAGAGTGTGCCCGAATCCCTCAAACCAAGGCTCTGATGCCAACTTGAAACATCCAAAAATTACGACCCAAAAATTTCATTTTTGATTTAGGTAAAAACATTATTCCAAAACATTGTTCATACAAACCAATAAAATAAATATGTCAAACATCATGAAAATCAGAGTATGCCCCTTAAACATAATCCATATGGTGTGTGCGATGGAGTCAACCTGAGCTTTTCCCCTTGGAACCGGAAGTACCTGGAACATAAACTAAAACTGTAAGCACAACGCTTAATGAGTTCCCAAAATACCACATACCATACATATCATATAAAGGGCCCCACCAAAATGAGATACAAGCCCCGCCCACACTCAGATAATGGGCCCCACCTAGTGAAAGATGGGCCCGCCCACACAAGAATAATAGGCCCCGCCCAATGAGATATGGGCCCCACCCATACTCGAATAATAATGAGATACGGGCCCTACCCATATTCGAATAACATGCCCCACCCAATAAACATACATATACAAGCACATACAAGTATCACACAGACAACAAGTATAATAACATAACCAAACAAAGGTCGGCCTTATGAACTAGCCCCACTAAACCCAGTGAGGAAACTTGTAACGTCCCAAATATCATGACTAAAAATTTCGTTTTTAAATTAATAAATAAACCAAAAATATCAATCATTCATTCAAAACATATCACATCAGAGTATCATGTCCAAAACATTCTTTTATTTTATTAGAGTAAAACATCCCAAGCTAACTAAACAATGGTGTGTGCAATGCGATCACCCCGAGCTATTCCCTCCGCTATCGGAAGTACCTAAAACCAAAACTGAAAACAATAAGCACGAAGCTTAGTGAGTTCCCCAACCTACCACATACCATACATTAACACATACTACAAGCACTGGGCCACGCCTGCTACTTCGGGACGCGCCCGCTACATCGGGCCCCGCCTGTCTCTGAGCGCTGCTCGGTATACAGATCTGCTTTACTTTAGGCCTCGCCTGTCTCTGGGCCCCGCCTGCTAAACTCATGCAACATATAACCATAGCACATAACACATAAACTAAACATACCCTACTGCATTACTATCCTAAGGCCTCGCCTATCTTGGGCCCTGCCCCTGCCCTGCTACTGATGAGTCATGGAACCCTGTCCACACTCCTGTTGATAATGAGATACGGTCCCCTGCCCACACTCACTACTTCCTAACTCGGGCCACGCCCCTGCTCTGCTACTGATGAGATATGGAACCCCGTCCATACTCCGCTAATGGTGAGATACTAAACCTCGCCAACACTCACCTCCCTACCAGGCACATACAAGTATCACACAGACAACAATTATACTGTATAATGTAAACCATTCCTTTGGCACCCGCCCGACATTGGACCTTGGTACTGAATATCATACTAAAAAACAGTGCCTATGGCTAACACCCGGGGTCTTCATACTCATAACTACATGGGCCGGCATTGTAGCCATAGACCCATTCACACAAAGGGAAACTCACCTCGCACTGCTGAACCCTGTTGATACCTATGGCTGCTGACTGGAAATTCACTAACTGCTGACCCTTCGGCTTCCCGACTACCAAAACCAAACATCACTTAGTCCAATACAATAACCCTTCCGGGGTTAAAATGACCAGTCTACCCCTAAACCAACTTGGTCCATATCTAAGGCCCAAGACTAATGCTCAACACTATGTAAGCTTCCCAAGCCTACTAGTGGCCCGCTAATGGCCGAAGTTGCTAAATTGGGCCCAATCCTTCTATTGGGCCTTACTCTATGCCCAAAAATTTCCTTGGCCCATAATATCTGACTACTAATGGCCCACTAAGGCCCAAGAACCCAAAATATGGCCCAAACCGAGGCCCAATAACACATGGCCCATACAGACAGATTACGCGAAGCGTACATCTGCGTATGCTAAGCGTACAAGCACAATGGCGAGTACGCTGGGCGTACCTACATGTACGCTCAACGTAATCCTTCTGTTAAGTCCTTTTTCCATTAAGTGCTTATTCCTCCACTCCAAGGGCTATAAACTCAGATCCAGGTCCTTTTTCACATCTGAATCTATAAAGTCATTGACTTGATGACTTTACTTAGACCAAACCAAACCAACCCAAACCCGAAAAATGATATACTACTTCCATAGGATAGCTAGATCTCATGCATGAACACATTAGGACCATCAAGATGACATCTTTACTACTCATGGGACACTTTTAGCTATGAGGGTGGCAATCCCAAGCTCAAGGACGAAGTTTTACCATCAAGGCCCAATATTTGGATCTAAAAAGGTCCAAAGCTCAATATACCTAGATCTAAGCTTCTATGAGGAAAGTTGGAAGGTTTTTACCTTCAGAGTGTCTCAAATGATGATGCTATCCCAGATCTATAAGCTCTGGCCTCCAAGGTTCCTCCTTGCCACTCTTCTTCTTTTCACTTCCAAGCTTTAAACCACCAAACTAAGCTTCCCAAGGTCAAGATCTCACACAATGAAGGGTTGGGGCGTTCTAGTATTTCTCTTGAGTTAGGGAGGCTGATAAGGAGGCTAGGGTTGGAGCCATTATGTTCTTTATATACTGGCACACCCTTAAAATAGGGTTTTGAGGCTCTGAACGCCCTCTCGTATGTTGGGCGTACGCCTCTCAACACCCGCGATTATTTGCTCTACTACGTTGTGCGTAACCCAGCTTACGATGGGCGTACCCATGCGTTTTCCAAAAATGCATGCATGGCCTACCATGCAAACTTTTCTCCATTTGGTCCATTATTGCAAAAATCTTCAAAGTGTCATAACTCCTTCATTCTAGATCCATTTTTGATCAACTTTATATCTACGAAAAGGTAGCGAGAAGCCCTAAGCATCTAACAACACATCCTGACCCGAAACCATCTCGAATAAAACTCAAAAACCATAAATGACCAAAATGCCCCTAGCTTTGACTTTTGGATCCATAAATGAATGCTTTTCCAAATAGGGTGTTACAACTCTCCCCCACTTAAACTAGACTTCGTCCTCGAAGTCTGCTACAGTTAACTATTATGTACTCTGCTCACCACATGCCTTTCTGATGCGTACAACTCCTGCTGAATACGATCCTCGGAGGACCGCCTCCAATGGCCTCCTGGCCGGTCATTCCGGCTAAAACTAGCCCTTGAAGGTAATAACCTCGAGAGCACTCTAATCCCATCAATCCTGAGAACACAACTTACTCGACCGACAATGCTTCTGGTACTCCCTGAGTACCCATGCCGGACATCCTAGGGGTTCACCCCCTTTTCCTTGCGCGATCATTGGCCTTCCCAAGGCAACTTTCTATAACCAACCACCTCCTCTATTGTCGTGAAGGACATACCCCTCACGGTATCCATTACTCCAGCCACTCCCAGTGCTGGTCACTACTGTCAGTACTTACTGAATACTTCTTACTACTATAACTTAGTGTTGAGCACCCATCCCAGCGAATGGATCAAATAATCCTTCGAGTAAAAGATTCATCCCTGTAATGGTTAGACTCATACGGGAGTTGCGCAATAGGGTCAAATACTTCCCACATAGATTATTCAACCCTGCTATGAAAGGCGTAGCACTCATCGGTCAACTAGCTGCCTCATACCATACTTCTCTTATCATTACCACCACTAACTGAAAATTTTGTTGTTGCTTATCCGCCTTCCGGATGAACTAAGACCACCCTGGTCCCAACTAATATGTCAATATCTAGGTTACCATACTCCCACCGGTTACTACACCCAGCACAATCTCTTATTCGCTCCCAGCGAGTTCTGAAGAAACTTTGGCTATCTAAGCTGCTCTATCTACTTTGCCACTCAGGCGCTACAAGCCCCGGGATCCTCAATCCCCTATCTTGACGCTAAGGTCCTTACTAGATCCCACCTGTGCTGCTATAATCTCATGGGCCTCACCCACGGGTCTCACCCGGCTATATCCTAGAGCGGCCTATCCCTTTAGTCTCACTTGCCTAGCTACTGTCGCACGGGCCTTGCCTACGGGTCTCACCCACACCATACCACTAATCAATCCTGCTCCTAGGTCTCACCTATACTACTACTAACATACGGGCCTCGCCCATGGGTCTCACCCAACTGAATCCTGGAGCGGCCTCTCCCAAGGTGTCATGAAACGACCCAAAAATACGACCCAAAAATTTCATTTTTTTCAATATAACCAAAAACCATAATCTGAGTGTCATATCATAAAAACCATACGTGATGTATCCCAAACATAATAAAAACAACACTGTGCGGAAACAGTATCATATCCATGTCATATAAAAATCACAAACTAAGTCAACTCCCAGGATAAAAGCTGAAGTTGTGGTGTGTGCGATGCCATCATCCCGAGCTCTTCCCTCTGCTAGCGGAAGTACCTGAAACCAAAACTAAAACTGTAAGCACGAAGCTTAGTGAGCTCCCCCAAACTACCACATACCATACAATACATATAAAGCACATACTGGGCATTGCCCACTGCATCAGACCGAAGTCTGGAACTAGCTGCATCGGACCAAAGTCCGGAACTGACTGGGACCTTGTCCCCTGCATCGGACCAGAGTCCGGAACTAACTGCATCGGACCTGATGGGATTAAAACAACTTTTAATCTATGAAGATCGATTAGATCTTGAACAAGTATATGAATATGAAACAGTAAAAACGCAATAATAAGAACAAACAACTTGAATCAAACGTGTCGAATGATTAAATAAAATCCTTAGAAGAGCTCGATTAAGAACATCAACTGTAAAGGATTAGAAGATTACAAGAACGATTACAGAAAAATATAGAACTCTTGATCAATCGCTATTTCGATAATCTCTAGAATCTTAACCTAATATGCATGCAAGCATTTAACTTATATACAATACATAAAAGGCTCTCGGTTGGACAGGCCCAAACCGGAGAATACAAGGCTAATCAACGAGCCCAAAAGACGCAACATCAAAACTATCTTCAGCCCAACAATCTCCCCCTTTGCGTCAATTTGGAGCGAGACCTTCACTTCTTACTTGGGCCGGCGGCTGAAGCTGGTACCTTCTTCTTCACGGTGCTAAACAGACACTTGGTTATGGAGAGGATGGTCTGTCTAAACCGGATGTACCAATTGATCATATCATTGAAGTACTTGATGTCATCAGCCGAATTGTCTTTACACTGCTTGATGATAGATAAGATGTGCTCCAAGCAAGTTGTAGTGTAAAGATGTTTGTCAGCTAAAGCGAAGAGACATTTCTGTCCTTCGGCTCTAGTGAACATCACAGAATTTCGCCTCGGATCAATCTTACCCATTTGCATTTGATTTAGATCACTGGCCGATCCCACAGGTGCGACTTTCGGTTTCTTCTTAAAAACTGTGGCGACCTCCTGATCCATTAGGGCCACCTCCATGATATAGCATGCCAGCATCCTTTTGACATGGTCTATGATGGGACCATATTCAGATTCATTTGTCAGCAGGATATTGTACAAGACTATCCAATCATGAGGATTCAGATTGGGCAGATCCGCCAGGGAGATGATGTGGGCAGTTCTTGCAGATCCTCGGATGAGCTTGAACTTAACGTTTGTGAATCTCCCCACGGCATAAGGCTTCAGCACCCGAACATTAACAATCTTCTGGGCGCTCCATGTAAGATACTGAGGGCGAGCGGCCTCCAGGTAGAAGTCAATAAGCTCCCTGTCAAGCTCATCGTTCGGATGCGGGACTTCAAAAATGTTAGAGAAGGCGTGGAAGATGAAAGCCTTTCGAGTCAGCGGCATATCAAACTGCGAATCGATAGAGTTGTTGCAGTCGAATGATATCACCGGCTCGAGCCATAGTATGCTTGGAGTCTCTATGGCCTCTTTTAGCATACGATCCCTGGTCCAGGCAGGGAAGAGCAACTTTCGGCTCTCAAGGAGATCGTGGGCTTCTTTTTGCTTTCGTTCGGCTTCTTCAGCCTCACGCGCCACACGACTGGCATCGTCTTCAGCATTGCGACTGTTCTTTCTTTTTAACATGTCCGCAATGGTCTCCTTGTCTTCATTTTCATCTTCATCTTCATCTCCTCCCTCTGCTATATTTTTGCCCTTGTTCTTCACACCCGAACCCGAGGCATGACCGGTTGGGGGTGGTTCGGTTGTGTGAGTCGCTTTGGAGGAAGGAGGTAGTTTCGATCCTTGCTTCATATCTCCCCCTTGTTTCGGAATGGACACGAAACTCGGCAGGCCTTCAATTTTACTTAAAAGGTCCATGGCCGGAGATAGTTTTTCAGCGAGGGTACGCCTCACTGAGTGGTTAAGGATGGGGTCGTGTGCTTCCAGGATGTTTGAGAGAGCTGCGTGGACATCCGAAACACACGTCTTTATGACCTCCCTCTCAGATCAAAGAGCTTCCAATTGTTGCTGGGAGTTGGAAAGCTGCGTGCTCTTGACCTTCAGGGCGGTAGTCTTACTTGCCAAGACGTCCATCAGAGAATTTTCTGCCGCAAGATCCTCTTGTAGTTTTGCCAAACGGGCATCGATGGAGGCACGAAGTGCCGAGTTGTCGTCGCAAAGATTTTGTCTGAGGGTAGCGAACGAAGATAACTCCGTCGAGACAAACTGGGCCAATTGTTGAACAACTGGTTCCAGAGCTGTCTTAGTGGCTTCGGCATTCTCCTGCAAAGACTGTAGCAGGATAGAAGCGTCATTGAATAGTTTATCGACTTTTGCGGTTGCTACCTCACAGGCTCGGGTGGAGGCGTCTATGGCAGCAGCAGCTGAGGCCACAGAATCGTTTTGAGCCCTGGAGAAGGCGTCAACGATCTTCTGAAGGGCAGCTTCAGACAAAGATAACTGCTGGTTGGAAGAGGAGGCGAGAAGTTGATCAACCTTCTCGTTAAGCTCACGAAGATGCTTCCGTGTCACTGGAGCATCATCCTCCTCATCACTCTGAACTTGAAACGGACTATAGTAGACCGAATCGAAGTTCATGTGATCACCACCAAGGTATTGATCACCGCCATCGGAGGCGTCTTCTGGAGATTGAGGTGGTGGTGAAGCTGGGGGTGTAGTGGGTTTGGTTGATTCAGGTTGAGTGGGTGGGGGGTTTGTTTCGGGTGGTGGTTGTGTATGGGTAGGGTCGGTTGTATGTGTTTGAGTTTGTGGTGGTTCGGTTACAGGAGGGGTTTCGGTTACTGGTGGTGTTTCGGTTGATGTGGTGAATATGGGTGGAGGTATAGGGATAGAGGTTGGGGGAATTGTGGGGTTTATGGTGGGAATGGAAATAGGAATTGTGGGTGGAGGTGAAGGAACTGGGGATTGATGAAGTTCCATCTCTGGGGTTGGGGAATGAGGAGGTGTGTTGCCTCGTTGAGGAGAATGGTCTCCTTGTGATCCGTCAGAGTCCGAACTCCCACCTTCGGATTCGCTTGAAGAGGAGGAAATGACGAGCTTTCGCTTCGGTTGGGTCTTCCTCTTTTTCGGTTGAGGGGGTGAAGCAGCCTTCGTTTGTTTGCGCTTCTTGGGAGAAGGTCCCTTTGGAGCTTTGGACACTTGCTTCCCTTTCTCAGCCTTTTTGCCCCTGGCCACCGGTTTGTCGGCATCATGAATCGATCGCAGCATGTCCGGTGTCAGTTCCCTCGGACCAGTTGGCCTAAACTCCTTGATCGTTCTGATCAGTCTGCTGTCGGAGGGCACATCCCCATACATCGACTCCGGAATAGAGCCAATAAAAGAAAATTTTGATGCATCAGATACGATGATCTTCTTGGTATGAAATGTACCAATAGAAGACATCGATGCACCATCGGCTGTTGAAACATCAAACTTGTCCATGGCCCATCGTGTGATCAGGATCCAAAACCGGGCCAACGACACCTCAGAGTGTCGGGAAGAGGAAGAGAGGCTCTGAATCAGCTGTTGCCAAAGGACAAACCCATAGTCTAGGTTTATCCCGTTGTACACCCCATACATTATCGAAAGGAAAAGACGACTTGCACCGTCAGATCCTGAGCTCCTCTCTGACAGTCCCTTGAAGAGAACTGTAAATAACCCATTCCACTGGGGTGGTAGGCAGGACTTCTTAAATTTGGCGACGGAGGTGAGAACCTCTGTGTAGCCCATGTTGTAAAACATGTTGTACAACATCCCAACCGGAATCGTCTCCGGGTGAACTCGCGATGGGTCAGCAGCAAACCCTAACATAGTGCAGAAACGGGGGCGAGAAATCGAAGTCTTGTGTTCTGCCACTTCAAAGAATACCCTGTCGACGGCCTTGTCGTAGTAAGCCGTTGCATAGACCTGAGATAAGGCCACCATTGGCACCGTTTTAATTCTTGACAATGCAGGAGCAAGCTGGGAGTACTTGAGGCATTCAATGACCGGCGACATATAGGAATCATACGCCAGTGGGTTCAGATCGATGACCAGGCATTGCTGGGGTCGGATGGGAAGAATCTGAGAAGTTGCATGAACAGATGAAGATTCAGCCATTGTTGCAGGTTTGGAGAAGAAGAAGAACGTGAGAGTGTTTGGGAGTATTTTTGCTTTGGGAATTATGGGGGCAGTAAAGAGGTAAAAGGTGGTGTTGATGGCTTTTTATAGTTGGTGAGGAGAGAGAAAAATCGTTTCAAATCTCTTATGGAAATACGAAACGGGTTTTTGAGTGACTGATTGGTGACAGTTGGGGCGTGCGATGATCACGTAGGAGAGAGAGTGTCAGATTCCTAGGATTACGCCGCCCAATTAGCGCCGGTTCAGAGAAAGGAACCGTTTCCATTTCCACACGCGCCTCTTTTGCCAGATTGATGACGCTTCATTATCGCACACGCGTCCTTTAAGTGTCAGAAAAAGCGCGGCCGTTTCAAATTCACGCGCCCTCCTTTTTACCGTCGTTTGAATTTCTATCCATTTAACTCCCGCCGAGTCAGCAACTTTTTGTCTTTTCCCCTTTTAAACGGTTGTTTTCAATTAATGACCCACGTGGCTAATTTTTGACCACAACTTCATTAGTAACCATCCAGTAATAATCCAGCCTGTAAAATAATTAGTAACGGAGTTTTTGAAAATCTAGGATTTTCGTGCAAAGAGTGTAAAAGAAAAAGAAATAAAGCAACTCTTTTTAGGATAATCTGTGATGTCAATAATGACACGAAGCTGATGATCCCGGACACGAATCTCTTTCTTCAAGGTCAAGAGAGACCTCAAAGTGTTAGTGTGGAATCCCGTTGAATTACGATCAGACACTTATTAATAAATGTTGAAAGGCTTCTTTTAATTAGGCTTATTAAGGGTGGTTTCGCTTTGATTCATCAATTCAATTCTTGATATAAGAACGAAAGTGAACAAAGTACTTGTGAGACCGGTGTAGTCTGTTGAACAAGTAGATAGGATTTGATTTTAAAGTAGCTTGGATTAATATGAAATCTCAGATAAAAATATAAAACTAGATCCCTTGGGAAGAAATGTTATGGTGTGTAACAATTTCATTAGGATCACGCAAAAAAAAATTTGAGATTCCATGAGGGTACATTCGTCAATTCATTGGTAAAATCTTGATCAAATTAATTGGTCACCGTCAATTCGTTGGTGTTGAATTTTGGGTTTCACTCAGCTCGTAGTGGCACGAAACTAAGATCATAAACACAGATGTTGTGTAACCATAAACCTCAGTGGTAGTTTCTGAGAGTCTCAAGGGTTACAGTGATGAAACGAATGTAATGGAGAAGTGTAATAGAGAAGATGTAAGAAGACATAGTACCTCTGCTGCGAAAATAAGGACCAAGCAGGAGACTCTTAACTCATGTGAGAAGAGAGTGAGGTAGCTCACGATTAGAATAAATGAGTTAGCCTTATTGGGAAGACAAGGTTTGTGTATACCAGGTCATGAAGGCTTTTATTCAAAATCTTATGAGGCTTGGGACACATACAGCAGCATGCTTCTAGGGACACATAAGTAATTCATCAAATGTATTCCCATAAACGAATGAGCACACAAAGAAAAATAAATAAAATATTTTTGGAGTTTTTGAAATTTATAAAAAAAATAATAAATAAAAATAAAAAAATAAGAGTTAAAATAAAAATAAGACCTAAAAAAAACTCTTGAAAAAAAAAATTGAGATACCGAGCCCGAACGTTCGGTTGGTTTCGGTTCTAGAAAATTTTGAAAAACCGAACCCGAACCTTCGGTTGGTTTCGGTTCCACAAAATTTTGAATAACCGAACCCGAACCTTCGGTTGGTTTCGGTTCCACAAAATTTTGAAAAACCGAACCCGAACCTTCGGTAGGTTTCGGTTTTGGAATATTTTGAGAAACTAAGGAATTTAGATATACAAGAAATAAATACTTTTAACATAAAGAAAAACAAAACAGTGCAAGAAATATACAACAGAAAAACTACCTTTGAAGTAATGAGCGAGTTAGATGGTTGAACCGAACCCGAACGTTCGGTTGGTTTCGCTTCTTACGTTTGAGGTTGAGAGGTAGTGTGAGGAACTGACTCTGATTCCATCATTCCTAGCCCTTGCAATATTTTATTGAATAATGCTTCTGGAAGAGCTTTGGTAAAGACGTCAGCCAGTTGATCAGTGGTTCTTACGAAGTGAACTTCGACATTTCCATCTTCCACATGATCTTTGATGAAGTGATACCTCAGTGCTATGTGTTTGGTTTTAGAGTGTTGCACTGGGTTATGACAGATCCTAATTGCACTTTCAGAGTCGCAATATAGTGGGATCTTCTTCATATTGAGTCCATAGTCTCGAAGTTGACTCTGGATCCAAATCACTTGTGATGTGCATGATGCAGCGGCAATATATTCCGCTTCGGCAGTAGACAACGACACACATGTTTCTTGGATTGCCAGCTGACTAATTTTCCATCAAGAAATTGACAGCCACCAGTTGTGCTTTTACGGTCGAGTCCACATCCTCCAAGGTCAGCATCAGAATAGGCTTGAACGAAGAAGCCTGAATTGGATGGATACCACAGACCTAAGGAGGTGGTTCGCTTGAGATAGCGTAGGATGTTCTTTACTGCCAGCATGTGAGGTTCTCGTGGATTAGCCTGAAATCGAGCACAATAACACACAGAAAACATGATATCAGGCCTGCTAGCAGTTAGATACATCAGTGAGCCTATCATTTGACGATAGAGTGTGATGTCGACAGCCGGTTTGTCTAGAGATGGGGTAAGCTTGGTGCCGAATGCCATTGGGACTTTGACTTTTGAGTCTCCCATCATTCCAACCTTCGCTAGGAGAGTTTTCGTGTAAGCTTCCTGATTGATAAAGATGCCTTCGGGTCCCTGTCTTATATTTAAACCAAGGAAAAAATTAATAGGACCCATTGAGCTCATTTCGAACTTAGTCTCCATCAACTTTCTGAATTCAGCTGTTAAGCTGGGATTCGTGGAGCCAAAGATGATGTCATCGACATAAATTTGAACTATCATAAGGTGGTTACCTTCCTTTTTGCGAAAGAAGGTTGGGTCAACCGAACCTTGTTTAAATTTAAACATCTTTAAAAATTTTGTAAGCGTTTCATACCAGGCTCTCGGAGCTTGTTTGAGGCCGTACACAGCTTTATCCAGAATATAGCAATGATTTGGATACTTTTCGTTCACGAACCCAGGAGGTTGCTCCACATACACAGTTTCTTTGAGTTCTCCATTGAGAAATGCACACTTGACGTCCATTTGGAAAACCTCAAAGTTTTTGTGAGCAGCATAGGCCAGAAATATTCTAACCGATTCTAGCCTAGCTACTGGAGCGAACGTCACTTCGTAATCTATTCCTTCCTCCTGACAGTATCCCTTGACTACCAGACGAGCCTTGTTCCTTATGACATTACCTTCCTTGTCCATTTTGTTTCTAAAAACCCATTTTAGACCAACAACCGAAGCATCTGGAGGAGTTGGAATGAGGCGCCAGACTTTGTTCCTTTCAAACTCGTTCAGTTCGTCTTGCATCGCTTGAACCCAATCAGAGTGATCGAGGGCAGTGTTCACTGTCTTCGGTTCAACTTTTGATACGAATGAGTTAAACATACAAAACTCTACCTTTGAAAATAAGGATGTCTGTTTTGCCTTCAGTTGAGATCGGGTCAGAACCTTTTCAGATACATCACCAACTACTTGAGAGATAGGATGATCTCTGGTCCATTTGGTAAGAGGAGGGTAATTCGGATCGAAGGTTGAATCTAGTTCAGCGTTGATCATCTCTTCTGGCTCAGATTGGCTATCGTAATCAGGAGTAATATCATCATGCTCCCCCTCAATTGATGAGTCTTGAGAAACATGATGTTCATGGGTTTCTTGTGGTGCTGGATTATCAGGCGTTGAAGCACCTTCGTTTGGAGGGGCATCTTCGGTTGGAGAGGCACCTTCGGTTGAAGTAGTAGAGCTTGGCTCCCCCTGGACTTGTGAGCTTGGCTCCCCCTCGACATGAGAACTTGGCTCCCCCTCGATTGAAGCAGTGTTGGTTGGAGATTCATCAGTGGGCGATTCTCCTTCATGCATTCTTTTTGCAGCATCCTCGACAATTTGCTTCATATGATCAATTTTGTTGTCAGTTGCGCCTGCTTCTGAGAGTGAAGCTTTTTCCGGTTCGTCAAAGAGTTCCAGAAAATTCTCGCACAAATTGGCAATCGAGACTGTGACTTGGCCAGTTTGAGGAAAGATTTCCCCGGCAGTGTCATCTATGGCCTGTAGCTTCTTGACATAGTTATCGTCGAAGGTCACATAGTATGTCTCTTCAATCCTTCTTGATCGTTTGTTTAGGACCCTATACGCCTTGGATGTGAGTGAGTAACCCAGAAAGATTCCCTCGTCGGCTTTGACATCAAACTTGTTGCGGTGTTCTTTAGAGTTAAAGATGAAACACCTTGAGCCAAACACATGGAAAAATTTCACATTGGGTTTTCTGTTATTTATTATCTCATATGGTGTGAGCTTGAATCGCTTATTGAGATAGGACATGTTCTGTGTATAACAAGCAGCAGAAATAGCGTCAACCCAAAAATAAAGAGGTAAGGAAGCGAAACTTAACATAGTTCGGGCAGCTTCACACAAGGATCGGTTTCGTCTTTCGACTATTCCGTTCTGTTGTGGTGTGTAGGGAGCTGAGAAATTATGACTAATTCCCTTTTCTGCAAGAAACTCTTCAAACTCCTTGTTCTTGAATTCGAGACCATTGTCGCTCCTGATGTTTCGAACGACCTTCTTGAGCTGGACTTCACTCTGCTTAATGAACGCTTTCAGCTTTTGAGTCGCTTCAGATTTGAGCTTTAGAAAGAACACCCATGTAAAATGTGAGAAGTCATCAACGATAACAAGAATATACTTGCTACCACCGATGCTTTCGATAGATGAAGGACCACACAAATCGATATGAAGCAATTCGAGTGGTTCAACAACTTTTGTGTTAATTACGGATGGGTGACTTTGACGACTCTGCTTTCCCATTTCGCATGCAGCACACAAATGCTCTCTGTCAAACTTGAGCAATGGAAGACCCCTAACATGACCTCCAGTGACAAGTCGGTTGATATCTTTGAAGTTAAGATGAGAGAGTCTTTTGTGCCACAACCAGCTTTCGTCGGATTGAGCTATGGATAACAGACATATGGCTGGGTTTCCTTTGATGGGTTTCATGTTCAGAGGAAACATTTCACCCTTTCGCTCTGACTTCAGAATCACTTTCTTTGTCTTTTTCTCTATGATTTCAGAACCTTCATCATCGAATGAAACCTTGAGACCTGTACCTCCAACAAGCTAAGATACACTGATGAGGTTGTGTTGGAGTCCTTCCACATATGCCACCTTCCTTATTGTAAAGTCACCATTCGTTATTACCCCGTATCCCTTTATGGTGCCGAAAGAGTTATTTCCAAACTTGACGTTGCCACCATTAGCAAGAGATCTGTATTCCCTGAGCTCCTCTTTCCTCCCTGTCATGTGACGCGAGCAGCCACTGTCGAAGTACCATTCTTCGTCAAACTGCTCGACACTCATAACCTGCAAAAATTAAGCAGATTTAGGAACCCAAAGTTTCTTGGGTCCATGTGAGCTTTTCATGGGAACTGAAATAGTAAGAGAGATGTCAACTAGATATGTTCTTTTTATTAGAGTTGTTTCATCTTTCTTTTTAATGGTATAGACTTTTATATTGTTAGGATTGGGTGTGTTCGTTTTGGACTCTGGTTCAGATTCATCAACCTTCTGCTTTCCCTTCTGTTCAGCTGATGAATGAGGTTTTTGAGAACCAACGGAATTAGCTTTAGAGCAAGATGGAGACGAATGGGTGGAAGTAAAAGAACGAGAAGAATTAGGAAGAGAGGATTTGGATGGAGATGTCTTCCTGGCTGATGACTCTAGGTGACCCTTTTGCTTTTGATCGTTGGAGGGGCTAACCTTCGAGTCTTGTTCTCTTTTGACTTTAGAGTCGAACCTTTGTGTTCGGTTGGAGTTGTTCTTGGAACCGAACCTTTGGTTTCGGTCGAAGTCCTTATCAGAACCGAGCCCTTGCTTTCGGTTGGTGTTTTCTTGCGAACCGAACCTTTGCTTTCGGTTGGTATTTTCTTGCGAACCGAACCTTGGCTTTCGGTTGTTGGAACATTCAGGCTTTCTTACAGGATTGTTTTCATACTTCAGATTCTTGTCCTGGTGTGAATAGTATGCATTCTGGGAGTGCCAGAATTGTTTCCTTTCAGAAAGGTTTTTCCTGTATCTTTGGTTCCTTTCTATCTTCTTATCTCTCATCTGCTTAGGTTGATGATGAACGTTCGCTTTCGTTTTTGTTGTCTCCTTGGCTGGTTCCTTTTGAACTTCAGGAGTTTTACTTTGAGCCGAGGGAGCAGAGGAAGTATCCGAAGAGGATTCAGTTTGCACTGAGGGAGTAGAAGGAATGTCCTCTTTTGCTGATCTCCCATCCTCCTGAGGAATATCTTTCATACCACTGGTGCTTGGCTCACTGAAATTATCGGGCTTATTCAATGGTTCAGGTATGTATCTCCCTTTTCTCATCCAGGAGGTTCTTTCAGATAGACCAACGGTTTCGTTTTCATTATCTATTGGAGCTTCCCAGAAGTACTCATCACAGCCATCAGCATTGTCTTCGTTAACAATAGCTGTGAGTTCAGCTGTTTGATGTTCGGTTACTCCAGTTACCTTGTATACCTGATTTGGAGTGGTCCTGACCTTTTGATACACAACAGCCTTTTCTACTAATTTCGGGGACTTTTGTTGGGACAATCTAGCGAATTCCACAGAATTTTCAGAAATCAGATTTTTGTGGTTTTCAGTTTCGCTTTTAACAAATTCTGAGCAGTCAACCGTATCCTCTACAGAAATTTCACTCATGTTTTCGTCCTCGTTAAGCTCAGATGCATTTTCAACATCTATTTTATTTTCTGAGCTTACGTTGGCGTTTAGGGAGTCAAATTTTTGCATAGTTTCGGTTCTCAGTTTAAGTCGGTCATTTTCGTCCAAAAGGTTTTTGAGCATGTCCTTGTGGTCTTTGGATTTAATGAAGGACTCAATTTTGTCCAGTCCATACATGTAAGTCGGATTGACATCATCAGACGATATCACACTCTCACATTTGTAGGCTTCGGCATCGATTTCATCCTCCTTAAATTCTAGGAAGGGCAAAATCATGCGATGGATCTTTTGGCCTATCTCACAATCCAGGTGAAGTTGAGTAATATTGGAATATAAACGTTTAGCTATTAAACAAAAAACATTTCGTTGTTTTAACAATTTCAAATTGTCTCTCTGCAAATAAATGTTTTCGTCTTTAACTTTAACTAATTCCGACTCTTTTAACTCAATCCACATTCGCCGCTCCTCACTCTTCGACGCCACCCTGCTTAATTGATCAGTTACGTTAGAATTGGTGACTCGAGTTTGAGTTAAGCTACTATCTAAATGAGAAATTCTTGTATTAACATTTTTTAGTTCCTTCTCATAAGAGGATGATGGTACTTTGGATGAAATGAAAACAGATTGTACCTTCTTTATCAGTTCATCGAGCTCATTGAACTGCTGGCTGAGTGGTTTGGCCGTAAAGCACATATCCTCCTGCACCTTCGGTCCATTGCTTCCTCCATCGGTATTGTATCCCCTCATTTGAGATACGTCAGTCACCATGAAGCATTTTCCACCACTTCTTTCCTCCTTAGCCACATAAGCCTTTCCATGGGTAGGCTTCCTCACTTCTTCGTCTTCTGAGTCAGTAGACCAAACTTCTGTGCTACCGAACTCATCGTCATTGACCAAACCCTGCACAATAAGAGCATTAATAGAAGGGTTAGCGGTAGACTTCTTCTTTCTCAACTCATCCAATCTCTTCTGCAGCACGGCTTCCTCATCATTTCCATCGTCCTTTTCAGCCATCTTCTTAAGAACACAGTCCTTAGCATAGTGGTTCTTGCCACCACAATAGAAACAGCTTACTCCGGAATCGCCATCTGCTTTCGGTTCCTTCTTGGGCTCCTCAGCTTTCGGTTCATTGTTCGCTTTTTCCGAGCTGTAACTCCCCTGCCAGTTTCGATTTTTGTTGCTTGGGAATCTCTTCTTTATGAACCTCTTAGGATTGGATACCATCATGGCATAATCCTCAGTTGTGAGGTCATATTCTTCCAAGTTGAGCTCTTCATCCTCCATCACAACTTTACTTTTAGATAGGAGGGCCAACGAGCCAAGACTAGAGACAACATTCTTCTCTTGAACCACAATCTTCTCTTGCGACTTTAGAATACCCACCAGTTTCGCCAAAGAGTATGATTTAAACTGTTCATGGGCTTTGACTGTGGAAACAACTGCTCTCCATTCAGATCTCAGTCCGTTCAAGAAAGTAACCTTTTGTTCGATGAGCTTCCTTTCAATGTCGTGTTTGATCATCTTGCTGAGAAGATGATTGAAGCGATCAAACGTCTGGGTCACTGTTTCTTCGGCCCCTTGCCTGAATTCACCAAACTCAGATAGAAGCAAGGTTTGGATGGAATGTTGAAGATCTTCGTCTGTGGAATACAGTTCGCGAAGTCTATCCCATACTTCCTTCGCCGTAGTGCACGAGCTGACTAGTCTGAATGTGTCGGACTGAAGGGCGAATCTGATCAACCTTAGCGCCTTAATATTGCACTGAAATTTGTCTTTTTCATCTTGCGCAATATCCGTCACGTCCTTAAGCAGATCGTTGTACTCTTTTTGCGTCTTAATGATTATGGATGTTGCAGAATGTGAAAACGGTCCATTGATGATGGCTTCCCAGATGAGATAACCATTGTCCTCCGATCCAATCACGTAATCTTCAAAATGATGCGCCCATACTTCATAGTCATGGGAGTATAAGATTGGAATCTTTGTCGTCGAACCAATGCTGTTGGAAATATTAATGGGATTTGATTGCGTCGCGTCCATTATGATCGTAAAAACCTGTTCAAAGATCAGACTTGTAATAAAGCAGATTAGGGCAAAACAATAAATATCAAGATACGTCAATTAAGATGACGGCTCAATAAATATCGATGATTGCGGAAAACCCTAATGGAAATCTTTTTCACAGAAAAGATGTGTATCGATTACACAGCCTCCTGCTCTGATACCAATTGATGGGATTAAAACAACTTTTAATCTATGAAGATCGATTAGATCTTGAACAAGTATATGAATATGAAACAGTAAAAACGCAATAATAAGAACAAACAGCTTGAATCAAACGTGTTGAATGATTAAATAAAATCCTTAGAAGAGCTCGATTAAGAACATCAACTGTAAAGGATTAGAAGATTACAAGAACGATTACAGAAAAATATAGAACTCTTGATCAATCGCTATTTCGATAATCTCTAGAATCTTAACCTAATATGCATGCAAGCATTTAACTTATATACAATACATAAAAGGCTCTCGGTTGGACAGGCCCAAACCGGAGAATACAAGGCTAATCAACGAGCCCAAAAGACGCAACATCAAAACTATCTTCAGCCGAACAGGACCGAAGTCCGGAACTAACTGCATCGGACCGAAATCCAGAACTGGCTGCATCGGACCGAAGTCTGGAACTAACTGCATCGGACCGGAGTCCAGAACTGACTGATCATGACATAGCATAACACATAACAACTATTATAATCACACATACTGCATACTGCATCGGACCGAAGTCCGGAACACATAACACAAATATGCTTGAATCACAAAGACATCAAGCACTCTAGCTACTGCATCAGACCAAAGTCCGGAACTACTGATAATTAAACGGGCCGGCATTGTGGCCGTAGACCCGTTCCTACTGAAGGGAAACTCACCTCGTGAACTGGCTGCTGAGTGAATAGCTCTGAGGGCTAACTGCTGCTGCTCCGGTATCTCCCGGACTACAAGTCCATAAACACACTCAATCAAATACTAAACACTGCACTGGGTAAAATGACTCTTTTACCCTTGGCCAAAGTCAACTGTTGGTCAAGGTCAATTCTCAGTCAAAGTCAACCCACAGTTGACCTGACTCGCCGAGTTGGGCCGCCAACTCGCCGAGTCCCTAATCTCACTCCTCGGCCCTGCTTGCTGCTACTCGTCGAGTATGGCATACTCGACGAGTACTCTCCCGATCCAAGAACTCAGACAATCCTCATCCGACTCGCCGAGTCCTATGAACAACTCGACGAGTTGCTCTTGAGTGTAAGAAGATTGCCTTGGACTCGCCGAGTTGTATGAACAACTCGCCGAGTCCCTCCATTACTGAGTCTACCCTCAAGCTCGCTGAGTCCACTCCACTACTCACTGGTCCCACTCGACACTGCTCAAAAGGAAGAAATCGGGGACTCGCGACTCGACTCGCCGAGTCGTTCTTCCGACTCGCCGAGTCACCGCCATGCAACTATTCTACACTCGATTCTGCTCGAATCCAAAACATACAAATGATAGATCTGAGTCCAATAAGCTGATTTACCACGTAAAGTTTCTAACTTTACGTGTACAAACACATGAACAAGGGAATAAAGGCTAAAAGATGCTTAAAAGGGGTAGATCTAGGGTTAATATGCAAAATAACTCCATAAAGGCAATAGATCTGGGCTCTTCAACTCCTAAATGAACAGATCTAAGGTTATCTCGGCATAAGAGAGCTTCCATATCAACATAAAGCTTTGAGAAAGGCATTAACAAGATCTAGAAAGGGTTTTAAGGCATAAAAGAGAAGGAAAACTGAAGAATACCTCAAAGAGCTCTTGCTTTCCCTTGAATCTCTGCTTCTACAATCCTTCTCCTTGTTCCTTTCTTCTTCTCCCTCTTCAAGCCTTCACAATAGCACACAAAAATCACTCAGAATCACTCAAGAACGAATTAGGGTTTTCTCACAGCTTTTGAGGGTGAAGGAGGCGAGATTGGGGGCTATAAGGTGGCTTAAATAGTGGGCAACCCGGGGATTTAGGGTTTCTCCCAGACGGACAGACTCGCCGAGTCCAGAATATGGACTCGCCGAGTCGCCAGCTAACACGTGCTCGAAATCCCGACCCTACTCGGTGAGTCAGGCTATGAACTCGCCGAGTCCCTCCTATAAAACTTAAAAAAATAAAAACCAAGGAATTATCATACCGGAAACGGGTCGTTACATGTCACCTCTCTAGGGCTACGTAGGCCAACTCCATACTAATCTCAATGAACTACCCTTTCCTGATCCCTACCTTGCTAACTAGGAGATACGGGCCTCCGCCCACACTTCGCGAACTAAACTGCTAATGAATGATATGGCTTACCCGCAGTCTTCCATCACTTCCCTCACTATCTCGTTGCTGGGAAATGTTGTGGCTATTTTGTAGCCCTACTATGCTCTCCATTCTGACTCAACCACCGGCTACTAATCCGAAGGCATCCTAAATTGCACTTACTCCTACTCCTGACTTCCGGAATAGGTCTCCCCTACTTTGATTCGACTAGGTCCCTACATTCCCCAACTTAAGAATGATTCCCAATCCTTATCTCTATCAAAAGGGGGTCAATCTGCTGACATCCAACACTTACCATTGCTAGCAACAACCGACACCAAAAGTGCACCATTCTCGAAAACTAATAAGGCACTTCCCGAACCCCCATTCACACATGCTATGGAAATTGCATCTGAAGAACCGGCTAGATAAGAGGGTACTACTAGGAACTACCGACCTAAACCCATGCTATGTAGATGGCATATAATCCAAACACAACAGGAAAATCATCACATACATTCACTTAACATAATTGCAGCACCATAACAATATAATCAAGAATAAAACTGACATGAAATCAAAAGATACTCACCTGCAATGCCCGGTGCTGCTCGTGCCTCCACTGTAGACAACTAGAAAGCCCTGCTCCCTACCGCAGGCGCCTATGCTCAGTCCTGGCGGCCGTCCATGATCCTCAAGGTCGTAGGGGCAGGTGCCATCACCTGTCCTGCCGAAGGCAAACTCATACACTGGGCCTTCTTGTGGCCCCTCTGACTGCAATGAAAACATATCAAGTCTGATCCCTGAGTGGTATTAGCAGTACAATCTTTACTGAAATGACCAATCCGGCCGCACTTGAAGCAGCCAGAATCACCACCACTACCACTCCTACATGCACCCTCGTGTGTCCTGCCACACTTCCCGCATCGGTTGCGGCTCTGATAATCCCTTGATCTCAAATCTAACCCCTTGGGTCTCTTGCCCGAACCCGTGGCTACCTGATCTCATCTGGCTTCCTCTTCCTGATCTGCTCCTGGTCAATCTCCCTCTCTCTAGCTCGTGCAATCATATCCTCCAGCGTTTTTCAGCTGGACCTACTAACAAATTGGCTGATGTCACTCCTCATTATCTTCTGATATCGGGCTTTCTTCATCTCCTCGTCCGCCACATACTGCGAAACGAGAAGATCCCTCTCCCTGAACTTGGCGGTGATTTCCACCACTGTCTGAGTAGTGTGCTGGAGGTCCTGAAATTCCCATGCCAACTGCTGCACCTCAATAACTGGTGTAAACTCAGCCCTGAACCAGGCCAAAAAATCACTCCATGTCATCGCGTCCAACACGACATCATCCCCCAACGAATGACCAATCTCTTCCCACCAATCCCACGCTCGGTCCTTCAGAAGACAGAAGGCAAGTTTGACCTTGTCCCCCTTGGGACACTGGCTCGTGCGGAAAGCGTTGGTAACATCGGCCAACCACCTGCTGCTAGCAATAGGGTCCCTAGCCCCATGATAATCTGGTGCTCCGCAAGCTCTAAACCCTCGGAATGTCAAGGTACGTGCTCCTACCAAAGCCATAATCACTGCGCGAAAGGCTCCAAGCCTCTCGTCCAAAATCTCTAGTATACCCTCCTTGACCGTGCCAAAGATCATAGGAGTCTGGTCTAAGATACTGAGTGTGATCTCAGCTGATATAAACTCTCTCATTCGCTCCACGAGCTGCTTGGTCCCTGATCCCGAGCTTGATCCCTTTCTAGCGCCTGATCCGCCCACTAGTCTCTCACGTAATGTCACCATGCTGAAAACATATTACAAAAACTATCAAAATACACCTCAGTGCTGAGGGATCATACACACACTACAAGTTTCCCAGTCTCATCTCGGCCCTTCTCAAATCGAGTACGGATCCTCTACTTTGAGTAGTATGGGCCCATACTCCCTTCCACGTCTATCCGTACTTTCCTCAAGAATTTCCTTGACTCTACCAAGTCCCTCCTACTAACACTACCCCCAGCACTAATCTCATCCTAAGCTTGCCCTAGGGTAAACTCCAACCTGCACCTAGTCCTCAGCTACTGAGGGTATCTTTATAATGCCAATTACCCACTACTTGAATACCACCACATGTGACGAGGTTCAGATAATCCTTCGAGTAAAGGACTCGTACGTACAATGGTTGGACTCAGACGAGAGTTGCGCAATAGGGCCAAATCCAGCACTCTGAGATTATTCAACCCTGATCACATGTGACTTGACGTATTCACCTAATGGCTACCTTCCATCACTTAGAGTCCCATAAAGCACAAAGAAAGTAGCATTCAAACCAAAGGGAAAATTATAACCATAACATAATCAAGCAATTATGTCCACATAACAAGAATCTGTACTAGCATGCAATTCATAAAGCTCATATAAGCAGGCATAAGCTAAACAGGCTAGCCTACCACTGTCTAACCAATACTATCATGCAACTCAAAAGCATATATAACAGGCACATAAGGCATCCTTCCTAGATCCTTAGTCCTAATCTAGCATGCTGTTCTACTAAACTGATAGTCATAACAATAACTTGTAGGGGTATTTTGGGAGAACTTACGTGAGCTCGGCTGATTGCACACACCACACCCTTTTCTCTTTTCAAAGTTTTTTCCATTTCTCGAAATTCTTTTCGCTTTTTCAAAAACCTTTTTTTTCTTTTCTAAAAATCCTTTTTTACGAAAATTGATTTCCTGTTGAAAATTTCTATACCAATTCCTCAGTTTGAGTTCAGACACACCCAAAAGCGTGTCCGAATCCCTTAAACCAAAGCTCTGATACCAACTTGTAACGTCCCAAAAATCATAACTAGAAATTTCATTTTTAAATTAATAAATAAACCACAAATGTCAATCATTCATTCAAAACATATCACATCAGAGTATCTTGTCCAAAACATTCTTTTATTTTATCAGAGTAAAACATCCCAGGCTGACTAAACAATGGTGTGTGCCATGCGATCACCCCGAGCTCTTCGCTCTGCTACCAGAAGTACCTGAAACCAAAAATGAAAACCGTAACCACGAAGCTTAGTGAGTTCCCTAACCTATCACATACTATACATAAACACATACTGCAAGCAATGGGCCACGCCCGCTACTTCGGGCCTCGACTACTACATCGGGCCCCACCCGATCCCAAGCCCTGCCTGAATCTGAGCCCCGCTAGGTATACAGATCTGTTTTACTTTAGACCCTGCCTGTCTCTGAGCCCTGCCTGCTAAACGCATGCAACATATAACCATAGCACATAACACATAAACTGAACATACCCTACTACATTACTGTCCTAAGGCCTCGCCTATCTTGCTACTGATGAGTCATGGAACCCTGTCTACACTCCTGTTGATAATGAGATACGGGCCCCTTCCCACACTCACTACTTCCTAACTTGGGCCACGCCCTTGCTCTACTACTGATGAGATATGGAACCCCGTCCATACTCTGCAAATGGTGAGATACAAGACCCCGCCCACACTCACCTCCCTACTAGGCACATACAAGTATCACACAAACAATAAGTATACTCAATCATGCAAACCATTCCTAGGGCACCGCCCGACATTGGACCTTAGTCCTGAATATCATACTAGCAAACAGTGCCTACGGTTAACCCACGGGTCTTCATACTCATAACTACATGGGCCGGCATTGTGGCAGTAGACCTATTCACACAAAGGGAAACTTACCTCGCACTACTGAACCCTGCTGATACCTTTGGCTGCAGACTGGCAATTCTAGAACTGCTGACCCTTCGGCTTCCCGACTACCAAAACCAAACATCAATTAGTCCAATAAAATAACCCTTACGGGGGTAAAATGACCATTCACCCCTAAACCAACTTGGTCCATATCTAAGTCCCAAGACTAAGGCCCAACACTATGCAAGCTTCCCAAGCCTATTAGTGGCCCGCTAATGGCCCAATTTGCTAAATTGGGCCCAATCCTTCTATTGGGCCTTACTCTATGCCCAAAAATTCCCTTGGCCCATAATATATGACTACTGATGGCCCACTAAGGCCCAAGAACCCAAAATATGCCCCAAACCGAGGCCCAATAACACATGGCCCATACAGACAGATTACGCGGGGCATACATCTGCATACGCTAAGTGTACAGGCACAATGGCGAGTACGCTGGGTGTACCTACACGTATGCTCAGCGTAATCCTTCTGTTAAGTCCTTTTTCAATTAAGTGCTTATTCCTCCACTCCAACGGCTACAAACTTAGATCCAGGCCCTTTTTCATGTCTTAATCCATAAAGTCATTGACTTGATGACTTTACTTAGACCAAACCAACCCAAACCCCAAAAATGATATACTACTTCCATAGGAGAGTTAGATCTCACGCATGAACACACAAGGACCATCAAGATGACAACTTTACTACTCATGTGACACTTTTAGCTCTGAGGATGGCAATCCCAAGCTCAAGGACGAAGTTTTAACATAAAGGCCCAATCTTTGGACCTAAAAAGGTCCAAAGCTCCATATACCTAGATCTAAGCTTATATGAGGAAAGTTGGAAGGTTTTTACCTTCAGAGTGTCTCAAATGATGATGCTATCCCAGATCTATAAGCTCTGGCCTCCAAGGTTCCTCCTTTCCACTCTTCTTCTTTTCACTTCCATGCTTTAAACCACTAAACTAATCTTCCCAAGGTCAATATCTCACACAATGAAGGGTTGGGGCGTTCTAGGGTTTCTCTAGAGTTGGGGAGGTTGATAAGGAGGCTAGGGTTGGAGCCATTATGTTCTTTATATAGTGGCACACCCTAAGAATAGGGTTTTGAGGCTCTGAGCGTACGCTGGGCGTACACCTCTTAGCACCCGCGATCATTTGCTCTACTACGCTGGGCGTAACCCAGCTTACACTACACGTACCCACACGTGTTCCAAAAATGCATGCATGGCCTACCATGCGAACTTTTCTCCATAAGGGCCATTATTGCCAAAATCTTCAAAGTGTCATAACTCCTTCATTCTACATCCGTTTCCAATGAACTTTATAGCTACGGAAAGGTGGCGAGAAGCCTTAAGCTTCTAACAATACACCCCGTCCCGAAACCTTCTCGAATACAACTCAAAACCCATAAATGACAAAAACGCCCCTAGCCTTGACTTTTGGATCCATAAATGAATGCTTTTCCGAAGAGGGTGTTACAAAACTCACCTCGAAAAGCTGAAGAAATGAATGATCCCTGACTGTTGATCCTACAGCTCCTAAGCTATCAATTTCCAAATACAAACTATTTAACATTTGGGATCTACATCATAACCAAAAATCCCTACTTGGGTTAAAAGACCATTTTACCCCTAAACTAACTTGGTCCAAGAATGGAACCTATAACCACAATCCAATGGGCCCAAAAGTTTAAAAAAATCATCAAGGCCCAAAATATGGCCCAATTTCCAATTGGGCCCAATCCCTTCACATGGGCCTTAGCCCAAGTCCTAATAATATTCCTAGCCCAAAAACTCCCAAAATAGATGGCCCAACTAGACCCTAACCTTCTAAGCCAAAAACGAAGCCCTATATCGAATGGCCACCCGACTGGGTACGCGGGGCATACTCAGCTTGTACGCTAAGCTTACTGGCTCAAGGGCTTGTAAGCTACGCGTATAGGCTTGTACGCCCAACGTACTCAACCAAATTAGCCACCTTCTACTTTAAGCACTTAACTCGTTAAGACTTCACCCCAAAGTGCAGATCTAACCTCCTTAAGCTGAAATATCACGTAAAGTAGCTAACTTTACGTCCATACATAACCATAAGAAGCTCTAAAGCTCAAAAGGACTTAATGAAGGACTTAATGAATGCATGAGGCCCCTAAACTCCATAAAGTTGGCACCATTATAACTAAGGAGCCCATGAAGACCTTAGATCTGAAAGAATAAGCCTTTGGGATGTCCTAATCCCAACATCCATCCAAACCATGGATAAAAACATAACTACTTAACCCAAAAATAGATCTAAGCATCTAGCAACCAAGTTAAGAACTTGATACCTCAAACTTCTTGCAAAATGGGTAGTGGTTCTGGATCCAAGTCTTCCTTCTCCAACTTAGCAACTTCAAGATCTTCTAACACCTTCACAATGAGAAAAATGAACACCAAACTCTCTTCAATGGCTCAAATGCTTGATAAAGGAGGCTACAACTCAATTTAGGATTATGGAGGTTTTGGGTGCTGCTAAAGAGGCCAGCCCCAAAAGATAAGGATGCTTAAATAGGGTGCAACACCCCCAATTAGGGTTTCATTAAAGTCTACGTACGCCCTGTGCACACATACGTATGCCCACTGTATATATACGTACACCCATCATACACGACCTAAGTCTCGTCTCGCCACCAACCATATATGCCAAGCGTACCACGTGGTATGCCATGCGTACTACTTTAGGGACCAAAATGAAATTATTGAATACTTAAGGGCTACAAGGCACATACTAGGGTACAATTGTTACATTCTCCCGGGAGGGGGCTCGCCAATGTTGGTGGCTGGCGAAGGGCCTCTTTTAAGCATTGGAGAGCTGCATCCGCCTCTTTCGTCTATTTGAAGTGACTCTTGTCATCACACTCTTTCAGGGTGTGGAAGAGTGGTAAAGCTTTTTCTGCCGAATTGGCGATAAACCTGCCTAGTGCGGTCAACCTCCCGTTGATTTCCTGGACCCCTTTTATGCTTTATGGGATTTTGTGTGACATCCCCATTTTCACGGCCATAAAAGACCGATTTGTTTATGCTTTGATTTAAAGTCAATGTAATCCTTTAAAGAAAACTGCTGCGGAATTTGTTCCCAAAACAAAATATGATAAGAATTTATCAAAGCGTTTCTTTAAAGAAATGTATTTTCATTAAATAACAAAATCTCGGGATGTCATGTTCTGATACAGACCAAAAGCATAAACAGTATAAAATAGACCTTACAACAGTTATTTATAACTATTGATCTATAATCCAAAATCTCTCATCAAGTCCACCAACTTATACTCTTGTGCCATTACCTGTAATGCAAAGAAAACTGAGTGGGTCAGGCTTGGGAGTCTGGTGAGCATATAGGGTTTTCAACCGACAATAATATAATTATTATATTCAATCATCAATCAATCAATCAATCAATCAATCAAAATTACCCATCCCCATTATATCCTTTATTTCTTAAGGATTTACCCTAAAAATCAACTATCCTTTATTCATTTATTCCTAAGGATTGACCTAAGGAATTGACACAAAGTCCACCACTGGCAAGGTTCTTAAACTACAACTGGTAAACACTTAGTTCAATATACTTAACGAACACCTAGTTCTAACTCTCCTAGTGAACACTAAATTCAAAACATCTGGTGAATACTTAGTTCTAAAACACTTAGTGAACACACTCAGTTGGACAACACCAAGTGAACACATCTAGTTCAAAAATACTTAATGAACACATTGAGTTCAAAAATACCAAGTGAACACATAGAGTTCAAAAATACCTGATGAAACACGTTGAGTTCAAACACCAAGTGAACACATAGAGTTCAAAAATACCTAACGAACACAGAGTTCAAAAACACCAAGTGAACACATAGAGTTCAAAAATATCTAATGAACACGTTGAGTTTAAAAACACTTATTATTTCGTCTCACATCAACTATTTCATCTACCCATGTTCTACCCAACATATTTGTAGATGCAAACACATATACAGTTTAAATCTTTTAAAACATGTATAAAACATTAATTCAACATCCATCTCAAGTAAACAAACAATGTATAAACACATAGCACGTACTACATAGAAAATACTTCATATCTATGTGTTAGAAGAAAGTAACTACACACTCAATAGTTAAGACGATTGTCGAACAGCTCTACGGCTCTTAAAATAATATTCTTCGATGAAACCTGGAGATCTTCACAAAAACCGGGCTTCTCGTGGGCAGAGTTTCTGCTCGACAACTCTATTTCTCGGGATCTGCGGGGCTTCGGTACTTGCTTTGGGTCTTAGGATGATATTGGGACTTCGGGTGTATAAATTGCCAAGAAAAAGGAAGAATAAGGGAATGAAATGAAAGAAATGAGCAACCAATTCGGTTGGATCGCATCCTATTTATAGGAGGGGTCTGGCCACCGAACGCAGCGCGTTCCTTGGACGAACGCAGCACGTTCCTTCGTGCGTCATGGCTTATGAACTTCGGACTTTACATGCGACGGGACAGGCTCTGGGCTCCGAATGCGGGGTGTTCCCCCTTTGGTAAGCGTGCCTTATACTTCAGAAATTCATATATTTCGCATACGAGCTCCGTTTTCAACGTTATTTATATCTACGCGAATGTGAGATTACGCTCTACAACTCTCATTTAGACTCCGTCGGCAAATTTTGACTTTATTTTTATTAAATTATTTTTAGTAGGCCAGGACAGGAAAATTCCGTTAGAAATTCATAACTTCTTTATCTGACGTCCGTTTTCATCTGTCTTTCTTCCGTTACACTACTATCGACGAGATCTTCGATTCTCGTTTAGATTGTTTCGGCTAGAATCCACTCGATCTCATATTCGAACTTTGGGCAAAATACCGCTAAGCTGAAACTTAGAAAAATTATAACTTCCTCATATGAAGTTAGATGTGGACGTTCTTTTTATGCACACTTTCAGTTTAAGGTATTCTACGACTTTGCTTTTGATCGCAAAGGCCAAATATCGCTCTATCATAAATTCACTATTTACGTCGTGTTGTGTCGTGCCGGTTCTGCCGTCAAATTTCGACAAGTCATAACTTCTTCGTTATAACTCAGATTTCGGCATTCTTTATATATTCGGAATCCTTGTCATGACTACTACAACTTATTTAAGATTACTCCTTCTTAATAATCTTCCATCAGAAATTCATTTTCGACGCTTATCGTCTCTAAATTAACTAGCCCATATCTGTGGGCGTTACAATTATCTCCCCCTTAGGATGATTACGTCCCGGAATCATCAACGAAATAGGACTTGTATAATGATTCCATACGTTATCTCTTCATCCTAGGTAATAACAGTAATTTCTATGTTTCCTCGAAAGAGTATCTAACTCTGGGACTTCTCGATAGTAGGTAGTGCTCAATACTGCATCTACTCTTCATACTATGTTGGACTTTCAATCGCAACCTTCGAGTTACAAAATAAATCCTTATTAAGGACTCTTCTTCTTCTTAGGATAAGTACTTTCCTTTATCTATTGTAATAGACCGATGGGTCATGTTCTAACGGCCTCTCATCGTATGAAGCAACGTTTAGACTCAAGTCTCTTAGAGTCAAATTCCAGAATGGAATATACCTTCCCTCATATTCTAATGTGATATAATCATAGTTTAGCATATAGCATCTCTAGCTACAAACTTCTTTATCAACGAGCGCGATGCTATCGGTCACATTGATTTCAATCTTTTTACCTCAGTCAGATGCTACATCGAACTTGGTTCTCCGAACCACGTAAAAAAACTCATCGTAGTCGGACTCAATTTGAGATGACCACTAGGGTTGGAATAAAAATCATCTCTTTAGTCATTACCGAAACAATGATAATGACATACTTGAATAAAACGAGACCAATCACTAGCTTCTTGGTAACCTTGTGACTTTCCCTAATTCAAGTGCGAGTCCTGTGCTTCCGGTGGTATAGGCCTCTACTACCATTCACACCTACTCATATTCATCCCAAGTATTGTCTCGCAGTCCCCAAGTCCTAAAATCACAAATCAATTTAACACATACGAATGTGTCCAATTAATCATAAAAATTCTCCTAGACTTTACTAGGACTTCTCACATGCGCATCTTCACTCATCAATTCTACTTCAACTCGGTTGGTGATGGAAATTACAGACGATGGGACAACTTCAAGAATTACACCAATCGTTCCATCATCCTACCAATCGAAGGTCTACTTCAGATGTACCGTATCCCTCTAAACGTTCCGTTATTTTATCAGACATATTCTAAAAGCAAGATACCACTCTTACGATATCTTCCGATAGGTGTCATTCACTATCATAAGCCTTTCATTTCCTCCATTTACTCAATTCTCTACGAGTCTTCACCATAACATTTTATACACCCAAGCAGACGTTCGGTGCACTTACGCGAGAGTTTTAAGATGGGAAAGCTTTATTTACGATATACATATAAATCTCCTTATCACTCCGAAACGTTTACATGCTAGTTCTAATATCGTAGTGATACGCTTAGAAACCTAAACACGTAAGGTTTCCAGATCCAGTCAGCAACAAACCATAGGCCTGAACAAATAATAACATATATGGTAAACATATAGCATTTAGCACAAAAAAGCATTTTAGGCATCTTTCCTAAAATAAACTAGTGCTCGTGTCTAAAATTTGGTAGACACTCATCTCACAATCATTGCATAGCATTCTAAGTTTAAGTCTAGAAATCTTATAAATTCCTAGTTCGCTTAAATTAATGCTCTGATACCAACTGTGACATCCCCATTTTCGCGGCCAGAGAAGACCGATTTGTTTATGCTTTGTTATAAAATCAGAGTAATCTTGTAAAGAAAATTGTTGCGGAATTTGTTCCTAAAACAAAATGTGATAAGAATTTATCAAAGAATTTATTTTCATTAAATAACAAAATCTCGGGATGTCATGTTCCGATACAGACCAAAAGCATAAACACTATAAAATAGACCTTACAACAGTTATTTATAACTACTGATCTATAATCCAAAATCTCTCGTCATGTCCACCAACTTATACTCTTGTGCAATTACCTGTAATGCAAAGAAAACTGAGTGTGTCAGGATTGGGAGTCTGGTGAGCATATAGGGTTTTCAACCCACACTAATAATTATTATATTCAATCATCAATCAATCAATCAATCAATCCAAATTACCCAATCCGATTATCTCCTTTATTTCTTAAGGATTTACCCTAAAAATCAACTATCCTTTATTCATATATTCCTAAGGATTGACCTAAGGAATTGACACAAAGTCCACCACTGCCAAGGTCCTCAAATTACAACTGGTAAACACTTAGTTCAACATACTTCACGAACACCTAGTTCTAACACTCCTAGTGAACACTTAATTCAAAACATCTGGTGAATAATTAGTTCTAAAACACTTAGTGAACACACTCAGTTCGAGAACACCAAGTGAACACATCTAGTTCAAAAAATACTTAATGAACACATTGAGTTCAAAAATACCAAGTGAACACATAGAATTCAAAAATACTTGATGAACACGTTGAGTTCAAACACCAAGTGAACACATAGAGTTCTAAAATACCTAACGAACACATAGAGTTCAAAAACACCAAGTGAACATATAGAGTTCAAAAATATCTAATGAACACGTTGAGTTCAAAAACACTTATTATTTCGTCTCACATAAACTATTTCATCTACCCATGTTCTACCCAACATATTTGTAGATGCAAACACATATACAGATTAAATCTTTTAAGACATTTATAAAACATTAATTCAACATCCATATCAAGTAAACAAACAATGTATAAACACATAGCACATACTTCATAGCAAATACTTCATATTTATGTGTTAGAAGAAAGTAACTACACACTCACTTGTTAAGATGATTTCCGGACAGCTCTACGGCTCTTAAAATAATATTCTTCGATGAAACCGGGAGATCTTTACAAAAAGCGGGCTTCTCGCGGGCAGAGTTTTGGCTCGACAACTCTATTTCTCGAGATCTTCGGGGCTTCGGGTCTTGGGATGATACCGGGGCTCCGGGGGTATAACTTGCCAAGAAAAATGAAGAATAAAGGAGTGAAAGGAAAGAAATGAGTAACCAATTCGGCTGGATCACATCGTATTTATAGGAGGGGCCTGGCCACCGAAAGCAACGCGTTCCTTGGATGAATGCAGTGCATTCCGCCGTGCGGCATGGCTTACGAACTTCAGACTTGAGATGCGACGGGACAGGCTCTGGGCTCCGAACGCGGGGTGTTCCCCCTTTGGCAAGCATGCCTCGTACTCCAGAAATTCATATCTTTCGCATACGAGCTCCGTTTTTGACGTTCTTTATATTCACGCGAAGGTGAAATTATGCTCTACAACTCTCGTTTAGATTACGTCGGCAAATTTTGAATTTATTTTTATTATATTATTTTTAGTAAGCCGGGACAGGAAAACTCCATTAGAAATTCATAACTTCTTTACCTGACGTCCGTTTTCGTCTTTCTTTCTTCCGTTGCACTACTATCGACGAGATCTTCGATTCTCGTTTAGATTATTTCAGCTAGAAACCGCTCAATCTCATATTCGAACTTTGGGTTGCATACCGCTAAGCTGAAAGTTAGAAAAGTCATAACTTCCTCATATGAAGTCAGATTTGGACGTTCTTTTTATACACACTCTCGGTTTAACGTATTCTACGACATTCGTTTAGATCGCTAAGGCCAAATATCACTCTATCGTAAATTCACTATTTACGTCGCGCTGTGTCGTGCCGGTTCTGTCGCGAAATTTCGATAAGTCATAACTTCTTCGTTATAACTCAGATTTCGACATTCTTTATATATTCGGAATCCTTGTCACGACTACTACAACTTAGTTAAGATTACTCCTTCTTAATAATCTTCCATCAGAAAGTCATTTTCGACGCTTATCGTCTCTTAATTGACTAGCCTAGATCTACGGGCATTACATTTTGGAATCGAGGAATTCCTGAATCTTGACTTGGTTTGGTTTGATCCCTTCTTTAGTTATTCGGTATCCTAGGAACTGGCCCTCTTCTACCTAGAAAGTGCATTTTCCCGGGATGAGTTTCATATGTGCTCGCGCTAGGGTCTTGAGGGTCTCCTCGACGTCTTGGAGCAACATTGCTTCGTTGTGACTTTTAATGACCGTGTCGTCGACATATACTTCCACATTCTTTCCGATATTCTCTGCAAAGACTTATCCATCAGGTGCTGGTATGTTGCACCGATGTTTTTAAGGATGGATGGCATTTTATGGTAGCAAAACGTGTTCTGATCAATGTAGAAGACTGTCTTTTCCTCGTCTTCCTGATGCATCTGGACTTGGTGAAAGCCTTTGTAGGTGTCAAGAAAACATTTGAGTTGGAATCCTTCTAGATACTCGACCTTCTTGTCTATTTCCGGGAGGGGGTAATGGTCTTTTGGGCATGCATTATTCAAGTCGGAATAATCGATGCACATTCGCCACGAGCCGTCATGTTTCTTTACCATTACCGGGTTTGTTATCCATGTAGGGGACTTTGCTTCCCGAAGGATGCCTACATTCACAAGCTTCGAGACCTCGTCATTGATTACCTTGTTTCTATCACTTGCCTGCTCCCTCCTTTTTTGCTTTATCGGAGCATTGCCCGGTATGATGTTTAGGTTGTGTTAAATGATTTTTCGGTCTAGTCCAGTCATATCTACAGGTTGCCACGCGAATACCCTAACGATGTGTGTTAGCAGTGCCACTAGTTGGACTTTGGTTTCCGCCAACATGCCAACTTCGAGTTTATTGCTTGTTTAGGGTGTTTGTCATGTATTACATGCTTTTCTGGCGGTTGGTCCGCTTTAGATTTTTTGGGGGCGCTGATCAGGTATGATGCCACCATAATTTGGTGACACGTCCGACTGTGCGGGGTGTTGGCAAAAATGATAGCTGATCTGAATCATGTGCCAAATTTTACTATGCCATGAATTGTAGACAGCACAACTTGCAGCTCACAGAGTGTCGGGCGCCTTAACAGTATGCTTTGTTCTACTGGGTGGCCTATCACGGAGAATTCAATTGTTTGTGCCATGCTCTCTCTTCCGTCGTGACTAACTAAGTTTAATGGAAGGTGTATTGTTACGAGGGGCCATAGGCTGTGTCCCGTGAAGTCGACCAGAGGTCCACCTGTTGGGGGCTTTAATTCCGCTTTCCAAGAATTTGGTAATTTTTGGAAGTAATGTCCGTACAGGATATCTGTGCTACTTCCATTATCTATGTAGACTCGATGGATTTGTTTGTGACGTATGCATGCGGTTATGAGGAGCGGGTCTCTAGGGTTCCAATCTTGTGGTGTCGGGTCTTCGGTGGTAAAGTTTATGTTGTTGATCTGTTGGGTGAACGCTTTGACGCTGTGGTTTACCTCGTGTCGCTCACGTTTCCTGTATGGTATGTTGACCCTAAACACTCCGTCACGTCGATGTTGTTTTTCTGATGTCGACTTTTTGTTGACTAGAAAGGTAGTTGACGGGTACACTACACTCGTCACAAATTCTTTGATGGCGCTGGTCAGCCTAATGCCTGGCGTCAGGTAGCCAAGTCTGCTAGTTGACAGCGTTTCTCGACGGAACGGGTGTTATCGTTTTGTAATGTTGCTCTTTTACCTTTTCAGGAGTGACAGGGGAAAACGATCTTTGATTGGTAGATCGTGCTCTGCGCATAGTTGCTTATTATTGGTGCAGGGCTGCCAGGAGTGACGTTCTGAGCGGCACACCTGCCGCTCTGAGGGGCGGCTGGTACTATTTTGTCTCGACGCTGGCTTTGACGCTTGGGCGCCAAGGAATGAATGTGGGATCGCGAGAGCGAGGGCTCGGTGTTAGGCATACACCGTTTTTTGCCGAAACCTTCTAGCGGTTCCATTATTTTTGACGTATTCTCAGAGGTACGTTAACATGTATAATGTGGTATATTGAAGCCGCAATGCCATCTTATAGGAGGGAACCGGTTAACAACCCAAAGAAAGCCAAAAATCCAAACATACGTGAAATAATGGCAAATATGGTAAGAAAATTAAATTTAAGGATTTTCGAAAATTATACCCTAAATGTTATCATTTTTATCCATGTAAATTTCAATATATTTATATACAATGGTACAATTCAAAATTATGGCTTAAACGTTATGACGTTTATGATTTTATCTATGTAAAATTCAATATACTTACATTACATACAATACGATTCAATATATATTCACACATCGTCACTTCCCTCCTTGCTCACAAAAGACATACACACAACCTACACATACCGATTTATATCCTTCATGTCATTATATCCCACCTTACTATTAATAAATAATGTTTCAGAAAATAAGTTACGTAGATTATAAATCTAAATAATGTTTCAGAAAATAAAATCAAACGTTACACAAGTTAGAAATTGATATGTCGACAATCTTCTCCACCACTACATAACGACATTTTACCAGAATACCCTTTACCAAACTTCAACCGATCGTCAATGAAAACTACCAAAATACCCTCTCACCAACCTTCACCAACTCCTCCATTCCACGCTGTATATTTAAACATTTCGATTGTCCTCCACTCCACCACCGTGTGCCACCATGACCCTCCTACTCCTCCCCCTCTCATTCCCTTTATTCTTCCTAGCTTACATACTCTACCAAAAACTCCGATTCAAGCTCCCACCGGGCCCACGCCCATGGCCAATCGTCGGAAATCTCTACGACGTCAAACCAGTCAGGTTCCGCTGCTACGCCGAGTGGGCACAACAATACGGTCCGATCATCTCCGTCTGGTTTGGATCAATTCTAAACGTCGTCGTGTCCAACAGCGAGTTAGCAAAAGAAGTACTTAAGGAAAAGGACCAGCAAATGGCGGACCGGCACCGGAGCAGATCGGCGGCGAAGTTTAGCAGAGAAGGGCAGGATTTGATTTGGGCGGATTATGGACCACACTATGTGAAGGTTCGGAAAGTATGTACGCTTGAGCTGTTTTCACCGAAGAGACTTGAAGCTCTTAGACCAATTAGGGAAGATGAAGTTACTGCTATGGTGGAATCCATCTTCAAGGACTGTACCCATCCTGGTAAGTCTCTTTTTCATCGATTTTTTTGCTTAGTTATAGCGTAGACATCAATTTTTATGGTTTTATGTATTAACTTATCAGATTTGTTATAAAAGGATTAGCATATTTAGGGGCAAAATGGTCAATCCTTTTTTTCAAAAGGATTTTGATATTTAAGGGAAATATGGTTAATCTATTTTTTTCTTAAATTGTAATGATTATAAAAATATAAAACTGATTATAAAGTTGTAAAAGATAATTAAAAAAAATGATTTAGACTAATACGATATTTTGAAAGTCAAAAAAGGGTGAATATGATATGAAAAATTAGGTTGGTTTTCATTTTAACAATGGACATATATAAAATTCACCCTTTAATTTTTAACATTAAACTTTTTGTCCAATATAAACCAAAAAAAATAATAATAATTGAAATATTCGGTGAAATGTCCGTTGGATAAGGGTGGATGGTTGTTGGTGCCATGGTGGGGCGACGGCTAATGCGTACGCACTAAAATTTTATATTGTTTCTAATATATTATACAGTTCATAATTTTTCAATTCAAGTATCTAAATTATAATCGATACAAATAATTAATAAATATTATTTAAAAAACTATGATAAATGTTAGCACCAAATCTATGTTGACAAAGTTACTCACTTGTCCAGATAAGATTGGCAAGAGTTTGCTAGTGAAATCCTACCTAGGAGCAGTAGCATTTAACAACATCACCCGACTCGCTTTCGGGAAACGATTTGTAAACTCCGAGGGCGTGATCGATGAACAAGGGAAAGAGTTCAAAGCTATCGTGGCCAACGGGCTAAAGCTTGGTGGATCTTTAGCCATGGCTGAACACATTCCATGGCTCCGGTGGTTCTTCCCACTTGAAGAAGAAGCCTTTGCCAAACACGGAGAACGCCGTGATCGGTTGACCCGAGCCATTATGGAGGAGCACACCGCCACTCGTTTAAAAACCGGTGGAACCAAGCAACATTTTGTCGATGCTTTACTAACACTTCAAAAGCAATATGACTTGAGTGATGACACTGTTATCGGCTTACTTTGGGTACTAATCACTAATCTTTACTTTTGACTTATACTGGACAAGTTTTCTAGGACTATTTTTGTGATTAATTTGAATGTTTTTGAATCACGAACAGGACATGATCACAGCGGGAATGGACACAACCGCAATCTCAGTTGAGTGGGCAATGGCCGAGCTAATAAAGAATCCACGGGTCCAAGAAAAAGCTCAACAAGAATTAGACACTGTAATCGGCTACGAACGTGTACTCATAGAACCCGACTTCTCAAACCTCCCATACCTCCAAAGTGTAGCCAAAGAGGCCTTACGGTTGCACCCTCCAACCCCACTCATGCTCCCTCACAAAGCCAACACAAATGTCAAAGTTGGCGGTTACGACATCCCGAAAGGGTCTAACGTTCATGTAAACGTGTGGGCCGTGGCCCGCGACCCCGCCACATGGAAAAACCCGTTGGAGTTTAGACCTGAGCGGTTCCTTGAAGAGGATGTGGATATGAAAGGACACGATTATAGATTATTGCCGTTTGGTGCGGGAAGGAGGGTGTGTCCGGGTGCTCAGTTAGGGATTAATCTAGTGACCTCTATGTTGGGTCACCTTTTGCATCATTTCTCCTGGGCTCCGGCTAATGGTTTGAGCCCAGAAGAAATTGATATGTCAGAAAACCCAGGGTTGGTGACGTACATGCGGACCCCGCTTGAAGCTGTCGCCACACCTAGGTTACCTGCTGTGTTGTATAAACGTGTGGCTGTTGATATGTAACTTTGTTTGTTTTTTAAAGGTATCGCGTCGGTTACATTTATAGTTTGCCGAGTTTTGTATGTTTATCAAGGTTGGGTGGTGGAAAGAAAGAGATGTTACATATTCCTTTTTTGATGTTACGTTATGGGCAAACATATATAAGAGCAAAGATAGGACTCGACTAAATTTGAACAATTTTTATTATATTTTTGATGTTAGGATGAAGATGGTATTTAAGTCTTTTATTCATATTCTTTAAGATTCAGGAAGGGCACGAAATCAAAAATAGTTTGGCACAATAGTGAAACTATATATAATGCTACACCAATCATAAACAACACTTTATTGAGTTGAGGAATTTCGTCGAACATATTGTAAGCAATAATAGAAAGAAAACGCTATCTATGGAATATGAAGTTCGCGATTAAATCTGAACAGAATAATCAATTGCTAAAGTAGCCAATTGCAAAAAAATAGTAGCATGTTTGATGCAATGATCGATAAGCCGGTTGGGGTCATATATCAATAATGTAACCACAAAACTCCGATGACAAGGCCTTAAGTGTAAAACCGATTCTTCTTAAACAGTCATGTGGACTTTTATGATATCACAATATCACATATTTGTTTTATCCATAGAGAGCAACATAAAGATACCTTAAGGAACAAATGAATGTATTCAACATCTTGCCATCTTATGTTAGCTAAACAACACATGGTCCCGTTGAGGAATTTTACCGTATACAAATCAAAACATAACCAGAAATTGATGAAATCAACAACATAAATCATAAATAATGGAACATGGGAAGTGAAAAATCATTGAAATGAACTCAAACAAGCATAACAATCATCATGGATAGTTCAACGAACCTTAAGAGCTAATGTCTATACATATAGTGTTTCGAATTAATTGCAACTACGCTGCTTTTTGAACATCTCAATTCAATTTAGAGGAAATAAAATCTATAGCGAAAATGGAATTGGAACTTGGAAACGGTCGTTTGTATACAAATTCGGAGGGAAATAGAATTGGCTACTAAAATAGCAAAAGGAGAACCCATGAATAACAAATTTTTTGGGCTCATAAAAATTAATCACGAATTGTAATTTAGGATTTGATTGGACAAGAAAAGTCTAATAATCCGAAGTTTCTATGTTGATTAAAAATATTCAAGAAATGGCGTATTCAAGTATTGTCACGTTTTTTCTACCTATATTTTAATTTTAAGGAGAATTTCATATATACCCTTCCTAAACATCAAAATATCATATTTACCCTTTATAAAATTTCTAAATATCATATTTACCCTTCATAATATTTCAAAATATCATATATATCCTTTTTAAACATCAAAATATCATATATACCCTTCTTAAATATTAAAATATCATATATGTACATTTACACATTAAAATATTAATGGTAATATCTAAAATAACATGTATCTACAACATGATAATAATAATCAACAACAAAAACTAGACAATCAAAAAGGGTTGAAGATGAATCTTTTTTTTTTTGTCAAAAGGGCGACATTCTAACAATTTAGAAGTTCACATTCCATTATCATAGACGTAAGGATAATATGGTTAATATTTTTAATTATTATAATAATTCTAAGGTATAAAGAATGATTATAAAATATTAAAAACATTATAAAAAAGGATTTGGGCAAATATGATATTTAGAAGATTTATGAAGGGTAAATATGATATTGAGAAATTAAGTTGGGCAAATATGATATTTTAAAGTTTAAGAGGGGCATATATGAAATTCTCCCTTAATTTTATAATATTTTGTTTCGGTTTGGTTGTATATCAAGTCAAAACGATTAGCAATTTTGTGGATTTTATAAAGTTATATTTTGCTAAAGTAGAAACAATTTGAGAAACTTTTTTTTTTCAAACGGTTGAATATTTATTATAAACACAGTTAACAAAAAGCTAACAAATAATTAAAAATGAGTATACAAAATAGGATTTATAAGCCACGAAACAGGGCTAATGCTAAAACGCATATTACAATTCACGAAGTAATTATCGGAATATTTGATCAACAAGGATGTTTCTGAAAGATGTGGGACATGGACAACCGTACAAAGGCCATATAATAAAGGGATAATGACTTGAAATGGTAACGAACTTTCGACTTTTGTCACATTTAGTCACTAAACTTTTTTTTGTTATCTATTTGCCATTGAACTATTGAAACTGTTCACATTTTACCCTTATGACCGGCTGTTACCGGTCATAAGGGTAAAATGTGAACAGTTTAAATAGTTTAGTGGCAAATAGATAACGAAAAAAAGTTTAGTGACTAAATGTGAACAAAATCGAAAGTTCGTTTCCCTCTCAAAAGTTCAATGACTAAATGTGAACAAACTTCCTATTGTATTATGTTTTAGCAAAATTATTTATTTTTGTTTAATTGTAGCAACATTTGTTGATGAAGAAATCTATGAAATAAAAAAAGAAAATGTAACATCCGGATTTCCAGGTATCATAAATTAAGTATTTTTCTTTTGAGTTAAGAAGAGAGACTCGACGAGTTGACGCCTCAACTCGTCAAGTAAGGTCGCGACTGATGACTCGGATTAATGAATGGACTCGACGAGTCGGTGAGGCGACTCGACGAGTCCGCGCTGTTGGCAGAAACCCGAAATCTTTGGGCCCGAGCCATATTTAAAGGCACTTATGGCCTTCAATTGTGACTACCTTTCCCATAAGTGAGAACCCTAGCGAGCTTGAGTGTGTAGAGTGAGAGGAAGTGCTATCTTGAGCTTTTTGGTGTGATAGATATGGACCCTTCTAGGTTTAGAGAGCCGAGAATATGAAGCTTTAGTAGAGTAAACCTTGGGGTTCGAAGTTAGGAAGCATTTATGGGATTTTTATGGTATATATAGTTACTTTCATCTTACACATAGATATGAAGTATTTTATATAAATTACGTGCTATGTGTGCATATTATTTGAATACTTGCTGTCTATGCTGGATGAACGATTTTATACATGTTTTAAAAGATTTAAACGGTATATTTATTTTGTATCTACAAATATGTTGTAGATGAAACATGGGTAGATGAAATAGTTGGTGTGTGATAAAATAAAATGATGAGAGATAGGTGATGATAATTAGGTAAATAGATGATGATGAATATGTGATGTAGGATGAAAGGAGATACCATAACCTTAACCAACAATGTGGCGATGTAGTCATCTACCAGAGTATAGATGGCGACCACGGACTATTCTAGACAACCTAGTGGAAACACCAGCAGGCCCATAACCTGTAGGTGATGAATTACGAGTTCAAGCGATGTTGTAACTACGCATTCATGCGATGATACTCTAACCCCTTACTATGAATTATGAGTTCAGACGATGTTGTAACTACATATTCATGGGATGTCACAAATTTCGCATGCCAAACCAATGGTCATAATTCACATCAGTGAGAATGGTTCATTTTTTTGTAAAACCAAAATTAGATTGGAAATTTTGATTTTTTATTTTGGAAAATGTCAAACCATTGGTTTTTTATTTCGGTTTTGGTTTTTTGTTTTTTTTAAAATATATTTTTAGGGTTTTTTTTTTATTTTTTTATTTTTTTTTTATTTTATAGATTTCTTCATCAACAAATGTTGTTACAATTTAACAAAAATAAATAATTTGCTAAAACATAATACAAGAGGAAGTTTGTTCACATTTAGTCATTGAAATTTTTAGAGGGAAACGAACTTTCGATTTTGTTCATATTTAGTCACTAAACTTTTTTTCGTTATCTATTTGCCATTGAACTATTGAAACTGTTCACATTTTACCCTTATGACCGGCAACAGCCGGTCATAAGGGTAAAATGTAAACAGTTTCAATAGTTCAATGGCAAATAGATAACGAAAAAAAGTTTAGTGACTAAATGTGACAAAAGTCAAAAGTTCATTACCCTTTCAAGTCATTATCCCTATAATAAAAGGGCCCAAATTTGTTCCTTTATACACGTATATGTATATATGTAATTGAATACAAATATTTATTTGACTAATTAATGTCAAAAGAAATTATAAAATTATTTCTTATTTTATTATTTTATTATATAACTAATAAAAAGAAAACTAAATTGATTGATAGTGGTTAACAAGGGTAAATATTTTTTTATTAGATATCAGTTATGCAATCTGAAGTTAAAGTCTATATACTGTCCACAATGTAAAAAAAAAAAAAAAAAAAAAACTAAAAAAACTTTTATGGATGTGAAAAAAAAAACTTTATGGATGTGAAAAAAAAACAACTTTAATCATTCATTACTTTTGCAAACAAACTCCGTTTCAATTCATTTTTTTATTGTGTTCTTTGTAACAAGGTATCCACAAGCATATTACACTTTTAATTTAGATATTGGAATGTGATATTTTTTTAGCTTCAAAGTAGGTTATATGGTGAAAATTATGAAATAAAAACCATTATAACTTTCGCATACGGAATTCATAACAATCATTAGACCGTTTGGGTTTGTCCAGTTACAAGGATGAACCGTAGGTGTTGACTTTCAAAAAAAATTAATTTTTTAAAAATTTTCAATAAAAATCGAAGGTTATCATTAAAATGAGTACTATTAATAAGCTTAGAGGATAGTTTGGTAATAGAATATCGTGACATATCCATTTTTACGGCAAAAAAAACCGATTTAGTTTATGCTTTTTAATAAAAATCCGAGTAACTTCTTAAAAAAAATGTTGTGGAATTATTCCCAAAACAAAATATGATAAAAATTTATCAAAACATTTCATAAAGAAAAATGTATTTTCATTACATTATAAAAACTCGGAATGTCAATCATCCATACAGATCATAAACATAAACCAAAAACATCATAGATCACAAAACACAATCTGGCCTCAAAACATCATAGGCTTTACAACATTCCATTTATTTTCTACTGGCCTAAAATCTATAATCTCTCGTCAAGTCATCCAACTATGCTTTTGCCACTACCTGTAATACAAGAAACTGAGTTGGTCAGGCTGGAGGAGCCTGGTGAGCATATAGGGTTTTCAACCCACAATAAATAAGTTTATTATTTTCAACAATCATTAAAGCCGATTACTCGTTCTCGTTATCCTCACCTTACGTCCCTAAAGCATCTATAATAAGGGACCCATCCTAATGAATTTCATTGGGATGGACACTACTGCTAAGGGGATTCCTCAGCCATCAGTATCCGTAAGGCAACCATGGGGGGATGGAGCACACCGGTGAACACATCGTTCACAAACACCTACAGGTTGCGAGCCTGCTAGCGTTCCACTGGACTTCCTAGAAAAGTCCGTAGTCGTCATCCATACTCTGCTAGATGATTGGATCAACGTCAACATCGAGACCTCTTATTATTTTATTTCATCACACACCAACTATTTCATCTACCCATGTTTTACCCAACAAATTTGTAGATATAAAATGCATATACAGTTCATATCTGGAAAACAAAGTTTAAATCTTTCATACAACATAGATCTCAAAGTATAAATTATACATATATACAGTTTAGATCTGAAAAGTTTAGATCGGAAGTGAGAAAGTCTAGATCTGAAGGATAAAGGTTCATATTTGGAAAAAAAAAAAGTTTAGATCTGAAAGAAAAAGTCTAGATCTGAAGGAAAAAGGTTCAGATATGGAAGAAAGAGGTTCAGGCCTTTTATCCAGCATAGATCCTAAGTAAATAGATAATATATATCTACACATAGCATGTAATTTATATAAAATACTTCATATCTATGTGTAAGATGAAAGTGACTATACACTCACCTAATAAGAAGTGATTCGGATAACACTTTGCTTCTTAAAACAATTTTCTTTTACGAAACCGGGAAGTTTGCTTGAAAATCGGGCTCTGTGCCGGTAGAGTTTCAAACCGAAAAACTCTTTTTCTCGGAGCATTCGGGTGCTCCGGGGCTTTCTTCTAATGCTAGAGAGGTTTCCTAGGCTTCGGGGGTATTTTGGAAGGCTTGAGAGAGAGTAGAGAGTGAAAGAGAGATGTATAATGGCAAAGAAAACGAGCAGCCCTTGCAACCCTTTTATAGGCCAAGGCCTCGCAGTACGCTGGGCGTACCCTTGGTGGTATGTTGTGCGTAAGGGACACGTGTCCGTCCTTTGGTGGAGCATCGTGGACCTCTTAGGAACAACAGCAAAAAGCTAAAACGCGGGGCGTTCTCTTCTCGTACGTAGGGCGTCCGAAGGTACGCTGGGCGTACTTGTCGCACCCAGCTCGCAATTTTCCATCACGACTTCAAAAATTCATAACCTTCTCATACGAGCTCCGTTTTTTAGGTTATATATATACACGCGTAGGTGAGACCGTACTCTACAACTTTTGTTTAGACTTTGTCGGCTTATTTTGAATCTATTTTTAAAGTTGTATTTTTAACACTCCGGGATAGGAAAATCCGTTAAAAATTCTTAACTTCTTCATCTGATGTCCGTTTTCGTCTGTCTTTTTACCGTTGCGCTACTATTAATGAGATCTCCGATTCTCGTTTAGGTTGTGTCAGCCATAAATTGACCGATCTAATATTCGAACTTCGGGTTGTGCACTGCCAATCCGAAATTTAGAAAAATTATAACTTCGTCATACGAAGTCAGATCTGGGCATTCTTTTTATGCACGCTCTCGGTTTAACAAAAACTACGACTTTCGTTCAGATCGCTAGGGGTAAAAATTCCTCTATCGTAAATTCACTATTTACGTTACGTAGTGTTGTGCCGGTTCTGTCGCGAAACTTTGACATACCATAACTTCTTCGTTAAAACTTGGATTTTGTTCTTTATATATCCAGAATCCTTGTCATGACCACTACAAATTTCTTCATAGATATCGGGTTTATCTAACATTTTATTTTGACGCTTATTTGTGTCATTTATTTACTATATTATTATAAACATGTAATAAGCACACAAAAGCACATAATTCACGTAATATTCAAGTAATTAATCTTTACTTTAAAACGAGTTACAATGATTGACCTATACTATTACATCATCATTATTGCTTAGCCCAGAAACACGAGCATTAAAATTCTCTCCCCTTTAGGATGATTCCGTCCTCAGAATCATGCATCAGCAAACAAATGCGGATAGCGACTCATCATGTCACTCTCTGTTTCCCAGGTGAGATTTGGCCCATTCGAATGTTTCCATAGCACAAGCACTAAGTCGAACATCTTGCGTCACAAGCTCTTCGTCTTACGGTCAACAATTGCCTCGGGCTCTTCGATTAACCTCATATTCTCATCCATCATTAACTCTGAAATTGGAATTATGTCTAGAACTTCTCCTGTGAACTTCCTCAAATAACACACATGGAATGTGTTATGGATACCATCTAGTTCTTCTGGTAGTTCTAGCTTGTAAGCTTGGTTCCTAATCCTCTGAAGAACTTTAAACGGTCCAATGAACCTCGGACTCAACTTTCCTCTTTTCCCAAATGTTATAAGTCCCTTCCACGGTGAGACTTTAAGCAAAAACGAATCTCCAACTTCGAGTGTCACCCGTCGTCTCTTCTTGTCAGCATAGCTCTTTTGACGATCCTGAGTTGCTAACATCCTTTCCTTAATCACCTTCAACTTTTCATCAGTCTGATGGACTATCTTAGGGCCTATAAACTGCTTTTCTCCAGCTTCAATCCAACAAGACAACGTACGACACTTTTGTCCATATAAGGCTTGATAAGGTGCCATCTTGACGTCGAATAATAACTATGGTTGTAAGAAAATTTTACCAGAGGCAAATGTTCATCCTAGTTACCTTGAAATTCCAGGGTACATGCTCTTAGCATATCCTCCAACGTTTGGATCATTCTTTCACTCTGACCATCGGTCTACGGATGGTAAGCTATACTTAAACACAACGTTATACCCAATTCCTCTTGTAGACTCCTCCAAAACCTTGACATGAAACGACTATCACAATATGATACTATCGTTAAAGGAACACCGTGAAGTCTTACTACTTCCTTCATATAAGCATTGGTGAGCTCATCCATAGACCATCTTCATTGGATGCTGCTATGAAGTGTGCACTTTTAGTGAACCGATCAACGATCACCTAAATTATGTCGTCACCGTCCTTTGTTCTGGGTAGTTTAGTGACAAAATCGATGGTGATGTATTCCCACTTACCCATGGGTATAGGTAAAGGTTCTAAAGTCCCATATGGTTTCTGATGTTGTGCCTTAACTCTCACACAAGTTATACACTCGACCACATACTTTGAAACATCGAGCTTCATCGTCGGCCACCAGTAGTATGGTTTCAGATCCCTATACATTTTTGTGCTGCCCGGATGGATTGAGTACATGGTCTTGTGAGCTTCTTCCATCAGAAGATCTCTTATTCCTCCCGTTTTGGGTACCCAAATCCTATATTGGAATACTTTCAACCCTTGATTATTCATACCAAACACCGGCGTTTTTCCCCAAACGCTCTTCCTTTCGGTAAATTTTCTTTGAAGCTTCTTCCTGAGCTTTCTTGATGCTTCCTACAATCTTCGAGACAACTTCAATTCTTAATGCTCTTGGCCTTTTCCTTTAAAGGCTCACTTTTCGGCTCAAAGCATCAACTACGACATTTGCTTTACCAGGGTGGTAAAGTATCTCGCAATCGTAATCTTTAAGAAACTCTAGCCAGCGTTGTTGCCTCATATTCAACTCTTTTTGATAAAAGAGATACTGAAGACTCTTATGATTAGTGAAGAGCCTGCACTTCGTGCCATAAAGATAATGCCTCCATATCTTTAGTGCAAATACTACCGCTGCCAACTCCAGATCATGAGTGGGGTAGTTCTTTTCATGTTCTTTCAATTGTCTCAATGCATATGCTATCACCTTATCCCTTTGGGTCAGAACACAACCTAACCCAACTCCAGATGCATCGCTATAAACTATGAAGTCTTTAACTCCCTCGGGCAGAGAAAGAATCGGTGCTTCACACAACTTCTTCTATAGCTTCTCAAATGCTTCTTCGTGTTTCTCACTCTAAGTAGAAGTGGCTCCTTTATGGGTCAAAGCTGTCAATGGAGCAGCTATCGAAGAAAATCCTTGGATAAACCTTCGGTAATATCTAGCTAATCCCAGAAAACTTCGAATCTCCGTGGGACTTTCTGGTCGTTCTTACTTCATTACAACTTCAATATTGGTTGGGTCAACCATGATCTCTTTTTGGTTAACCACATGACCCAAGAATTGGACTTCTCAAATCCAAAAATCGCATTTGGAGAATGTAACAACCAGTTATTTTCTACTTGTAAAGTCAACCCTAGTTAATCGAAGTCAAACTTGGGTCAACTAAAGTCAACTTAAATCTTATTCTATCTTGGATGGGTTAGAATTAATGTTTTATAAGTGTTTACACCTTGTATTAAAGGTGTTATATGTTTAAGAGGTGAAAACTTGAAGTTCGAAGACCATTATTTCTTTCCCTTCGGACAGCAGCCTCGCAACCGAGAACAAGCAGGCTTCAGCCGTGAGCAAGGGTCGCAAACCCTCAGACTGTGAAAGCCTTCTCGGCCACAACCACCTTCAGACTGCAAACGAGGTTCATGGCCGTGAATCGTTCGGACCGTGAACCCTCGCATATATATATATATATATATATATATATATATATATATATATATATATATATATATATATATATATGAGTGTTAGCCATTTCCTCCTCATTTCTCATCTTCTAACCGTGAATTATCCCATTCTCTCTCAAGTATCGTCCAAAAAAGGGTCTCCTTTCATCTCAAAAACGTAACTATCACACCCTTTTCTTGTTATTCCTTGGAAACTACTTGCTTTCACCTATTGATCCTTAAGTTTTCATCAAAGTTTTCAAGATCTTCAAGAAGTTATGGCCGTGAACCCTTCATCTTGGCCGTGAACCCTTCATACATTCATCATTTGGGCCGTAAACATTTCAAGTGTTCTTGGACAGTGAACTCATCAAGGGCCGTGAACCCCTCTTGTGTAGCCATGGTCATCTTTAAGCTCTTCATTTTCGGTTCTAACACTTTATTGTAAGTGTTTCCTAGTTCCTAAGGATATTTCCTTTACATATTAACTATTATAGGCCCTAATTTCATATATATATATATATATATATATATATATATATATATATATATATATATATATATATATATATATATATATATGCTAAATAGGATCCATTTGTGCTCGAGACTTCACTTGGCATACCAAGCATCCTATATCGATCTTTCATCCAATTCACTCACACAAAGGTGAGTTCATATCCCCGTATTTTCATAGTTTTTATAGTTTTAAAAAGGGGGGGGGGGATACAAGTCTAACACAAGGATTTTGTGTTACAATCAAATGGATTCAAAATATCTCACCAAAATGGATTTTAATTATCATCAAATCAAATGGTTTAAAATTGTGTTAAAATGACATCAAGTCATCAAAAGTATTTCAAAATGATAAACTCTTTAAAATATTTTATAATCTTATGTTTTTCCCCAAAAATGATATATATATATATATATATATATATATATATATATATATATATATATATATATATATATATATATATATATATATATATATATATATATAAGATCTAAAGGGCTTAGGACAAATAATTCGCCTTAATTCCTTTTCCTTGTTTGGATGTGGGGTTATAGTAAAATTATTTGTCCGAATGTTGTTTAAATTTTACTTATATATATATATATATATATATATATATATATATATATATATATATAAGTTGTTTCTTTCAGTTTCAATATCCTTTGTAGCATGTCGAGCAAGGGGTTTCATTCATGAACAGTTAGTATCAATTCAGATAGTACATATAAATTATAATAGGTATAACTTGTGATTCATAGAACATTAATTCACGATTCACGTATACTAGAGTACACCATTTTACAAGAACAAGGGTGTGATTCAAAACTAATCAAGGGTATACATCTTTCAAATACATGTTAAGAATACTAATTCAGGAGCATACTATCAATCATTTATTTCAGAATGATTGGGTTTTCACTTCTATTATACATGTAACGTCTATATACTTTTTATGAGTCAATAGATTCAGGTTGTTTATTCATTTAAACAACATAGTTAGAGTCCTGACATTATAACCAGAATCTCCAGTCGAGGACCGAAACAAGTGTGTATAGATCTAGATTGGGATTGACAACCCCGCACTCAGACTGCTAGCTACAGCCGGGCATACACGCCTACGAGTGACAGTTGTTATCAACAGTTTTTGACGCCTTCAAAGCGTTGTTTCAGGCCATCTAGTCTCAGTGTGGTTATGATAACTCATTAAAAAGATATTAACAATACGGTTAGTGTATAATTAACTAAACATGAGTACATTTTCAAAGTACCAGTTTACAAAGATATAATTTACAGTATTACATCTCAGTTTACAATAACAGCTGCTGAAGCTAGACACTCTCACTTTTACAGGTTTTACAAAGGAATACTAATACAGAATAGTGGTTTACATAAAAAAAGTTTTATGTGATTAAAACTACTTTACATATAACATCAGAAAATATAGGATTTTCTGGAACAGTATACATAATGAATGAACATAAAACATACTTTCAAACATAAATACTTATGCACTCACTCAACTTTATGTTGATACTCTCTTTTCAAATTATTTGTATTCTCAGGGAATCAATAGACAGGTACTCCCCGAGCTTTTAAGAAGATGGAGTTGTCTTGAGTCATGTCTTCTATCTTTTGATCAACTATTTTGGTGTCAATATACAATGATTGAACACATGTAAAAACTTATACTTATTAATGCAATGGTTGTTTGTACTTTGATAACTATAATGCATGTGTTGTGATACTACAAATGAAGTCATCCACCCCCGGACGTTCCCGCCGTCTGGTTTGGGGTTGTGACAGATTGGTATCAGAGCATTGTTGTTAGGTTCAGAAGGTGTTGCGTCTTGGGCTCGCTTTTTAGTCCAGTTAGTCTCCGGTATGGGCCTGTCCATCCGTGAGTTATTTTATAGGGTTTTGTATTTATAGGTGCTTGCATGCATCCTAGAACGTAAGATTTTAGAAGGAATTTTGTCAAGTATTTTGATCCTCATTGTAACCCTAATATCCTCTACAACGGAAGTTCTTTATCGAGCTTTGCTGAGGATTGAATCAATCGAATCATTCGACATATTCAGATTCATTCTTGTGTTTGATCTTTCTGTTAGTATTTTTCTGATTAACCTGTTTGAAGATCTAAATGATCAAAGAGTTTATTAAACTCATCATTTGGTATCAGAGCAGGAGGCTGTGTAATTCATACACATCTCTTTTGTGAAAGAAGTGATTAGGGTTTATTCTGCATTTACTAATATTTATTGAGTCGTCACTCCATAATTGACGTATCTCATTATTTATTTGTTTTGCCCTAATATTACGTATTACAAGTCTGATCTTGCAACAGGTTAAACGATCAAGCGTGGACGATTCTCAATCCAATCCTATCAACATCTCAAACAGTATAGGACCTACAACTAAGATTCCAATTCTTTACACTCAAGATTACGAAGTTTGGGCGCATCATTTCGAAGACTACGTCATTGGATCTGAAGACAATGGGTATCTGATATGGGAAGCCATTGTGTCTGGACCATTTGCTCATTCAGGAACATCCAGAATTATTAAAACTCAAAAGGAGTATAATGATCTGTTGAAGGATGTGAAAGATGTCGCTCAGGACAAAAAGGAGAAGTTTCAGTGCAACATCAAGGCATTGAGACTGATTCGATTCGCTCTTCAATCTGACACATTTAGATTGGTGAGTTCCTGCAGTACTGCTAAAGAAATCTGGGATCGGCTGCGAGAGCTGTATTCCACAGATGAAGATTTGGAGCACTCAATTCAAACCTTACTTTTGTCTGAGTTTGGAGAGTTCAAGCAAAATCCTAATGAGTCTGTTACACAGACGTTTGATCGCTTCAATCATCTTCTCAGCAAGATGATCAAACATGATATTAAAAGGAAGCTTATTGAACAGAAGGTCACTTTTCTGAATGGTTTAAGATCCGAATGGAGAGCTGTTGTGTCTACAGTTAAAGCACACGAGCAGTTCAAATCATATTCGCTGGCGAAACTGGTGGGAATTCTGAAATCCCAAGAAAAGATTGTGCTGCAAGAGAAGAGTGTGGTTTCTAGTCTGGGATCCCTGGCGCTCTTGTCCAAGGGTAAAAGTGTTGAAGAAGATGAAGAGGATCTTAATCTGGGAGATCACAATCTGACAGCCGAAGACTATGCCTTAATGGTGTCAAATCCCAGAAGGTTTATCAAGAAGAAGTTTCCTTCCAACAAAAATCGTAATTGGCAAGGAAGCTATAGTTTCGAAAGAGTAAAAGATGAACCGAAAGTTGAAGAGTCAAAAAAGGAAGCTAAGAGTGAAGATGACTCTGGTGTCAGTTGCTTCTACTGCAGGGGAAAGAATCACTATGCAAAGGATTGTGTGTGGAAGAAGATGGCTGAGAAAGATGAAGAGGCAATTCTTATGAAAAAGCTGGAGGAGATTAAAAGAAAGAAAGCTACTACTAATCCTTCTATGAATGCTCTTATTGTACAGGGTTCGGCAGAGGATGACGAGTTCGGTGGCGTACAGGTTTGGTCGACTGATTCAGAAGACGATGAGGTGAGAAAGCCTTCGCATGGAAAGGCTTATGTTGCAAAAGATGATGAAACCAGCGGAAGATGTCTAATGGTGACTGACGTAGCTCAGATGAGCGGATATAATACTGATGGTAGAAATGACGAGGCCAAGGAGCGAGAGGATTTATGCTTCACGGCAAAACCTCTCAGTGTGCAGATCAGTGAACTTGATGAACTGATCAAGAAGGTACAATCTGTCTTTATTTCGTTCAAAATTCCTCAAAAATCATATGAAAAGGAATTAAATAACTTGAATTCAAGACTTTCAAATCTAGATAGTTGTTTAACTCATAATCGAGTCACAAATTCTAATCTGACTGACCAAATAAGCAGGGTGTCATCCAAGAGTGAGGAGCGAAGGATGTGGATTGAGCAGAAGGAGTCGGAGCTAAGTAAGTCTAGAGATGAAAACATTTATTTACAAAGAGACAATTTGAAATTGTTAAAACAAAGGAATGTTTTTTGTTTGATTGCTAAAAGACATTATGCTAATATTACTCAACTGCATCTAAATTGTGAAATAGGGCAGAAGATACATCGCATGATTCTACCCTTCCTTGAGTTTAAGGAGGATGAAATCGATGCCGAAGCATACAACTGTGAAAGTGTTGTATCTTCCAATGATGTCAATCCCACTTATATGTATGGTCTGGACAAAATAGAATCTTTTATAAAGTCCAAAGACCATAAGGACATGCTTAAAAATCTTTTGGATGAAAACGATAAGCTGAAACTTAGGACCGAAACCATACAAAAATTCGACTCATTGAATGCCAATTTAAGTTCAGAAAATAAAATTGATGTTGAAAACACATCTGAACTTGATGAGGACGATGATATGAGTGAAATTTCTGTAGAGGTTGAAGTGGACTGTTCTGAGTTTGTCAAAAGCGAACCCGAAAACCACAAAAATCTGATTTTTGAAAATTCTGTGGAATTCGCTCGTTTGTCCAAAACCAAGTCCCTAGTCCTTAAAGAAAAGGCCATTGTGTTTCAGAAGGTTAGAACTACTCCCAATCAGGTGTACAAGGTCACAAGAGTAACCGAACATCAAACAGCCGAACTCACTGCCATAGTGAACGAAGACAATACAGATGGTTGTGATGAGTTTTCTGATCAGCTCCCATAGACAATGCAGACGAAACGGTTGGTCTGTCAGAGCGAACATCCTGGAAGACCAAAGGAAGATATGAGCCAGAACTGCTGAATAAGCCTACCAACTTTGACGCACCTGGTACAAGTGGAACAAAAGAAATTCCTGTAGAAGAAGTCACCTCCACAAGCGAATCCTCTTCTGTGAAAAGTGAACCAGCTGTCAAGAAGCTGAAACAAAAAGCTAATATCCATAGACAACCGAAACAGGTGAAAAATCAAAAGTAGCAAAGAAATCTTAGATACAAGAAAAATCTCTCAGAGCGAAAACGTTTTTGGCGCTCTCAAAATCCTCATTACTCTTACCATGATAAAAATTCTAAGTCAGAGAAAAAGACTTTCGGGCCACATGAAGCACAGAACCGAAAGGATAGGTTCGGTCCCGAAAGCAGCAGCAACCGAAAAGCGAGTTTTGGTCCGCCAAGCAATAACAGGCAAAGACCTGATTTCAGTACTTCAAGCTTTTATAATAAAAGACCAAGTTTTGGATCACCAGCCAACAACACTCAAAAATCCAACTTTGGTGCATCATCGAGCAGCTACCAAAGGTCCAGGTTCGGTCCCACTAATGACCACAAACGAAAGGGTCATTTCGGACCTCAAGTCAGAAGAAACTCTCATTCTAATTTCTTTTTCTCTAATTCGTCTCATTCTTAATCTTCTTGTAAGCCCAATTCAGTTCCTACACAAAGTTCAAGATCATCAACGAACTTGAAAGGAAAAAGGAAGATTTCCTCAGTCAAGGAAGACCGAAAGCAGTCTAGTGCTCAAACACCAGAATCTGAATCCAAAACACATGTAGCTAATTCTAACAAAATCAAAGTGTTTACTATTAAAAGAAAAGATGAAACAACCTTAGTAAAACAAACATATCTTGTTGATGTTTCTCTTGCTATTCCTGTTCCTGTGAAAGGCTCACGTGAACCCAAGAAACTTTGGGTTCCTAAATCTGCTTAATTTTTGCAGGTTATAAGTGACGAGCAGTTTGACGAAGAATGGTATATTGACAGTGGCTGCTCGCGTCACATGACAGGAAGGAAGGAAGAGTTAAGAGAGTTTCGATAACTTCAAAATGGTGGCAAAGTAAAGTTTGGTAACAACTTCTATGGAACGATAAAGGGTTATGGGATGATAACCAATGGAGACTTCACAATAAGAAAGGTGGCGTACGTAGAAGGGTTGAAGCATAATCTCATCAGTGTATCACAACTGGTAGGAGGTACCGGTCTCAAAGTTTCATTCGACGATGAAGGTTCAGAGATTATAGAGAAGAAATCCAACAAGGTCATTCTCAAATCAGATCAAAAAGGCGAAATGTTTCCTCTGAATCTCAGACCAATCAAAGGAAATCTAGCCATATGTCTTTTGTCTAAAACTCATTCTGACGAAAGCTGGTTGTGGCACCGGAGGCTCTCACATCTCAACTTCAAGGACATCAACAAGCTTGTCACTGGAGGTCATGTTCGGGGTCTTCCATTGCTCAAGTGTGATCGAGAACACTTGTATGCTGCATGTGAAATGGGGAAACAAAGTCGTCAAAGTCACCCATCAATTATAAACACAAAAGTTGTTGAACCACTTGAGTTGCTTCACATCGACTTGTGTGGTCCATCATCAATCGAGAGCATTGGCGGTAGCAAGTACATTCTTGTTGTTGTTGATGACGTCTCACGTTTTACATGAGTATTCTTTCTGAAGCACAAATCTGAGGCCACTCCTAAGTTAAAGATGTTTATCAAGCAGGTTGATGTGCAACTGAGAAAAGTCGTTCGAAACATTAGGAGCGACAATGGACTGGAATTCAAGAACAAAGAATTCGAAGACTTTTTGGCAGAAAAAGGAACCAATCATAACTTCTCAACCCCTTACACGCCTGAACAGAATGGTATTTTCGAAAGGCGAAACCGATCATTGTGTGAGGCGGCCCGAACTATGCTAAGTTTTGCTTCTCTTCCCTTATATTTCTGGGCTGATGCTATTGCTGTAGCATGTTTTACGCAGAATAGATCTTATCTCAACAAGCGTTTCTCTCTCACTCCTTATGAGATCATCAATAACAGGAAGCCGAACGTAAAATTCTTCCATGTGTTCGGTTCACGGTGCTTCATCTTCAACTCCAAAGAACATCGTAACAAGTTTGATATTAAAGCTGACGAAGGAATTTTTCTGGGATATTCTCTTACTTCAAAAGCGTACCGGGTTTTAAATAAGTGCTCTAGAAAGATTGAAGAAACCTATTATGTGACTTTCGATGACAGATACATCAAGAAGCTAAAGACTTCTGAAGAAGCAATTGGAGAGATTTTCTCTCAAACAGGTCAAGTCACAGCCATGATTGCTAATTTATTCGATCAATTTGTTGACTTATTCGATGAACCTGAGAAAGCCACTCTCTCGGAAGCCAAGGCAGCAGATAACAAAATCGATCATATGAAGAAAATTGTGGAAGATGCAGCCAAACAAATGGGTGAAGGAGAACAAGTTCCAAACGAACCTCCTCAGCACGACACTTCAGTTGAGGGGGAGAATCTATTTTCTTCAAATCAATTGAACTCACACTTTCAGGGGGAGAATTCCATTCCTATAGCACCCGAAAGTCCAGTTACACCTGAAAGTCCTGTAGCACCCGAAAGCCCTGCTACACCCGAAAGTCCAGTTACACTCGAAAGTCCTGTAGCACCCGAAGGTCCGACTCAATCTGAAATTCTAAATAATTCATCATCAATCGAGGGGGAGAATTCTGATATGTTCTATGATGACGATAGTCAATCTGAATTGGAAGAAATGGTCGACGCCGAATTGGATCCATCCTATGATCCAAATTATCCTCCCCTCATTAAATTGGACCAGAGATCATCCTGTATCTCAGATAGTGGGTAATGTATCTGAAAAGGTCCTGACCCGATCCCAAGTGAAAGCAAAGCAATCCTCCCTATTTTCTAAAGTAGAGTTCTGCATGTATAATTCGTTCGTATCCAAAGTTGAACCGAAGACAGTCAACACTGCTCTTGATCATTCTGATTGGGTTCAGGCTATGCAAGATGAACTCAATGAATTTGAAAGAAACAAGGTCTGGCGTCTCATTCCAACACCAAAGGATGCCTCAGTCGTTGGTCTCAAATGGGTATTCAGAAACAAAATGGATAAGGAGGGTAATGTGATTCGAAATAAAGCTCATCTTGTGGTGAAAGGATACTGCCAGGAAGAAGGAATTGATTACGAATAAACTTTTGCTCTGGTAGCAAGACTGGAATCTGTTCGAATATTTCTTGCCTACGCTGCACACAAGAACTTCGAAGTCTATCAAATGGATGTGAAATGCGCCTTTCTAAATGGAGAACTTGAAGAAACGGTTTATGTAGAGCAACCTCCATGTTTTGTGAATGAAAAGCATCCGAATCACTGTTACATTCTAGACAAGGCGGTTTATGGTCTGAAACAAGCGCCTAGGGCATGGTATGAAACGCTAACTAAATTCTTAAAGATGTCTAAATTCAAACAAGGTTCGGTTGACCCAACCTTCTTTCGAAAGAAGGAAGGTAACCACCTTATGATAGTTCAAATCTATGTCGATGATATCATCTTTGGCTCAACGAATCCTAGCTTAACAGCTGAATTCAGAAAGCTGATGGAGACTAAATTTGAAATGAGCTCAATGGGTCCGATTAACTTTTTCCTTGATTTAAACATTAGACAGGGACCCGAAGGCATCTTTATCAACCAGGAAGCATACACCAAGACTCTTCTTGCTAAATTTGGCATGATGGGAGATTCAAAGGTCAAAGTCCCAATGGCGTTCGGTACCAAACTCACACAATCCTTGGAAAAACATGCAGTCGATATTACGCTATATCGCCAAATGATTGGTTCCCTGATGTACCTCACAGCTAGCAGGACCGATATAATGTTTTCTGTTTGTTATTGTGCTCGGTTTCAGGCGAATCCTCGTGAACCACACATGCTAGCAGTGAAAAACATACTCCGATATCTGAAGCGAACCACCTCCCTTGGTCTCTGGTATCCATCAAACTCTGGTTTCTTTGTTCAAGCCTACTCAGATGCAGATCTTGGAGGATGTGGTTTAGACAGGAAAAGCACTACAGGAGGTTGTAAATTCCTTGACAGAAAGTTGGTGAGCTGGCAATCTAAGAAACAAACATGTGTTTCACTGTCTACAGCCGAAGCAGAATACATTGCCGCCGCTTCTTGCACATCTCAAGTGATTTGGATCCAAAGCCAACTCCAAGATTATGGACTCAATATGAAAAAGATCCCTCTATATTGTGACTCAGAAAGTGCAATTAGGATATGTCATAACCCGGTGCAACATTCCAAAACCAAACACATTACATTGAGGTATCACTTCATTAAAGACCACGTAGAAGACGGAAACGTAGAAATTCATTTTGTGCGAACTACTGATCAACTGGCTGACATCTTCACCAAAGCCCTTCTTGAAGCCAGTTTTAATAAAATTCTACAAGGGCTAGGTAAGATGGAATCGGAGTCAGTACCAAAAACTACTTCTCAGGACTGAAAGTTGGAAGTGAAATGAACCGAACGGGTTCGGTTCACGTGAGTGCCGAAATGAACCGAGCGCTCGGGTTCGGTCCTAATCTCTTATCTTCGCTTATCACTTAAAAGTAGTTTCTTTTGTTGTAAACTTTTTGTACTCTTATTTCTCATTTTCCAAGTTTTTTTCCTTTCTCTTTTTCAAAGTTTTTTTTAACCGAAATGAACCGAGCGTTCGGTCTATTTTGGGTTCGGTTCACAACTTTTTTTTTTCTTTTTGACTTCTTTATTTTTTTTATATATATCAAAAACTCCAAAATATTTTATTTCTTTCTTTAACTCAAAAACTCCAAAAATATTTTTGTTTTTTTTTCTCTTTAAATCAAAAACTCCAAAAATATTTTTTTTTTCGTTAATTTTTATTTGTGGATATTTGTAGGGAAATTCTAGTTCTCACGTTTTAATTAGTTAAGTGTCCCTAGAAGCATGCTGCTATATGTGTCCAAAGCCTCACCCAATTCTGAATAATAGCCTTACTGACTTGGTAAATACAACCCTTGTCTTCCCAAATAGGCTTTTATATTTATTCTAATCATGAGCTACCTTACTCTCTTCTCACATGAGATAAGAGTTTTCTGCTTGGTCCTTTTTTTAACAGCAGAGGTACTTTGGTTTCTTTACACCATCTCCAACATTTTTCTCCATCCTATTCGCCTCATCCACGTAACCCTTGAGACTCTCAGAAATTACCACTGAGGTTTATGGTTACACAATTTCTATGTTTATGATCTTAGCTTCGTGCCACTACGTGCTAAGTGAAACCCACAATTCAATACCTACTATGCATTGACGGTGACCAATTAAATTTGCTCTAGTTTTCACTAAAGAATTGACGACTTCACCCATGGGGCTGTTCCTTGAAATCTGTAAATTTTCTCTTTGTGTGATTCTTATGAAATTGTTAAATCCCATAACATTTCTTCCCTTAGAATCCAATTTTATTTTTTTTAGATTTTCCCTAAAAGCAATTTCAAACTGCCACGTAAATTCTCTTCACACCTACTTGTTCAACAGACTACATTGGTCTCACAAGTACTTCAGTCGATTTCTGTCTTATGTCAAGCTCATGAATTCTGCACTGAAGCGAAAGCCACCCAAATTAGCCTAATTAAAAGATGCCTTTCAACACTTCTCAATAAGTGTCTAATCGTAATTCAAAGGGAAACCAAACAAACACTTTAAGGTCTCTCTTGACTTTGAAGGAAGAGATTCGTGCCCGGGATCCATTGTTTCGTGTCTTTACTGACATCACAATTTCCCCCATATGTGTTGCTTTATTTCTTTTTCATTTACACACTCTATGCACAAAAATCTTTTTGATTTTCCATAATTCTGGTTTCATTACTTACAAGCAAATTTTGGCTATGAGATTCAACGTTATAAAAGAGATGTGGTTCATAATGTTACACATGGTTACTTTGCTTTATGATGACAGCTCACTCTAAAGGGATAAGTTGCTAACTTAGCCGAAAATCTAATCGGTTTGATATTTCAAATGGCGCTTGATGGGAAGGCGTGTGAAGTGGAACCGTTTTTGACATGTTAAACGGCGCCTGATGGGAAGGCGTGTGAATCGGGACAGTTCTTCTCTCTCCTGCGTAATCATCGGGGCTCTACACTGTCACGTGTCAATCATCTAAGGAAACTCTTCGTATTTCCCTTGAAGATTTGGGAACAAATTTTTCTCTCTCTTCTCACCACAGTATAAAAGGTAATTTCTACCATCATTTACCTCTTTACTGCACCAAACCTTCAGAGAGCAAGAAAAGCTTCGTTTCTTCTACTGTTCATCATCTCTTCCAAATTACTTTCTTCAATGGCGGATTCATCCTCAGTTCATGCTACATCTCACATTCTGCCAATCCGTCCTCAACAAAGCTTGATTATCGACCTCACTCCTCAATTTTATGATGCATTCATGTTTCCAATCATGGAATGTCTCAAGTACTCACCGTTGGTTCCAGCTCTCACCAAGGTCGAAACTGTTCCCATGGAGTGTCTCTCGCAAATATTCTCCACAGCTCACTATGACAAGTCTGTCGATCGAATCTTCTTCGACATTCTTGATCACAAGGCCTCCATCTCCAAGCAGCAATTCTGTTCGCTTTTAGGTTTTGCACCCGATGAATCTAGGGTTAACCCTGAATCCATCCCGGTGGGACAATTGTTTTCCATGTTTTATAACATGGGCTACACTGAAGTTCTGACGACGGTTACCAAATTCAAGAAGTCTTGCTTACCTCCTCAATGGAACGACTTCTTCACCGTCTTGTTCAAGGGGTTATCAGAACGTAGTGCAGGCTCAGACGGGGCGAGTCATCTGTTTATGACCATTCTTTATGGGTTATATCACGGCATTAACCTAGATTATGGGTCGGTTCTATGGCAGCAGCTGATTCAGAGTCTCACATCCACATCTCGCCATTCAGAGATCTCCTACGCCAGATTCTGGACACTGGTCGCAAAATGGGGAATGGACAAGTATCACGTTCCAATCGTTGCTGATTCTCCACTTTCTTCGATAGGTACTTTCCACACCACAAAGATTATTGTATCTGATTCTTCTAAGTTTCAGTTTATTGGCTCAATCCCTGAGTCAATGTATGGGGATGTTCCAAGTGACAGCTGGATCATCAGAACTTACAAGGAGTTTCGTCGCTCTGGTCCCAGAGAACTCACTCCTGACATGATTCAATCGATTCATGATGCCGATTGGCCTGCTCCCAGGGGAAAGAAGAATGACAAAGGAAAAGGCAAGAATGTTGTCAAGGGGGTGAAAGGTCCTTCTCCGATGAAACGAAAACCCTCCAAAGCTGCTCAATCTCATCCTCCAAAGAAGAGAAAGACTCAACCTAGGCGAAAGCTGATTCTTGCCTCCTCCTCCAGTGAATCTGAGGAAGACAGTTCAGACTCCGAAGAGTCTCTACGTGGTAATACTCCTCCATGTTCGCCTATCTCTGAGGTACATGTTTCCCCTAGACCTGTTTCTCCTCCACCAATCTCCATTTCTATTTATATTCCCCCATAACCTCCACTACTCAAATACCACCAACTTCTATCCCTGTACCCCCTCCCATTTTCACTGAAGCAACAACAACAACCACCACTGGAGTTAGAACCAACGTATCTGATACGGGGGCTCCTACTATAGCACCCGAACCCACTCCCACTACCGAACATACATCCGTACCCGAACCTACTTCCACAATCGAGCCTCCACCCTCACCCTCATCTCCTGCTCCCTCAGCAGATAATGAAGAACCTTTCCTTGGAGGAGAGGACATGACATTTGACTCAGTCTATTACAGTCCGTACCAAATGCAGAGCGATGATGATGATGATGCTCCGGTAACCAAGAAGCATCTCAAGGAGCTTCATGAGAAGATTGATTCTCTAATTGCTTCCTCCTCTTCTTCCTCACAGTCTACCATCTCCCAGGATGCTATTCAGGGGATTATTGATGCTTTTACTAAGGCTCATGACGCCTCCATCAGCTCAGCCACTGCCGCCATTGACGCCTCTACCAAGGCATGTGCTGCTGCGACCGAAAAAGTCGAAAAACTATTTGCTGACGCTACTTCTCTTTTGCAGTCTTTACAGGGCACTGCTGAATCCAATGCAGAGAGGCTTGACTCTCTTGACAACACGCTGACTTCCTCAGTTGCCTCAGAACTGGCGTCATTCGCCGGTCTTCGTCAAGCTTTTAGTGATGACAACACATCGTTTAAGACGACTATTGAGGAGCGCCTGACTAAACTGCATGAAGACCTTGCTGCCAAGAACTCCGTCACGGACGCTCTCGCTCGTAAGACCACCGCTCTCAAGGTCAAGAGTCTTCAGCTTTTCCACTCTCAAAAGGAAGTTGACTCTCTTCGATCTGAGCGTGAGGTTATTCATTCGTGTGTTTCGGATGTCCACGCTGCTCTTTCCAACATTTTTGAAGCCCATGATCCGATACTGAATTACTCAGTGAGGCATACTCTCGCGGAGAAGCTTGCTCCTGCCCTTGCTCTCCTAAGCAAAATTGAAGGGCTCCTTGAGTTCGTTTCCATTCCGAAACAAGGGGGAGAAGATGTATCTCAACCACCTCCCACTTCTACAGCAACTAAAGCAACCGAACCTCCTGCTTCAGCAGGTCAAGCCTCAGGTTCAGGTGTCAAAGATAAAGGAAAGAAAATTGCTAAAGACAGTGAGGATGATGACAAAGAGACGATTGCAGATCTCTTAAAGAAACAAGGCCGTGATAAAGATGCAGACATGAGCGCTCGCGTTGCCAGAGAGGCTGAGGCGAACGAAAGAAAAATGAAGGAGGCTCATGACCTTCTTGAGAGCAGGAAAACCCTTTTTCCTCTGTGGACTCTCGAGAAGCTTTTGAAAGAGGCGATCGAAACTCCCAGCATTCTGTGGCTTGAACCAGTGATTTCATTGGACCGTATCAACTCTGTCGCTTCTCAATTCGACATGCCATTGACCCGAAAAGCCTTCATCTTTCATGCCTTTGATAAAGTTGCTGATGTCCCTCATCCTCATCCAAAGGCTGATAGGGAACTCGTCGAATTCTATCTGAAGTTTGCTCAACCACAGTATCAAACTTGGAGCGCTTAGAAGATTGTCAACGTTCGGGTCCTCAAACCGTTTCGTGAGGGGAACTTCACGAACGTTCGGTTCAAAGTGCTGAGGGGTTCTGCTAAAACCGAACATGCCATATCGCTTGCTGATCTTCCCAACCTGAATCCACATGACTAGATTATTTTGCACAACATCCTCCTCACTAACGAAGCTGAGTATGGTCCAATTATTGATCACTTCAAAAGGATGCTCGTATGCTACATTATGGAGGTTGTCAAGATGGATCAGGAGATCGCTAGCGTATTCAAGAAAAAGCCCACTATTTCTCCTGTTGGCTCTGCTAGTGATTTGAACATGATGCAGATGGGAAGGATCGACCCGAAACGGAATTTTGTCATGTTTACAAGGAACGAAGGCCAAAAATGCCTGTTCGCCTTGGCTGATAAACACCTTTACACCACTGCATGCTTGGAGCATGTTCTAAGTATCATTCATCGATGCAAGAAGAATTCGGCGGATGACAAGAAGTACTTCGATGACATGATTCAGTGGTACATTCGCTTCAGACAGACTATCCTTGCTCTCATTCCACGTCTGTTTGATACCACTAAGAAAGTTCCTGCAGCTGGACCCAACAAGCCGAAGAGTTAGTCTCGCTCCAATTGACGCAAAGGGGGAGATTGTTAGGTTTAGAAGGTGTTGCATCTTGGGCTCGCTTTTTAGTCCAGTTAGTCTCCGGTATGGGCCTGTCCATCCGTGAGTTATTTTATAGGGTTTTGTATTTATAGGTGCTTGCATGCATCCTAGAACGTAAGATTTTAGAAGGAATTCTGTCAAGTATTTTGATCTTCATTGTAACCCTAATATCCTCTACAGCGGAAGTTCTTTATTGAGCTTTGCTGAGGATTGAATCAATCGAATCATTCGACATATTCAGATTCATTCTTGTGTTTGATCTTTCTGTTAGTATTTTTCTGATTAACCTATTTGAAGATCTAAACGATCAAAGAGTTTATTAAACTCATCAATTGTTTATAGTGAACTCAGTATATCAATTCATAAAATATATACAAACTATAAATAAATTGGGGCTGAGAGCTCTGACTACAAGTATACTTTTAAAATTTAAGTATTTTTACAAGAAGTATACTACCACTCACACATACAAGAACAATATCACAGTCATAACAAATATAAAAGTATTTGGATGTTGAGCACTGCAGTCAAACCTAGGCAGTTATGTAATCATATCTGGGATTAATATAGCCTGATCAACTGTATTTGGTTTGAGATACGACCAACATGTGTTTGGGAGTGAAGGTAGTGTTGCAACAAGTCTAAAACTTACCAACTATACAGAAGAACTCTAGAACAGAACATAAAGTTAAAATACTATAGGAGTTCTTTAGGCACTGTATACTAAGAACAAACTACATGAAAATAAAGGACTCCTATTGGTAGATCTATAAATACTAAGTGTATACATTACAATTATATATAATTAAGGTTATATATAGACTTAGAATGTGTGATTTAGCTTAACTTCCCTTTTCCTTGTTTGGATGTGGGGGTAGAGTAGGATCATTTATTTGAAGGTCTATTTGACTCAAGTTATATATAATTGGTATATACTTTGTAATTATAGATGGACCCAATAGGAGTTATACCATACATAATTCATTATCTATTAACTGTAAGTTTCTCTCGTAGAAACTTGTATTTTCAATTTATCTATACTAATTATATTCGATATTTCTTATATCCCTATTCTCGCTTAGATAATAATGGATGAATTCCATCTACTTGGAGACCCGTACTTTCCCAATCAGGGAAATGGAGGATGGCTTGATGCAGAGCAAGAAGAGAATCCTGAAATTCCCTTAGATGACGATTTTGCAGAAAATTTTTATGAAGATTCTGACTCAGGATCAGAAGCCTACAATCCACCACCGATTGCCTAGAATCCCAATCCACGATAAAACTTCCAAGGCCCAATGCCTGTATGGGCGATAAACTTAGACAGGTGGAGTAACAAACAGGGTCAGCACCATCCTTACCAAGGAGACTGAAGCTTCTACAATCTGGACACAGGAGGCTCAACAGACAGATCCCTTCCGATGTTAGTTCATCGTGTGGCACGAAACGATGAACAAGGAAGAGCTGCTATCGAGCGATTCATGTATGTTGATGCTACTACTGGAGTTAACACCGTTCACAATCACAACCTAGAAGACAATCATTATGCGATAAGGGATCGTACTAATTTCTTACTGAGAGAACTAGTGGCATCGCAAGCCGAAGTTAGAGAAATGCGAGAGCGAAAAATAACACAAGAAAGACATATGTGCGAAATAGAACATCAGCTAGCCAAATCCAGGGCCGGATCTAGTAGGAAGTAGATATTACTCTACCTGTTCACTACTTACTCTTTTGGTTATAGTGTAAGTCTTTGGATATGTTCTAGCATTATTTTTCATGTTGTTTAGTACAACCGTGAAAATTTCATTTTTGGTAGGTCGGTTTAATGTCGATATTTTCCCAGTATTGTGGTGTATTGTAGACCTGTTTAAGGTCAAGTTTTCCAAACTCTATGTACTTAATAAACCAATAGAATTGACATGCATTTTTCATACTCTTTGAAAAACTAACCACTCAAATTCATATTATCATGCTGCAAGTTGTACTTGTAATAGACTTGTATTTCCAATTCCTTACAAGATTCATATTTAACTAAGTATTTTAGTTCAGAGATATCATATTCATGTTCATTCTTGATATCTTACCATCTTTTCATCTTTTAACTTTTATAGTGAAAGATGCCTCCACGGAGAAACCCAAAGCATGTCAATGTTAATGAAGAGCCCATATCACCTCCGCCAACACCTCCACAATTTGACGTTGTCATGTTTCTGGCGGCGGTCATTGCAGAGGTTGCAGCTGCTACATCCCATATAAACACTACTGGTTTTAGTGGATCAGGAGTTGGTGCGCATTCCTCCAACCACGGCGAAAGTCACTGGCACTCATGAGAGTGTACCTACAATGACTTTTCCAATGCCAAACCCATGACCTTTAACGGGAATAGAGGAGTTATGGCGTTAAGGCAATGGATTGAGAAAACAGAGGCAGTCTTCGAGATCTGCTCCTGCCCGGAAGGTAGCAAGGTTAAATTCGTTGCTTGTACCTTTGCTCATAGAGCCCTAACATGGTGGAACGACCATGTTAAGCCACTGACCTTAGTAGTGGCTAACTCTATAAGTTGGGAAAACTTGAAGACAATGCTGATGTGGGAGTACTGCCTACAGGGTGAAATTTAGAAGCTCGAGCAAGAGCTCTGGGGTCTTACTATGGTAGGTTCAGACATAACAACCTACACAAATCAGTTTTGTGACTTAGCGATTCTTTGTCCAGAAATGGTTGCTCTGGAGAGCAAAAATATTGAAAGGCACATCCGGGGGCTGTCACCCCAACTTCAGGGAAGTGTTATTGCTTCCAGGCATGTTACCTTTGACAATGCCAAAGAGTTGGCACATTCGCTTATTGACCATGGAGCACGTCAAAACTTAGTGGTTGCTGCTCCAGAACAACCTAATGGAAACAACAACAACAACAACAACAACAACAACAACAACAACAACAAGAAAGCCTGGAATAAAAGGAAGGGCAAATATTCTCAATAACCCTCGAAAAAGCAACAGTTAGGTGTTGTTTGTTTTTTCCGAGACAAAATGTATGCAGTCTGCGGACCACATCTGTAGACCTCTGCAGTAGAAGAGGTGGACCAAACGTCTGCAGTCTGAAAAAAGAAGATTGTTTGTTTTTTTAACATCTACGAGCTACTAAAATGAACTGAAATATAAATAAACTGATTTTTTTAAACTTCAAAGTGATTTTTTAATATTTTTATGACTCTGTTATAAATAATTAACGAATCTAGATCAACTTTTATGTAATATTGTATAAAAATAAAAATAAACACGGTATGAATTAACGTATATATTTGATAAAACCAACAATTTTGGTTGCAAAGTTATAACTAAACATTATAATTAGTGATCAAAGAATTTGATATATAAATGGATGGAAATAAACTTCCATTTTTTCAATTAAATCCGTTAAAAACGTGTCATAAATATTTTCTCGAGAAATTGACGATACTGTATTAAATAATGTTTTACAAAATTTGGCAAAAAAATATAAGAATATATTATGTTTTTTTTTTACATATTTATATAAACAACTTCAACGACTATTATTGTAATAAATCTTTATTTATAAATTTGTCAAAAATATCATGTTTGTATCGTCGAATGTTTTTTTTTGAAGTTTTGTAATTTTTTTTTTCAAATTGTTTATCATTAATAAAGTTGGAAAAAATATAAATTAAAAAAAAAACATAAAAAAGTTAAAGATATATATGTTTTTTTTTAGGCTAGAAGATGTCTGAAGATGTTGGAAGACTCTGGTCCACATCTGTGCCAAGAAGAGGGCACGCAGACATTTTTAGGTCTGCAGTCTTCAACAAAACAAACAGTCTGCGAAGGCTAATGTTTGCACGTGGTCTGCGCGGCGCAGACAGAAGAAGCCATGCAGATCTACAGACAAAAAATGAACACTACCTTAGTGGCAGTCCATGCTGCTACTGTACCTACAGTTGTTCCTGCTAACCTTGCACCAGCTAAGCCCTATGCTGGTAATCTTCCTAAATGTAACAAGTGAAAATTCCACCACAACGGAAATTGTCGGGAAATGCCGGTGTCGTAACTGTAATAGAAAAGATCATACTGCCCAATTTTGTAAATCACCACCCCAACCGATTAACCAAGTACTACCGCTGGATTAGGTCAACCATGTTGTGGATGCAGTGATATTGGGCATTTCAAAAGAGATTGTCTGAAAGATGGAAATTCTGGTGGAGTTGGGAGTATTCTGGCAATGGGTCACGAGTAAGCTGTGGCAGACCCTGCGGTGGTCACAGGTACGTTTCTTCTCAACAATACTTATGCATGCATTCTATTTGATAATGGCACTGAGAAGAGCTTCATGAGCCATAAATTCGAACACCTACTAAAACAAAACTCCAAATCACTAAATGAAACCTTCATAGTAGAAATGGCTAACGAGAAATCTGAATACTCTAACGATATATACATAGGATGTACCCTTACCTTGAATAACTTTTCTTTCCCAATAGACCTTATGCCTCTCTCTATCAAAAGTTTCAACGTCATTATTGCTATGGATTGGTTGTGCTCTAACCATGCTGACATTCTATGTTATGAAAGAGCCATTCAGCTGAACTTGCCAACTAATGAAACTCTTATCATCTACGGCGACAAACCCAAAACGAATCTTCAGATTATTTCTTGTATCAAGTCACAAAAGTACCTTCGCAAAGAGTACTATGCTTTCTTAGCCCACGTGGTAGACAAAAAGCAAGAAGTTAAAGACATCGCTAGCATTCCTGAGGTCTGCAACTTTCTAGATATATTTACCGGCGATCTTCCAAGAGTGCCTCCCGAATGACAAGTCGAATTCAAAATCCACTTAGTCCTTGGGGCTACTCCTGTAGCCAAATCCCCCTATCGTCTTACACCTTCAGAAATGCAGGAATATCCAGCCAGCTGAATGAACTCCTTAGCAAAGGCTTCATAAGTCCAAGTTTCGCACCATGGGGAGCACCGGTTTTGTTCGTGAAGAAGAAGGATGGATCATTCCGTATATGCATAGACTATCATGAGCTGAATAAACTTACCATTGAGAATCGATATCCTCTACCTCGCATTGATGATCTATTCGACCAACTTCAAAGTGCGAGTTACTTCTCAAAAATAGACTTAAGATCTGGGTATCTCAAATTACGAATTTTGGAGGAGGATGTTCCCAAAACAGTGTTCAGAACTCGTTATGTTCATTACGAGTTTGTAGTGATGCCTTTCGGATTGACGAATGCACCTGCTGTGTTCATGGACTTAATGAATAGAGTGTGTCGTTCGTACCTGGACAAATTCATCATAGTCTTCATTCACGACATCCTTATCTACTCAAGAAACAAAGAAGAGCATGGCCAACATCTTTGTCAAGTCTTGCAAACACTGAGAATAGAGAAGTTATATGCGAAGTTCCCAAAGTGCGAGTTTTGGATTAGGAAAGTTGATTTCCTAAGTCACGTGGTCAGGTCAGAAGGAATACATGTGCACCCTTCCAAAATAAAGGCAATTGAGAACTGGTCAGCACCTAAAGCACCTACAGAAATCTGTCAATTCTTAGGTCTTGCTGGCTACTGTCACACCCCAAAACCAAGAACGGCGGAAACGTTCTGGGGCGGAGGACGTCATGTATAATATCAACAACAATGTAAAGTAGTAAACAAGCAACAACATTATCCATTGCATTAATAAAATAATTATTATACAATTGTATTCTGTCAAATTTTGATAAACACTAAGGCATAAATCAAAATGAAAGATAAGTCTTGAATAAGCTCCATCTTCCTTTCTCCTTGCATCTGTACCTGTCTATGATGACCTGAGGTTACAAGTAATTTTGAAAGCGAGTATCAGCTTTGAAACTGGCGAGATCATAAGTATTTAGTGTCTTAATTTGTATGTAAGAATTTGTAAGTCTATGTATTGTAAGAATTTGTAAGTCTATGTAATGTAAGAATTTGTAAGTGTATATAATGTAAGAATTTGTAAGTGTATATGAATTAAAAGTGTTTGAAAAACCCTAGAATCCCTATGATTCCTTCTAGTATATGAAGGTGTCTTCTACCAAGACCTAACTGTTCTGTGTGTGTGTCTCTTGTAAGAGTATGTATTTTCCAAAGTATAACTATCATTATCCAAAAATATAGTTTGTACATTTATGTTTAAGTGAGGTTATCACTAAAAATATGTAATGGGAAAATTAATGTAGTACTACAACGTAGCTCTAAAAGGAATACTACCATACTAACTACCTTAAACCGGATTTTAGGCTAAGGCATTATGTGATAAATTGTACCATACTATCGACTGGTAACAACGACATACGAATGGTCGTAATAAGAAATGACGTTTGGCACCTGCAGATCTGCAGATCCCATTGTAGCTAGCAGTAAGGTGTAGGGTAGTCAATCCAGTATAGATCTATACACAAACTCATACTATATACTGGTTACATCGACATAAGAATGGTCGAAATTAATGTATGACGTTTGGCACCCGCAGACCTGCAGGTCCCGCTGTAGCTAGCAGCAAGGTGTAGGATAGTCAATCCATTATAGAATCTATACGCAAACTCACGCTCTCCCTTCAAGAGACTCTGTCTACAACTCGGGCCATGTCATTTAAGTCATGCTCCGATTTAAATCACAGTAAATAACGTATTCTAGTATATGTAATGAAATGAACTGTTCTAGCTGTAATGTACGTGCTCTCTACCTAGCAAGTATAGTAATGTAAGCGTTCTAGTATAGTTGTATATGTTCTCGTCCTAGTATAGTTGTATATGTAATGTACAGTAATGTTCTAGAAAGTATTGACTCATGAATGAACTGACTCATTGTATGATATCGCGTTCTAGTAATGGTTCTAGTATCTTCCTGAACTACCCACATGGTAGCATACTAGTAATCTAAGTGGTACGTATGGACATGGATGTATACCCTTGCTACCCAAGGGCATAGGATGAACTGGAAGGACCTTTTATGACTTTATATGTACACATGATATATAACTAATATTTAAACGACCTTCGGACGAGTATCCGATATCCCACCAGACCACATCTCAAGGCGCGAAAAGGAAATAGGGTGGATAGCCTTCCTAAGTCTTTTAAACATTTCTTATATAACTATACATATAGAGGCATGCAATTTATAATATAAAAGCATAAATAAGTTTTGTAAGACATTTGAAATATAAATATTATTTTAAGAAAAGATCGACTTGATGTCAACCTATAAAACAATTTGAAGGCATAAGTTTGATAAAACAATTTAAGTATAAGGAACATTTGTTTGAAACACAGTTGTATATAAGTTTGAAATATGATATACAGAGTAAGAGGTACAGTGTAATAAGGAGTTTAAAACATATAAAATGTTTATAAAAATCATTTGAAGGAAACTATTTGGTAAAACGGCTAATGAGTAGCCAAATCTTTTGAATGTTGTATATTAATCATATGTGATGGATGTAATAACTAGCGTAATTCTACTTATTAATCGCATGTGATTGATATAATACTAGCATGATTCTACTTGTATCCCCCCCATAAAACATTTAAAATAATTTAAAACATTAGTTAAGGGGTATGAACTCACCTACAGTAAGTGACTGGAATTGAACGGGCTGTTATCGTACGGAAGGATCGGACAAGTGCTTGGTGTCAAGTGAAGACTTAGACACACAGAATGATCCTAATTATATATGAAGACATATGTATATAAATAATTAGAGATTAAATCACTAATTATACAAGTATAAGCATTTAAGCACGAGGACAACACTTTTGGTCAAGTGCTAGGAGGCTAATGGGTTGCAACAAAGGAGTGCAATGCCCCTAATGGAAGTTTAAGGTCTAATGACCATACTCATTGGAGTTTACAGCCCAGGGGAGTAAGCTCCTGGCCGTAAACTCTCAACCAAGGCTTGGAATGGTACTTTGAATTACTACAACCTTAGTGGGAATTGTTTCAAGGCCTATGCAAGTGTTTGGGCACAACATTGACTCCTTTGGGGAGTTTACGGCCCAAAGACCCTTTTCCCTTGGAGTTTACGGCCGTAAACTCCCTTGGGAGGGTTCTTATGGTGCTTTCAGGTCCCTATAGTAACTAGGAACAATTCTAGGCTTTAGTACTTGGCTTTAGGAGGGTTTATGGCACCAATTTGTACCATTTTATGGAGTTTACGGCCTTGGAACCTTTTGGGCCATAAACTCCCTCACAAATGGGGTTCTTAGAATTTTAACTAGTCCAAAACTCATCTAGGTACTTGCCCAAATAGTCTCTTGGCTTAAGGAAAGATTTAGGGTGTCCTTTGACCCCTTTATGGGAGTTTACGGCCCAAGAACCACTCTTGGCCATAAACTCCTCAACACTTGTGCTTTTCTTATGTTTCCTAGGTCCTAAACACATTAAGGTATTTGCCTAAAATAGAGTCCAAGCCTTAGGAAGTGTTTGAAAGGATTTTGGCACTTAAACTTGGATTTTACGGCCTAAGGAGCTTCTTGGCCGTAAAATCCCTTCTAGAAATGATTTCTAATGGTTTTGTTGGTAATAAGCATGAGTTTAAGGCTTCTAGGTTTTTGTTTTAAGGCTAAGGGAACATTAGGAACTCATTTGTGCCTTCACTTGGAGTTTACGGCCCAAGAGATGTTCCTTGGCTGTAAACTCCTAAAACTAGATGGTTTTGATTGATTTCTAGCCTCTAATGTTCATACATAAAGTCCTTAACTAGTTGCCTAACACGGAAATGGGACTAGATAGCTTTTAGGCCTTGTTTTGGAGTTTACACCCTAAGAACGTTCTTGGGCCGTAAGCTCCCGGATCTTGTGTTTTGGACATGTAAATAATGTTATTAAGCATATAACAAGTATTAAAACACATCTAGGAAAGTAGACTCACAATCTGGGATGAAAACCCGAAGATCCGTGAGAGAGAAATTGGCTTTTCTCTAATTGGAATTCAATTAATGAACCAATTTGGTTCAGAATTCTATTTATAGTCCTGAGATTTTTGGCAGAAAATATTTCTATTCTCGGAATGGATTCTAATGACCTAGCGTAATGGAATTACAGTGTTGCACAAAATCCTAGTGCATCCACTCTCCTACTAACTCCTTAGGTGTAAAACCCTGAAAACTGCCAAACTTATTCCATAAGTCTGAATTTTCACTGTCACTGCTCTACTTCTATTGGATTGAAATGGTTTGATTAGAATGGAAATTTCGGGTTGTCACATCATCCCCCTGTTAAAGGGAATTTCGTCCCGAAATTAGAATTTAGGCAAGGAAGTATGCACGAATGATCGAGTCGTGAGGAGGAAACTTCCTAATCGATTGGTTCTAGCGCACTTAGGTGAAATCGGGCTCTCGGTTGGCATTCCAACGAACCTTCACTAACTGGCGACGGCGTTGCTTCGTCTGCTTGACCTCTCGGTCGAGGGTCACTACGGTTCTAGTACGAAGGCGAGGATCTCGATGAGTGGACTTGCAAGAGTCCTAACGGAAAGGTATGGTTTCACGATCGAGATGCGAAGGGTAGAATGTACGTTACTGAGTTCGCGGAGTAGGTCTAGTTAGTGCGAGGCACAGGACCGATTCTGATAAGAATCTTGGAGGTCCTGTCTAACTTGGATTTAGCTTTCCACGCTTTACGAAGCGTATTAAGCCATTGCCAGAGTGAGTTATCCTAAAGAACTTTGTCACTCACTCATAATCTCAAAGGTTCCTTTTCTTGCGTAACTTCCCAGTCAAAGGCCACCCCTTGCTGGGTCAAAGTCGTACGAGTTTCTGTAGCTTGCGAAGAGTTCTGAATGAACTAAGGCGGAAGGTCAGTAAGACCTAGAATCTAGCGAAAAACTGACGTCGTCTCTGGTGTCGATAAATGCTCAATGGTTTTTGACAAATTGAAAGAGTACTCAAAATTTCCCACATTACTAACAGTGTGTCCTAGAAATTTGACTCTTCAATTTCAAAACTCGTGCCTAGAGAACTTTGCTAAAAGTTCCTCTGTAGGACACGTTTTCATGGGTTTTCTTCTTACTACGAGGGTAGATAAGTAAGTCATTACATGGAGAAATGACGAATCGATCCAAGTAAGAAAGACGTAACCCTATTCATTTAGCTCATGAAAACTATGGGCGTATTGGTCCTATCCGAAGGGTACCACTACGGACTTGAAGTGTCCGTATCGAGTTCAGGAGATAGTCCTTCGGACATCCTTCCCTAACACTCGAACTGGTGATATTCGGATTTCAGATCCATTCATGGAAGTAGTTTCTTTCCTCGCGTTTGCTCAACCATTTTATCTATGCGAGGCAGAGATAGCGATCTCTAATGGAAATTTTGACGGAGTCCTCAATAACCGAGGTACATACAATGCGATCCGTTGATCTCTGAAGAATATGACCGGGGTTCTCTAGGGTGAGAAACCTAGTCTTCTAATTCTATTTCTGTGTAGTTCGCTTAGTTGTTTGCACTGTTCTGGTATCTCTGTGGGTGTTTAAACTATAGGGTGATCTGTTTACGGGAGTCGTACTGGGTTCTAAGGTTGTTCACATGACGATGTGATTACTCTTAGGCTTAAGCAGTTCTCCGTCCTGAAGTTCATATTAGAATTCATACTTGGTTTCACCATCACAATTTCGGGTATATGAGTCGCATATAATTAAGGTTGAAAAAGGTAGTTGAATAACTGATTCTTCTTTAAGCTCACATTCCATCGGGGAAAAAGAAGTTAAAGTGGAATCATCAATTCTAAACCTGTAGAAGCTTGATTATATATCACTCTTATGTATACCATTCTTCAGTGATAGATCATTCGCATGAATCCTTGGATTAAACTTGACGTACTGCTCGAGTGGTACTTCGGGGATTTCTTCGTAAAGAAAATAACTAAGAGGTACTCCTGGCATGAGTACTTCGGGGATTTCTTCGGAAAGAAAAAAAATAACTAAGAGGTACTCCTGGCATGAGTACTTCGGCGTTCTGATATGACGGCTTCGCTGGAAAAGTGATCTAGAAGAAAGAGATGTACGTATGAAGCTGTTTTCGCGAGGATCAAATTTAATCGAGTCGTATGATAATGTTGGAATCATACTGAAATTTAAAGACATTAGATTTGAACATAAGACGTTTACAGACAAGACACAACCATGCAACCATGAACAGAGTTACGGTACTTTAGATTTACCACATGACTATTGCTGGGCATAAGATATACTACAAAAGACAAGTATACGCAGCACGAGAATTCCTATACAAACACGATCTCGCAAAAGGTAAGACTCTGGTTGCACTAGTTCTAGATAGTTTATAAGTCTGTTAATACGAAACGCCTAAATTACATTTAACGTGGTTCCGGAGTAGGCTCTCCTGCAGCTGTGATCCTGAGAATTTTCCCATCAGCACCCGAGTTCTTTGTTATTGGGCAATCTTTCTTGAAGTGCCCTAACTCACCGCATTTGTGGCATGACTGGCTAGTACTAGCCTTGGTGACGGGATTGCGGTGTTTAGCCAGTGTTATGTGGACACGAGTGCCTTCCGCATTACTCCACCTTGGGAATTGCTTTCTAAAGCGTTCTGCCGGAGTTTCCACTGGTGGTGGTGGCATGGCAAGTCTTTGGGCTCTCTTGCGCTCCCTTAGGGCTTTACGATATCGTCTCTTCCTTTTGGTCTTTAGGCTTCGCAAGTCCATGAATGTTGCCATTTGTTGGTTTCCTGGTTTGGTACTATCATCGGAACTCTCGACTCCTCTTTCAGTCTTGTTTGTGTTGCCTGACTTGATGTGTGTAAGGAAAGTTGTCACCGCAGCCGCTACTGCAGCTTGTAATGTAGCGGCGTCGATAGGAAAAGTAGAGGTCTCGTTGCTTGGCTGGTTTTTTCCGGATGACGACATGATCCTGTAACACGCAAGATAAGGATTTTATGAGCGATTCTGGTTGACCCTGATGTACTTAGATTGTTATTGAAAAAGGGGTAAGAGTATGATCTCGAAAGTTTGACCTACATCCCTATGATGCAGTCCTAGTAAAGAATGAAAGTATGTTCGCGAAGGTTTGACCTACATCCCTATGATGCAGTCCTAGTAATGAGTAGAGGTAAGTTCGTAGAATGGTCTCAAGACGTTTGTTGTACAAGTTGAGGTATCGTGGGTTGGTGAATAACAAGATCCAACCACTGAACGATACTTGGAAATGTCCCTGGAGCTAAATTACTATAGTCCAAATGACTTGACTAAAGCATGATTCAGATAGACTCTAATGAAAGAATGATAAGAGTACTTGAATGAAGAATGACGCAAAAGTTAGCCGGCTGTCAATATCTTTGATATTCACGATGTAACGGTTCAGAAAAATGACCTTGTAGAGGTCTTACATCATATCCACAGAAGATAGTTCCCGACAGCATAAAGACCTAACTAAAGTATTTACGGTACAAGATAATTTCATAGAAAATACCACATCAGGCATAGACAGAAAAATATGATTCCTCTTTATAAGGAAATAAAGTAAAGCGTCTACTACTGGCGACGGTCATCCCTCTGGTGAACTCTCAGTTCAGCCAATTGACGTTCCATGTCAAACGGGTGTCTTTCGCACACCATCTGGCGTACTCGGAGTTCTATGACTTCGGCTTGTGATTCAGCCAGTGCTTGCAGCAAGGTTTCATGGTTTCTCTCTGATCTCTTGTGAGCATCTTCTAGATGAATGGTGTGGAGGGTATGCATTCTAGCATAGGCGACTACTTCTGTAATCTGACGTAGGGCTGTCCTGCCTTGAATCTCATTTCGGGTCACTCTGCGGACCAAGATTGGCAAGACTCTATCTGCTGAGCCGCCATTGTTCAACTCATAAAAGCTTCGGTCGCCACCAAATGGTATAGACTGATCTTGTCCTTGGCTCCATGTTTCCAAGCATTCCACTCACTCAGGGGTCGGGCCATGAAAAGCCGGACGAGGGTTAGGAATTTGGAAAGGGAGCTGCTCGGGGTAGGTTCTCAACCTCTGGTTTGGAGTTAGCGTTGTACGAAAAGTCTTCATCATGGTGATCATTCAAGGGGATAGGATGATCATCCTCTGGTTCTTCTCCAAACCAACCAGCTATGACTTCGTTCGGAAGATACTGGTTGTCAAGGGGATGGAGTCCAGCTATGATTTCTATGCGAGAATTTAGGGTAAGAGGATAATTATTAGACGAACTATCTAGATAATTATTTAGGAAAACCTTCATTAGTTACATCGCTATTTGTTAAGTGCATACCAGCTATGTGTAATCTAAACAGGATAGACCTTCGAATAAGTGACCTTATTTCCAAATTCACACAGAATAGGGGTAAGGCAAAATTATCACCGATTCTAAGTCTATAACATCCTAATTACATGTAGCCTTAGTGTATCCACTTAGAAACTATCAACTTAGTTATGAAGACCCCGTTTTAATTCTCAAGTATAAAGTACTTATAGTAACACCAAATACTCCTATAGTATTTTAAATTTATTGTTATGTTGTATTGTTCTCATTGTGGTAGGGTTGGTAAGATTTTAGCATTGTTGCAACCACACAATTAAATTTAGGCACATGCTAGTCAACCCTCGGATAATATAGGCGATCAGGCTATATCTTCCCAGTTTTGACCATATGTCTCTAAGCCCACTTGTGTTGTCCAACAATCGTAATTCTTTTGTACTGTCCTAGTGACACTGATTTTAGTATGAATGCAGCACATATACTTTATTAAATATTTTATTATTTAAAGTATAAACTCTTGGTCAGAGTATGTTTAATCCCTTATGTATTTATAGTTAGTATATCTTTTATGGGTTGATATACTTAATTCACTATAAACAATGCTCTGATAGCAATCTGTCACACCCCAAAACCAAGAATGGCGGAAACGTTCTGGGGCGGAGGATGTCATGTATAATATCAACAACAATGTAAAGTAGTAAACAAGCAACAACATCATTCATTGCATTAAGAAAATAATTATTATACAATTGTATTCTGTCAAATTTTGATAAACACTAAGGCATAAATCAAAATGAAAGATAAGTCTTGAATAAGCTCCATCTTCCTTTCTCCTTGCATCGGTACCTGTCTATGATGACCTGAGGATACAAGTAATTTTGAAAGCGAGTATCAACTTTGAAGCTGGTGAGATCATAAGTATTTAGTGTCTTAATTTGTATGTAAGAATTTGTAAGTCTATGTATTGTAAGAATTTGTAAGTCTATGTAATGTAAGAATTTGTAAGTGTATATAATGTAAGAATTTGTAAGTGTATATGAATTAAAAGTGTTTGAAAAACCCTAGAATCCCTATGATTCCTTCTAGTATATGAAGGTGTCTTCTACCAAGACCTAACTGTTCTGTGTGTGTCTCTTGTAAGAGTATGTATTTTCCAAAGTATAACTATCATTATCCAAAAATATAGTTTGTACATTTATGTTTAAGTGAGGTTATCACTAAAAATATGTAATGGGAAAATTAACGTAGTACTACAACGTAGCTCTAAAAGGACTACTACCGTACTAACTACCTGAAACCGGATTTTAGGCTAAGGCATTATGTGATAAATTGTACCATACTATCGACTGGTAACAACGACATACGAATGGTCGTAATAAGAAATGACGTTTGGCACCCGCAGATCTGCAGATCCCACTGTAGCTAGCAGTAAGGTGTAGGGTAGTTAATCCAGTATAGATCTATACACAAACTCATACTATAGACTGGTTACATCGACATAAGAATGGTCGAAATTAATGTATGACGTTTGGCACCCGCAGACCTGCAGGTCCCGCTGTAGCTAGCAGCAAGGTGTAGGATAGTCAATCCATTATAGAATCTATACGCAAACTCACGCTCTCCCTTCAAGAGACTCTGTCTACAACTCGGGCCATGTCATTTAAGTCATGCTCCGATTTAAATCACAGTAATTAACGTATTCTAGTATATGTAATGAAATGAACTGTTCTAGCTGTAATGTACGTGCTCTCTACCTAGCAAGTATAGTAATGTAAGCGTTCTAGTATAGTTGTATATGTTCTCGTCCTAGTATAGTTGTATATGTAATGTACAGTAATGTTCTAGAAAGTATTGACTCATGAATGAACTGACTCATTGTATGATATCGCGTTCTAGTAATGGTTCTAGTATCTTCCTGAACTACCCACATGGTAGCTTACTAGTAATCTAAGTGGGACGTATGGACATGGATGTATACCCTTGCTACCGAAGGGCATAGGATGAACTGGAAGGACCTTTTATTACTTTATATGTACACATGATATATAACTAATATTTAAACGACCTTCGGACGAGTATCCGATATCCCACCAGACCACATCTCAAGGCGTGAAAAGGAAATAGGGTGGATAGCCTTCCTAAGTCTTTTAAACATTTCTTATATAACTATACATATAGAGGCATGCAATATATAATATAAAAGCATAAATAAGTTTTGTAAGACATTTGAAATATAAATATTATTTTAAGAAAAGATCGACTTGATGTCGACCTATAAAACAATTTGAAGGCATAAGTTTGATAAAACAATTTAAGTATAAGGAACATTTACTTGAAACACAGTTGTAAATAAGTTTGAAATATGATATACAGAGTAATAGGTACAGTGTAATAAGGAGTTTAAAACATATAAAATGTTTATAAAAATCATTTGAAGGAAACTGTTTGGTAAAACGGCTAATGAGTAGCCAAATCTTTTGAATGCTGTATATTAATCACATGTGATTGATGTAATAACTAGCATAATTCTACTTATTAATCGCATGTGATTGATATAATACTAGCATGATTCTACTTGTATCCCCCCCCCATAAAACATTTAAAATAATTTAAAACATTAATTAATGGGTATGAACTCACCTACAGTAAGTGACTGGAATTGAACGGGCTGTTATCGTACGGAAGGATCGGACAAGTGCTTGGTGTCAAGTGAAGACTTAGACACACACAATGATCCTAATTACATATGAAGACATATGTATATAAATAATTAGAGATTAAATCACTAATTATACAAGTATAAGCATTTAAGCGCGAGGACAACACTTTTGGTCAAGTGCTAGGAGGCTAATGGGTTGCAACAAAGGAGTGCAATGCCCCCTAATGGAAGTTTAATGTCTAATGACCATACTCATTGGAGTTTACGGCCCAGGGGAGTAAGCTCCTGGCCGTAAACTCTCAACCAAGGCTTGGAATGGTACTTTGAATTACTACAACCTTAGTGGGAATTGTTTCAAGGCCTATGCAAGTGTTTGGGCACAACATTGACTCCTTTGGGGAGTTTACGACCCAAAGACCCTTTTCCCTTGGAGTTTACGGCCGTAAACTCCCTTGGGAGGGTTCTTATGGTGCTTTCAAGTCCCTATAATAACTAGGAACAATTCTAGGCTTTAGTACTTGGCTTTAGGAGGGTTTATGGCACCAATTTGTACCATTTTATGGAGTTTACGGCCTTGGAACCTTTTGGGCCGTAAACTCCCTCACAAATGGGGTTCTTAGAATTTTAACTAGTCCAAAACTCATCTAGGTACTTGCCCAAATAGTCTCTTGGCTTAAGGAAAGATTTAGGGTGTCCTTTGACCCCTTTATGGGAGTTTACGGCCTAAGAACAACTCTTGGCCATAAACTCCTCAACACTTGTGCTTTTCTTATGTTTCCTAGGTCCTAAACACATTAAGGTATTTGCCTAAAATAGAGTCCAAGCCTTAGGAAGTGTTTGAAAGGATTTTGGCACTTAAACTTGGATTTTACGGCCTAAGGAGCTTCTTGGCCGTAAACTCCCTTCTAGAAATGATTTCTAATGGTTTTGTTGGTAATAAGCATGAGTTTAAGGCTTCTAGGTTTTTGTTTTAAGGCTAAGGGAACATTAGGAACTCATTTGTGCCTTCACTTGGAGTTTACGGCCCAAGAGATGTTCCTTGGCCGTAAACTCCTAAAACTAGATGGTTTTGATTGATTTCTAGCCTCTAATGTTCATACATAAAGTCCTTAACTAGTTGCCTAACACGGAAATGGGACTAGATAGCTTTTAGGACTTGTTTTGGAGTTTACACCCTAAGAACGTTCTTGGGCCGTAAGCTCCCGGATCTTGTGTTTTGGACATGTAAATAATGTTATTAAGCATATAACAAGTATTAAAACACATCTAGGAAAGTAGACTCACAATCTGGGATGAAAACCCGAAGATCCGTGAGAGAGAAATTGGCTTTTCTCTAATTGGAATTCAATTAATGAACCAATTTGGTTCAGAATTCTATTTATAGTCCTGAGATTTTTGGCAGAAAATATTTCTATTCTCGGAATGGATTCTAATGACCTAGCGTAATGGAATTACAGTGTTGCACAAAATCCTAGTGCATCCACTCTCCTAATAACTCCTTAGGTGTAAAACCCTGAAAACTGCCAAACTTATTCCATAAGTCTGAATTTTCACTGTCACTGCTCTACTTTTATCGGATTGAAATGGTTTGATTAGAATGGAAATTTCGGGTTGTCACAGCTACTACCGTAGATTCATCCAGAATTTCTCCTGAGTTGGGAGCAGTGGTATTTTCTCTGAAGATCTGGAGACATTATTTATATGGCACGAAATGCATAATATTCACGGACCATAAAAGTCTTTAGAATATCTTCGACCAGAAAGAGTTGAACATGAGACAACGACGGTGGGTAGAGCTACTGAACGATTACGAATGTGAGATTCATTATCACCCTGGTAAAGCCAATGTAGTAGCTGATGCCCTTAGCAGAAAAGAATACTCGAGACGCCGAGTAAATTCGTTGACCATGACGATCCATTCACATTTGTCCACACAAATCAAAGAGGCTCAACTTGAGGCCTTGAAACCCGAAAATGTGGCAGGTTAAAACCTGAGAGGAATGGACTAGAACTTCGAAATCAGGAGTGATGGAGTCTATTGTTTCATGAACCGGATCTGGACACCAAAGTTCGGTGGTTACAAAGACGTGGTTATGAATGAAGCACACAAAACCCGATACTCCATTCATCCAGGTTCAGACAAGATGTATCTGGACCTTAATAAATTGTATTGGTGGCCTAACATGAAGGCCGAGATTGCTACCTTTATGGACAAGTACCTTACTTGTGTCAAAGTCAAGGTAGAGTACCAGAAACCTTGAGGTCTATTGCAACAACCTGAAATCCCTAAATAGAAGTGGGAGTATATTACGATAGATTTTATAACTAAGTTACCCAAGACATCGGGTGGTTATGATACTATTTGGGAAATCGTTGATAGATTGACCAAATCCGCACACTTCTTGTCAATAAAACAAACTGAGAAGATGGAGAAGCTAACGAGAACTTACCTGAAAGATATTGTTAGACTGCATGGTGTGCCAATATCTATTATTTCTGACTGAGATAGCAGATTCACCTCTCATTTCTGGCAGTCTTTACAAAATTTTCTGGGAACTAGGTTGGACATGAGTATAGCCTACCATCAACAAACAGACGGACAAAGTGAGAGGACAATTCAAACTCTAGAAGATATGTTGCGAGCCTACGTAATAGACTTTGGAAAGTCATGGGATACTCATTTAACCCTTGTCGAATTCTTTTATAACAATAGTTATCACACTAGCATAAAGGCTGCTCCATTCGAAGCCCTCTATGGCCGCAAGTGCAGATCACCTTTGGGCTGGGCTGAAGTGGGGGAAACGCAACTAGCTAGAGGTCAAGTTCTTGATAGTACTCTCACTGGTCTGGAAATCATTCGTGAAACCATGGAGAAAATCATACAAATTCGGGAGAGACTTAAAGCTTCCATAGATAGAAAGAAAAGCTACGCTGACAAAAGGAGAAAACCCTTGGAATTCCAGATTGGTGAGCGCGTCTTGTTGAAGGTCTCACCCTGGAAGGGCATAATACGCTTTGGAAAGCATGACAAACTAAACTCTAGGTACATCAGACCATTCAACATTCTTTCTAGAATTAGTCCAGTAGCTTTCAAACTTCGACTACCTCAAGAACTAAGTAACATACATCCTATCTTCCACGTCTCTAACTTGAAAAAGTGCTTATCCGATGAATGTATTGTTATCCCATTCTACGAGATTGAGGTAAAGGAGAGCCTTAACTTTGTGGACGAGCCCGTAGAGAGCCTAGATAGGGAAGTCAAGAGAACCAAACAAATCCGTATCCTGATAGTGAAGGTTCGCTGGAATGCAAAGCGGGGACCTGAATTCACTTGGGAGTGGGAGGATCAAATGCAACAGAAATATCCACATCTATTTCTCTAGTCTTTCTGTAACGCTATAGTCCTAATTTTGGGACGAAATTCTCTCTAATGGGGGGATAATGTAACAACCTGTTATTGTCTACTTGTAAAGTCAACCCTAGTTAATCAAAGTCAAACTTGGGTCAACTATGGTCAACTCAAATCTTATGCTATCTTGGATAGGTTAGAATTAATGTTTTATAAGTGTTTACTAAGTGTTTACACCTTGTGTTCAAGGTGTTATATGTTTAACATGTGGAAACTTGAAGTCCGAAGACCATTCTTTCTTTCTCTTCGGATAGCAGCCTCGCAACTGAGAACAAGTAGGCTTCGGCCGTGAACGAGGGACGTAAGCCCTCGGACCGTGAAAGCCTTCTCGGCCACAACCGCCTTCGGACTGCAAACGACGTTCACGGACGTGAACCCTTCGGACCGTGAGCCTTCACATATATATATATATATATATATATATATGAGTATTAGCCATTTTCTCCTCATTTCTCATCTTCCAACCATGAATTCTCCCATTCTCTCTCAAGTATCATCCACAAAAGGGTCTCCTTTCATCTAAAAAACGTAAGTATCACACCCTTTTCTTGTTATTCCTTGGAAACCACTTGATTTCACCTATTGATCCTTCACTTTTCATCAAAGTTTTCAAGATCTTCAAGAAGTTCTCACCGTGAACCCTTCATCTTGGCCATGAACCCTTCATACAGTCATCATTTGGGTCATGAACACTTCAAGTGTTCTTGGACCGTGAACTCATCAAGGGCCGTGAACCCCTCTTGTGTAGCCGTGATCATCTTTTAGCTCTTCATTTTCGATTATAACACTTTATTGTAAGTGTCTCCTAGTTCCTAAGGATGTTTCTTTTACATATTAACTATTATAGGCTCTAATTTCATACACATACACACACACACACACACACACACATATATATATATATATATATATATATATATATATATATATATATATATTAATAAATGCTAAATAGGATCCATTAATGTAATGGTTGTTTGTACTTTGATTACTATAATGCATGTGTTGTGATACTACAAATAAAGTCATCCACCCCCGGACGTTTCCGCCGTTTAGTTTGGGGATGTGACAGAGAACTTAGCGTACATCTTCTCCTTCTTCAGAACTTCTAACACTTCTCGCAGGTGCTTGCCATGCTCCTGCTGGCTTTTTGAGTAAACCAGAATGTCATCTATGAACACTATTACATATTTATCGAGGAACGGTTTACAAACCATGTTCATCAAATCCATGAATACTGCTAGAGCATTGGTTAGTCCAAACGACATACCCAAGAGCTCATAGTGTCTGTACCTCGTTCTAAATGTGGTTTTCTCAATATCCTGCTCCCTCACCTTCAGCTGATGATATCCTGACCTAAGATAAATCTTGGAGAAATAACTCGAACCTTCCAACTGATCGAACATGTCATCAATCCTCGGTAGTCTATACACATTCTCATGCTCCCGACCTTCTTTTTCACGAATAACACCAGAGCTCCCCAGGGTGATGAACTAGGTCGAATAAAACTGTTGTCCAACAACTCATGAACTTGCGTCATAAGCTCCTTCATCTCCGTTGGTGCTAATTGGTATGGTTCTTTTGCTATTGGTGTCGTTCTTGGTAACAAGTCTATTCGAAACTCTACTTGTCTATTAGGGGATAATCCAGGAAGATCATCGGGAATGACTTTCGGATAGTCACACACCACTGGTATATTTTTCATCTCCTTCTTTTCTTTCTTAGCATCGATTACAAATGCCAAGTATGATGTGCATCCTTTCGACAAATATTTTCTGGCTTTCGTTAGTGAAATGATTCCAGAATTCACTCTACGTTTGTCCCCATACACCACAAATGTGTAACACCCTAAAAATGGTATGTCTTGAAACCCTCAAAAAATTTCATTTTTCATAATTGGTCCTTTAAGTACGCTGGGCATACTTAAGTGTACGCTTAGCGTACTATGCATGGATGGACGCGGAGGAGTTAGGCATACGCTGGGCGTACCAGCATGTACACCGGGCGTACATGCCGGGGGTCCAAAACCCTAATTTTCGGACATGAAACCTATTTAAGCAACCTTAAGTCCCTTGGACTTAACCCTAGAGAGCCTCCACTACCATAGAACGTCCTTATACTCCAGAGAAATTTGTGAGACCATTTTTGGGCTTTAAAGAGTGCATTCTAGCCTTTTTAGTGTTCTTTCCAAGAAGAAGAGGTGGATAAACAAGCTTGGAACGAGTTGGTGATTCAAGAACTTGAATATTAGGCACCTTGCAAAGCTATCGGAGGTAAAAAGCTTGGATCTTTCTTCTTTAATCTTTAGATCTAGCTAGGATTTTCATCTTTGTCCCTTTTGGTTGATTTTAGACCTCTATTAGTGAGTTATGCAACTCCAAAGGATGGAAATTCCAGATCTGAGGTCCCTTAGTCCTTTTTCAACATAAAAATGGAGTCTTGGTGGGTATTTTGACCTCATGCATGGGTTAAGAGCTTTAAAAAGGTCTTAATGAGGGTGTTGGGAGCATATGAGACATGCAAAGGTATAAAGTTGCCAACTTTATGCCTTAGGTCGTCTTAATAGGGTTAGATCTTACTTCTGGACGTAAAATAATTGAGTATTAAGCACTTAATGGAAAAAGTGCTTAAACCGCTGGTACGTTGGGCGTAACCCAGTGTACGCTGCGCGTACACCTTAGAACCTCAGTACGTTGCGCATAGCAGGATGGTACGCTAAGAGTACACATGACGGTGGAGCGAAATCTGTTTTGGGCCTCATTTGATTATTGGGCTTGAGGGTATTCTAGGAATTATGGGCTATATCATTCGCTATGGACCATAGACATATTGATTGGGCCTTATTGGGCTAAGTGGTGCATTAAGGATTTTGGACTTGGACTTTGGGACCAATAGCAAGGGATGGATAATTGGGCCTTATGGAAGGGTTGGGAATTTGGGTCTCCCTTGGTTATTTAAGTCCTAACATTATCTAATATTATTATTCAGCACCGGAGGTTGCAGACTCTTAGAAGAGCAGCTTTTGTATTCAGCAGACAGAGGTGAGTCTCCTCACCATACCAATGGGTCGAACGCACCAAGGTCGGCCTATTAATTGTTACATATATTCTATTTAGACTATTTGATATGCAATGTGCTAGTTGTTTCTGTGTATTGTGTATGGAAGACCTCGGGGGGGTTCCCGAGGCACTTAGGTGTAAGACCTTGGAGGGTTTTCTTGGCTTCCTAAGTTATAGATCCTGGGGGGGGGGGGGGGGGTTTCCCGGGGCATTGGGCTAAGACCATGTGGGGGTTCCCATGGCACCTAGAGTAAGAACCTTGAGGGTTTCCAAGGCTTCCTTATGTGTTGTTTCGCATGGATTATGTATTCTGTATTGATGTTTATCAAGTATGACATGTTGTATGTGTTCTTGTGTGTGGGTATGCTTTGGGGAACTCACTAAGCTTCTAACCTTACCGTTTGTGGATTTGTTTTAGGTACTTTTGAGCCCAAGGGCAAAGGCAAGGCGTGATGGCACGGCGTGCACTCTATCTCTTTTTTTTACCACTATGTTTTGGGAGACTCTGATGATTTAAACAAAGTTGTAATGAATATGGATTTGAAACAATTATGTTGGAATTTCTTGGGTTATGCAAGTGTTTTTATTAATTAAAAATGATAAATTTCTTTGTAAAAATTAGGTTGTTAGAAGTTGGTATCAGAGCCTTGGTTTGAGGGATTCGAGGACACTCTCGAGTGTGTCAGGACTCAAACTAAGGAAATGGTGAAATTGTTTTCAAAAAAAAAAATTAAAAAATGGTTTTCAAAAGGAAATGAAAAGATGAGAGTGCAACGCACGTGATCAACCTAGCCAAGTAAGTAGTTCCTCAATATGTTAGCCATTCTATACTGATATTTGAGCTTGTTGATTTCATGGAACTTGCTATGTGTATGCTTTTAAAATTGTATACGGTTAGGAGCTTATAGCCTTAGAATGATTGATTTGGCCTTATTTCCTGTTCCTTGTTTGGTTGTGGTCCTAGGGTAGAATCTTTTATTCGAAAGTCTATTTGATCCTTTTTTTGTGTACAATTTGCATGCATAAAGGCAACCTGTCAGGATTAGTTTGATGGATGTGAGTAGAATAAATCTTAGGATGGCCTGAGATTTGATGTATGCGGTAGTTTGTGGAATATGGTTTAGTTTTGGGACAATTTGGGGTTGTCAGGTAGGGAATTGGGGCAAGGTACATGTAGGTGTGGAAGGTAGTATAGGGCCCGTACTACTGAAAGCACAGGAACTGTACCCGAACCAATGCTAGATCTGACGATTTCAAGGAGGACCGGTGTGGAAAGATCCCTTATATGGAAATCTGGATCATTATAATTTATGATATTTTAGTCCAGCATGGTGGTGACACGATTTGGAGCAGGAGGATCAGGATCAGGGTCTGGATCCGGGGCGGGATCAACATATACTACTGATGCCATCAATGAGAGGCTGCACGAACTCATTGCAGCCGAGGTTAGCAGGGGCATCCTTGACGCGACCCTGATCATTTTTAGGACGGTCAAGGAGGGAATGGATGGGGTGCCTAGGGAAGCACAACAGAACCGCGTCTAGCCCAAGTGCCGAGCCCGCCAACCAAGCTCAGCCCAGCAGGCTCAGTGCCCGCTGGCACCCCCGGGAGCGAAGCGCGCAAGCGGAAGGCTCGCGCCTGCCAAGAGGCGCTCCTTAGTCCTAGACAAAAGATAAGGTCAGGAGACAAGAAGAAGGATCAGATCATTACCATCGGAGCCAATGAGAGCGCTCTAACGGTTGAAGGCGCACGACCCTCCAATCAGCGCCTCTGGTCCTGTCTCCCCAAAAGCGATCCTATCCGGTATGGCTCGGGCAGGAGTGCTAGGTATAAAATGATGTGCACTCAGACCTGCGAGTTAAGTTCTCTGAGATCTCAAAAGAGAATACACACAAACCCTAGAACATCCTCTAACTTGACCGTCGGAGCATTCTTCCGGGAGCTTCTCCCGGAAAGCGGCTGACGGCCTCTGTTCTTTGTGACCTTGCAGTAACAACTGGACGTTCGAGAGAAGTTCACGGAAAAGAAGGGCTCAAGGTCACATCATTTGGCACCATTCGTTTGTGAGACGAAGAACACAGACAAAAAGCACAAAGGCAAACATCAATGGCGTCCACCGGCAGTGAGGGACGATCGATTAGTTCCATACGTCCCATGACGGCGTTGCACGAAACACCACCGCCTATAGTGGCCAACATGGCCATTTTATGTGAAGGAAGCTCTACAGCAATTGCCGGAAATGTTCCACAACTGCCATGTTCTCAGTAAGGAATGACTCCGGTGGGGTCACTTCCGTCTACACACCTTCAGATGCCACCATTCTTTGCACCGCCGCTGCAACAAACACAACCGGTTCACTCAACAACACTTCCACCGAGTCACGTTTTCATCATCTCACCATCGTTTGCGACACCATCATCATTCCAGATGAGTGGTGGACAGACTTCAACAACCTGGTTACCGTCGTTGGCGCAAACCATGATAAACCACCCACCACCCATCTACCCGGTGACCGACACATGGACTGGATTGACTATTCCCGCCAGTTACCCCCTCTAGCTGCCATTCCAACCATCCCCCTTTTATGGGTCATGTCCCGGCTATTTCACACTGCCATTGCATGGCATTAACCCTCAATACCAGCAGGGAACATCAACAATCCCAAGCCAAGATAGTTTTCCCCGTAACGTGACATCCCCGTTTGTTAAAGAGCTGTTGGATTATGAAATACTGAACACAAGAAAGCTCGCGACGCTCAAAACGTACAATGGGACCACCGACCCGGATAGCCACATCGACACGTATGAATGGACGATGAGGTCGTTGAAGCTCAACGAGAAGTTCTGGTGCACATACTTCCCGACGAACCTTGATGGCAATGCCGACACGTGGTTCAAGAAGTTGCAACCAGGCAACATTTCAAACTTTGCTCAGCTTAAGTACCTCTTCCTGACCAACTTCATGTTGTTACGTAAGTACTAGGGAGATTCTCATTCAATCATCGGCTGTAAACAGAAAGAAGGGGAAACCGTGTGAGAATATTTCACAAGGTTCACCAATGCTACGCTGGATGTACCGGGAGACGATGAAGGGCTCATAGCCGGCGCCTTTACATGGGGGCTCTTACTAGGCCCTTTGTCTCAAAAACTCATGGGAAAGAATCCCTTAACACCGGCCGATTTGAAGGAAAGGGTAGAGCGGTATCTACGGCAGGAGGAAGGCGAAGCGGCCAAACAGGCCTACTTGAATGCCATGGCGACCAGACATCACAACTTGGGTCACATGGATTTCTAGGGGGGGAATAGGCACTATGGCCAGGCAAGAAGACCATCGACGCGTTTTCAATCGTTTGACAAACGCAGTCGCCACCCAGAAGTGTACACGGTGTCCAAGAAACAGCAACCGACCAAGTCACCCAAGAATCGATACTGTGAGTATCATAAAAGTAAGATGCATGATACGACCAACTGTTCGGTATTGAAGAAAGAGATGGAAGAAAAGCAACTCAAAGGAGATCTGGTGGAAGTAGTGCGAAGCCTGCGCGCCAAGTTTGATGCAGAAAACGCCAAGAGCACACCTCGTGAGGGGATCCAGCCCAACGAGATATTCATGATACGAAGTAAGAGAAGCTGGGAGGAATAACGGGGGGAGCAAGAGATCGCCAAACTTTCAGCACAAACACTCACGTTTTCCGTACAGGACCCCCGACCGGAAGGATGGAGGGGCGACAACCCGCTGGTGATACAAGCTTTCATCAGGGATGTAACTATACATAGAGTCTACGTTGACACCGGGAGTTCGACAGACATCATCTATGAGCATTGTTTTCGGCTCCTCCCAGACCGCTGGCAGGATAATTTACGGCCCACGACCGGGAGGCTAGTAGGATTCACCGGTCATAGCCTATGGCCGCTGGGCACAATCCACCTCCCTCTGACCATCACTAGCCACGACAAACAGCGGAAGAAAACCGCCTTGATAGACTTTATGGTCATTCGGGACTCGGCGAAACACAATATTTTCCTGGGAAGACCGGCACTCCTAAAGCTGGGGCAAGTACCATCAACTATGCATGGGATTATGAAGTTCGATAACCCAATGGGCGTGGCTATTGTGACATCCCCAAAAATCACGGCCAGAAAAGACCGGTTTGTTTATGCTTTGTTTAAAAATCAGAGTAACATTTTAAATAAAAGTGTTGCAGAATTTGTCCCAAAACAAAATATGATAAAGATTTATCAAAAGCATTTCCATAGAAATGTATTTCATTAAAAGACTTGGGATGTCATGTTAGTACAGATCAAAAGCATAAACAGTACAATATAAGCCTTACTACATTATTTCATATCTACAGGCCTATATCCGTAATCCCTCGTCCAAACATCATATCTATGCTCAAGCGCCACTACCTGTAATACAAGAAACTGAGTGGGTCAGGCTTAGGAGCCTGGTGAGCACATAGGGTTTTCAACCCACAATAAATAAGTTATTAGATTTATCAAACCAAACAAACCCGATTACCCGTTCCCGTTATCCTCACTTTACGTCCCTAAAACATCTAACACAAGGGACCTAGTCTAAGGACTATCATCGGGATGGACACTACTACTAAGGGGATTCCTCAGCAATAAATGTCCTTAAGGCAACCAAGTGGGGGATGGAGTACACCTGGTGAGCACACAGTTCACACAGTTCGAATAAACACCTACAGGTTGCGAGCCTGCTAGTGTTTCCACTGGACTGTCTGGAATAGTCCGTGGTCATCATCTATACTCCGCTAGATGACTGGATCATCAATAACATCTATAACGAGGCCTCTCATTATTTCATTTTATCACACAACATCTAATACATCTACCCATGTTTTACCCTAACATTTTCGTAGATATAAAATACATATACAGTTTAAATTATTGAAAACATGTATAAAAACGTTCATCCGGCATAGATAGCAGGTATTCAGATAATATGCAGACACAACATGTAATTTATATAAAATACTTCATATCAATGTGTAAGCTGAAAGGGACTATGCACTCACCTGAAAGGTGGTGACTCAGCACTCGGACAGCGCCTCGATACTCTCAAAACGATATTCCTTCGATAAAACCTAGTATCGATACCACTAGGGTTTAGTCTAACGATAACCGCGACAAATTAATTGTCTAACTATTATTATTATTATATAAGCGTTAATAACACTCAATATAACTCATAATAATAGCCCAAATAATTATTTTAAGGACCTAATAACATTCCTATAATTATTTGAAAGCTATATAAAAAATTGCGTAAGCGTAGCACACTTACAACGAATTTTATCGAAAAACGGAAGTTAATTAGAGCAGCGTTTCGAAACCGAAAGGCTCTTTTTCTCGGGACTCCGGGAGCCTTGGGGCTTCCCTCGGGAGCTAGGGGATTTTTCCTAAGGTTTAGGGGTGGTTTGGAGCACTTAGAGAGAGAAAGTAGTGAGAGAAGTATGAGAAATGGTGTGAAAATGGAGGCAACCCTCGCAGCTATTTATAGGCGCGAGCCTCCTCGGATTACGCTGGGCATCGGAGGAGCTACGTTAGGCGTAGTCTCGGATATGGTTGCCAGCTCGCACCAGCTGGCTCGCACTCGGACTCGGAAGGGATAAGACCGGAGGTACGCGGGGCGTACAAACTTCGGACGCGGAGCGTAATAGCGAGGCTTCGTGGCATGATCCGAAGCGAGATCTGAGACCATCATCGGATGGTTGTGGTGCTGCCACGTCATCGACTTAGCAACAGACTTCGCAATTTCATGCTTCAACTTTAAAAATTCGTAACTTTCGCATACGAGCTCCGTTTTCGACGTTCTTTATATCCACGCGAAGGTGGGAATGTACTCTACAACTTTCGTTTAGAATCCGTCGGCTAATTTTGGCTCAATTTTAGATTTTATATTATTAACAGGTCGGGACAAGATTGGTCCGTTAAATTCTCATAACTTCTTCATCTGATGTCCGTTTTCGCCCATCTTTTTCTCGTTACGCTAGTCTTAACGAGATCTTCAATTCTCGTTCAGGTCATATCGGCTAAAAATCGCTCGATCTAATATTCGGATTTCGGGCTGTACACTGCTAATCCGAAACTTCGAAAAATCATAACTTCTTCATACGAAGTCAGATTTGGGCGTTCTTTTTATCGATGTTCTTAGTTTAACATATTCTACGACTTTTATTTAGATCGCTAAGGCTAAATCTCTTCCTATCGTAAATTTACTATTTATGCTTCCCGATGTCGTGCCGGTTCCGTCGTGAAACTTCGACGGGTCATAACTTCTTCGATATAACTCGGATTCGGCGTTCTTTATATGTACGGAAACCTTGTGACATATTCTACAAGTTGGTTAAGATTATTTATTCTAAATAATCTTTTATCGAAAAGTCGTTTTCGACCCCTATTGCCTCTAAATTGACTAGCCCGAATTTGCGGGCGTTACAGCTATGGTGATGGCCACCCCACCTAAGGAATTGCAATGCTACACAACCATGAAGCTGGCAGAGATAACCAAAGAAACCAAGAGGCCCAAACATAACCCCGTGAAAGGAAAGGAAGTAATCAATGAAAGATACCCCGACCAGCCAGTCGATGTTGGAAGAGACCTCCCAAGTCACACAAGAAGAGCACTGGTTGACTTACTCAAACAATACAAACATGTGTTAGCATGGAATCCTACGGACATGGTAGGGGTAGAAAGAAAGGTTATCGAGCGTAAACTTGTAATCAAACCAGGTGCAAAAGAGGTTAAGTAGAAAAATAGAGTCCAGGGAGGAGATCGTAATAGGAAAATTAATACCGAAGTGGCCAAATTGGTAGAAGCCAGGATAGTACGGGAGGCAATATTCCCGACATGGATCGCGAACCTAGTTATGGTCCGCAAGCAAGATGGGTCGTGGCGCATGTGCATAGACTTTTCCGACCTAAATAAGGCATGCCCTAAATATTGCTACCCCCTCCTGGAGATTGATCAGAAAGTGGAATCGTTACAAGGGTTCAAGCTAAAGTGTTTCTTGGACGTATACAAAGGGTATCCTTAGAATTTGATGAGAAAAGAGGATGAGGAGAAAACAACCTTCTACACGAATCATGGCACTTTGTGCTACACCAATATGCCTTTTGGCTTAAAGAACATAGTGGCCACATATCAGCGCCTGGTCGACTCGATATTTTCTAAACAAATCGGGAGAAACATCGAGGTATATGTGGACGACATGGTCATTAAGAGCCCGCATGAGGACAAGATGTTGCAAGATATTGAGGAGACTTTCTGAAACCTAGATGCGGTAAAAATGAAACTGAACCCGGCCAAATGTATGTTTGGGGTTCAAGAGGGGCAATTCTTGGGATACTACGTCACCAAGCAAGGTATCCAGCCCAGCCCGTCCAAAGTTGATGAATTCATCGAGACGCCAACCCCGAACTCCATCAGGGACGCACATGGTCTAAATGGGAAACTTACAGTTCTGAGCAGGTTCATTTCGAAATCCGCTAACAAAGCCATGCCGTTATTCCACACGTTGAAGGGATGTATTGAGAAGAGCAATTTCCAATGGATGAAGGAAGTAGAAGAAGCGCTCCAAATAATCAAGGGAGTGCTACATGAGTTACCCACGCTGGCTAGCCCTGTACCTGGAGAAACGTTACAAGTGTACCTCTCAACATCAGGCGAAGCGATATCTTCGGTGTTGACTGTAGAAAGGGAAGGGGAACAGAGACTGGTATACTTTGTTAGCAGAGCGCTGCAAGGACCGGAACTCAACTATCCTATGTTGGAGAGGCTGGTCTTGGCACTCATCTATGCAGCGCGACGACTAAGGCGGTATTTTCAAGCACACCGGATCGAGGTGCTCACGAGTTACCCCATCAAAGAGATACTACTCAAGCCAAAGACGTCGGGCCGACTGGCGAAGTGGGCGATCGAACTAGGAGAGCACGACATAAATTACCACCTAAGGACAAGTGCTAGCCGATTTCCTTCTAGAAATTCCAGACGGAGGGGACCCGACCAAAGAGAAAGTTTGGGTAGTTGGAGGGGCCCCGGGTGATAATGAGTCATGGACTTTGTATACGGATGGAGCGTCCAGCAGGGAAGGTTCAGGGGCGGGGCTGATCCTGACTAGCCCGGAAGGAGAAGAGGTAACCTATGCTCTCCGTTTCGATTTCCACAAGTCAAACAACGAGGTGCAGTACGAAGCCTTGCTCGTAGGATTGCGCCTAGCTAAACAGATTGGTACGAAAGCTGTAACGACCCTAACCGAATCAAGGCTAGCAGCAAACCAGGTTAACGGAAGCTTTGAGGTAAGAGACCATAGGATGGGAAAGTACGTAAAGATGGTGAAACAACTGATAGGGTCATTTGGGCAGTTTACAATCAAGCAGATACCCAGGAGCGAAAACAAGAGGGCAGATGCTCGAAGTAAGCTGGCATCCACGTGCTTCGACCACCTGTCAAAGAAGGTCTTAGTAGAGGTACTCTGCGAAAGAAGCATATATGAGAAGCAGGTGAACACTCTAACCCCGGCTGGGCCCACATGGATGACACCGTTCCGAGAATACCTACAGAGGGGGGTGTTGCCAGACAATCACGACGAGGCTCGGAAGATACGTATAAAAGAGCCTTCGTACGTAATGGTTAATAGAGAATTGTACAAGAAAGGGTTCACGGCCCCATAGCTAAAGTGTGTGGACCAAACCAAAGGGAGAGAAATGCTACAGGAAACACACTCAGGCTAGGTAGGCGCGTACGAAGGGGCACGAGCTTTAACAGGTAAGGTGTTACGAATGGGGGTGTACTGGCCGACGATACAACAAGATGCGATAGAAATGACCAGGAAATGTGGGGAATGTCAATCTTACACCGCAGTCCAAGCGAAACCCCCAGTGCCACTGCATAACATATCCAGCCCGTGGCCATTCTACCTATTGGGTCAAAATATGGTTTATACTTTGCTTATCTGGGCAAATGTATTTTTCTGTAATATTTATGAATTTATGGTCTAGTTTACGGCCTAAACACCTTACGGCCGTAAACCCATTTACGGCCCATGTCCACCAAGCCCATGTTCCCCTTGTATAAATATACGTGGTAGGGTGTGAGAAACAGATTGATAAACAAAAGAAAACATAGGAGCTTATATGTGTGTGTGAATCTTTTGTATCTGGAACTTTAATTCATATCAATTCATATAGAGATTCATATTATTCTTCTCCTTCTTCTATTATAATTGATCTGACATCATCCGTTTGATTGGGATTCCGCACCATCAAACGGATCTGATTGATACATTGGCAAATTAGGCACTTACAATTGGTATCAGAGCTTCGTTGTAGCAGTCAATTTTGGTAGATTTGGGGCATTATTTGATCTTATTTTCGAAATATTCTTGCGTTTATTAATAGATCTCTGAAAAATAAGGGGGGTTTGTTCTTCGCGTTTTTCATAAAAATGGGTTTTTGATCGAGTTTTGGAGCAAAAAAGGGTAAAAAACGGTGTTTTTAGTCGTAAACAGCGAAGGGGTGGCAGCCGGCGGCTAGGCTTTCGGAGTTCACGGCCGGAGGTTCACGGTCCGAGCTTGCGGCCTCGGAGTTTACGGCCGGTCCTCGGAGTTTGCAGTCCAACAGTCTCGGTCTTCGCCTCGCACCTCGGTCCTCGTCATCGCTTCGCAGCAGCCTCGCAGCAGTAGCAACCCTTCGCATATAAAAAAATAGCAAGCGAAGGTGGAGGTGCCGGGGATCGAACCCGGGTCTCCTCTTTACTAGTCCACCCGGGTCTCCTCCTTACTAGTCCACGCGTTTTACCAAGTCTTCTATGCTGCATCTTGGTTTATTCCTTCCGATTTTAATTCATAAAGACACCTTTTCGCACCCAATTTCGAATTTTGACACTTTTAACCCAAAAACTCAATTTCTTTTAATTTTAAACTCCTTTTTCATCCAAAATTAAAAAAAAAAATTTATTAAAAAAATAAAAATAATAATAATAAATAAATAAGTAATAAATTAAATTTTAATTAATAAATAAAATTATATATATATATATATATATATATATATATATATATATATATATATTTGACTTTTATTTTTGATTTTTTATTTTGACTTTGACTTCCAAGTTTGATCTTTGATTTTAAACTTTGACTTTTCCGTTTAACTTTTAAATTTTCAAATTTAGTTTTTCGGTTTGACTTTTAAGTTTGACTTTTGAGTTTAACTTTTTAAATTTGACTTTTAAGGTTGACTTTTGAGGTTTATAATCAAAGGGTTTGACTTTTAAGTTTGATTTTGGTTTCTAGTTGTGCTTTTTAATTGATTTTAAGGTCTACGAGGGAGTTGAAACATGAAAGAGAGTCGTCAGGATATGTTAAGACAAAATTTCAACATTTTCGATTATATCCCTGAAGATACCCTTGAAACTCAGTTGCAGCGATTTACTACACTTACTACTGAGATGAATATAGCCGGGATCTTTTTGACTAAGTTCGAGATAAACAAAAAGTTGCTAAATTCACTTTCGAAATCGTGGGATATGAATGTGGCTATCATCAAGAAGACAAAAGATCTCAATCATCTTAGTCTTGCTGATGTAATTCAAGAACTTGATGCTTTGAAGTGTAGAGAAACAATGAGTTCTGAAAACATTTTGGTCACTGAAGTTACATGTACTCCAGCTTGTGAAGCTACGATTAAATTTCTTCGGGATCAAATTGATTTATTAAAAAGAGAAGTTGAGGACCTAAGATATGAAGGATATCAACTTAGGAAACGACAGAAACCTCTGAAGGCTGAGTTAGAAGCAAAAACCAAGGACTTTAGGAAACTTCAGGAAGAGTATAGCAACAAGTGTGAAAATTATGATTATGTTAAGAGACAACTTGCTGCTGTAACTGAAGAACTTGACGCTTTAAAAATTAAGTGTGGAAAAACAGACATTAGTTTCAAAAATTATACTGCGTCAAGTCAGACAGTCGAGTCCTTATATGAAACCCAATTAAAATTCAAAGAAAATCAAAACAAGGGTCTAGGGTATGATAGTGTACCTCCTCCTTATAATCATAACTACACATCCATCCCTATGACACAGGACGAAACTGACAGGGAGGCACATCTTTGATATGGCAAACCAGCTGGATTTGTGTCAGGAGGAGTTATTAATGTTGAAAATACTAATGTTTCTACTTCTTGTGCAAGAAAAGTAACGGTGGATGAGAACAAGGAGAGTTCTTCTGAACAAACAAACGACCCCTTAAACTCTAAATCTGTTACTTCTAATCAACCTACCGTTGGTAAATACAGGCCACCATTTCAAGCTAAACAGAGTGCCTGTTGCAACTGTGTGTGTGGGAAAAGCAAGATACAAGGCAAGGATACGCCACCAGGGGCAGGAAGAAACAACTTCACAGTGAATAAAAAGACTTGTTATCACTGTGGAACACCTGGACACATTGCTAGAAATTGTCCTAATCGTGCATACGTTCCCTACTATGCATAAGGATGGCAAAACGTGCCAAGTGGGAGATACTTCAAAAGAAACCCTTCAAGGTCACGTTCAGACAATGTTGACTGGAACGCGCAGAAGGCAAAGAATCAAACCCACAAGGCCAAGAATCCGAATGCCAAGGGCAAGAAGGGAGTGTCGGCCAAGAAGCCCAATCTAAGAGATGCTCCAGTGAAACAAAGACCGGCTAAGTCAAAGTCATCTCAAAGATCGGTTTCAAGTTCCAAAGCAAGTGCCGAGGCACCCATTGGATCGAACAAGAAATGGGGTAAACCCGAATATATATGGGTACCAATGGTGAAAACTCCCAAATCTCCTAATGCTTCTAACGTTTCTACATCTTCTGTTTGTGATAAGCAGGATATGTCATGGGAGAGAGTATCGTGCGTTGATGACAAAGGTCGACCCAGTTTCAAAATGGACTGGGTTCCAAAGACCAACTGATCTGGCTCTGTGTCGGAGCAGCTATGGAGGCATATCATCAGACTTCGGTTTGTTGGTAGTAGTTGTTCCAGGCACATGATAGGGGACATCTCTCAACTATACAACACTCAGAACATTATTTGAGAGTATGTGTCCTTTGCGGGAAGGGAAGAAAGGAAGGGATCACTCATGGGGTTAGTGCTTAATGACATAAATAATTTTCGAATCTGTTCTGAGATTACGCATGATGTTCTCAGACCTTCTGAATGCAGATTCAATCGGTGAATTACGGTTTGCATTTTCTTCTCTATACACCTAAATTTTTCTTAAGCTGATTCACTTTAAAGACTAATTTTTGTTTTAGGATAGTTTAAATTTGCGCATTTACTCTCTTTTCTCTCCTATGCACAAATTTAGGGGGAGAAATAAAAACAAAACAAAAATTTAAAAATTTAAACAAATCCAAAAAGCATTACAAAATTAGAAAATTCAAAAAAATATGGTGTAAATGAAATGTGCTTGAGGGAGATGTTTTGGGAAATGAAATCAACAAGTGATAACGGGCAATCTGAATCGGCGTAAGGTACCTAAGTTGAATCGTCTATGCTCTGTACTCGATGTGCTGGTAGGCACGAAAGATTTTAAATGGACTTGACTAGGAAAAGTTGAACCTAATGAATTTAAGGACTTGACAAACTTTGACCTAGTTAGATCCGTTTAACCTGATGTCATGACGCTCGGATAGGTTGAGCAGGGAGATATACATGAGAATCTACCGGTCACATTAAATAACCCGTATCTAGAACTGTGGATTCACTTTTCCTCGATGTGTGGATTTTGTCCTTAATTCCGGTTGGATGGGGCGACTGGTAAATTCCGATAAATTAGGTCTGTAGAATATCATTTTATTTCTTTCCGTCTGTTAGCCATATGTTGTCTCCTTTGCGTGACTTCCAATCCGACCTAGTACGCAACATATGCAACTCTATTTCTCTGCAGGCTATATATATGAAATTCCTCTCATCTGTTAGCCATATGCTGTCTCCTTTGCGTGAATTCTAATCCGACCTGGTACACAACATATGCAACCTTCTACTTCTCAACCCCTCTAAAACAATAAGTAATAGAATTTTGAATCTATCCTCTCTCTGAATGGTTGTCTGCTCACCCGGTGTAAGGAGTATTCTGCAAGTTCTTGATGGCTGGGGCATGTCAAGAAATGGGAAACATGTTCTGGTACACTTAAAAATTGAACACATACAGGTTGTTTGTAGATCTCGCTGCTCGATTTAGGTGGACAACAATATCCCTGGTTGTAGTCAGTTAAATGGTCTTAAGAAAAGTTTATTTAAGAATTAGAGCCAATCATGATAATAAAGTTACAATTAGATATATGCATGTATCATGTCATTGGTAAATTGTCCAAAATTGTCACAAATTTTTCGTGTTTAAGTGGACCACAATACTGGCGATCGATCAGACGAAGATGTGAAGATAAGGGTACCGACAAGTGGAATAAGGTTGTCCAACAACTTTGATCCCAAATCACTCTTAAAGTTAGCTATTATTTTTGTTTTTGTTAATTTTGTTCATAGTGTTCTTCTAATTTAAATATAAGGGGGAGAACTAAAAATAAAATAAAATAAAAAAAAACAAAAATTAAAAAAATTAAAATTAAAAATAAAAAAAAAAATAGTGTTATTTCTGTTTTATTTCTTGTTTAGAAAAATCAAAAATCCAAAAATATTTTTGTTTCTGTCTTAATTTGTGTGCTAAGTTTTCTTTTAGTTTTGTTTTGTCTTGAAAGGTGATTTCAGGTATAGATGAGACTCATGGGGTTTATGTTGAAGATTTCTGAGCAAAAGGCTTCGTCCGCGAGCATCGAAGAATTCTCATTCGAAGGAGCAAGAAATGAAGATCATTCTTTCAACATTCAATCCTTCAACCCCAGAAGCAAGGTGAAGCAGAAATTGAAGATTATGTGACGGATTGCATTGAAGCCTCCTCAACCAGTCTGCTGCTATATTAAATCTGCTGAAGTGATCCAGAAGATTTGTTCTCTCTGATGTTCTCTCTGAAGATTCTCAAGCTGAAAGCGATATCTTTCAAGAATCAGTACGTCAAGCCTCCTCCCCCAATGTGGGTTCAATGCCAAATTATGAAAAAAAGTTCAAGTGCTCAAGATGAAGTCATTCATTGAAGATTCATCAAGTTCATCTTGAAGTTGTGAAGAATTTGAAGATAAATGCTGAAGCCAATCTCCCAATGAAGATTAACAGGAAGAGCCAGCTACTTTTTAGGGGGATTTTGTTGGGTCATTAAAAAAAAGAAAGCTATAAACCAAGGGGGAGATTGTTGGGTCAAAATATGGTTTATACTTTGCTTTTCTAGGCATATGTATTTTTGTGTAATATTTATGAATTTATGGTCTAGTTTACGGCTGAGTTTATGGCCGTAAACACCTTACGGCCGTAAACCCATTTACGGCCCATGTCCACCAAGCCCATGTTCCCCTTGTATAAATATAGGTGGTAGGGTGTGAGAGAAAGATTGATAAATAGAAGAAAACATAGGAGCTTATATGAATGTGTGAATCTTTTGTATCTGGAACTTTAATTCATATCAATTCATACAGAGATTCATATTATTCTTCTCCTTCTTCTATTCCAATTGATCTGACATCATCTGGTTGATTGGGATTCCGCACCATCAAACGGATCTGATTGATACATAGGCAAATTAGGGACTTACACTACCAATGGGGCATAGATATAGTAGGTCCGTTCCCAGAAGCGCTAGGAAAACTAAAGTATATGGTGGTGGTTGTAGACTACTTCACAAAATGGATCGAAGCGGAGCCTCTGGCGTGCATATCGGGGAGACACTTGATAAAATTTGTATGGAAGAATATCATGACAAGATTCAGGACACCTAAAGTTCTTATCAACGATAACGGTCTACAGTTTGCTGAGAACCCATTCAGAGAATGATGCACCACCAAAGGGATAAACCAACGTTTCACATCGGTAGCACACCCACAAGCGAATGGACAGACGGAGGTATCCAATCGAACCATTGTGAATGGAATCAAGAAGAGGTTGGGCAAGGCGAAAGGGAATTGGGCGGAGGAGATACCGATGGTGTTGTGGTCGTATAGAACTACACCACGAACAAGCACGAAGGAAACCCCTTTCAGTCTGACGTATAGGACAGAGGCCATGCTTCCCATGGAGGTGGCAGTGAACACACTGAGGGTTGCCAACAAGGATGAGGAAAGCAACGCACAAGACTTAAGGATAAACCTGGATATCCTACAGGAAAAGTGTGAAAGATCCGGAATGCGCCAAGCTGCATACAAGGATGCAACAGAAAGGTACTACGATCAAAGAGTAAAGGAAAAAGTGTTCAGAGTTGGTGAATACGTTTTAAGGAAAAATGAAGCAAGCTGCGCCCAACCCCAAGGCAAGTTGGGCCCAACGTGGGAAGGCCCTTATAAAGTCACAGAAGCAAACAGGAACGGCGCATATGTGTTAGAAACAATGGAAGGAAGGCAGATTCCAAGAACATGGAACGCCAGGAACTTAAAGAAGTATTTATTTTAAACAAGAAAGAGGAAAACAGACACAATCCTAGCTGATCGATGTGCTCCTTAGTGTGGCACACCCCAAGTACTTAGAGTACATATGTCCATGCTTAGTGACATGAGTTTAATACTTAGTGTATTTAAAAGTCCGTGGTCAATATAAAATGATAATGCAATTGTAACATCTGGAATTTCAGGTATTATAATTATTCATTTTATTTCGAGTTTTGTGGAAGGACTCGGCGATTTGGTGCGTAGACTCGCCGAGTAGAGACGCGATTTCTCACCCAGATTAATGACCAGACTTGACGAGTCACATTGGTGGACTCGACGATTCCGTGCTATTTAATGAAACCCTAATTTCTCGGGTTTGGGACCTCTTTAAACGGCCTTATGGCCGTCATTTGTGATCACCAGTCCCCAGAGTGAAACCCTAGCGAGCTTGAGTGTTTGGAGTGAGAGAAGGAGCCATTGTTGACCTTGGTGGTGTTATCTAGAAAGGGAAAGGAAGCTATAGCCAAGAGGAAGAAAGAGGGTTAACTTCCTGAAGATCTGAGGTCCAGAACATCACATTTGAGGTAATGTTTTCGAACCATTTTATGTTGAGGTGATGCTCATGTTGATTTAGGGCTTATTGAGCCCTTTTATGACTAGATCTAGTGCTCCCATGGTCCCTTAAGCGAGTTAGGTTTTGGATCTGGACCCATGGAGGTCCAGAGTGCCTCTTTGTCCAATCTTTATATGAGTCTATGGAGGTTTTGGTTTGGGATCTTTGTGGTTGAGGTTAAAACACCATTTATGAGTCATTAGGTGTGATATGAGCGCCAAGAAATAAACTTTACGTGATAAATAAGCTTGGAAAGACTGGATCTATGAGTTAATGGAACAGATCTGACCTCAGAAGGTCGTTTGGAGTTGTGCATGGAATGCACTCGTCGAGTCCATTGGCAGACTCGATGAGTTGGAGCGAGTTGTTCCATGTTTTCGAACCAGGGGTTGAGTAACCGAGTTGGGTGAGTGACTCGGTGAGTAGGAAGGGGATTTAGAGGAATCGGGTCCCCGAAGGGACTTGGCGAGTCCATACCAGACTCGGCAAGTTGGGTTGACCGTTGACCAGAGTTGACTTGATAGAGTTAGTCAACCCTAGTTGGGAAAGTGTTAATTAGAGATGTATTTGTGTTATAGGAGGACTATACCTCGGGAGATCGCACTAGTGATTTCAGGGATTTATGAGTTACCGAGATACGTGAGGTGAGTCTTCTCACTATACTTTACCTTGAGTAGGTAATTAGAGTTATGTGATACAGTGTTGTATGCTATATATGTGTTATGTGTTGCACTGCATTATTCTATGTGATTTATGCTGTGCATGCTACAGAGTTAGAACCGGAAGGTTCACAGAGATAGAGCCTGAGGGTTCATAGAGTTGGGTGCACAGACCCAAAGAGTTATAGCCTCGAGTGGCTAATATGTGTTATATATGTGGTATTTTGGGGAAATCACTAAGCTTTGTGCTTACAACGTTTGGTGTTATTTGTTTCAGGTACTAGTGAGGATCGCGGGAAGGCGCCGGCCTGATCAATACACACACGGGATTTTTATGTTATGAGATCTTGGGAATTGTTATGTGCTATGAATTTGAGTTTCAAACAATGATGTTTTTATGAATAATAAATGAACTATGTTTTTTATAAAATGTGAAAAATTGTTTTGAAATTTACGGTGTTACAGCAATTGCTAATCTTCGATACTTAGCATATTAATTTATAACGATTGAATGTTCACATGCAAAACTCGATCGTGGGATGCTAAGAGCACCCAATACCTACACTTAGTGTGTCAACGATAACATGGGTAAAGAGAAATGCCCAGCGCATCAGGGCGCTATATCTCCTAAACAATGTACAATAAACAAGCAAGCAAAACGATAAGCAAAGAAATAGACAATGCTTAGAGCATGCAAAATAGACATCCTGGAAAGCAAAACATTGTTTTTTCAAAAAAAAAAAAAAAAAAAAAAAAAAAAAAAAAACAGAAAAAAAAGTCCAAACGTTATACAAGCCAAAGCACTAAAACCCAAACCAGCTAAACAGAGAAATTTTTACACCCCAGGAGGGGTAGCACATGATGCCGAGGCATCCTCCCCAACACCCCCTCCACCACCAACAACCGCCTCACCAACGTTACCATCATCAATATTTGCTCCAACACTGCAATCACCTCCACCATCAGCCTCACCATCCTTACTGACTTACCCCGCATCAACTTCAACTACCGACACAATTTCCTGACCCACTCCGCTTTCTAGAGTACTCTTGAAACCATTAAAGGAACATAGCTCACGAAGACCTTCAATACCCAACTCCCCCAAACCCAACAGAGATGCATGATCCATACTAGCGAAAGAAAAAAGAGCATTGTTTACACTAACCGTAGGACCAACCGATGGCGCACTAGCAATTACCTCCACACCACCAATACCAACAGAAGTCTTCTTGTAGTGGTGTTGATTATGATGGGATGTGCGGAATTAGAAAGATCTAGTGAATCATCATGTAAAATCAAGAACACAAGAAGTAAATAATTCTTTTTAAGCTCTCATTAGTTTCATAGAAAGAGTACAAATGGGTCTTGCAATATTTCTCTCTCTAAACTAATGCTCTCTTAAGTGTTCCTTCCATAAAATGAGTGCTACTCACTTCCTTATAAAGGAAAGGCAACTCATTAAACACACAAGTGGGTAAAGCCTCATCCAAGCGTGACTTTGCACCCTAACATTCTCCCCCTCAAAGTTATGATTGGATGTCCGGCTTCAATATCCAACGAGCTAGCGCGATCAAGACAAAAATCCCCCTCGAATTATCACCGGTCTTCAAGATCCGCAAAGAATATCCGAGAAACCCGTGAAGCTTCGAATACCCATCATTCTCCCCTTTTTATAATGAAAAAATGATTATAAAACCCACTAAGGATGAGAAGCGCCCGAGGAATAGTCTTCACACACTCCCCCTTGATGTGTACCAAAAATGAATCACCAAAAATCTTGCACGGAAAAACAAACACAAAAAAGCCTCAAAAATTTTCCAATTTGTGAAATTTTTTGACTTTTCGGGTGAACGTTGCAAGATTTTCCAAAAACCGGGTATACATTGTCACTTTCTGAAACTTGCAGGGACCCGTTGCGTCCAAAACAGCCAAATATGCAAAACTCTCCCCCTTTTCCAAAGCTGGGTAGAAAGCGTCAATTTGCACAAACTGCAGGGACTAGAAATGAACATTCTTCAATTTCTCAGAAAATTTGCCAAATTTCGAAGTTGGGTATTTTCTGCCAATATTTCGAAACTGCAGGGACTCATTTCAAAACTTCTGCATTCTTCACTTCACAAACATAACAAAAACACCCATTTTGTCGAAACTGGGTGAAAGATGTAACTTTGCAGAATCAACAGGGACCAATTGTGAAATATTCTATCATCTTCCCAATTCTAACGAAAATAAACCCACACAGCTTCCCATTTGACATCGACCTGTAACCATTCGACTGTAAACACGATTCTCATATGAACCAAATCGTGAGCTCAAATCGATCAGATAGCGAAGCCATTGATGCCAAAACAAACCATCGATCAACAGATCTTCGAAATCAATCCATCAACCAAAATCGATTTCTTGACCCATCTGATTTCAATTTCAGTTCTAAGTTCTCAAGAACACTGATTTTCACTCCAAAAAGTCAATGCAAACCCAATCAACATTCAAATACTCAAAACGATTCCCAATCTTCGTTCTCAAGCAATCGACATAACATAGCAGCTTCTAGTTCGTTCCAAAACTATGACCATTAATCAACTGTTTGTCATCATTCGTCGACCATCGAATATCGACCATTCACTTTCAGTCCTTCTTCATTAATCATTGAATGATTGTAACATATACTTCTCTTGTTGAGACTAACCCAAAATTGATTTCACTTCTCAGTCCAAATCACAATTCCAATACCCACAAATACAGTCGATGCAAAACTTGACCCCAAACCAATGATTTTCGATCAAAATCAACTTCACAAAACTAATTTTAGTTGCAATCGACTCCATAACAACTTCTAAACTGATAACGAAACTTGTTTGGCCTCTAATTCATTTTCCAGTTCATCAGAATCAAACCAAAGTCGACCATTGGAATCACAATCAATCAGGCTTCGTTAATAAACCCATAGCTGTTAATCAAAAACCATTGATTTTGACTTTTCAGCAGCCTTTGACTTCACGATTTTGTATTCAATTCATTCCATTCTCTGGTTCGCAATTTCAATAGAAAAGAATTGAACATATGAACCACTTCGTATCAGAATTAACTTTCAACAATCTAAACCCAATTTTGACTTCTACTTTTATCATCGTAACACATTTTGACTTTCAATTCAAGATAATCAGTGGAACAAGTCGAAATTATGTTGACTCGAATCAACACATAGTCAAAATCGAATTATTCCAGAAAATCCCACTATCGACTCTAAAGAAGAATCGATTCAAATCAATTTCGATTGTAAACTCAAAAACAATTTCAATTATGTGGCTTACGATTTGGAGACTGACTTCAAAACAATATCGATACTAGACTGATTCTCAAAAATCAAGACATCGAGAAAAAAAACGTGAATGAACAAGAATCGATTAACAGAAAAGTAATGAAATCATATGCGATTAATCATTCACATTGAAATCATGAATTCGATGCTTGTACCAGACCGTGAAGACACATCGAGATGAAACATCAGATGGAACAAGAAATTTCTCAAATCGATTTGATAAAATACGCCTTTGAGCAGATGCGATTTAAAAAAAATCAATCGAGAGATGTGAATAATGGATTCAATCGAGAAGTACAAACCGGATAGAAATCTTGGGTTCAATAAACGAATTATGAATAGAAGTGGATCGAATGCTTAATATTGGGCCTAAAGAGGAATGATGAACAGTAAACAGATAGAATTTAATTTTGATTTTGGTTTGGGTTTGATCTATGAAAGAAAATAGATTGGATCTGCAATTTGGCTTGAAACGAATTCGATCCAACCGAGACAAAACGATCAAAAATGAAAAACGCAAAATATGAATCGAAATCATGGACGTTTTGGAATCCATTTGAGAATTTGAGTTACCTTTTTCACGAATCGAGATCCATTTTCAACGAACGAATCAAATTTGGAAGATCTTGGTTCTTTTGTCGGAATGAGAAAATCTCCAAATTGAACATTGTACCACCACCATGCGAGATGTACAACTCGTTCTTTGTGTTCTTCGTCGGTCCAAGAACATCTTCAAAAGAACCACCACCACTTTTGGGTTTTGACTTCAAATTCAATTCAACACTTGGAGATTGTTGCTTTGGAACCCAAATTTGCTTCACGGATTTTGGCTTCACAACATATGACGATTTTTGTGAGTAAACCCGCCTGTTCTTTCGATTCATCTTCTTCTTCTTTTTCTTTCTCATCTTTTTGCATCTTGAAGACTTGACTTCATGAACAAACCCACTTTCAACAACATAAACATTTTGAGTTTGAATCAAATCTTTTGGAGTTTGATATTTGTGATTTTCTTGGATCACCGGCTTTCGATAAGGAATCATTCCTTCAAACGAATCACAAGAACACAAAATATCATCGGTTTGAATTCCAATTGAGCAAAAAACTTTTTCATCTTGAGAATCAACTTGAACTCCTTTTTCTTGAACATCAAGAACATCACATTGAACTCCTTTTTCTTGAACATCAAGAACATCACATTGAACTCCATTGTCAAGAACTTCAACAATCTTAAGAGCATGAAGATCATTTGGGTCTTCAATAAGAGAAACATATTTCTTATTGAACAAATCTCTTTCTTCTCCTTCCTTTTGATTTCTACTATGAACTAATATGGACAAGGCAATTTTATTCAACCATGCAATCTTACAAATTGGTTGAAATACCAAGCTTCCATGATTATCCTTCAAACCTCCATAAGAAACCAAATTACCCCATGAAATCAATTTGCTTAACAACAATCCATAAAATTGATCTTCATTGACTTTGTATTTCACATCTTTAACGATCACAATCCAAGAATCATATGGCAAACCCACCATGATCACAAAAACTTGATGATCGAATCCACCATGATCATAAGAAGGGACTCAAACCCGACCACAAACGCTGCATGACGAATGAGGCTTATGGCATTGGTAAAATCGTGATGCTCGATAAACTTGTCAACAATACGGACAACGCCAACACGCACCAACGAATCCAGGTCTTGACGGGAAGCATCCACATCTGACTATAGCGACGACATAAGCTTGTCGCGATCAGCGACATCACAATCAAGACTCTCCACCTTAATCATCAAACCCTCATTCATTTGAGTGAGGGAGTCAACCTTAGCTTCCAACACGGCTCTGGTTTCATCATGGACATTTTTCTCAGACACTAGCAACTCACACTTTTCCTCAGACAAATGAAGATCATCACCAAGCTCCCTAAGGCGGCGCTCTAGACTTGCCACATGTGATCCACAGGTGGCATGCGTGGTCTCCATCTCGCCAAGGGCATGGATGTGCCGGGAACCTGCAACAAGGTAAAACATGGACTGCGCGGCAACATAGGCCATATTGTGTGCAAGGGCAGGGTTACCCATTGCCTCCATATCTCCAACAGTAGCCGGAGGAAAGGCGTGGCGCGAAAATTCTAAAGCATTAGCACGCACGGAGAGCCGAGAGTCATTACGCAGATCCCAGGATGGAACAAAAACAGTAGACCCAGAAGCACAATCTCCGGAACCACCATCCTTGGAGACGGCAGCTTGACCGGGGACACCAAAACGTTTTTCGGGGGAAAGCTTCAAAGGAGTAAACAAAACATGTAGAGAAGGAATAGAAGAAAAGTCTGAAATAGCGGGCTGTTTAGTCGCCCTGTTGATCCCTTCGGACTATTGTGTGTCGTCATCAGGGATCACTACCACACCAGTTGGTTCAGAACTCATAGAACTCAGCAGGCGAGAAAAGTTGTGCCTAGTATGAATCCTCTTGGCAACAGTGGGCGCGCCGGTAGCAGGCTCACCCATGGCTTGTACAACTTTTCGTTTTGCCTGCATCCGCCGGACATCATTGATGATTCCCTCCTTGCTATCCTTACTGTCCTTCACGAAGGACGAAGAAACTCCGCCCAGGGGTATGACAACAGAAATGGGGCGAGCGTGCAACGGATTCTCCTCGAACGCTGAAGAACTTGTTGTAGGAACGGGAGGAGAAACGGTTAAGGCTAGTTGATCCACCCGATGAGGTGGAGGAAGTCGATCGACCAGATCCACCTCGCAAAACTCCAACCTACCACGATAGCGCTTTCGTAGCACCTCATCCATGGACACAGAAGTCTCAGCACCTAAGGAAAGCAGAACGGAAAAATAAATAACACAGGAGTATAAAGGGGGTGAAAAGGAAAAGAGGAATACAACACTCACCGTCAATGACGGAGAAGAACACCGCCATTTTTCCACACCGCCTCCAAGAGGGGCTCATCCCTACCCCAGAGAGAAGCGCTTCGTAGAAATCTTCAGCGGACACCTGCACATTCTTCAAGTAGTCGGCAACACCTTGGTTGTGAGGAAAGAGCTTAGGGATGGTGTCGGCGAAAGCGTTGGCACGATAGCGACCACTCCCAACCAGCTCCTGATTCACCCACAACCATTTTTCCTACCAGTTTTTGGGGGTACGTCCATCGGGAACTAAGGCGTGTCCCCCTCGCTGGACTGAGAAGGTGCATTTATCTCCAGTAACACATAATCGGAAGAAAAACTTGAAGACAATGTAATCTGGAAGATACTCGTTAGCCCTACAGATCATCTCAAACGCAACCACTTTGTTAACCGCATTGGGAGTCAACATCTGAAGACTGCAACCGTCTTTCTAAACGACCTCCTCCTGAAAATCCCTTAGAGGAAAGCGTATACCAGCGTCTAGGGTTTTCAAGTAAACCTCAATCTTACTAGGGGGAGGGGAAGAGATGCTAGAACCAGGAGAGGGAAATTCCACACCCTCCAAAGACGACAAGCCATAAATGACTTCCAACTGATGATACTCGATAGCGGATGGAATGATCCCGGGAAGGTTTGCCATGAAAGGAAAATAGAAGGTAAACACAAGATTGAGAAGAAGGAACAGATGAAGCAAGAGAAGCCGTGCAAATACCCTCATCAAGAAGTGGAGGAGGCGGGACATTTAAATGACTGACACAATGACGCAACTGCCAGTCATCCTTATCTGTCACGTCTCCATTAAGAGCAGAGTGGCGGATAAAGAAAAACCGACACGCGTTAATTAATTAAGCCCAGAAGATCGTAACTAGCGCTGCAATGCTACGACTAGTGGACCGGGGGACTTGATGGCGTGCCTAGGGCAGCACAGCAGAACCGTGTCTAGCCCAAGTGTCGGGCATGCCAACCAGGCTCAGCCCAGCAAGCTCAACGCCCGCTGGCGCCCCCGGGAGCGAAGCACGCAAGCGGAAGGCTCGCGCCCGCCAAGAGGCGCTCCTTACTCCAAGACAAAAGATACGGTCAGGAGACAAGTAGAAGGATCAGAGAATTACCATCGGAGCCAATGAGATTGCTCTAACGGTTGAAGGCGCACGACCTTCCAATCAGCGCCTATGGTCCTGTCTCCCCAAAATGATCCTGTCCGGTACGGCTCGGGCAGGAGTGCTAGGTATAAAAGGATATGCACTTAGACCTGCGAGGTAAGTTCTCTGAGCTCTCAAAAGAGAATTCACACAAACCCTAGAACATCCTCTAACTTGACCGTCGGAGCGTTCTTCCGGGAGCTCCTCCCGGAAAGCGGCTGACGGCCTCTGTTCTTTGTGACCCTGCAGTAACAGCTGGACGTTCGAGAGAAGTTCACGGACAAGAAGAGCTCAAGGTCGCATCAGACATCATGGAGATTATGGAGGAGAGACTCAGATCTTTCAGGTCTGAGTTGGCGGTGGGTCAGTTTGAGGCCTGAACTCCCTTGTTTCGGGAGTTCAAGGCGTGTGGGGCGCCGGAGTTTTTCGTGGTCAGGGACCCTATTGTTAGCTGACGCTGGGTAGCGGATATTGAGAACGCTCAGCGCACGAGTTCCTGCCCGGATGCGGCAAAGGTTGGGTTTGCTTCATGTATGCTGAGCGATAGGACCCGCGATTGGTCGGGCGAGGTTACTTGCCAAGTGGGGCCAGCCAGGGTGGCAGAAATGACATGGACCGAGTTTGTTCGGCGATTTGATTCGGAGTTTGCACCACCTATTGAGGTGCAATGACTAGTGAGGGAGTTTCATGACTTACAGCAGACCACCGAGACTGTGGCGGAGATCACCGCCAAGTTTCGGGAACGTGCCTTGTTGATTCCGCAGTATATTACTGATGAGTAGTTGAGGTGTACCCGATATCATTCCATGTTGAGGGATGATATTCGGGAATTTGCGAGCTTTACGGGTTGCAAAACCCTGAATGAGATGGTGGAGAAGGCCCCGGAAGGGAGATGGAGTTGGACTTCCGCACGAAGCGGAAGCCTAAGCAGGCCCAGGCAATAGTAGATCAGGCTAAAAAGCCAAAGACCTCGGATTCATCTAGTCAGGGCCAACAGGGTTGGGGCCAGTGCGCCAAGTGTGGGAGGTCGTAAGGATGAGCTTGTAGGGGACAGGGCACGACGTGTTATACCTGTGGTCAGCCGGGCCAGGCGAGCAGGGACTGCCCTAAGAAGGGCTTGATATGTTGTCACTGCAACCAGACCGGCCACTAGCAGGTCGATTATCCAAAGTTGCAGGGAAGGGGTAGAGCTGTGGTGGCACCCGCGCCCGTTACATTGAGGATTGCCGATGGCCGCCCTGCCAAGGCGAATGTTCCAGCGGTAAAGAGTGGCACTTTTTAGTTTACCACCGAGGAGGCTCGGGCAGCACCAGACGTCATGGCTGATACATATCTATTATTCTCTGCTCATTATGATTTATACGACTTATGTGTATTCTATGATTATACAGGGACCTTTCTGGTCAGTGGTATGCCTGCTCATGTCTTGATTGACTCGGGTGCTACCCGGTCATTTGTATCACTTGCTATTAGCAATAAGTTTAGGGACGTGCCAGGGACCTTGGATTCCCCGCTCGAGGTAGAGATTGCTGACGACCGCACTGTCAGTGTTGCAAGGGTATATCAGGGCTGTGTCCTGAATGTGTTGGGTGAAAGGTTCCGTGTTGATCTAGTTCCGATACCGTTGCAAGGTTCGGAAGTGATTGTTAGGATGGACTGGTTGGGGGTAAACGGGGCCATGATCGATTGCGAGTGCCAGTTGGCCAGGGTTCAAACCCCAAGTGTGGGAGAACTGGGTATTCACGGTGAGAGGGTCTCGCAGGGACCGACCCTCTATTCGGCTGCAAGGGATAGGAAGTTTTTGCAGCAAGGCTGCACGAGATTTCTGGATTACATCTTGGATACAAGGATAGAGACCGCGACGGATGCAGGCATTGTGCCAGTTGTTCAGGACTTTCAGGACGTTTTCCCCGAAGAGTTACCAGGAGTGCCTATGGAGAGGCAAGTGGAGTTTCGTATTGAATCGGTGTTGGGTGCCACTCCGATAGTAAAGGCGCCATATCGGTTCGCACCACCGGAGATGCAAGAGTTATCCACTCGGCTTCAAGAGACGCTAGACCGAAGGTATGTCCGTCCGAGCAGTTCCCCGTGGGGAGCACCAATCCTCTTCGTGAAAAAGACGGATGGATTGCACAGGATGTGCATCGATTATAGGGAGCTGAACAAACTAACTTTGAAGAACCGTTATCCGTTGCTGAGGATTGATGATTTGTTTGATCAGCTTCAGTGTGCGTCTTGGTTTTCCAAGATTGACCTTCGGTCTGGATATCATTAGATGAGGATTCAGGATGAGGATATACCGAAGACGGCTTTCAGGACTCGGTATGGGCATTATGAGTTTGTGGTGATGCCGTTCGGGCTCACCAATGCCCCAGCAACATTCATGGACCTCATGAACAGGGTGTGTAGGACGATGTAGGATCAGTCGGTGATTGTTTTTATTGATGATATTCAGGACTACTCTAAGCCCAGGGACCAGCACGAGCAAGATTTGAGGGAGGTATTAGAGACCCTTAGGGCGGAAAAACTTTATGCGAAGTTCTCCAAGTGCGATTTATGGCTGTGGGAAGTACAGTTTTTGGGGCATGTCATCAATCAAGAGGGTATTTCGGTTGATCCAACCAAGGTTGAGGCTGTGATGCGGTGGGAAGTATCGAAGAGTGCATCAGAGATTCGTAGCTTTTTAGGCTTAGCAAGATACTATTAGATATTTTTTCAGGATTTCCCCATGATTGCTGTGCCATTGACCCGCTTGACCAAGAAAAGTGTGACTTTTTAGTGGGGTGCTGTTCAGAAGCTGGCTTTTGAGACCCTGAGACGGAAGTTATGCGAGGCTATGATTCTAGTACTACCGGAGGGGTTAGATGATTTGGTGGTGTACTGCGACATATCGATCTTAGGGTTAGGGGCGATACTGATGTAGAGGGGGCATGTGATAGCTTACGCCTCGAGGTAGTTGAAGCCTCATAAGGCGAATTACCCCACTCATGACTTGGAGTTGTGGGCAGTGGTGTTTGCCCTCAAGATTTGGAGGCACTACTGATATGGAGTGCGGTTCAATATCTATACCAACCACAAGAGTCTGAAGTATTTGATGGATCAGAAAAACCTCAAAATGCGTCAGAGGAGGTGGCTGGATGTGCTGAAGGATTATGATTGTGAGATTTTATACCACCCAGGGAAAGCCAACGTGGTGGCTGATGCACTGAGCCGCAAGACGGCAGGGTCCCTGATTAGGGACATTTGTATGAGGATGACGGTGACTTCTCCCTTGTTGGAAATGATCAAATAGGCCCAGGTCGAAGGGGTGAAGAAGGAGAATTGGAAGATCGAGCGGATTCAGGAGTAGTACCCTTTGTTTGTGAAGGATAGCCGCAGTCTTTTGATGCAGTGTGGTCGGGTATGGGTACTAGTGACAGGGGGAGTTAGATCGAGGTTATTAGAGGAGGCACACAAGTCCAAGTTCTCTTTACACCCAGGAGATACAAAAATGTATAGGGACTTGAGGATGGGTTACTGGTGGCCCTGCATGAAGTGGGAGATTGTCGGGTTCGTAGAGCGGTGCCTGACCTGCAGGAAGGTCAAGGCCGAACATCAGTGGCGTCACGGATAGGTTCAGCCACTACCTATTCCCATGTGGAAGTGGAAAGAGATCACGATGGACTTCATCACGAAGGTGCCTAAGACAATGAGGGGAGTGGACGCTATTTGGGTGATCGTGGACAGACTAACGAAGAGTGCCCATTTTATTCCGATTTCCGAGAGTATCTCCGCAAAGAAGCTGGCAGACATTTACGTCCAGGAAGTAGTGGCTAGGAACGGGGTGCCTGTGTCTGTAGTCTCCGACAGAGATGTCCGGTTCACTTCCAGGTTTTGGAGGAAGTTCCACGAGGATCTGGGCACCCATCTACATTTAAGTACAGCGTACCACCCTCAGACTGACGGTCAGAGTGAAAGGACCATTCAGACACTGGAGGACATGCTTCGAGCCTGCGTACTGGATTTTGGAGGGAGCTGGGATACATACCTTCCAATGGAAGAATTCTCGTACAACAATAGTTATCATTCTAGTATAGACCGAGCCCCATTTGAGATGTTATATGGTCGGAGGTGTAGGACCCCAGTGTGTTGGGACGTGGTTAGGTATCGGGTCATGAGGAGCACTAAGGTGGTGCTTAAGACCACCAGATCGATTAAGCAGGTGTGTGATCGGTTGCGAGTCGCGCAGAGCCATCAGAATAGTTATGCTGAACAACAGCGTTCGAATCTCGAGTTTCAGGTAAGGGATTTTGTACTGCTAAAGGTGTTGCCCTGGAAAGGGATTATCAGGTTTCGGAAGAAGGGAAAGTTGGGGCCTCGGTTCATAGGCCTGTTCAGGATCACGACCTGGGTGGGCAGGGTGGCATATCGCTTAGTGCTCCCCGAGGAGCTGAGTCAGATCCACAATACCTTCCACGTGTGTTAGCTTCAGAAGTGTGTTAGTGAGGAGTCCGCACTTGTTTCCTTGAATGATATTCAGGTGGATGGGAGCCAAAATGATTTCGAAAATCTGGTCAACATATTAGATAGGAAGACGGAGAGTCTTCGGAACAAAGAAGTGAAGCTGGTAAAGGTACAATGGCAGCACCAGAAGGGCTCTGAATCGACTTAGGAGCCGGAGGAGGAGATGCGGGAGCATTACCCTGAACTGTTTGCAGCTATGGACTTCGAGGACGAAGTCTAGTTCAAGTGGGCGAGAGTTGTAAGACTCTAAAACTGGTATGTCTTGAAACCCTCAAGAAATTGCATTTTTCATAATTGGTCCTTTAAGTACGTTGGGTGTACTTAAGTGTACCCTTAGGGTACTATGCATGGATGGACATGGAGGAGTTAGGCGTAAGTTGGGCATACCAGCATGTACGCCGGGCATACGTGCTAGGGGTCCAAAATCCTCATTTTTGGACATGAGACCTATTTAAGCAACCTTAAGTCCCTTGGACTTAACCCTAGAGAGCCTCCACTGCCTTAGAACGTCCTTATACTCCAGAGAAACTTGTGAGACCATTTTTGGGCTTTAAAGAGTGCATTGTGGCCTTTTTAGTGTTCTTTCTAAGAAGAAGAAGCGGATAAACAAGCTTGGAATGAGTTGGTGATACAAGAACCTGCATATTAGGCACCTTGCAAAGCTCCTGGAGTTAAAAAGCTTGGATCTTCCATCTTTAATATTTAGATCTAGCTAGGGTTTCCATCTTTGACCCTTTTTGTTGATTATGGACCTCCATTGGTGAGTTATGCAACTCCAAAGGATGGAAATGCCAGATCTGAGGTCCCTTAGTCCTTTTTCAACATAAAAATGGAGTCTTGGTGGGTATTTTAACCTCATGCATGGGTTAAGAGCTTTAAAAATGTCTTAATGAGGGTGTTGGGAGCATATGAGACATGCAAAGGCATAAAGTTGCCAACTTTATGCCTTAGGTCGTGTTAATAGGGTTAGATCTGACTTCTGGACGTAAAAGAATTGAGTATTAAGCACTTAATGGAAAAAGTGCTTAAACCGCTGGTACGTTGGGCGTAACCCAATGTATGCGGCGCGTACACCTTCGAACCTCAATATGCTGCGCGTAGCAGGATGGTATGCTAAGCGTACGCATCACAGTGGAGCCAAATCCGTTTTGGGCCTCATTTGATTATTGGTCTTGGGGGTATTCTGGGAATTATGGGCTATATCATTCCCTATGTGTAACGCCCCTTTTTTGGTATGTTATTTAAATATTTATTTTCATGTTTTCAAGAGGAACTCGACGAGTCAGTAGCCCTACCCGTCGAGTTGAGACGGGATAAGCATGCATTTGGAGCCAGCGACTCGACGAGTCTATATGCCCAGACTCGGCGAGTCCACCAGTCTGGATGAGACCCTAAATCTACGGGTTTGTACCCTATTTAAACAACTCTTTGGGCATTCAATAGGCTCCCTCACCCACAAAAAAAGCCTCATATGAAAACCCTAGCCACCCTTGTCATTTTGGTGTGATTTTCTCACTTTGTGAAGTTGTGGTTCATTTGTGGAATAGAAAAAGAAAAGATAAGAGGAGGAATCAAGGGAGAAGCAAGTAGATCCGATTTTTTGGAGGTATCACAGTCTTCTTTGAGGTATCAAGCTCACACCTTTGTCGTTCTTCAATTAGATCTCTTGTTAGGCTTGTTTTTATCATTTTTGGGCTTGGTAGTAGTATTGAAAGCATGTGGTGATGAATAGCCATCAGATCTACCCATGTATGAGCTCTAGAAGCTCAGATCTATCGCCTTTATGGGGCCACTCTTGTATCAAAGCTCTAGATATACTCTTTTGGTCCCTTTAGAGCCTTTAAACCTCCATGGATGCATTTATACACATAAAGTTGGAAACTTTATCTGTGAAACAAGCCTTAGGAGCCCAGATCTATAAGTTGAATGCAATAGAATTGACCAGAATCATTTTTTTAGTGGTTGCATGCAATCGACTCAGCGAGTCGTTCTTCAGACTCGGCGAGTCGAGTCACGAATCCCCGATTTTTCCCTTTTGAGTTTTGCCGAGTGGAACCAGTGATTTAGAGGTTGGAATCAGTGAGTAGGAGGTCAGATTCAATAAGGAAGGGACTCGTCGAGTTAGTGCCATGACTAGGCGAGTCCAAGGCAACCTTCATACCTCAAGAACAAACTCGACGAGTTGTTCATACAACTCGGCGAGTCACAGCCATAGTGTTCATGCGATCAAGGAGAACTCGACGAGTTGTTCATACAACTCGGCGAGTCGGATGCAGATTGACTGAGTGTTTGTATCGAAGAGGAACTCGTCAAGTCTATGCCAAACTCGACGAGTAATAGCGAGCAGAAGCGAGAAGTGAGAGTAGGGACTCGACGAGTTGGAGGCCCAACTCGATGAGTCAGGTCAACTGTATGTTGAATTTGACCAAGAGGTTGACTTTGACCAGGGGTAAAATAGTCATTTTACCCTCAGCATAATTATTAGTAATTGATTGAGTGTACTTATGGAAATTCTAGCCGGGGACATACCGGAGCAGTAGCAGACAGTTTCCCGAACAGTTCATTCAGCAGCCAGATTACGAGGTGAGTTTCCTTCCAGTAGGAATGGGTCTACAACCGTAATGCCGGCTTGCTTAGTTAGCAGTAGTTTTCGGACATCGGTCCGATGCAGTAGTTAGTATGTCTGATGCCTTCGTGGCTCGGACATGATTTATGCCTTATGTGTTCCGGGCTACGGCCCGATGCAGTATGCAATATATGTGTTTGTGCTAGTTGATATGTTTTATGCTATGCCATGTTCAGTTAGTTCCTGACCTCGGTCCGATGCAGTTTCCGGACTTCGGTCCGATGTAGGGGGCAAGGCCCCAAACAGTTCCGGACTTCGGTCTGATGCAGTTAGTTCCGGGATTCGATCCGATGCAGTTTCCAGACTTTGGCTCGATGCAGAGGGCAAGGCCTTGGTTAGTTCCGGACTTAGGTCTGATTCCGTTTCTGGACTTCAGTCCGAGGCAGTTTTCGGACTCCGGTCCGATGCAGTGGGCAAGTCCCAGTAGTTGTTTATATGTTGTATGGTATGTGGTAGTTTGGGGGAGCTCACTAAGCTTCGTGCTTACGGTTTTCAGTTTTGGTTTCAGGTACTTCCACAAACAAAGGGAAGAGCTCGAGATTATGGCATCGCACACACCACAGCTTCAGTTTTATTCCTGGGAGATTGTTCAGTGTTTCCTTAGATGTGATTCGATACAGTTTGATACAGTTTTTATCATGATACTTGTTTTGATTTGAGATATTGACGTATGGTTTTTATGAGATAACTTTCAGTATATGATTTTTAATAGTATTAAAACGAAAAAAAGTTGGGTCGTATTTTGGGATGTTTCACTATGGACCATAGACATATTGGGCCTTATGGAAGGGTTAGGTCTCCCTTGGTTATTAAAGTCCTAACTTTATCTAGTATTATTATTCAGCACCGAAGTTTGCAGACTGTTAGGAGAACAGCTTTTGTATTTAGCAGATAGAGGTGAGTCTCCACCATACCAATGGGTCGATGGCACCAAGGCCGTCCCATTAATTGTTACGGATATTCTAATTGGACTATTTGATATGCAATGTGCTAGTTGTTTCTGTGTATTGTGTATGGAAGACCTCGAGGGGTTCCCGAGGCACTTAGGTGTAAGACCTTGGAGGGTTTTCTTGGCTTCCTAGGTCAAAGACCCCGGGGGGTTCCCGGGGCATTGGGCTAAGACCATGTGGGGGTTCCCATGGCACCCAGAGTAAGACCCTAGAGGGTTTCCAGGGCATCCTTATGTGTTGTTACGCATGGCTTATGTGTTATGTATTGATGTTTAGCTAGTATGACATATTGTATGTGTTCTTGTATGTGGGTATGCTCTGGAGAACTCACTAAGCTTCCAAGCTTACCGTTTGTGGATTTGTTTCAGGTACTTTTGAGCCCAAGGGAAAAGGCAATGCGTGATGGCGCGACGTGCACTCTATCTCTCTTTTTTCATTACTATGTTTTGGGACACTCTGATGATTTAATCAAAGTTGTAATTAATATTGATTTGAAACAATTATGTTGGAATTTCATGGGCTATGCGAGTGTTATTATTAATTAAAAATGAAAAATTTCTTTGTAAAAATTGGGTTGTTACAAAAATGACTTTTTTCCAGGCGGGTTTACCCTTACTATGTTCTTTTTGCATAGTATCTAGGCATCATTGGCGCTAAGACAATCCATTCCCTGTACGATACTGAAATCATTCAGCTCAATAGGTAACAAATCGTTCTTGGGGGTTAGAAATAGCATCGACCAAGTCCTCGTACGATGGCCTGGAGTGCCGCAATAGAATGCCTGGTCTTGGAGGGATGAATGCGCTATATGGGTAAGGTTTCTCCCTTTCTAACACCGATTGGTTTTAGATCAACCGGTAGCGCTGATGCTCAACACTCATTGTGGAATTCGTTTCCGTTCAAGTCAATGACGATATTCCTAATCCAATTGCTAACAGGTATGATTTGCCACTGGCAACTTCTACAACTAGATCATTATCAAGTTTTTCTATAGGCAATGCTAGTCTTCAACCAAATTTATGTGATATAAAGGAGTAATTTGCTCCGGAATCAAACAATATATTGGCAGGTAATCCATTTATAAGAAAGGTACCTGAAGCGACGTCCGTTGCTTCCATCGTGGCTTCGAGTGTCATCTGGAAAGCTATAGCTTTTGGCTTCGGTGGGACATTATGCCTTGTTGCCTCCTTCTTCTTCGGGCGGTCCCTCAAAAGGTGCCCTTCCTCATTACAGCGAGAACAAACTTTCTTGTTGGACGTGCAATTGTTGGTATAGTGCCCGGGCTTCCCACATTTAAAACAAGTGACCTCCCAGTCACATTTCCATGGTGCTTCTTTTTGCACTTTTCGCACCATTTCTCTACGCCTCCCCCTCCTCTTGAACCAGACTTTGAGGATTTCCTTTTCTTGTTGGATCTCGAGGAACCCTCAAACTTCCTCTTCTCACCCACCCTAATTTTCTCCATACCCCTTTCTTTTAACTGGGTCTTAACATTCTTGGCTGCTCTAACGACTGCCTTTAACGTGCTTGCCATTTTGACTGTTGGGAAAAAGTCTGATGGCAATCCGTTAGCAAATTTCTCTATCTTGGCGAGTTCAGTCGGCACCAAGTAAGGAAATAGCTTCATCTTCTCTGTAAACATAGTATCATAGTCATCAACGCTTATTTTCCCATTCTTCAAGTTCAGGAACTCATTGTTAGATCGATCAGATCTATCTCGGAGAAGTACTGCATCTTCAGCTGTTCCATGATGCTTCCCAAGACATCTTCAGAGCTTCTCCTCGTGACATCGTATCTGCCAACAATTTCCACCAACTCAAGACTCCGGTCTTCAGTGGTCGAACTGCAAAGACGGTTTTCTGCTTATCACTGCAGTTCCAGTTTTCAAATAGCATCTCCATTTCGGAGATCCAATCCATAATCTCCATAGGCTTTGGGTTTCCGGAAAGACTTGGTGGTTTGGCACCCAAGAAGTTCTTATACATACGACCATCTCTGTCGATTTCCGTCTTCGGGTCATTCCTTCTCACCACTGGGGGTTCCACTTGACTGACAGTGCGGCAGTTATCCCATTCTTTAGACTCTCCATCTTTCAGTTCCGGTTGTTCAACATCCATCAAAGGTTCATTTCTGTTATTCAGCAACAATTGTCTCATTTCTTCCTTCTGTTCAGCCATCATAGCCCGCATCATGGCTTGAACTCCAGCCATAGTGACCGGCACATGTGCAACTTTAACTATCGGCACTTGCTCAATCACTTGGGGACGAGGCTGCTAATTCTTGTTTTCATTCCTCTTTCCAGCTCCACTTCGGGTTCTTGCCATTTTGATCTATACACCAAATTAGGTGAAGTTAGATCTTTATTCACGATAGACGTTTAACTTGTCCTTATCACTCCTAAACGTTACATGCTAGTTCTAATATTGTAATCGAACGCTTAGAATCCTGAACACATAAGGTTTCTAGATTCGGTCGGCTACAGACCATAGATCGGAACAAATAATAGTACATAGGGAGAGCATAAAGCATTTAGCATATAAAAGCATTTTAGGCGTCTTTCCTGAAATAAACTAGTGCTCGTGTCTATAATATGGTATACACTCAACTCACAATCATCGCTTAGCATTCTAAATTTAAGTTTAGAAATCCTACAAATTCCTAGTTCGCTTAAACTAATGCTCTAATACCAACTGTGACATCCCCATTTTTATGGCCAGAAAAGACCTATGTCGTTTATGCTTTTTAATAAAAATCAGAGTAACTTCTTAAGAAAAGTGTTGTGGAATTTGTTCTCAAAACAAAATATGATAAAAATTTATCAAAGCATTTCTTAAAGAAATGTATTTTCATTACATTACAAAAACTCAGTATGTCAATCATCGATACAAATCATAAGCATATACCAAAAACATCATAGACCACAAAACACAATCTGGCCTCAAAACAACATAGGCCTTACAACATTCCATTAATTTTCTACTGGCCTAAAATCCATAATCTCTCGTCAAGTCATCCAACTATGCTTTTGCCACTACCTGTAATACAAGAAACTGAGTGGGTCACGCTGGGGATCCTGATGAGCATATAGGGTTTTCAACGCACAATAAATAAGTTTATTATTTTCAACAATCATTAAACCTGATTACCCGTTCCCATTATCCTCACCTTACGTCCCTAAAGCATCTATCATAAGGGACCTATCCTAAGGAATTTCATTGGGATGGAAACTACTGCTAAGAGGATTCCTCAGGCATCAGTGCCCGTAAGGCAACCATGGGGGGATGGAGTACACCGGTGAACAGATCGTTCGCAAACACCTACATGTTGCGAGCCTGCTAGCGTTCCACTGGACTTTCTAGAAAAGTCAGTGGTCGTCATCCATCACACACCAACTATTTCATCTACCCATGTTTTACCCAACACATTTGTAGATATAAAATGCATATACAGTTCAGATCTGGAAAACAAAGTTTAAATATTTCATACAACATAGATCTCAAAGTATAAAACATATATATACAGTGTAGATCTGAAAAGTTTAGATCTGAAGTGAGAAAGTCTAGATCTGAAGGATAAAGGGTCAGATCTGGAAGAAAAGTTTAGATCTGAAAGAAAAAGTCTAGATCTGAAGGAAAAAGATTCAGATCTGGAAGAAAGAGGTTCAGACCTTTTATCCAACATAGATCCTAAGTAAACAGATAATATATACATACACATAGCACGTTATTTTTATAAAATACTTCACATCTCTGTTTAAGATGAAAGTGACTATACACTCACCTGATAAGGATTGATTCGGACAACACTTCGCTTCTTAAAAAAATAATCTTTGACGAAACTGGGAAGTTTTCTTGAAAACCGGGCTCTGCGCGGGCAGAGTTTCTAACCGAAAAACTCTTTTTCTCAGATCCTTCGGGCGCTCCGGGGCTTTCATCTAATGCTAGGGAGGTTTACTAGGCTTTGGTGCTGTTTTGGAAGGCTTGAGAGAGAGTAAAGAGTGAAAGAAAGTTGGAGAATGGCAAAGAAAACGAGCTGCCCTCACAACCCTTTTATAGGTCGAGGCCTCACAGTACGTTGGGTGTACCCTCGGTGGTACGCTGCGCGTAAGGGGCACGTGTTTGTTGTTTGGTGGAGCATCGTGGACCTCTTTGGAACCATAGAAAGAGTCAAAATGTGGGGTGTTCTCTTCTCGTACGCAGGGCGTACTCCGGAACGCAAGACGTACCCCCTCACCTAGCTAGCAAATTTCCATCTCGACTTCAAAAGTTCATAACATTTGTATACGAGCTTCATTTTTTACGTTGCTTATGTCCACACGTAGGTCGGACTGTACTCTACAACTTTCATTTAGACTTCGTCGGCTAATTTTGATTATATTTTTAATGTTATATTTTTAACAGTCTAGGACAGGAAAATCCGTTAAAAATTTATAAATTCTTCATCCCATGTCCGTTTTCGTCTGTCTTTTTACCGTTGCACTACTATTAACGAGATCTTTTATTCTTGTTTAGGTTGTGTCGGCCAAAAATCGACCAATCTAATATTTGAACTTCGGGCTGTGCACTACCGTTCCGAAACATAGAAAAATCATAAATTCCTCATACGAAGTCAGATTTGGGCGTTCTTTTTATGCACGCTCTCGGTTTAACGAAAACTACGACTATCGTTCAGATTGCTAGGGCTAAAAATTCCTTTATCGTAAATTCATTATTTACGTTACATAGTGTCGTGCCGGTTCTATCGCGAAACTTCGACAAACCATAACTTCTTCGTTAAAACTCGGATTTCGGTGTTCTTTATATCTCCGGAATCCTATTCACGACCACTATAACTTTCTTTATAGATATCGGGTTTATCTAACATTTTATTTTGATGCTTATTTTTATAATTTATTTACTATATTATTGTAAACAAGTAATAAGCACACAAAACACATAATTCACGTAGTATTCGAGTAAAACAATACTTTTCAACTACTATGTACACACATGGGACAGACTCGAAACACTGGAGGGCAGGACCATTTTGGCATTTACGATGTTCTGACAACAAACTTATGCGGCCCTTTAAACCAGATTCCCTGTACTGCGAGCAGTTAAAAGGTATTATAATAACACTTTGTATAATATATTATACTTAGCAAATATATTGTTTATAGGTTCATAATAACGATAATGAACTTCAACATAAGTTACTCTTAAAGTAGGGTAGGCATAACTCACTTACAATGGTGTTTGGCTAGGAGCCGGGCTCTGCGGGGGAAGAACTTCTGAGCCAAAAGCACTTCTTCTTGGAGCCTTCTAGTGCTTAGGGACTCGCGTCTAGCACTTGAGAAGTACTAGGGAATGGGAGGGGCTAAGAAGAGTGTTTGAGAGAGAAAGAATTGGAAAGGTGTTAAGAAGAAAACACTTCTATTTATAGACTAGGGGGGTTGCGCATACGCTGGGCGTACTCAGTACGCGGGGTGTCCGAAGCCATACACTGCGCGTATGAGGGGGTAGGTGTCACCATTCGAAGCGAAGCCGTGGGGAGAAAAGGAGGGTCAGGATCGTGCCACGTGTCAGCCTCACATCCTCTCATAATTTAATTAACTTCTAAATTCCGTAACTTTTGCATATGAGCTCCGTTTTTGAAGTTCTTTATATTTAGGCGTAGGTAGCGACATGATCTACAAATTTTGTTTGTACTCCGTCATCTAGTTTTGAATTTATTTTTAAAGTTATATTTTAACAAGCTTAGACAGATAAAGTCCGTTAAAAATTCATAACTTGCTCATCTGACGTCCGTTTTCGACTGTCTTTATATCGTTGAGCTCCTATTAACGAGATCTTCGATTCTCATTTAGGTTGTCTCGTCTAACAATTGATCGATCTGAAATTCGATTTATGGGCTTCATACTACTATGTCAAATCTTGGAAAAATCACAACTTCCTCATATGAAGTCAGATTTGGACGTTCAACAATTTCGGTTTAATGTCTACTATGACTTCTGTTTAGATCGATAAGGCTAAAAAAGAGTTTATCAAAAGTTCACTTTTTATGTTATGCGGTGTCGTGCCGGTTTAGCCGTAAAACTTCGACGGGTCATAACTTCTTCGTTATAACTCAGATTTCAGCGTTCTTTATATGTACGAAATCCTTGTGACATATAATTTAACTTGGTTATGATTATTCATTGTAAATAATCTTCTATCAAAAATTCATTTTTAATGCTTATTGTCTCTAAATTGACTAGCCTGAATCTGCGGGCGTTACAATAATTTTCCCCTTAGGATGATTACGTTCTGGAATCATCAACGAAAGAGGGATTGTATAAAGACTCGATATGTTATCTTTTCATCCTAGGTAACAATCATAACTCCTTTGTCCCTTCAAATAAGTATCTAGCTTTTGGACCTCTTAACTGTTGGCGCTGCGCAATCTTGCACTCGCTCATTATTCTTTGTTGGACTTTCAATCCTAACCTTTGATTTACAAAAATCAAAACCTATTGGAGACTACTACTTCTACTAAAACAGTCCTAACTCAATATAAGGTCTTTACTTTAATTATCGTAATAGAACGATAGGTCATGTTTTAATGACCTCACGTCGTATGATGCAACGCTTAGACTCAGGTCTTTTTGAGTCAAATTCCAGAATGGATGAAACCTTATTTCATTTTCTAATTTGATATAATCACATTCTAGCATGTACAATTTCTAGCTACAAGGTTCTTACTTTAATAATGATCGCAATACTTCTATTCGTTGCTCTGATTATGTTTTACTTCCATCTACTGGCTTAAGTCAGATGCTACATCGAACTTGGTTCTCTGAACCATGTAACATACTTATCTTAGTCAGAATCGAGATGATATGACCACTAGGGTTGGAATAATAATCATCTTCTTAGTCACTACCAAAATGATGGAACACTACAAGAAAAAGCTGAAATAACTACGGAAAAATTTCGTACTTAAAACATGATATTTCGTAGTTAAATATGATTAGAGACAGAATTTCTAGGTAACCATTCTATAGAAAAATTCTTCATTAGTAAAGCTTTGTTACGGAATTTTTAGGACCTTCACAATGGAATTTGCAACAAACTTATTCTGTAGCAAAATAGCTATGAACTATACCTGTAGCAACGGCGTAGCAAATTAACTACAATTTTTTCCATAGAAAGTCCGTAGCAAATTAACCACGACACGATCCGTAGTTAATCTGTTGCAAGTTAACTACAAACTAACCCCGTAGCTAATTTCCATAGAATATCCACTACCAATAATAGCGTAGCAAATATTCCATAGTGAATTTACGACGACATAATTCTGCAGCAAATATTTCGTAGTAAATATACTACGGTTTACTTTCGTAGCAAATTTACTACAATACACTCCTGTTGTAAATATTTCATAGTAAATTTATCATGACCTACTTCCGTTGCAGAAAAAATGTAACAGTCGACTTCTAAGGTATAAATTAATTTAAATTCTTAAGTTTAATTTGGGCTATGATTGGAATTATGCATATTGGATTGGACCTCTTTGACTTTTGGGCCGAGTAGTAGGCTACCTATAAGCCGTACGCGGGGTGTAACCCATTGTACGTGGGGCGTAATGCCTAATGATACGCGGGGGATTAGAAGCGTACACGCAACGTACCATAAGGTACACCCAGCGTACGCGGCCAGATGCAAACCCTAATTTTCGGGGTTTAAGGGCTATATAAACCCCATTATAGCCTCCCTCCCTAGTTTCTCACCAGTCTCCTCACCCACAAGAAAACCCTAACTTGTTCTTATCCTCTCTTTTGTGTGTGAAGTAGCTTTTGTGAGTGTTTTAGTGAAAGGAAGTGGTGGAGAAGGAAGAGAAAGGTTGGAGAAGAAGCTTGAGCTCAGAGATCTGGACTAAGCACACACTTGGTCATCAAAGGAAGGTATAAATTTCAAAACTTTCTTCCTTTTCATTCTAGATCTAAGTTTATGGAAGTTTGGACCTTTTTAGGTCCAAAGGTTGAGTCTTGATTTTGTAAATCGGTTTTGGAGCTTGGGTTGCCATCCTTAGGGCTCAAAAACACTTTCCTTGCAATAAAGTTTCAATCTTTGAAGCTTACATGAAGCCATGCATGAGATCTAGTTAACTCCATAGAAGTAGAACGTTATTTGTGAGATTTTGAGCCTTTATGGGACTTGTAAGCCATCAAGTAAGCAACTTTATGGCTTAAGTCATGGAATAAGCTTAGGATCTAGGTTTGTAGCTTCTGGATCGAGATATTAAGCACTTAATGAGAAAGTGGCTTAACATGGCTGTATGCTGGGCGTACAAGGAAGTATGCACCGCGTACAAGCCAGCAGCCAGTACGCTCAGTGTACCTTGGTGTACGCACCGCGTACACTGCCAGTTTAGGCTTCGAGTGTCTTGGGCCTCGGTGTGGGATGAGTTTTAGACTTAGGGTCTTTGGGCCTTAGTGGCCATCAGATTTTAGTCGCTATGGACCAAGGATTTAGTATTGGGCTTGAGTAAGGCCCAATAAAAGGTTTTGGGCCCAATATAGAAAATTGGGCCATTAGTGGGCCTATAGTGGGGCCATAGACGGACATAGAGGGAATTGAGGGTTTGGGCCATGCTATGGCCCATGCCATAGCAGGGGTAAAATGGTCATTTTACCCATAGGAAAATCCTAATTCTGATTTAGTGTTTTATTTCCCAAGATAGCCGGGAAGCAGCCGGAGCAGCAGTTAGGGATTTCTCATTCAGGAGTTCAGCAGTCAGCATCACGAGGTGAGTTTTCTTCCAGTAGGAACGGGTCTATGGCCACAATGCCAGCCTGTTTAGTTAGCAGTCAGTTTCGGACTTCGGTCTGATGTAGTAGTTCAGGGTGCTTGATGAAATTGTGATTCAAGCATGTTTATCTGTTATGTGTTCCAGACTTCAGTCCGATGCAGTATGCAGTATATGTTTTTATGCTAGTTGATATGTGTTTATGTTATGCTATGTTTAGTCAGTTCGGGACTTCGGTCCGATGCAGGGGACAAGGTCCCAGTCATTTATGGACTTCGTTCTGATGCAGTTAGTTCCAGACTTCGGTCCAATGCAGGGGACAAGGTCCCAGTCAGTTTCGGACTTCGGTCCGATGCAGTTAGTTTCGGACTTCGGTCCGATGCAGGGAACAAGGTCCCAGTCAGTTCTGGACTTCGGTCCGATGCAGAGGGCAAGGCCCTGGTCAGTTTCCGGACTCCGGTCCGATGTAGTTTCCTGACTTCAGTCCGATGCAGGGGGCACGACCCAGTATGTGCTTTATATGTCTTTATATGGTATGTGGTACTTTGGGGGAGCTCACTAAGCTTCGTGCTTACAGTTCCAGTTTTGGTTTCAGGTACTTCCGCAAGTAAAGGGTAGTGCTCGGGATGATGGCATCGCACACACCACAACTTCAGTTTTTGTCCAGGGAGTTGATTTAACTTTTCGTAGATATGATTTGATACAGTCTTGATACAGTTTTTCTTATGATACTTTATTATGGTTTTGAGATATTGACGTATGGGTTTTTATTTTATGATATTGATATAATGATTTTAGTAATGATTAAACAAAAAAATTTGGGTCGTATTTTGGGATGTTTCAAGTTGGTATCAGAGCCTTGGTTTGAGGGATTCAGATACGCTTTCGAGTGTATTTGAACTCAAACTAAGGAAATAGCAAAAAGATTTTCAAAAGAAAAATGTTTTCAAAAGAATTTTGAGGAAAAGACTTAAAAAGAGAAGAGTTTTGAAAACCAGAAAAAGGTGTGGTGCATGCGATCAGCCGAGCTCAAGTAAGTACTCCCAAATTACCCATACAAGTTTATGTTATGATTACCTGTTTCAGTTTCAGTAGAACAACATTCTAGAATAGGACTAAGGATCTAGGAAGATGCCTTATGTGCCTGCTATATGTGTTCCAGCTTTATGAGAATTGCATGCTACTATTGAGTAGACATCAGTAGGATAGTCTGTTAGGTTATGCCTGATAGTATGAGCTTAGCATTGTATGCTAGTACAGTTTCTTGTTATGAGGATAGAATTGATTGAGTAGTTTCCTGTGTCCGAATGTTGCTCGATTTGTGCTTTGTGGGACTCCGAGTAATGGGAGTTAGCCATTAGGTGAATACGTCGCATCGCATGTGATCAGGGTTGAATAATCTCAGAGTGGTGGATTTGGCCTTACTGCGCAGCTCTTGTTTGAGTCCAACCGTTGTAGGGACGAGTCTTTTACTCGAAGGATTATCCAAGCCTCGTCACATGTGATGGTATTTAGGTGATGACTAATTGGCATTACAAGGAGGCCTTCAGCAACTGAGGACTGGTTTGGTTGAGTCATAGATTTCCCTAGGACAAGCCTAGGAGGAGAGTAGCAGAGATCAACAATAGTGGTAGTGGCTTGGTGGAGTCGAGGCGGTCCTTGAAGAAGGCGCGGATAGATGTGGAAGGTAGTAAGGGGCCATACTACTGGAAGCAGAGGATCCGTACTTGAATCAAGGAATGCTGAGACAAGACCGGAAAGCCTGTATTAGTAGTGATCCCTCAAGATATATCAGTGTTTCTGACGTTTATCGTGATATGTTTTTAGAATGGTGGTTTTACACCCTAGACGAGCAAGCGGCAGTTCAGGTGCCGGGGAGGGATCTGGATCAGGCTCGGGGGCCGAGCAGTTAGATGAGTAGACTAGAGAGTTCTTCACTTTAGAGGTTACTCGCATCATTCTCGAGTAGACTCCAGTGATCTTTGGTTCGATCAAGGAGGGTATACTAGAGTTGATGGAGGAGAGACTAGGCACATTTCGTGTAGATGTGGCGGCCATGATGGTGGCACACGCTTACTTTCAGGGAGTTCCAGGCATGTGGACCTCTAGATTACCACGGGGCGCGGGACCCCATAGCGAGTACCAGATGGTTGGCCAATGCGGCCAACACATTCCGCACTAGCAGGTGCCCCGAGGGGGACAAGATCAGATTAGCGTCCTGCCTCCTGAAGGATAGGGCAGGAGATTGGTGGGAGGAGGTTGCACATGTCATGGGAGATGACACAGCTTTGGATGCTATAACCTGGGCTGACTTTACTGCCAGGTTCAAAGCTGAGTTCACACCGGTTATTAAGGTGCAAAAGTTAGCCAAGGAGTTTCAGGAACTCACCCAGACTACAAAGACAGTGGCGGAGATTATCTCCAAGTTCAGGGAAAGGGCGCTTCTCGTGCCTCAGTACGCAGCTGATGAGGAAATGAAGAAGGTCCGTTATCATGAGATGCTGTGGAGTGACATCGAACAGTTTGTGAGCCGGTCCAGCTGTAAAACGCTGGATGACATGATTGCTAGGGCTCAGGAAAGAGAGATTGACCTTGAGATGGAGAGAAAGAGGAAGCCGGAGGCGGCTTCGGGTTCAGGGAGTTCGGGAAAAAAGCCTAAGGTTTCAGATCACAGATCCAGGAGTCAGCAGAGCCACGATCGATGTGGTAAGTATGGGAGATTGCATGATGGGGCGTGCAAGGTAGGGAGTGCCGGCTACTATAAGTGCGGTCGGACTGGGCACATGAGCAGAGATTGTACAGCTACTACTACCGCCACCGCGACAACTGATCTGATTTACTTCCATTGCAATCAGAGGGGACATAAGAAGTCCCAGTGTCCAAGTTTAGTTGCAGTAGGGAAGGTGTCAGCACCTGCCCCTGTTACCTTGAGGATTACAGAAGGCCGCCAGGGCCGAGCTGAGACGCCAGTGGCGAAGAGTACGGCTTTTCAGCTGACAGCAGAGGAGGCGCGCGCAACTCCTGATGTGGTGACCGGTATGTCTTTTTCCTAATCTCTGCATTTATTATTCATTGTTTCTTATGATTATATGTTTTGTATAGGCTCGTTCCTAGTATACGGCATCTCAGCCATAGTATTGTTTGATTCGGGGGCTACTCGATCATTCGTTTCGCTTGCGCTTAGCAAGAGGTTTAGCAGAGCTCCAGGGGAGCTGGGTTGTCCACTTGAGGTCGAGATCACAGATGATAGGATCGTTAGGGTTGCGAGAGTGCACAGAGGATGTTCTCTTCAGTTATTCGTGGAGCAGTTTTCGGTGGACTTGGTCCCTATTCCCCTACGAGGGAATAAGTTTATAGTAGGAATGGATTGGATGAGCCCCAATGGGGCGATGATTGATTGTGAGTTGCAGTTAGTGAGGGTTCGCACTCCCAGTGGGGGAGAGTTAGTGATTCAGGATGAGAGGCCACAGTGCTGACCAGTTCTTTGTTCAGCAGCGAGAGCGAGGCGCTACTTCCAGCAGGGTTGCGCCAGTTGACAATATTCCGGTAGTGCGAGACTACCCGAATGTATTTCCAGAGGATATGCCGGGAGTACCCCTGGAGAGGCAGGTTGAGTTCAGGATTGACTTGATTCCTCGTGCGGCTCGAATAGCCAAGGCACCATATCGGTTAGCTCCCCCAGAGATGCAAGAGTTGTCTATGCAGCTGCAAGAGCTGCTGGACAAGGGTTTTATCGGGCCGAGCAGTTCGCCCTAGGGAGCATCGATTTAGTTCGTAAATAAGAAGGACTAGTCGCACCGTATATGTATAGATTACTGGGAGTGAAGAACCGTTACCCACTCCCGAGGATAGATGACTTGTTTGATCAGCTTCAGGGAGCATCTTGGTTCTCCAAGATTGATTTGCGCTCCGGGTATCATCAGATGCGGGTTAGGGGTGAGGATGTGCAGAAGACTGCTTTCAGGACCCGCTATGGTCATTATGAGTTTGTGGTGATGCCGTTTGGTCTCACCAACGCTCCAGCCGCATTCATGGACCTCATGAACTGCATATGCAGGCTGATGCTGGATCGGTATGTGATATTATTCATTGACGACATCTTGGTTTATTCCAAGACGCAGGAGCAACATGTGGAACACCTGAGGGAGGTGCTACAGACCTTGAGGAGGGAGAGGCTTTTCGCGAAGTTCTCCAAGTGCGAGTTATGGTTGCGCGAGGTGCAGTTCCTTGGGCATCTCGTCGACCAGAAGGGTATACTGGTAGATCCGGCTAAGATAGAGGCCATGATGCAGTGGGAGGTCCCGAAGTCTCCATATGAGATTCGGAGCTTTCAGGGTTTGGCAGGGTACTACAGGAGATTCATCGAGGATTTCTCCAAGATAGCTCTACCGCTCACCCGACTGACTAAGAAGTCGGTGGGTTTCACTGGGGGCCTGAGCAGCAGGCAACATTCGAGACCCTCAGACAGAGATTGTGCGACACACCAATTCTTACCCTGCAAGAGGGAGTAGAGGTTTTATTAGTTTACTGTGATGCTTCGATCACAAGTATGGAGCAGTGTTGATGCAGCGAGGCCGTGTGATAGCTTACACCTCTAGATAGTTGAAGCCTCACGAGGCTCACTATCCGACGCATGATTTAGATCTTGGAGCAGTAGTGTTTGCTCTCAAGATTTGGAGACATTACCTCTATGGGGTCCGTTGTACCATCTACACGGATCACAAGAGTCTAAGGTACCTCATGGATCAGCCGAATCATAACATGAGGCAGCGGTGGTGGTTAGACATGGTAAAGGATTACGATTGTGAGATCCTTTATCACCTCGGGAAGGCCAACATGGTGGCCGACGCCCTGAACCGCAAGGCGGCAGCTTCCCCGATCAGGGGTATATGTCTGAGGATGACAATGTTTACTCCATTGTTGGAGCAGATCAGAGAGGCACAGGTTGAGGGCCTCAAGGAGGCGAGGCAGAAGTGTGAGAGGATCGTGGGCCGAGTAGCTTCCTTTGACTATGACAGTCGAGGACTGTTGACCCTTCAGGGGAGAGTTTGGTTACCGTACTGGGGCGGTGTGCAACAGATATTGATGGACGAGGCCCATAAGTCTCAATTTTCCATCCATCCAGGGGCGACGAAGATGTATAGAGATCTTCGACCCTATTATTGGTGGCCCTGCATGAAGCGGGATGTCGCATGTTATGTGGAGAGGTGCCTGACCTGCAGGAAGGTCAAGGCAGAGCACCAGAGGCCTCATGGAAAGATGCAACTGTTAGACATTCCAGTGTCGAAATAGGAGGACATCACCATGGATTTCATCACTAAGCTTCCCAGGACCGCACGTGGAGTGGATTCGATTTGGGTTATTGTAGATCGGCCGACAAAGAGTGCTCACTTTATACCGATCCAGGAGAGCATATTGGCTGAGAAGCTAGCCGATATTTATGTGAGATAGGTTATGGCACGGCATGGAGTGACTATTTCGGTGGTGTCAGACCGAGACGTTCGTTTTACTTCCAGATTCTGGAAGCGGTTTCACGACGAGATGGGTACTCGTCTCCATTTCAGCACCGCTTTCCACCCTCAGATGGACGGGTAGAGCGAGAGGACGATTCAGACTCTCGAGGACATGGTTCGAGCGTGTGTCCTAGACTTTGGTGGCAGTTGGGATACGTATCTTCCATTAGCGGAATTTTCGTATAACAACAGTTACCATGCGAGTATTGAACATCCTCCTTTCGAGATGCCAATCCATGCCGATAATCACATCGAAACTCCTAATTGATACTGGCATTAGGTCTATTCGAAAAACGTGTTGGTTGAGGGTTAGGGTACATCCAATGTAGATCTCCCCAGTGGATTCGGTTTTCCCATTGGCCATTTCCACCGTATAGGTTTCATTTAGCTTCTGGGGTTGTTGTTTTAATAAATGTTTAAACTTCTCGCTTACGAAACTTCGCTCCGCTCCGGTATCAAATAAGATGCATGCATAAGTGTGGTTTAGGAGAAACGTACCAGTCACAACTGCGGGGTCTTGAACTGCATCACTCTGACCCATAGTCAGCATTCTTCCTGCTCCTCTGTTTCCTGAGTTGTTGTTAGGGCAATCTCGGCGGAAATGCCCCGTCCTTCCACACCCGAAACAGGTGTGGCTAGGCCCTGCATTGTTGCCGCCGACGTTGGTGTTGTTGTTATTGCGGTGGTTGTTGTTGTTGTTGTGGTTGTTTCCCTGACCTTGGTTCTGAGGAGGGTAAGCCCTGCAGAACCTTGCAGTGTGTCCCCTTCAGTTGCAACTGGTGCAATGGAATTCCCTGCATTCGCCAAGATGGTGGAAACTGCACTTATTGCATTTGGGAAGATTACCGGAATAAGGTCTTGAAGCATTTGAAGCAGCTGAGGCTGGAGCATGTGGTGTGGCTGGAACCGGTGCGGTGACAGCGTTAACTGCCACTGTCTGCTGCTTTTTAGAGGCCTCAGGGCCCTGACGCCCCTTTCTCTTGTTGTTCCACCCTTTCTTACAATCACCCTCCTTTTTCTTCTCAGTCTCCACTGGCTTCTCGCCCTTCTTGTTGTTATGATCATATAGCCTCTTTGCCAATCTCTTCGCACTGTCAAACGTTTCAGGGTTCGCAGCTATCACATTCCCCTGAATGGGAGGTGTCAGTCCCCAGATGAATCGTTCGATCTTCTTTCCTTCTGATGTGATCATACCCGGGCACAATAGAGATAGTTCGCTACATCTCGATATGTAGGCATCGATGTTCGCATTCTGCACAGTGAGGTTCCATAGTTCCTGCTCCATCTTTTGTATTTGGCCTCGGGGGCAGTACTCAGCCATTAACATTTCTTTCATTTCTGCCCATGGGATAGAGTTGGCGACAGGGAGCGTCATAGCTTCCACGTGTCCGTTCCACCAAGTGAGTGCTTGGTCCACAAAAGTACAGGCCGCGAACTTCACCTTCATCTGCTCGGGGCAATCGCATATCTCGAACACCGACTCTACCTTCTCGATCCATCGCTTCAGGGTAATCACTCCTCCAGTGCCGTTGAAAGTTCGGGGTTTAGCGTTCGCAAAGTCCTTGTAGGTGCACGTTTTAGTGGGTCCTTGATTCGTCCCGTTGTTCGAACTTCCGGATCCTTGCCCGTTACCTCCTCCGTTGTTCCCTCGGTGAAGTTGTGCCATAGCTGCTGTGACCGCAGCAGACACGGCTGCCTGGAAAGCAGTGGTGTCAACTTCGGGTGGGGTTGGTTCGGGATTTCCGCGAGTAGCTCGGCGAGGCATCTTTCTGTCATGAAACGGAAAGATGTTGAGTGTACGTGGTTTCTGTGAGGTTGTGATCCTACTAACTAGGTGTATGGTACGAACCTAAACATTTCTACTATCGGGCATACAATCATAATGTCTCAACACACAACAACTGGTAATATCATAGCAAAACACACAAAAGTTCATTAATATTATCCGCATGTAATACAGGAAAATTTGCTCGTAAGAGCATACATAAGTGACACTAATCTGACAGCATAACGGCTCCATGAGTAGTGTAGTCACTTAAACATAGAGCCGGAGTACATAACATAGTTCCTAATGACCTACTATGATAAGTCTATCCCTAACCGCGATGAGCTGCGTCAGGAGGTGGTGCCGAGGTCATATGTCGAAATGTTGCGCCAGTAGCTGTGCCATCTCTGCCATGTCTCCAATAACCTCATCCCTCTCATGCTCTGCTCGCACTGCCTGAGCTTCCATAGCATACAGTTGTTGTCGCAGTGCGGCGATCTCAGCTTCGAGGGAACGGTTCTCTCTTGGGGGGTTCACTGGTGGAGCGGGGTGATCTGGCTGTGCCTCGTTCTCGCTTGGCGGGACGGGGTCCTGATCCCCTACCTGACCTTCCTCGTCATCATAGTCGATCTCTCCAAATTCATAGTCAGTGTCTACGCATTCGTCGGGTCCAACGTCGTGTGCTTCCCCTGGATTCTCTCCCGGCTCATCCACAAGCATCCCGTGAGCTACTAAGACCTGATGAAACTGGATACCCTGCTGCTCTTCCTCAGGCTCCTCCTCCTCTAGCCACCCGTTGTTTCCCTGATTAGGGAAGTAGGGGTATCCAGGGTGATGAAAACCAGCCATGTTGTCTGCGCGAGTACGTAAATATGCTAACATTATTCCTAGGGTACTATGACTATTATACAGGCTAAGCGAACGTTCTCTTTTGGTGATAAGGGTATAGTTTTAGGTTCCCTAGCTATCCCGATCTCATCAAGACATGTGTTAGTTTTACTTTGGAGGGAATGTAGTTGATCAGGCTACATTCACTCCTTGGTATTACTAAGAACAGTCCCGAATTAACCGAGATACCAACATTGTTGTGTTTGGTTCGGCGTTAGGTTTTTATTCCTAATGCAAGCAGGTGTGTTTTAGTTACTTGTTTTGTTCAGAGTTATGTTAGTCCCTCTTTTGGTTTATAGTTGCATATCAATGTGTGGCTCGACATGCTAGTTCACTATAAACAAAGCTCTGATACCAACCTGTCACACCCCCGAAACAGACGGCGGAAACGTCCGGGGGCTGTTGTGACTCAATCGAATACCATAACATTGAATATATATGAAACATAACAACATTCGTCACCATGCATTAATATAGTACAACCAGTAGCGTTTACATGAAATACATTGTTTAAACATTACATTCCCAAAAATAAATTGTTCGATTCGTACATAAATAAACTGCAAGCCATCACTGAATATGATTTCCTTTGATTCACTGGTTCCCTGAGAATACAAGTATTTTGAAAAACGTCAACATATGAAATGTTGGTGAGTTCATAAGTAGTGTTTGAAATCCAATGTTTTGTATTGTTTGAAAAACCACCAGAAAATCCGATATTTTCTGAAAATAGTATAGTCAAAAAGACGTGAAGATCCATAGGTATGCTTGTTTGTTTCTATACTTATAAAAATTGTTCATTAAAATTGTATGCATTTCGAATCCGATATGTATTGAAAAACCTAGGAAAACCCGATGTTTTCCTAATCCTTTGAATTCCATGAAGTCACATTGAAACCACTGCATAGCGTGTAGTGTCAGTCCCAGGCGACGTTGGATTATTTTTGAGCATGATTATTTGCTACAAACACGCATTACACAAACGACCAGTTTATAGCTATACTAACGATCCCGTAGGCGTCGTCCGTACTAATCACGTTATCCAATCGCCCTGACTATGTGTAGTCCCACATCCGAAGAGAAAGAGGGCACGAAGACCTCGATGACTCCATTAACCGGTTGGGGATAAAAAAATGTACGAGGGGTCCCAGACCCGCCTCGCATGAAATGTAGACTTTACTAGCAATATTAAAGGACCCTTGGGGACCAGTAGTATACAAGCCATTGAAAGTCCCTCTACGTTGTGCCAAGTCGGTGAAACCTAACACTTCGTAGAAAAAAGGTCTTCGGGCCTTAAGATCAGGTCATTGGGCTAGCTAGGCCCAACAAACAAGATTTTACACTTTTGGGGCCCAAAGATGGTGCGTAGACGTCTGTGCACACTCGCATGTATATTGAATTCCCAAACGTTACTTGTATGAATCGTAGTGTCGTAGTGTCATAGTTTCATAGTGTCGTAGCGTCATAGCGTCATAGTGTCGTAGTGTCGTAGTGTCGTAGTATCGTCGTGTTAGTAGTCTCCGATTTTTATTGGTTCGAGACCGAACCAATTCGTTTAACAACGACTTTTGGTATTGTAGTGTATTGTATTTCGTCGACAGTCGCGGTGCCATTATTTGATCAAATTGCGTATATTGAATTAGCCTTGAAATTTTCTGTTTTCAGCCCCTCATTGTTTGTAAAATTTACATTTTCAACCCTTTTATTGAATACTTCCCGGTTTGGTCCTTAAATTAATTTTCTTGACGTTTTAACACCAAAAATTATTGAAATTAATATTTTTCAGCATATTTTTCATAGAAAACAGTTTAAGTCCCTGAAAATGCAGTTTTCTCGGTTATAACCCTTCTTTTTCGCAACTTCGACAATTTTGGCCCAAATTGTAAAATTTTTGCAACTTTGGTCCTTTTTAAATTTAAAAAGCATTTTAAACCTTTGAAAAGGACTTGGGACACTTATAGTCCACTGTTTTACCGAAAAATACAGTTTTGGCCCTCCAAAACAGAAAATCTCGCATAATGGGCCTCATTGGGCCGAAAATGTCATTTTTAGCCCATTAAGCTTGAAATTTATGTTCTTAATCCTCCAAATGAGTATATTTCCAGAAATTGTTTTATTGAAACTGTTTTGACACACCTCATCCATCAGAATTCGTGATATGTCAATTTGGGCCCTTAATTTTGTATTTTTCACATTTTAGGTCCAAAAATTTGTGTTTTTAGCCCAAAGAAATTGTTACTAAGCCATTTAGCCATTTTTCTAGAAACACTTTGTATGTAGAAATATATTTGATGCTAAAATCATTTAACATGAAGTATATCTCGGTTTTGAGGGGTTTTATGGCTAGATCCAACATTATAACACACAAAAGCACACAAATAAGCATGGAAATCATACAAGCATACAAAACACATATAGATCTACACTTTCACTTGTATTCCCCCCCCCCCCCCACAAAACTCATAAAAACAGAAAATAGGGGGTATGAAGCTCACCTTAGGGTGTGATTTTGGTTCTTGAAGAAAAGATGGAAGAAAACTTGGTGATTTTTGGCCTTAGCACCCTTTTCTTGAAGATCTCGAGTTTGAGATGGTTCTAGGATGCAAGATCACGATTTTTGCATAGATTAGGAAAGGATTTTGATAACACAAAGGATTTAATTCATAGATCCAAGCATAACCTTACCTTGGATGAAGAGTTGGTGGAAATATCCTCTTGAAAGCCTCCTAATTTTCAAGATTTTGAGTGGAGAGGGAGGGATGTTCTTGAGAGAGTTTGAGAGATTTTTGTGAGTGTGTGTGTGAGTATGGCCGAGAGTGAGAGAGATAGGAAGAAGAGGTGACTTTTGAAGTGATATGCATGGAGATATGGACTAAGGTGCATGGATATCCAAGGGACAATAATGAGGTGGCAAACCAAGTCAACTCTCTTCCTTATCTTCTTGGATTTGGGCCTTGGGCCGAGAATGGTGGGGGAAAAGAAATTGTTTGGGCCTTAAATGCTTAAGCCCAATTTTCATGGTTACATTGAGTGGTTGTTGGTCCAAATAAATATAAAGGTGATTTTTATGGCTTGTTGGGGCCAATTTAGGTTACTTATGGTTCATAGTTATTAATTTATTTCATTCTAAGCCCAACATGGCTCAAAGTGTTGAAATAAATTAGTGTGGGTGCAATTAGAGCCCAATTAGGGTTCTAAGCCCATGATAGTCTAATTGGAAGCTTATTGGTCCATTTGGATCCAATAAGGGAGTCCTAGTCCAAAATGGACTTAAACAAAGACTTCTAGGGTTTCCAATTGTTTGATGACTATTTGTAGTACTTGTATAATGTATTTGATTGAAGTTCTTGAAGTCATAAACATAGGTGTCAATCATGTTCTTAAGTTTTTGATTCACATTAGCTTGAATGTATAGATTACATGACACAAAATTTCCAGTTGTGACACATGAAGCCATGCATGAGATCTAGTTAACTCCATAGAAGTAGAAAGTTATTTGTGGGAGTTTGAGCCCTTATGGGACTTGTAAGCCATCAATTAAGCAACTTTATGACTTAAGTCATAGAAAAAGCTTAGGATCTGGGTTTGTAACTCCTGGATCGAGATATTAAGCACTTAATGAGAAAGTTGCTTAACAGGGCTGTACGCTGGGCGTATAAGGAAGTATGCGCTGCGTACAAGCATGCAGCCAGTACGCTCAGCATACCTTGGTATACGCCCCGCGTACACTGCCAGTTTGGGCTTCGAGTGTCTTGAGCCTTGGTGTGGGCTGAGTTTTAGACTTAGGGTCTTTTGGCCTTAGTGGCCATCAGATTTCAGTTGCTATGGACCAAGGATTTAGTATTGGGTTTGAGTAAGGGCCACTAAAATGTTTTGGGCCCAATATAGAAAATTGAGCCATTAGTGGGCCTGTAGTGGGGCCATTAATGCACTTAGAGGGAATTGAGGGTTTGGGCCATGTTGTGACCCATGCCATAGCAGGGGTAAAAGGGTCATTTTACCCATAGGAGAATCCTTATTCTGATTTAGTGTTTTATTTCCCATGATAGTCGGGAAGCAGCCGGAGCAGCAGTCAGGGATTTCTCATTCAGGAGTTCAGCAGTCAGCATCACGAGGTGAGTTTTCTTCCATTAGGAACGGGTCTACAGCTACAATGCCGACCTGTTTAGTTAGCAGTCAGTTCCGGACTTCGGTCCGATGCAGTAGTTCAGGGTGCTTGATGACTTTGTGATTCAAGCATGTTTATGTGTTATGTGTTCCGGACTTCAGTCCGATGCAGTATGTAGTATATGTGTTTATGCTATGCTATGTTTAGTCAGTTCCAGACTTCGATCTGATGCAGGGGACAAGGTCCCAGTCAGTTTCGGACTTCGGTCTGATGCAGGGGACAAGGTCCCAGTCAGTTACAGACTTCGGTCCGATGCAATTAGTTCCGGACTTCGGTCCGATGCAGGGGACAAGGTCCCAGTCAGTTCCGGACTTCGGTCCGATGCAGAGGGCAAGGCCCTGGTCAGTTTTTGGACTCCGGTCCGATGCAGTTTCCAGACTTTGGTCCGATGCAGGGGGCAAGGCACAATATGTGCTTTATATGTCAATGTATGGTATGTGGTAGTTTGGGGGAGCTCACTAAGCTCCGTGCTTACAGTTCCAGTTTTGGTTTTAGGTACTTCCACAAGTAAAGGGAAGAGCTCGGGATGATGGCATCGCACTCACCACAACTTCAGTTTTTGTCCTGGGAGTTGATTTAGCTTTTCGTAGATATGATTTCATACAGTCTTGATACGGTTTTTCTCGTGATACTTTATTATGGTTTTGAGATATTGACGTATGGGTTTTTATTTTATGATATTGATATAATGATTTTAGTAATGATTAAACAAAAAATTTTGGGTCGTATTTTGGGATGTCTCAAAAAATGTGACATAATAGATTCCATAGCAATTCAGCTATCTATAGTAACTCCATTGAAATATCAATAGCCAAAAATGGTGACATGATTAGTTCAAATACATACAAAAATGACTTAATTTTATTTCCAAAGCAAACTTATAACTGTCACACCCCCAAACCAGACGGCGGAAACGTCCGGGGGTGGAGGACTTCATTTGTAGTATCACAACACATGTATCATAGTAATCAAAGCACAAACAACCATTGTATTTAAAAGTATAATATTTACATGTGTTCAATCATTGTATATAGAAACCAAAATAGTATTACAAAAGAAGAAGATAAGACTCCTAATGGCTCCATCTTCTCAAAAATCTCGGGGATTACTTGTTATTATTTCCCTGATAATACAAGTAATTTGAAAAGAGAGTATCAACAATAAGTTGAGTGAGTACATAAGTCTTTATGTTTGAATGGGTGTCTTTGTATTTTGAATATGAAAACACTTCTAGAAAATCCCATATTTTCAGTGGTATGTGAAAAGTAGTTTTATTCCCATAAAACCGTCTTATTTGTAAACCATTGTATTTGTAAAAATTGTATTTGAGAGTGTGCCTGGCTTCACCAGCTGTTATCGAAAACTATAGTATAGCATTGTACTTTGCATTTTGTAAATTGGTACTTTGAAGATATACTTACGTTTAGTTGTTTATACACTAACGTGTTGTTAATATCTTTTTAATGAGTTATTATAACCATACTAAGACATGAACGCCTGAAACAAACGCCTGATGAACGCTTAAACTGTTGATAACAATTGCCACTCATTGGCGTTTATGCCTGAATGTAGCTAGCAGCCTGAGTGCGGGGTTGTTAATCCCGATATAGATCTACACACAACTTGTTTCAATCCCCGGACTGGAGATTCTGGTTATAATGTCAGGGCTTTACTTTGGTTGTCTAAACTGAATTAAGCAACCTGAATTTAATGTCTCATAAAAAGCATATAAACGTTACATGTATATTAGTTATGAAAACCCAATCATTCTGAAATAAATGATTGACGGTATGTTCTTGACTTAGTATCCCGAACATGTATTTGATAACTGTAAACCCTTGATTTGTTTTGAATTAAAACCCTTGTAGCATGTAAAACAGTGTATTCATATGAATTATAGCTCTATGTATCATAAATTATACCTATTATAATTTATACGTACTTTAGGAACTGGTAAATAACTATTTTTGCATGTAATCCTTTGCTCAACGTATTACAAAGGTTAATTAAACTGATGAAATAACTTTTATATTTATATACATATACAATTTTATATATAGGTAAAATTTAAACGACCTTCGGACAAATAACCGATACTATAAGTCCACATCCAAACGAGGAAAATGACCTAGAATGAATTATTAGTCCTAAGCCTTTTAAATCTTATTTATATTAAATTATTTATACAAATATGTATATTTGGGAAAAATATAAGTTTATAAAAGAGTTCAATATTTGAAGTATTTTTGATGCTTTAAAATCATTTTATCGTGATTTGAAATCATTTATTTATAACACAAAGTTGTTGTGTTATACTTGTATTTCCCCCCTTAAAATAGTAGAAGTTATGAAAATACGGGGGTAAGAACTCACTTGATAGGTGGTAATTCGGATAGGGTTTCGTTTCACGAAAAGGAGTTTATTTGTCGAGAAACCGGCTCAAATCGGGCAGAGTTTTGACAGGAGAGAGGATGAATTCTTGAGAATTTCGGGGCTTCACGGCTTACTTTGGGCTCGAGTCTTGATACCGGGGCTTTAAGGGTTGTATATAAGCTTAAGGGAGTGGAAAAGGTGAAAGAGGGTAAAATTTGGGGTGAAAAAGTGTAAATTCTTCGGAACCCTCGCATGGCTTATATAGGCCGAAGCCTCGGATCCGAAGCTTATGCGAGGCTATGAGAGGCTGACACTTTGCGAACGGTAGCAGCTTCGGTTCGGAGGTGGTAGGCTCGGATTGGACCAAACCTCGGTCCAATGGGAAGAGGGCACGTGCGAAGGAGTGTCCGAGGAGCGTGCGAGGGGCGTATCCGGGGTGTCTTCTGCGAAGTTGTCCGAGTATGATTAGACCGCAGCGTTGGTCGAATCAGGAGGTGACACACGAGACATCGGTCCACTCAGCAGCTGACATGTGGAGGCCTCGCATTCGAGGGTGACGTGGCAGTCACTGTTCATGCGAATTTTCCCGGTTTTTTCTATTTTTCTTTATTTTTTTGCCAAAACTTGTAAAATTCATAACTTTTGCATACGAACTCCGTTTCTAACGTTCTTTATATGCACGCGTAGGTAAAATTATACTCTACGAATTTCGTTTACATTTCGTCGGCTAATTTTGAACTTATTTTTAATATTATTATTTTAAACAGACCGGGACGTGAATCCGTTATAAATTCATAACTTTTTCATACGACATCCGTTTTTGTCTGTCTTTGTACTGTTGTACTACTAATGACGAGACCTTCAATTCTCGTTAAGGTTGTGTCGGCTAAAAACCACTCGATCTTTATTTCGAGTTTGTAGCTGTACACTGCTATACTGAAACTTAGAAAAATCATAACTTCCTCATACGAAGTCAGATTTTGGCGTTCTTTTTATGAAAGTTCTCGGTTTAACATAAACTAAAACAATCATTTAGATTGTTAAGGCTAGAAAGCCTTTTATCAAAAATTCAGTTTTTACACTGAACAGTGTTTTGCCGGTTTTGTCACGGATTTTCGATTGGTCATAACTTCTTCGTTATAACTCGGATTTTAGTGTTCTTTATATTTTTGGAAACCTTGTTACAATCTCTATCACTTGGTTCAACCCAATTGAGATTATTTAATAATTTATTTTTGAGGTCAATTATGTAAATATACATAGTATACCAAAATTTATCTTTATTTAATTACAAAGAAGTACAATTTGACCTACACTATTACATAAGTTTGAAATAACGATTTATTACATTATCCCCCCGTTAGAGAGAATTTCGTCCCGAAATTTACTTTACAGATAGACTAGGGAAAAAGATGTGGGTATTTTTGTTGCATTTGATCCTCCCGCTCCCAAGTGAATTCAGGTCCCCGTCTTGCATTCCAGCGAACCTTCACTATCGGGATGCGGCTTTGTTTGGTTTTCTTAACTTTCCTGTCTAGTGTCTCTATGGGTTCTTCCACAAAATTGAGGCTCTCGTTTAACTCGATTTCCTCGAGTGGTATCACAAGAGTCTCGTTGAAAAGACACTTTTTCAAGTTCGAAACGTGGAAGGTAGGATGAATGTTACTTAGTTCTTAGGGTAATCGAAGTTTGTAAGCTACATGGCCAATTCGGGAAAGAATCTCGAATGGTCCTATATACCTTGGGTTCAGCTTGTCACGCTTTCCAAAGCGTATCATGCCTTTCCAGGGTGAGACCTTTAGCAAAACCCGGTCGCCAACCTGGAATTCCAAGGGTTTTCTCCTTTTGTCTGCGTAGCTTTTCTGTCTATCTCTGGAAGCTTTAAGTCGTTCCCGAATTTGTACGATCTTTTCGGTAGTTTCTCGAATAATTTCTGGACCAGTGAGAGCACTGTCAGGAGTTTAACCTCTAGCTAGCTGCGTGTCACCCACTTCAGCCCAACATAGAGGGGATATGCACTTGCGGCCATAGAGGGCTTCGAATGGAGCAGCTTTTATGCTAGTGTGATAGTTGTTGTTATAAGAGAACTCAACAAGGGGTAAGTGAATATCCCATGCCTTTCCAAAGTCTATCACGCAAGCTCGTAACATATCTTCTAACGTTTGAATCGTCCTCTCACTTTGTCCATCGGTTTGCGGATTGTAGGCTGTACTCATGTCTAGCTTAGTTCCCAGAGAGTTTTGTAAAGACTGCCAAAAATGAGAGGTGAATCTACTATCTCGGTCTGAAATAATAGATATTGGTACATCATGTAGTCTAACAATCTCCTTGAGGTATGTTCTGGTTAGCTTTTCCATCTTGTCAGTCTCCTTGATTGGTAAGAAGTGTGCGGATTTGGTTAATCTGTCGACGATTACCCAAATAGTATCATAACCATTTGATGTCTTGGGTAACTTGGTTATGAAATCCATTGTAATCCGCTCCCACTTCCATTCAGGGATTTCAGGTTGTTGTAATAAGCCTGAAGGTTTCTGGTACTCTACCTTAATTTTGGCTCAAGTAAGGCACTTGCCCACAAAGGTAGCGATTTCGGCCTTCATGTTAGGCTACCAATATAGCTTCTTAAGGTCCAGATACATCTTGTCTGAACCTGGGTGGATGGAGTATCGGGTTTTGTGTGCTTCATTCATAACCACATCTCCGTAACCACCGAACTTTGGTGTCCAGATCCGGTTCATGAAATAATAGACTCCATCATCCCTGACTTCGAAGTTCTTATCCATTCCTCTCAGAGTTTCACCTGCTACATTTTCGGGTTTCAAGGCTTCAGGTTGAGCTTCCTTGATCTGCATGGGCAGATGCGAATGGATTGTCATGGTCAACAACTTTACCCGGCGTCCCGAGTATTCTTTTCTACTAAGGGCGCCAGCTACTACGTTTGCTTTACCAGGGTGATAACGAATTTCACACTCATAATCGTTCAGTAGTTCTACCCATCGTCGTTGTCTCATATTCAGCTCTTTCTGATCGAAGATGTGTTGGAGACTTTTATGGTCCGTGAATATTGTGCATTTCGTGCCATATAAGTAATGTCTCCAGATCTTCAGAGCAAACACCACTGCTCCTAGTTCAAGGTCATGTGTTGTATAATTGACTTCATGTGTCTTTAGTTGTCTTGAGGCATAGGATATAACCTTTCCTCTATGCATAAGAACACATCCAAGCCCTTGATTAGAAGCATCACAGTACACTACAAAATCCTCTATCCCTTCAGGGAGAGACAGGATCGGTGCACTACACAAGGCTCGCTTTAGCATTTGAAACGTTGTTTCTTGCTTTTCTCCCCAGCTAAAAGTTACACCCTTTCGGGTCAGGGTAGTAAGAGGCTTAGCTATTCGAGAGAAATTTTGAATGAATCTACAATAATAGCCAGCAAGACCTAAGAATTGACGGATTTCTGTAGGTGTTTTAGGTGATGACCAGTTTTCAATTGCCTTTATTTTGGAATGGTCAACGTGTATTCCTTCTGAACTGACCACGTAACCTAGGAAATCTACCTTCCTGATCCAAAATTCACACTTTGAAAACTTCGCATAGAGCTTCTCTGATCTAAGAGTTTGTAATATTTGACGAAGATGTTGGCCATGTTCCTCATTGCTCTTTGAGTAGATAAGGATATCGTCAATGAAGACTATAACGAATTTGTCCATGAATGGACGACACACTCTGTTCATTAGGTCCATGAACACTGCAGGTGCATTCGTCAATCCGAATGGCATCACTATAAACTCATAATGACCATAACGAGTTCTGAACGCGGTTTTGGGAACGTCTTCCTCCAAAATTCGTAACTGGTGATACCCGGATCTTAAGTCTATCTTCGAGAAGTAGTTTGCCCCTTGAAGTTGGTCGAACAGATCATCAATGCGAGGCAGAGGGTATCGATTCTTGATGGTAAGTTTATTCAGCTCGCGGTAGTCTATACACATGCGGAATGATCCATCCTTCTTCTTTACGAACAAAACCAGTGCTCCCCAAGCTGAGAAGCTTGGTCTTATGAAACCTTTGCTTAGGAGTTCGTTAATTTGGCTGGATAATTCCTACATTTCAGAAGGTACAAGACGATAAGGAAATTTGGCTACATGGGTAACTCCAGGGATTAAGTCGATTCGGAATTCGACTTGTCGCTCGGGAGGCACCCCTGGAAGATCATCGGGAAATACATCGGGACAGTTGCAGACCTCAGGAATGCTTGCGATGTCTTTCAATTCTTGCTTTTTATCTACCACATGAGCTAGGAATGCACAATACTCCTTGTGAAGGTATTTCTGTGCCTTCCTGCATGAAATAATCTGAAGGTTCGTTCCGGGTTTGTCGCCATAGAAAATAAGAGTTTCGTTAGTTGGCAAGTTCAAACGAATAGCTCTTTCATAGCATAGGATGTCGGCATGGTTGGGGCACAACCAATCCATACCTATTATGATGTCAAAACTTTTGATAGAGACCGACATAAGGTCTATTGGGAAAGACAAGTCATTTAACGTAAGGGTACATCCTATGTATATATCATTGGTGGATTCGGATTTCCCGTTAGCCATTTCTACTGTGAAGGTTTTATTTAGTGGTTCGGAGTTCTGATTTAGTAGATGTTTAAAGTTATGGCTCACGTAGCTCCTCTCGGCATCACAATCAAAAAGAATGCATGCATAAGTATTGTCGAGAAGGAACGTACCCATGACCACAGCAGGGTCTGCCACTGCTTCTTCGTGACCTAGTGCTAGAATTCTCCCAACCCCACCGACATTTCCAGCTTTTGGACAATTTTTCTTGAAATGCCCCACATCACCGTATTGGTAGCATGCTCGACTTACTCCAGAGGCAGGTACTTGGTTAAGGGGTTGAGGTGGTGTTCTACAGAATCGGGCAGTATGCCCTTTCCTATTGCAGTTACGACACTGCATTTTAGGGCAATTTCCAGTGTGGTGAAAATTGCACTTGTTGCATTTAGGGAGGCTACCGGCATAGGGCTTAGTTGGTGCTGAGTAGTTAGGGGTAACAGCAGGTGCAGTAGTAGGTATGGTAGCAGGCACAGTAGTAGCATGGACTGCCACTATTTGTTGCTTCTTTAAAGGTTCTAGAGGAGATTTTCCCTTCCTTTTGTTCCTACCCTTCTTCTTGCTGTTGTTGTTCTCCCTAGGTTGTTCTGGGGCAGTAACCACTAAGTTTTGACGGTTTCCGTGGTCAATAAGTGACTGTGCCAGTTCCTTGGCACTGTCAAAAGTGACAGGTTTAGATGCAATGACACTTGCTTGTATCTAGAGCGACAGTCCCCAAATATACCTTTCAATCTTTTTGCTCTCTGGAGCAACCATCTACGGACACAGAATCGCCAAGTCACAGAATCGATTCGTGTAAGTCGTTAGGTTGGCACCGGCCATAGTAATACCCCAGAGTTCTTGTTCCAGTTTCTGAATTTCCCCTCGTGGGCAATATTCCCGCATCAACATGGTTTTTAGGTTCTCCCAGCTTATAGTATTAGCCACTACCAAAGTTAGTGACTTAACATGGCCATTCCACCATGTTAGGTCCCGATCTAAGAAAGTAAAGTCAGCAAATTTAACTTTGCTACCCTCTGGACAAGAGCAGATTTCAAAGACTGCTTCTATCTTCTCAATCCACTGCCTTAAAACCATCACTCCTCCAGTTCCATTAAAGGTCCTGGGTTTGGCATTCGAGAAGTCTTTATAAGTGCACTCTCTCAAGTGCTCATGACCCTCGGCAAGGTTAGAAGGACGTGTACCAGCTCCCGACCCACTAGCACCATGAGTATTGATATGAGATAAGGCAGCCGCTACAGCTGCCGTGACTGCCGCTTGGAACATGGCAACATCGAATTGAGGGGGTGGTGGTGGAGGTGGTGTCGGTGCTTCCGTTTCATTGTTACGTCTTGGATTCCTACGAGGAGGCATCTTTTTCTATAAAAGTCAATAGATAAAAAGATAGTGAGATATCAAGAATTAATATGAATTTGATATCTCTGAACTTAAACACTTAATTCAACAAGAATATTGTAAAGAATTGAAAATGGATGTCCATTGCAAGTACAACTTGCAACTGGATAAATTAAAATGAAGTTGTTATTTTTCAAAGAGTATGAAAGTACATGTCAATTGTATTGGTATATTAAGTATATGTAATTTGGATACTTAACCCTAAAGTAGGTCTTTAATAAACCACAATATTGCAAAAGTATCGACATTAAACCGACCTACCAAAAAAATTTCTTGGTCGTATTTGAAAAGTATGAAAAATAACACTGAAACATATCCAATATCTCAAAACTTTGAAAATGGAATGTTTATGTAACTTGTAATAACTCTTGTTGAAGTAAAGTGCTTATTATTTTATTGATACTTGATTTATACATCTCCTGAAAGTAGTCTATACATTCAGTATATTAAACTAGAAAGTAGTGTAACACTACTTGCGGCGGTTGCTACGACAGTTACTGGGTTCCGCTTCGTCTTGCGATTTCCAATGCCTTTCTTGGGCAGCTTGATGCTCCCTCATTCCTCTGATCTCTGATTCGGCAGCATTAAGTTGCCTTTGAAGGGCTTCAGTATGGTGTTGGGTATCATCTTGCATCTCATCAAGATGAAGGATATCGGCAGCGTTAGCCTGTGCAGCCGGATTCACTTCTAGGATACGATTGATTGACATCCTTGATTGATCGAATTGTCGGGCAATTCGGTTCACTATAACTGGAAGAGCTCTGTCGGCTATTCCTCCTTCTGAGACGTTATAGAAACCCCGTGCCATTCTGTAGGGAGGGCGTTGGCTGTCTTGTCGACTCCAATGGTTTATGTATTGGCCCCACCCGGGTATGGGTATTGCTTCCTCTTGTCTCGAGGGACGTATCCCCGGGTTGCAAACTTGTGGCTCTGTATCTATACCGCTTGATTCGTTGTCCTCAAATGGTTCTTCATCTGAGTCTTCTTCTGGATCCTCCTCCGGATCTTCCACTATCCATCATTGATTGCCATGATTTGGAAAATAAGGGTCCCCTGGTAGATGATGTCCTACCATTGTGTCTGTACGAGAATAAGGTTATAAGAAATTCCTGAAAAGAAAACTAAAGCATATCGATGTTTATAATGTTCTTATAGTATTTTATGTTCTGTTCTTAGTGTTTCTTCGGTAGTTGCTAAGTTTTAGACATGTCACAGCACTACTATTACTCCCAAACACATGTTGGTAATATCTGAAATCAATATAGTTGATCAGGCTATATTAATTCTAGATATGATTACATAACTGCCCGGGTTTAACTGTAATATTCAACATCCAAATACTCTTAAGTTCTTATGACTATGTACTTGTAGGTATGAGGGTTAGTATACTTCTTTTAAAAATACTTAGAATTCTTAAAAGTATACTTGTAGTCAGAGCTCTCAGCCCCAATGTATTTATAGTTTGTATATCTTTTATGGATTGATATACTGTAACAACCTGAAATTGTTCGTCGCCAAAACCCGTTCTACCCGAAAGGTCGCCGTTATCAAATTCGTTCCGTTTTCTCTTTGGGTTAATTATATAAACTTATACGTTGATTTTAATTTAATGAGTGTCTAAATCACTGAGGAACTCACGTAATTAGCCCGAATATAATTATTTCATAAGTTTTAAAAATGTCCCCGCCGGGTGACGGTAACTTAATCGGGTGCGACCAAAAGCCGCGTTTAACGTCGGTATCGGGTAGAATTCCACCGCGTACAAGTTTTAAGACCTATATAAACATGTTTTAGCATCCATTTGAAGCTTTTTCCTTCTCTCTCTACTCTCTCTCTAACCTCTCTCCTAAATCCAAGTTTAAGGGTCCAAAACTCAAATTTAAGGCTTCAAATCTCTAAGGTACACTCCTTAGCTTGTATTGTAACCTCCTTAGCCTTCAAATTCAAGTTCAAAACATGATTTATGACCATATTCATGAGTTTACGGCCATGGAGCATACATTGGCCGTAAACTCATATTAAGTGGGTTTTTAAGCCCTTAAACCCCTCCTTGACAAGTTTGGGACTTAGATATGGCTAAATGGCTTCAAGATATGGACTCTAAACAATTAAAACATGAACTTTGTGAAGTTTGAAGGAGTTTACGGCCAAGGATCATTCTTGGGCCGTAAACTCATTAAACTAGGGTTTTCATGCCCTTAAACCCTTCCAAATCACTCATATGCCTTAATTATGAATTATAGAACATAGATCTTTGCATTTGGACACTTGAAACATCATTTTTGGGGGACAAACAAGAGTTTACGGCCAAGACATGTGCTTGGGCCGTAAACTCCTCAAAAAGGGGGATTAAGTGCCCTAAAACATGTCCAAATGCCCTGAAACTCTACCAATGACCTTGTGGTAAATTCTAGAATCATCCAAAAATAGTTTTAAGGCTTTACAAACATCAAAACCCCACATTTGAGAGTTTACGGCCGTAGAACATGTCTCATGGCCGTAAACTCATAAAAGGGTGTCAAATGGTGCCTTAAACTCATTTCTAGGCTTGTGGGAATTTTTAGAATCACATGTGATTGATTTTAACACCTTAAAAACACTAAATCTTGGAGAATTGAGAGTTTACGGCCAAAGACCCCATGCCTAAGCCGTAAACTCCCTTATATATTGTAAATGATGTTTTTAATTCAATCCAAGCCTTAAGAAAAATTAATCCAAGCATTTCCAAGTGTCCATATCCATTTATGACCCAAATTTGCACCATAAGCCACCCTACCATGAGTTTACGGCCGTAAACTCATGGGGAATGGGTGTTTTGGACCAAAAACTCTTGTATAAGTTTATTCATGGGGAGTAAACTCAAGTCCCAAGTCCCTCGCTTCAATTCCCGTCCTTAAATGCCACCCGGGTCCCTCCAAACACTTGTATCGAAGTGTTTTCGCGACTTGAAGCAATTGTCCCTATCCAACAATCAATCTAAGTCCTAATTAGATACAAATGTGTATCTTTACATCATAATTAGGAACCTCGTGTGTTTACAAGTTCCGGATCAACTCTTAGCATCCAAACCGTCTCATATCTCGTCCGGTGAGTTCATACCCCTACGCCTTTTTCCGTGTTTTTCAATGTTTTCAGGGGGGAATACAAGCAAAACTATAACTGTTTTCGAATTATAACATTGAAGTATTTCAAATAATATCTGGCAAACTTATAAATTCTTTTACTCCTTATGTATTATGTTGAGCATAAGGAATGATTTATCGATTTCAACTAAATGGATTTTAGTTAAGAAAATAACCAAACTAATCAAATTATTATGGGAATAACTTGGGATTCTATAATTCTCTTTATATCATGTACTGATATCTGTATAAAGTTATTTGATAAACTATGTCTGATTCAGTTTATCTCCGTATCATTTGAATGTATTGCCAGATAGTTTCATGTATGTAACTATTTTCACTGTATCATGTCTTGAAATCTTTGTATGTTTTGTATCGTATGAGAATCCTGTGAATAGTTTAATACTAGCTTGTGAGATAGTCACTACCCTTTATGGATGATCAAGTAAATCCTTTCCGGAAGTGTAACCAGAGTCTCCTGGAGGGAGAGCGAGGAATTTGTGAATAGATCTATTCGGGACTGACAATCCCACACCTGAACTGCTAGCTACAGTTAGGCGGGCACGCCTGGGGTGACAAATTCTGTATATCATTCGACGTCTGACTAACGTCAAGGAGGTCTCGTTGTCATATCAGTATGGTTACCCGACTCACAATACGTATTAATATAAACTTATTCACAGCTGGGATTTTGTTTAGAATCTATATCTTGTTCGGGATGATAATCCCATGGTCTTGTATCTATATCTCGTTCGGGATGGTAATCCCATGGTTTTATGTCTATATCTCATTCGGGATGATAATCCCATGATCTTGTGTCTATATCTCGTTCGGGATGGTAATCCCATGGTTTTGAAGCTAAATCTTATACGGGATGATAATCCCATGATTTTATCAATCTATCACATATCTAGTTTCGGGATAATGATCCCATGGTTTATCAAGCTATCTTATGTCTATTTTCGGGATAGTGATCCCATGGTCTTTATCGAATTATCTTACAACTGGTTCGGGATGTTAGTCCCAAGGTTTTCAAAATACTTTCTATCTACAGTTCGTCTAAATTATAGTTTTGTATATTAAACTATACTATGTGTTATTCAATCAATCTTGCAATTAGGAAAATATGGGATTTTCCTGGGGTTAACTTATATCTGTAACAGAACTGTAACGAAAGATAACTTAACTACTTTACATAAGAAAATATGGGATTTTCTTGGATATCAAACCTTTTCAGAAAACTAAAGGAAACCGATACATTTTCAAAAAACAAAACCGCTTATGAACTCACCAGCTTTATGCTGATTTTCAAACTGCTTGTATTCTCAGGTCCAAGTTAGACAGGTACCCGGCGCTATCTTTTGGTGAAGACGGAGTGCTCTGAAGACTCGTCTCTTTTGTTCATATGATATATGTATAACTTTTGTACAATTTACTTTTGAACCAAATGTAAACTTTCCTATATATGTAATGTAATGGTTGTTTACTGTGATTACTATGTACATTGGATTTGATACTCAACGTGGAGTCAACCCCGGGAACGTTTCCGCCTTTGGTTTTCGGGGTGTGACAGATTGGTATCAGAGCCCTTGTTTATAGTGAACAGAGTATACCAAACCTTACATGGTATAAAACTATAAACATTAAGGGGCCTAAGTGCCTGAACTAAAAGTATCTTACAAAATATAAGTATTTTCAAAAGTATTTAAGTATGTCGAGCCGTCGAAATCCGTAACTACAAGTAGAACAAAACATAAGTAAATGGGTGTTGTATGTTGCGGTTAAACCTGGGCAGTTATGTAGTCGTGTCTAGGGTCAATATAGTCTGGCCAACTATATTCATTCGAGACACGACCAACATGTGCTTGGGAGTGACTGTGGTATGCGGCATACCTAAAACTTACCCAATATCCCAAACAACGAATCGTCGCTGCAGTGAACCATGAAATACTATGGGAGTATTTCTCGAGCCGATCCTTTATAGAAATTCTCGTATACGCGTTATTCCTTGATCATTCCTCTAGCGATAAAATGTCTATCTTGATAACTCCTCTCTGCTTTATCGCTTAGTATGATGCTATATTTGCCTTGATGAGATATATCCTGTCCCATATCTCTTGATTCAATTCAGAGGACTTATGATCCTCTCTTTCCTGATCTTTTTAGATCAAGATGCCTCCAAGAAAGAGACCCAGCTCAACGAACAACAACAATCCTCCTCCGCCACCACCTCCTATTCAGATCGATTTGGAAACACTTCAGGCAACCATTTCCGCTACCATATCATCTCTCTTACCTCAACTGAACTCTAGGGGTTCGGGAGGTGAAACCCAAAACCCAGATGATAGCCAGGGACACCAAAAAGGGGGTTCCTATAAAGACTTCATGAACGCGAAACCGACATTCTTCGATGGCACAGGGGGTGTCATTGCCTTAACCCGATGGTTCGAGAGAATCGAATCAATCTTTGAAATATGTGGCTGTTCGGAGTCTGATAGAGTCAAGTTTGCCGCCTGTACCTTCCTAGACAAAGCCCTGACTTGGTGGAATGGCCGAGTCAAATCTTTAACTTTACCTGTAGCCAATGCTATGGGTTGGGAAGCTATGAAGGAGCTTCTTCTCGCAGAGTATTGCCCTTGGGGCGAACTTCAGAAGCTAGAACATGAACTTTGGAACCTTAAGATGAAGGGTTCCGACATAGCTGCTTATACCTCAAGATTCGATGATCTGGCATTACTTTGTCCGGGAATGGTTACCCCGGAGAGTAAAAAGATAGAGAGGTTCATCTGGGGGTTGACCCAGACAAAAAAAGGGAATGTCTTGGCTGCGAAGCCAGACACTTATGAAAGTGCTAAATGTCTTGCAAAAATCCTGATAGATCACGAAGACAACTCCGATGAGGAAGCTACTACCCCCGAGCCAGTCACTAGTGGAGGCGGAAATAAAAAGAAATCCTGGAACAAGCGAAAGGCCCAGAGTACGCAAGCGTCTTCTAAGAAACAGCAAACGGTAGCAGTCCATGCTGCTACTGCCCCTGTTGTTGTTTCAGCTGTCGGTTCCACAGCCCAAACTCCCGCCAGTGGATACACTGGTACCCTTCCTTGGTGTAGTAAGTGTAACTACCACCACCGCATTCCTGGTCCATGTCGCGAAAGGATCTGCGACAACAGTGGCAATAAGGGCCATCTTGCGCGAACCTGCAGAAAACCAGCCAAGCCAACGAATCAATCATCCGGAACGGGAATCAGTCCGGCCTGTTACAATTGTGGTGAAGCTGGCCACTTCAAAAGGAATTTTCCCAACACAGCTACAACCACAAATCCCTCTGCTGTCGCAGGTATATCTCTCTTTGATAATTCTTATACCTGCAACTCTTTTCGATTTAAGTACAAAAGGGAAACCTGTTATCTATCTATTCGAACGTTTTCTAAACTCAATTCTTCGCGTGTAATCGAAACGAGTACCATCGAGACGACTAACCAATGAGATTGAGAACCCTAACTTCATACCTATAGATTGAATCCTCAGTCCAGAGGACTATTCTGTTCCATTCGGTTAAATGGGAAACTTTTCACGGGAACGCTTTGATGCTACGTCTAACATGGAATGACTGAGTCTCATTCATGTTGTTATCTTGATTTCGAGAGGGTCGCCTGTCTATATCTTTTCCTCAACCCAACTCTCATGATCTTCGGCATCAAACCTTCGTATTTTTCATGCTTTAAAACTCAAGAGTTTTCCTTATACGAATTACCACACATCCCTCGTTTCTGTGATCATTAAGAAACGAGAAGTTAGTAGCCCTTTCTACTAAATATTTGTCCTGAAGAGTTTCCGGGAATTTCATTCGAACGTCTAAAGTTTAGTTCCACGCCATACTTTTCGAGATCTTCGTAGAGATTGATTCTACAATCTTCAAGGTTCGGATGCTCGTAGAACTTGTTAACATCTATCCAGTACATCATGTCTCGAATCCTTAGAAGCTTCTACCCAACGAAACCCTAGTAATTCCTTGAGGAAACCGAAGTCGTCCAGGGTTGGAACTTCCATGAGAAAACCGATTGATAACATAGATTGAGAGAGAGTCAAGGTACGAAACAAGGACACGTCCCGATAGTGAGAATTCACTAGAACGCCCAGTAGAGACTAGATTCCACTTGAGAAAGTGAAGATCCGATGTAACAAATCCATTCGAGTCTCATTTCAAACTCATGATCTATGTCTTATTCTTTGAATTTCGGGACGAAATTCCCTCTAACGGGGGGATAATGTAACAACCTGAAATTTTTCGTCGCCAAAACCCGTTCTACCCGAAAGGTCGCCGTTATCAAATTCGTTTCGTTTTCTCTTTGGGTTAATTATATAAACTTATACGTTGATTTTAATTTAATGAGTGTCTAAATCACTCAGGAACTCACGTAATTAGCCCGAATATAATTATTTCATAAGTTTTAAAAATGTCCCCGCCGGGTGACGGTAACTTAATCGGGTGCGACCAAAAGCCGCGTTTAACGTCGGTATCGGGTAGAATTCCACCGCATACAAGTTTTAAGACCTATAAACGTGTTTTAGCATCCATTTGAAGCTTTTTCCTTCTCTCTCTACTCTCTCTCTAACCTCTCTCCTAAATCCAAGTTTAAGGGTCCAAAACTCAAATTTAAGGCTTCAAATCTCTAAGGTACACTCCTTAGCTTGTATTGTAACCTCCTTAGCCTTCAAATTCAAGTTCAAAACATGATTTATGACCATATTCATGAGTTTACGGCCATGGAGCATACATTGGCCGTAAACTCATATTAAGTGGGTTTTTAAGCCCTTAAACCCCTCCTTGACAAGTTTGGGACTTAGATATGGCTAAATGGCTTCAAGATATGGACTCTAAACAATTAAAACATGAACTTTGTGAAGTTTGAAGGAGTTTACGGCCAAGGATCATTCTTGGGCCGTAAACTCATTAAACTAGGGTTTTCATGCCCTTAAACCCTTCCAAATCACTCATATGCCTTAATTATGAATTATAGAACATAGATCTTTGCATTTGGACACTTGAAACATCATTTTTGGGGGACAAACAAGAGTTTACGGCCAAGACATGTGCTTGGGCCGTAAACTCCTCAAAAAGGGGGATTAAGTGCCCTAAAACATGTCCAAATGCCCTGAAACTCTACCAATGACCTTGTGGTAAATTCTAGAATCATCCAAAAATAGTTTTAAGGCTTTACAAACATCAAAACCCCACATTTGAGAGTTTACGGCCGTAGAACATGTCTCATGGCCGTAAACTCATAAAAGGGTGTCAAATGGTGCCTTAAACTCATTTCTAGGCTTGTGGGAATTTTTAGAATCACATGTGATTGATTTTAACACCTTAAAAACACTAAATCTTGGAGAATTGAGAGTTTACGGCCAAAGACCCCATGCCTAAGCCGTAAACTCCCTTATGTATTGTAAATGATGTTTTTAATTCAATCCAATCCTTAAGAAAAATTAATCCAAGCATTTCCAAGTGTCCATATCCATTTATGACCCAAATTTGCACCATAAGCCACCCTACCATGAGTTTACAGTCGTAAACTCATGGGGAATGGGTGTTTTGGACCAAAAACTCTTGTATAAGTTTATTCATGGGGAGTAAACTCAAGTCCCAAGTCCCTCGCTTCAATTCCCGTCCTTAAATGCCACCCGGGTCCCTCCAAACACTTGTATCGAAGTGTTTTCGCGACTTGAAGCAATTGTCCCTATCCAACAATCAATCTAAGTCCTAATTAGATACAAATGTGTATCTTTACATCATAATTAGGAACCTCGTGTGTTTACAAGTTCCGGATCAACTCTTAGCATCCAAACCGTCTCATATCTCGTCCGGTGAGTTCATACCCCTACGCCTTTTTCCGTGTTTTTCAATGTTTTCAGGGGGGGAATACAAGCAAAACTATAACTGTTTTCGAATTATAACATTGAAGTATTTCAAATAATATCTGGCAAACTTATAAATTCTTTTACTCCTTATGTATTATGTTGAGCATAAGGAATGATTTATCGATTTCAACTAAATGGATTTTAGTTAAGAAAATAACCAAACTAATCAAATTATTATGGGAATAACTTGGGATTCTATAATTCTCTTTATATCGTGTACTGATATCTGTATAAAGTTATTTGATAAACTATGTCTGATTCAGTTTATCTCCGTATCATTTGAATGTATTGCCAGATAGTTTCCTGTATGTAACTATTTTCACTGAATCATGTCTTGAAATCTTTGTATGTTTGGTATCGTATGAGAATCCTGTGAATAGTTTAATACTAGCTTGTGAGATAGTCACTACCCTTTATGCATGATCAAGTAAATCCTCTCCGGAAGTGTAACCAGAGTCTCCTGGAGGGAGAGCGAGGAATTTGTGAATAGATCTATTCGGGACTGACAATCCCACACCTGAACTGCTAGCTACAGTTAGGCGGGCACGCCTGGGGTGACAAATTCTGTATATCATTCGACGTCTGACTAACGTCAAGGAGGTCTCGTTGTTATATCAGTATGGTTACCCGACTCACAATACGTATTAATATAAACTTATTCACAGCTGGGATTTTGTTTAGAATCTATATCTTGTTCGGGATGATAATCCCATGGTCTTGTATCTATATCTCGTTTGGGATGGTAATCCCATGGTTTTATGTCTATATCTCATTCGGGATGATAATCCCATGATCTTGTGTCTATATCTCGTTCGGGATGGTAATCCCATGGTTTTGAAGCTAAATCTTATATGGGATGATAATCCCATGATTTTATCAATCTATCACATATCTAGTTTCGGGATAATGATCCCATGGTTTATCAAGCTATCTTATGTCTATTTTCGGGATAGTGATCCCATGGTCTTTATCGAATTAGCTTACAACTGGTTCGGGATGTTAGTCCCAAGGTTTTCAAAATACTTTCTATCTACAGTTCGTCTAAATTATAGTTTTGTATATTAAACTATACTATGTGTTATTCAATCAATCTTGCAATTAGGAAAATATGGGATTTTCCTGGGGTTAACTTATATCTGTAACAGAACTGTAACGAAAGATAACTTAACTACTTTACATAAGAAAATATGGGATTTTCTTGGATATCAAACCTTTTCAGAAAACTAAAGGAAACCGATATATTTTCACAAAACAAAACCGCTTATGAACTCACCAGCTTTATGTTGATTTTCAAACTGCTTGTATTCTCAGGTCCAAGTTAGACAGGTACCCGGCGATATCTTTTGGTGAAGACGGAGTGCTCTGAAGACTCGTCTCTTTTGTTCATATGATATATGTATAACTTTTGTACAATTTACTTTTGAACCAAGTATAAACTTTCATATATATGTAATGTAATGGTTGTTTACTGTGATTACTATGTACATTGGATTTGATACTCAACGTGGAGTCAACCCCGGGAACGTTTCCGCCTTTGGTTTTCGGGGTGTGACATATACTGAATTCAATAGCCAAAAATGGTGACATGATTAGTTCAAATACATACAAAAATGACTTAATTTTATTTCCAAAGCAAACTTATAACTGTCACACCCCCAAACCAGACGGCGGAAACGTCCGGGGGTGGAGGACTTCATTTGTAGTATCACAACACATGTATCGTAGTAATCAAAGCACAAATAACCATTGTATTTAAAAGTATAATATTTACATGTGTTCAATCATTGTATATTGAAACCAAAATAGTATTACAAAAGAAGAAGATAAGACTCCTAATGGCTCCATCTTCTCAAAAAGCTCGAGGATTGCCTGTTATTATTTCCCTGATAATACAAGAAATTTGAAAAGCGAGTATCAACAATAAGTTGAGTGAGTACATAAGTCTTTATGTTTGAATGGGTGTCTTTGTATTTTGAATATGAAAACACTTCTAGAAAATCCCATATTTTCTGTGGTATGTGAAAAGTAGTTTTATTCCCATAAACCGTCTTATTTGTAAACCATTGTATTTGTAAAACTTATATTTGAGAGTGTGTCTGGCTTCACCAACTGTTATCGAAAACTATAGTATAGCATTGTACTTTGCATTTTGTAAACTGGTACTTTGAAGATATACTTACGTTTAGTTGTTTATACACTAACGTGTTGTTAATATCTTTTTAATGAGTTATTATAACCATACTAAGACATGAACGCCTGAAACAAACGCCTGATGAGCGCTTAAACTGTTGATAACAATTGACACTCATTCGCGTGTATGCCTGACTGTAGCTAGCAGCCTGAGTGCGGGGTTGTCAATCCCGATATAGATCTACACACAACTTGTTTCGATCCCCGGATTGGAGATTCTGGTTATAATGTCAGGGCTTTACTTTGGTTGTCTAAACTGAATTAAGCAACTTGAATTGAATGTCTCATAAAAAGCATATAAACGTTACATGTATATTAGTTATGAAAACCCAATCATTCTGAAATAAATGATTGACGGTATGTTCTTGACTTAGTATCCCGAACATGTATTTGATAACTGTAAACCCTTGATTTGTTTTGAATTAAAACCCTTGTAGCATGTAAAACAGTGTATTCATATGAATTATAGCTCTATGTATCATAAATTATACCTATTATAATTTATACGTACTTTAGGAACTGGTAAATAACTATTTTTGCATGTAATCTTTTGCTCAACGTATTACAAAGGTTAATTAAACTGATGAAATAACTTTTATATTTATATACATATACAATTTTATATATAGGTAAAATTTAAACGACCTTCGGACAAATAACCGGTACTATAAGTCCACATCCAAACGAGGAAAATGACCTAGAATGAATTATTTGTCCTAAGCCTTTTAAATCTTATTTATATTAAATTATATATAAAAATATGTATATTTGGGAAAAATATAAGTTTATAAAAGAGTTCAATATTTGAAGTATTTTTGATGCTTTAAAATCATTTTATCGTGATTTGAAATCATTTACTTATAGCATAAAGTTGTTGTGTTATACTTGTATATCCCCCCTTAAAACAGTAGATATTATGAAAATACGGGGGTAAGAGCTCACTTGATAGGTGGTAATTCGGACAGGGTTTCGTTTCACGGAAAGGAGTTTATTTGTCGAGAAACCGGCTCAAATCGGGCAGAGTTTTTACAGGAGAGAGGATGAATTCTGGAGAATTTCGGGGCTTCACGGCTTACTTTGGGCTCGAGTCTTGATACCGGGGCTTTAAGGGTTGTATATAAGCTTAAGGGAGTGGAAAAGGTGAAAGAGGGTAAAATTTGGGGTGAAAAAGTGTAAATTCTTCGGAACCCTCGCATGGCTTATATAGGCCGAAGCCTTGGATCCGAAGCTTATGGGAGGCTATGCGAGGCTGACACTTTGCGAAGGGAAGCAACTTCGGTTCGGAGGTGGTAGGCTCAGATTGGACCAGACCTCGGTCCAATGGGAAGAGGGCACGTGCGAAGGAGTGTCCGAGGAGCGTGCGAGGGGCGTATCCGGGGTGTCTCCTGCGAAGTTGTCCGAGTAGGATTGGACCGCAGCGTTGGTTGAATCAGGAGGTGACACGCGAGACATCGGTCCACTAAGCTGCCGACACGTGGAGGCCTCGCATGCGAGGGTGACGTGGCAGTCACTGTTCATGTGAATTTTCCCGGTTTTTTCTAGTTTTCTTTATTTTTTTGCCAAAACTTGTAAAATTGATAACTTTTGCATACGAACTCCGTTTTTGACGTTCTTTATATGCACGCGTAGGTAAAATTATACTCTATGAATTTCGTTTAGACTTTGTCGGCTAATTTTGAATTTATTTTTAATATTATTATTTTAAACAGACCGGGACGTGAATCCGTTATAAATTCATAACTTTTTCATACGACGTCCTTTTTTGTCTGTCTTTGTACCGTTGTACTACTAATGACGAGGCCTTCAATTCTCGTTAAGGTTGTGTCGGCTAAAAACCACTCGATCTTTATTTCGAGTTTGTAGTTGTACACTGCTATACTGAAACTTAGAAAAATCATAACTTCCTCATACGAAGTCAGATTTTGGCGTTCTTTTTATGAAAGTTCTCGGTTTAACATAAACTATAACATTCATTTAGATTGTTAAGGCTAGAAAGCATTTTATCAAAAATTCAGTTTTTACACTGAACAGTGTTTTGCCGGTTTTGTCACGGATTTTCGATTGGTCATAACTTCTTCGTTAGAACTCGGATTTTAGTGTTCTTTATATTTTTGGAAACCTTGTTACAATCTCTATCACTTGGTTCAACCCAATTGAGATTATTTAACAATTTATTTTTGAGGTCAATTATGTAAATATACATAGTATGCCAAAATTTCTCTTTATTTAATTACAAAGAAGTACAATTTGGCCTACACTATTACATAAGTTTGAAATAACGATTTGTTACACCTAAGGATACTAGTTATTTTGAAAGAGAGTATCAGATTTAAAGCTGGTGAGATCATAAGTATTATAGTGTCTTAATTTGTATGTAAGTATTTGTATGTATATGAACTGTAAGTATTTGTATGTATATGAACTGTAAGTATTTGAAAATGTTTTGAACATCCTAGAAAGCCCTATGCTTCCTACTAAGAGTATCCTTCTACCAAGGCATCTAGTATCTCTGTGTGTGTATCTTGTAAGAGTGTGTATTTTCCCAAATACGTCTATCATTATCCAAAATATAGCTTCTACATTACCGTGCATTGTGTGAATGTTCACGAAGTGAATGTAATGGGAAAAGGAAATAGTACTTTGGTGTAGTATCAAAACTACAAGCGTACTAACTACCTTAAATCTATTGAATCTAGTAAGTATTGTAGTATTTGAAATAAGTGACTACTTCTGTACTAATATTGCCTTATTTGAGAGATAAGGCATAATGTGATGGCTAGATCCCAGGCTAGATGCTCCCCTGTCAAGGAGATTTTGGGACCCATACACGACCCCTGCATATTTGCAAGCCATGAACATCCACATTACTATGATCATGTATACCCAATATAACTATCACAATGCGTTGTGATTCATTAGTATAGTTAGATCCTGAAATCGTTCCATGCTATAACACCTAGTGATGTCTATCCTATTATCGTATATGTAAACGCACTCATGTAAACGTATCTATGTAAACGTATTCATGTAAGCGTAATCATGTAAACATAATCTTGTAAACGTAATCATGTAAACATATCTATGTAATAGTATAGTAATGTACTGTAATGTTTTGCGTGTGCTAGCTGTAACGTGTGTTCTCTCTCTATCTAGCATGAATAGTAATGTATTGTGTGTACTAGTTGTAATGTGTGTTCTCTCTCTATCTAGCATGTATAGAATCATGAATGAACTGACTCGTGGTATGATTCTGCATTCTAGTAAACGTAATAGTATCTTCCTAAACTACCCATATGGTAGCTTACTAGTAATATAATTGGTACATATGAACATGGAAGTATACCCTTGCTACCCAAGGGTATTGAACTGTCTGGAAGAACCTTTATGACTATATATGTATACATGAATCATAACTAATATTTAAACGACCTTCGGACGGATACCCGGTACCTTCTCATCGCGTGGAAAGATAAATCCAAGATAGCCAGGACCTCTGAGATTCTTACCAGAATCGGTCCTGTATCTCACAGACTAGATCTGCTCCGCGAGCTTAGTAACGTACATTTTACCCTTCGCGTCTCGATCTTGAAACCGTACCTTTCCGTTAGGACTCTCGTAAGTCCACTCGACGAGATCGAAATTCGCGAGATCCTCGCCTCCGTAGAAGAACCGTAGTGACCCTCGACCGAGAGGTCAAGCGGACGAAGCAACACCATTGCCCATTAGTGAAGGTTCGTTGGGATACCAACCGAGGACCCGAATCCACTTATGAGCGCGAGAACTAATCGATTAGGAAGTTCCCACCTCATGACTCGATCATTCATACCTACTTCCTTACCTAAATTCTAATTTCGGGACGAAAGTCCCTCTAACAGGGGGATGATGTGACAACCTGAAATTTCCTTTCTGGACAAACAATATCATGTCAATAGAAGTTAGAACAGTTGCGGTAAATTTTCAGAATTTTGGTATAAGTTTGAGTATTTCAGGATTTACACTTAAAGAGATATCAGGAGAGAGGGTGCACTAGGGTATTGTGCAACTCTGTTATTCCAAAACTCATTGATATTAGATTTCACTACCTAAATAAAATATTTTCTGCCAAAAACCCCAGGAGTATATATATGGTTCTTAGCCATATTTATTCATTTGTTCCATTTCCAAGTAGAGAAATGCCAAATTCTCTCTCAATGATCTTCGGAATTTCGTCCCAAAACGTGAGTACTTCTATCTACGTGTGTTATAGAGCTTGATATGTGTCTAATACACTAGAAATCATAAGAAATCCACAAGATCAAAGAGTTTACGGTCCAAGAACATCTTGGACCGTAAACCCTTCTTTAAGGGACAAAGAGTGCCCTAGTCCCTTCCTCTTGCAATGAAACTAGCCTAGACTCATATCCTAATGCATGTAGGACTAGAAAACACCCCAAGAATACCAAAAGTAAGGTGTTCACGGCCCAAGAAGTTCTTGGACCGTGAACTCCAAACAAAAGGGCCAAAGTGTGCTTTAAACTCTCCATAAGCCTTGGACACTAGCCTAGATTCATTCCTAGTTAAATTAGGGACTTGAAAACACCAAAAACACCCTTTCCATGGGAGATTACGGCCATAATCTCCAAGGGGTATAGTTCTAGGGCCGTGAACTCCTCAAAGGAGTTAAAGAGTGCCCTAATCTCTTCCAAAGACTTTGCCATTAACTAGAAATGCTTCTTAGGGTCTTGTAAAGCCTCAAAACAACAAGTGGGCAAGTAAGTAGGAGCTTACGGCCGTCAACCCATGATTTTATGACCATAAACTTCTTTGTTGATGACCTTAGGGCCGTGAACTCCATTAGAGAGTTTTCCTTGAACCCTACACACACTAGCCTTTCCCTACAACACTTAGATGCAATCCTTGAGGCTTATAACACTTGTTAAAGGTGTTTAACATGTCCTAGGGTGTCTTGACTTTGTTTATTAGTTGTTTAAAGACTAATTTGGTACATATATGTGATATTATATGTTAACTAGGATCATAGAGTGTGTTCAAGACTTCACTTGACACCTAGCAATCCTACATCTTCAGTTCATCCGTACCACTCACTACAGGTGAGTTCATACCCCTTAATCAATGTTTTAAATGTTTTTAAATGCTTTTAAGGGGGGGGATGCAAGTAGAATCATGCTAGTTATTATATCAATCACATGTGATTAATAAGCAGCATTCAAATGATTTACTACTCATTAGTTGTTTTGCCAAACAGTTTTCTTCAGATGGTTTTCATAAACGTTTTATATATTTAAAACTCCTTATTAAACTGTTCATTATACACTGTATGTTTCATTTCAAACTCATTTACAATTGTGTTTCAAACAAATGTTTCTTTATACTTAATCTGTTTTATCAAACACATGCTTTCAACCCGTTTTATAGATTGACATCAATTCGATCTTTTATTAGATAGTAATCATGTTCAAAGGTATTACAAAACTTATTTTATGCTTTTATATTGTCAATTGCATGCCTATGTATGTATAGTTACAAAAGCAATGTTTAAAAGACTTAGGAAGGCTAGCCGCTTTATTTCCTTTTCCCCATTGGGATGTGGTCTGGTGAGGTACCGGGTATCCGTCCGAAGGTCATTTAAATATTAGTTATGTATCATGTGTACATATATAGTCATACAGGTTCTTCCAGACAGTTCAATACCCTTGGGTAGCAAGGGTATACTTCCATGTTCATACGTACCAGTTATATTACTAGTAAGCTACCATATGGGTAGTTTAGGAAGATACTATTACGTTTACTAGAATGCAGAATCATACCACAAGTCAGTTCATTCATGAGTCTATACATACTAGATAGAGAGAGAGAACACACATTACAGCTAGTACACATAGTACATTACTATACATGCTAGATAGAGAGAGAACACACGTTACAACTAGCACACGCAGAACATTACAGTACATTACTATACTATTACATAGATATGTTTACATGATTACGTTTATAGGATTACGTTTACATGATTACGCTTACATGAGTACGTTTACATAGATACGTTTACATGAGTGCGTTTACATATACGATAATAGGACAGACATCACTAGGTGCTATAGCATGGAACGATTTCAGGATCTAACTATACTAATGAATCACAACGCATTATGATAGTTATATTGGGTATACATGATCATAGTAATGTGGATGTTCACGGCTTGCAATTATGCAGGGGTCGTGTATGGGTCCCAAAATCTCCTTGACAGGGGAGCGTCTAGCCTGGGATCTAGCCATCACATTATGCCTTATCTCTCAAATAAGGCAATATTAGTACAGAAGTAGTCACTTTTTTCAAATACTATAGTACTTACTAGATTCATTAGATTTAAGGTAGTTAATATGGTTGTAGTTTTAATACTACACCAAAGTACTATTTCCTTTTCCCATTACATTCACTTCGTGAACATTCACACGATGCACGGTAATGTAGAAGCTATATTTTGGATAATGATAGTCGGATTTGGGAAAATACACACTCTTACAAGAGACACACACATATACTAGATGCCTTGGTAGAAGGATACTCTCAGTAGGAAGCATAGGGCTTTCTAGGATGTTCAAAACGTTTTCAAATACTTATAGCTCATATACATACAAATACTTACAATTCATATACATACAAATACTTACATACAAATTCAGACACTAAAATACTTATGATCTCACCAGCTTTAAAGCTGATACTCTCTTTCAAAATAACTTGTATCCTTAGGTCAACAGTATACAGGTACCGATGCAAGGTTTAGAGAAGATGGTGCTCGTTCAAGACTCATCTTTCATTTTGATTTATACTTTAGTGTTTATCATAATTTGTCAGAACACACTTGTATTAAAATTATATTATTAATGCAATGGATGATGTTGTTGCTTGTTTACTACTTTTCATTTTTGTAATACTGTACATGCCGTCCTCCGCCCCAGAATGTTTTCGCCGTTCATGGTTTTGGGGTGTGACACCAAGGACGGCCCATTTTATGATATGTTGTACACTAGCTGTAGTAGAGATATGTGGTATGACAGTTAGCTTTATGCTAGTGATTTTGTGATATTTGCATGAAAGACCATGGGGGAGCCCATGACACTTGGATATAAGACCATGTGGGGGAGCCCATGGCTATCCGGCAGGGAAAGACCATAGGGGAGCCCATGACACTTAGGTGTAAGACCATGTGGGGAGCCATGCCATCCTTATGTAAGGATATGTGGTAGAGATAGTTTTTATAGCTAATGTTATATGGTAGAGATAGCTTTATGGCTAACATGATATGTGGTATATGGTAGAGATAGCTTTATGGCTAATATGATATGTTATGTGGTAGAGATAGCTTTTATAGCTAATATGATATGTGTTATGTGGGTTGTGTGTGAGGTATGATTTGAGGGACTCGCTAAGCATTAGCTTAAAGTTTTTGGATTTGTTTCAGGTACATCTGAGCCTAAGGGCAAGGGAAAGGCTTGATGGCACGGCGTGCACTCTCTCACCGACATTTTATGGTACACTCTGATGTTTTTAAATAAAGTTGTATTGATTATGGATTTGAAAACAATTATTTTGGGATTTCATGGTTTATGGAAATGGAAATGTGTTTGATTAATTAAATTGAAAAATTTCTTTTGAAAATTTGGGTTGTTACACATTTACAGTCTTAATTTGTATATAAACAAGGACCGAGCTTGGTTTCAACATTTATATAGTATAAATTATTGTACTATATAAAATTTAATGGATTGTGTATAATTATTCTAGTTTTTATACAATTTTATCATTACTTCCTAAAATGCATTGTGCTTAAGAAAGGTTCAATGGAACATCATAAAAAAAAAAAATTTATTTTTCCCTATTGAAGGGTACAAAGGGAAAAGTCTTTATAATGAAAACATTTTTTTCAAAGCACATTGCTAATAACGTCATTTACAATGACCTGTTTTTGTTAATGTGTTATTTTTTTTTAATTTGTATATAAACATCTATATGTATATGTGTTATCTTTTTTTAGCATAGTATGCCTGGATGGTCTGTACAATTAACTTTTAAAGCGGCGGTGAGGAAAATCTTGAAGAAGTTCATTCCAAGAGTAAATAGTAGGCAAATTGAATTATTTCTAGGGACACCATTTGGGACATTCATTGGTATGTCCATCACGAATGGTGACTCGATGCTATGTCATTTGATCATGTTGCATGAGGTTCATTATGCGGTGGCAGTCGGGGCTGGGAGGTTTCGTTCGAGTTACAAGTCAGGGTCATGGAATATGGTGAAACCGAATTTTGTTTGATAAGCAGGTTGAGATTTGTATCTTATGTTGATGTAATCAATACAAAATGCAACAAAAAATCTGTATTACGGAGGTTACTCGTAAATGTAAGAGATGAAGAATTACAATTGAAAAATATAAAAGACTACATAAAAGGGCCATAATTCTTGAGTTGTGTCGAAGATGATGTGGTAATGCTTATGTAAAATTTGTTTTGTTGAAAAGGTCTCATAGGACGGGATATAGATACGCGGAGGTACTGTTGCAATTCTCCTTTTATAAAAAACTGATCAATTAGATCTAACAATAATTAAATTCCCCATCTTCTTGAATTTTTAATTGTTAATTTATGCTTTCTAGTTTGAATTGTTCCATGTTTAGGTATTTGATTTATGGTTGAAAAGGAAATTCGATTATGATTATGGTTGAAGAGAAGCGATGTTCAGAACCAAGCGATTATATACAGAAGGAGTTATCAACCCCATGGATGTTGCCATCAATGGCGACATGATGATTAAAGAGGATCCATCAATTCTAGAGGCTCAAACGTTTTCTGGTCTTGAAGACCCGAAGTCGTATTCCGTATCTCTAGTTCCCAACCACTAAGAAACTGAATTGGTAAGACTCTCACTAACTTTTTTTTAAGAAACTGAATATGCACACCACGTGTTCGATAAAATGCATAGTTTAAATCTAGGTATTTGTAACTGGAAAACGAAAGATTGTTTATGTGATGTAGTAACTTGTGCTTAACTATAGAAATTATTTACCTCAATCCTGAAAATAGATTTTACATCCAATTGCTTTCTTGTTTTGATTTTGGAACACAATCATCAGCATTTTAACCAACAGATAAGTATATATGTTTATGCATTCTATGTATCCTGTTATTTCAATTTCATAGTCCTTTTTTCTATTTAGATTATTAGGTTTTTTAACGCATCTTAATGTCGATCATTCTGCTAGAATGGAATATCGAATTCTAATTTTGTCAGAATATAATCTTGAGTTCCTTGTCAACTTAAGCAGTGAATTACCATAACCAATTTTGTCAATATAAAATTGGTTTCTATTCTTGTTATTGGTCTCGATTCTTATAGAATGACATCCTAAATAATGAAACATTACATTCTTTCAGAATAATATACAAAGTTTAAGGATGATTGTTAATGTTGGTTTGTAGAAATTATAGTTATGTTCTATTTTAATGTATATCACATTCTATTATAATTTATTGTTTTATTCTATTTAATGCACTAAAATTTTTAATATTTGAACGTTCATGATGTTTTCCTTGTGAATTTTGGTTTTGAAGAGATTGTTATTAATGTGGAAAATGAAGAAAACATGAAGAACGATATTGTGTTCTAACAGAATGTATTCTGTAAGAATTTATAAATTGTTTCTTAACAATAATATTCTTTTGGAATAGAGTAGTGTTTTTTGTTAGATTTTGATGTTTTTTTTCTTTTTTTTTAACCATTTTTAGTTTTAATCTTTCAGAATAAATGTAATCCGTAAATCATTATTAGTCATAATTTTTTTCAGAATGATTGTAATAATTTTTATAGTCTTTTTCTTTACGGATGAATGTAAATAGTGATTCTTAAAAAATAAAATTCGTATTCTTTAGAAAATGTTTTTGATAATATGTTGTATAAATCTTTAAGCATGTTTAATATAAAAAGTATATTGAATGAAACAATATTCTGGAAGAATAAAACCGCAAATATATTTACTTGTTTATTGTTGATTTTTTGTCATTCTGACAAAATAAAATCGCTTATTATAAAAAATAATATTAAAATTTAATTAGAATTAATTTAAAAAATTCGGATTTTTTAAAAATAAGGGAATTAATGATCCCCTAAAATCCGAAAATTTCTTTTTTTAAAATAGGTTAATTGACCAAAATACCATTTTGCTGAAATTTGTATAATTATATGATACATGCTACCCTATTGTAATATCATAGACCATCAGATCATGATTGTCGATTCTATTCATCTGGTGGTCCAGATCTATGCATTCTGGCACACAATAGTTACTAAAAACAAAATAACCTAATCCTATATATATATATATATATATATATATATATATATATATATATATATATATATATATATATATATATATATATATATATATATATATATATATAGAGAGAGAGAGAGAGAGAGAGAGAGAGAATCCATAGGAGGTGGGGGAAGGACCTATACAAAAAACACAATAAAGAAATTAAAATGGCAAAACTTTCATTTTCTGTTTTTTAAGGACCAAAACCATAGGCATTTTTTAATTTTGGAACTAAAACCATGGAAAATTTTTAATTTTAGACCTATCATACAAGTTGTAAATTTTTTGTATCATAGCTATAATTTTTTATAAACTACAAGGACCAAATTTACAATTTTGTCCTCTTGTAATGAAAATGGGTTTGGTTTAAAGGTGTGGTCAATGTTTTACTTATGAAAAAAGTATATTACATATGTGCCCTATAAGTTTTTATGGATTTTACCATAATTTACCTATAAGTGAGGTGTTGTAACTGTTTTACCTATCAACATATTCCTTTATTTTTGTTTTAAATTCAAAAAATATAAAAATTACTATTAAAATAAATAAAAAAATTAATTAAAATAACATAAATTTCATTAAAATTTAGAAAATTACATTACATTTAAAAAATAATATTTTACTCAAATATTCCTTATACTAGTAATATATTGAAATATCCAACTACTTTTATGTATATATTCCACTGAAGTGTAAAAGGAAATATCCAAACATATATTATAATGATTTGTGATTTACTTTTAGCCCGATAGAAGTTAATTTCAAGGACTAATATTATAAAAGCTCTAAATTTTTAACGTGTAATTGGAAAAACATATAATTTTTTTATTGCTATGGCCACAACTTTCTCGCATAATTATCACTTTAGCCCACTTAACGAGTTTCATAGTTAACTTGGTTAAAATTTTTGTAAAATCAGTTACAAAAAAGTTTAAATTTGGTCCCTGAGGTTTGTAAAAAAAATACACCACATGGTTTTTTAACTTTATTTTTCGTTTTTTATATATTTAATTTATTTTCGGTTTTTTTTTTAAATATATATACATTTTTTATTTTCTTTTTTACATACTTTTTTATTTTCATTTTTTGACTTTATTTTTCAACAATTTGATTTATTTTGTTTTCCTTTTTACCTTTTGTTTTTATTTTTTTTTTCTATTTTAATTATTTATGGTTTTTCTAATGTATTTATTTATTTTGATTCAAGTAAATGAACTCGAACTCAATAAACAACATAACTTTTTTAATTTTTATTTTTTCGTAACATAAATATAATAGCAATAAAGAAAAAAAATAAAATAAAAAAGTTGTACCGAAATTACAAATATAAACATAACTATTTTATTTACTTGAATAAAAATAAATAATTACAAAAAGTATAAATTATCAAAATTAAAATGTACTCTAATATATTAATAGATTTTATATTTTTTTTGAAAAACGTCAATAAAAAGTTAAAAATACAAACAAAAAAAGAATTGGAATAAAAATATGAAAAAAATAAAAAATAAATAAATAAAATTAAAATATGAAAAAATTAAAATATAATACGAAAAGAAATATGAAAAAAACTAAAAAAAGCTCTAGTATACTCTCTATATATAAACTAAATAAATAGAAAACAAAAGGTAAAAAGATAAAAAAAAAAAATCAATTTTGTGAAAAATAAAGTTAAAAATGAAAATAAATATAATATATATAAAAAAAGAAAATAAAAAATGTATATATATTTATAAAAAAGCCGAAAATAAATAAAGTTTACAAAAAATGAAAAATAAAGTTAAAAAATCATGTGGTATCATTTTTTGCAAACTTAAGGACCAAATTTGAACTTTTTAGGACTGATTTTGCAAAAAAAAGTTAACAAAGTTAACCATGAAACTCGTTAAGTGGGCTAAAGTGATAATTTTGCAAGAAAGTTATAACCCAACTCAACCCAATTGACACCTTCTTCTATTTGAACGACAAACACATGGTAGAAGCATACCATCAGTATAATACCCCTTGCAAAACAAGAATTTGGAGGCTGTATTGACTGCCTATCATAGTGTCAATGTCGATTAATCGGTAAAAAAATGTATACAGAAATTAAATATCATCCTACTTTTGTTTCATCAAATCCTTCTATCCAATTAAATAATAACATGTGTAACATTAGTATATATTAAAATATCATTAAATATGCATTAAATGTTACACATATCACTGTTTAATTGGACAGAATGATTTGTAGTCACAAAAAAATATAAGATATTTAATTACTCGATTGCATAACACTGGTATAGCTTTCGAGTCAAACACGGTATTACTGTTGAAACACAATGTTTATAACCAGTAGAAAGTTGGTAGTAAATTATCAATTAATATAGTTATTATTTATCACCTTGTTTTTAATAGTAATTATACGTCTAAATTTTTATAAAGGGACATGATCTGACCATCATAGTGCTCAATGTCCAGGTGCAATTGTGATAATGAGACACAATTTTACCATGTGCAGCTGTAAATATGACGATGCAGCCAGTCATGGATCATTGAATATTATTTTGGGAAGTCCCCATTTTTATATTATGCAAGGAAAACCACGAGTGAATTATAATATTCAAGCCTTGGCCTACAGAGTACTGAGAATGGTGTTAGACAATGCTGCAATGGTGTTGACCCGGTCAACTAGGCACATCCAATTCTAATGAACGCGCTGCAAGTTCAATTGCTTTATCATATTATATACTATAAATACTACTAATTAATTAGTACGTATCTGTTGTTTCGGCTTTGCATATTTTCTTAATAAACGTGGAACATATTCAGCTTTCAAATCACCCACCACCAACGTCAATAATTAATGAAAAAGAAAGTTCGACGACATTCACAACGGCACCATCACCACCCAATTGCCAAAGCTGCCATGGATACCTGGATAGGCAAAGCTACTAGCATGCTATCATGGAGGATCTTTGCTCTATCAAAGCCTAACATCAATATGGACACAAGCAGAAACACCAAGATAAAGATTCACGTCTCTAACTTTAGTTAAACCTATTTTTGAGAATTCGATACTATTTTCAAGAAAGTACAAGATTTTATTGAATAATGGGTTCTTGGTCGTTGTCAGCATCTTCACAACGACATGTAGCAGTGGTTTCTCAAACTCTGAGCTTTCTCTTTTTCCTCTTCTTTTGTAAAGGTACGTCTACGAGTCTGTATACCAAATTCATAAAACACAAACCAAGATTTTGTGCTTAATTAATGCAACTTTATACGAATTTGCAGGAGCCTTTGGGGTTACTTTGACTATTGTAAACGAATGTGGGTTCACTATTTGGCCCGCAATTATTAGCGTTCAGAAGTTAAATGAAACCGGATTTGAGCTCACAAAGGGTAGTTCACGCTCTTTTCAAGTTCCTACTGTCTGGGATGGTAGTATATGGGGTCGGACAGGTTGCAACTTCAATAGCTCAGGTAAATGGTTGTGTGCCACAGGTGACTGCGATACCAATGAATTCCTGGAGTGTGATGTAGATGAAAGGATACCACCCGCCACGACTGCTGATTTCAGTATCAATCAAACCCAAACACACAGCCACGATTTTTATGATGTCAACATGGCCCTGGGCTACAATTTGCCAATACTTGTGGAGGCGACTTCCGGTTCAGGTTCCAGTTTACGTAGTTGTGCTAAGACGGGTTGTGTTGAAGACTTGAATCAGCGGTGTCCAAGGGAGCTAAGTTCAGCTGATGGAAAGGTGTGTATGAGCGCTTGCTTAGCTTTTGGCTCTCCAGAGTATTGTTGCAGTGACTCGTTTTCGTCACCCTCATCTTGCAAACCAACAGCATATGCTCAGTTGTTTAGGTCAGCCTGCCCAAGATCTTATAGTACCTCATATGATCTACAGACTACTACATTTTTGTGTAATGGTGCCGATTACACCATCAGATTTTGTGCTGCTGCAGATTCATTTTCAACAATCAAACTTGGGGGCCAACTCAAGTCTACAGACCAGCTTGTTTCCGTGCGTGGAAATTTCACATTAGGGTTCTTTGGTGAAGATTACAGTTACTTGGGAATTTGGTACACAAGCGATGTTCAATCCACGAAAGTGTGGGTAGCTAATCCAAATGCACCGATCATATCCACCTCAGGCGCTCATACCCTATCCATCAGTGCCAAAACCGGAGACTTGATCATCACTGCAGGAGGGAGAACTCTAATGAGCATCACCGATGTTAAAATTGGTCCAAACACAAATGTGACTGCAACCCTTGAAGATAATGGTAATTTTCGGCTGATTAATCAAGTTGACAAAAGGGTTTTGTGGCAGAGTTTTGATCACCCAACCAATGTACTTTTACCTGGCATGAAACTTGGGTATGACATGGAAACAGGGCAGAATTGGACCTTGACTTCTTGGTTGAGCAATGAAATCCCTAAATCAGGAGCTTTTACTTTGAGCTGGGAACCCACTCCACAAGCATCCCACAGATTAATGATTCGACGACGAGGTCAGCCCTACTGGACTAGTGGGAATCTAAACAACCAAGTATTTGAATATATGTTTGCATTGAATGGCCCAGGCAGTCAATCTATGTATAATCTCACTTCTGTTTACAACAATAAAGCAAGATACTTTAGCTATGATGGTAGTACTTCTGTTTTACCCATGTGGATTTTGACACCAAACGGCCAAATTAGAGATATTAATAACGCTACTGCTTGGAGCCCTGAGTTTTGTTATGGGTATGACTCTGCTAATGGTTGCGTGAAGTCGATTTTGCCTCAGTGCAGGACAGAGAATGATAATTTTAGTAAAAAAAATGGGGATTTTGCTCAGGACATGACAGAAGGTGTTATTGATGGGAACTCAAGCTTAAGCATTAACGATTGTTTTGTTATGTGTTGGAATGATTGCAATTGTGTGGGGTTTAATAGTAATACCACAAATGGAACTGGTTGTGTAATCTGGACAGGAATCAATAGGTTTTCGGTTAATCCTCATGATAACTCTACATCAAAGTATGTGATCAGCCAAAATCCAGACAATCGAACTACAGGTAATTAATAATGTTGATTTTGATGGTTTTTTATACCATTTAAAACCTCCTTAAAACTAAAAAAGCCAAAATGCAGGTAACAATACACAAAAGAGCAAGAATTGGATATGGGTATCCATTAGTGTGTCCATTCCTCTTGTTTTACTAGGTTTTGGGGCTTTATGTTATATAAAGAAGAGAAAGCATAGACAAAAAGGTATAGAACCAGCAACAATATTTAATCTAGCTTATGTTTGTACTTTCTAGTTGCATCTTTTATTAAGTCGCTGATATTGATTGTAGAATACCAGAGACGAAAGAGAGATGAATATTTCGTGGAGCTGACAACTTCTGAAAGCTTCAAGGATGTACATCGGCTTGAACCAGATGGTGTGAAAGGAAATGATTTGTTATTATTTAGCTTTTCCTCTATCATGGCTGCCACCAATGATTTCTCAGTTGAAAATAAGCTTGGACAAGGTGGTTTTGGACCTGTTTACAAGGTTACACTACTGTCACATCCAGCTTTTATAGTAAATCTTTTTGGTTCTTGCATTTGTATATCAATTTTAACAAAAAGATATTCATGCAATTATGAGAACAGGGAAAACTAAGCGATGGGCGAGAAATTGCAGTCAAAAGGCTTTCAAGAACATCAAGGCAAGGGCTTGTGGAATTCAAGAATGAACTAGTACTCATAGCTAAACTCCAGCATACAAATCTTGTTCGAGTTCTTGGTTGTTGCATTCACGGAGAAGAAAAGATGTTAATATATGAATATATGCCCAACAAAAGTTTAGATTTCTTCGTATTTGGTATGCATATTGTTTAAAACATAAGTGCATTCATTTCTTTTACTTGTGGCATTTATTATAAACTCTTTCACTGACTTGCAGATGAAAACAGAAAGGCAGAGTTGGATTGGCCTAAACGATTTATCATCATTGAAGGAATTGCTCAAGGGTTGTTGTACTTGCATAAGTACTCAAGAATGAAAGTTATTCATAGGGATCTAAAAGCTAATAACATTCTTTTAGATGAGAGGATGAACCCAAAGATTTCTGATTTTGGTATGGCAAGAATATGCGAGCAAAATGAGACCGAGGCAATGACTAACAGGGTGGTTGGAACATAGTAAGTTATCTCCCTTGAAATATCAAAAATCCCAGTGAGTTATACTCTTTCATGGTCAATCTATCATCAAAAAGTTAGATTTAATATTACCAAGGAAAACTAGCACAATTATATAAATCTAGATAGAGTATCTTTTAGATGAATTTGTTGTTTTTCTGATTCAATGCTATCTATTTCTAAAAAGTCTTGGTGACTATTTTGTATTCAGTGGTTATATGTCTCCTGAGTACGCAATGCGGGGAATTTTCTCAATCAAGTCGGATATCTTCAGCTTTGGGGTCTTGATCCTGGAAATCGTCAATGGAAGAAGAAATAGTAGCTTCGTCCATCTTCATGGCACATACAGTCTTATTGGATATGTAAGTAAATTCAGATTCAAATTTTAACATATTTTACGTACTATACCATCTTCAGTGAAAATGACAGCATCTTACATTATTCGCTCAAACAATTATATATTCACGATGTACAAACGGCTTAACTGACGTACGCTACAGAGCCAAACGGGATTTGAGTAGTTGAATTTTATTAAATAGTTTAAGGTTACCACTTTGTTGGAAAGTAAGGGAAAATGGATCAAATTATTAACAATATCTGAATGATCGAATTAGGCATGGGTGCTATGGCGACAAGGAGATACGTTAGAATTGAAGGACCCATCACCTGGAAATACTTGTGAGGAACAACAATTCTTGAGGACTGTTCATGTTGCCCTTCTGTGTGTACAAGAGAATGCAATAGATAGGCCAACAACGTCAGAGATGATCTCCATGCTTCTCAATGACTCCATATCATTACCCACTCCAAACAGACCAACATTCTTGATAGGTGGAGGGGACTCAAAGTCAACTTCATATGAAACCAAAGCAAAAGATTGCTCTCAGAATAATGTGACTATCTCTGTTGTGGAGGGCCGATAGGGTATGAACGTAGCTACAACATATCATTCTTTGTGAAACCTTTCTGTAATATAATTTGTATTTATTCACCTTTGTAGGAGGTTCAAATCAATATTTTTTATACCTGCTATATGAATGCGAAATTGCCACTTTAGAATCTAAAGTACATCAGTACTTCTTTAAAAGTTTATCCACATTAAATATGTTGATAAATAACATCTTGTGAAAACTTCTGGATAACAAATTCAGTATTAGCTCAATTTCAGAGCTTTCTGAGTTTAGGATGTCTGGCGTTTATGCAGCCTAATTAGGGATAATGTGGTGCTCATTAGGGATAAGAGTGGATCCAAACCCGGACCAGTAGACCCGGACCCGGAAAACCCGGGAACCAGTTAACGAGATTTTTTAGGACCGGAAACCGGATCGGTATATAGGAACAGGTTCCGGTTCGGTTCCGGTTAAAATAGGTCTAGAACCGGAAATTGGAAATATCAAAGTGGGTCGAATGGGACCGGATAAAGTGGGTTTAAAACCGAAAAACCCAGGGAACCAGGTAAAGTGGGTCGAATACATGTTTTAACATTTCACAAAATACAAAAATAAAGCCGTGAAAAAAAAATTGCAGCTTTGATATCCCAACTTTGGGAGACTATACATCAATGAATATGTAACAAAAAATGACAAGATTATAGTAAATAATCATGTACAAACTCTATACTACACTTTGGAAAAAACCGCATGCTATTCCGACTTCAAACGAATTAAATATGCTTGTTTTAAATCTATCACGAAATACAAAGAAAGCTGAAAAACATAAAATTTTCAGCTTTGATATCCCAACTTTGAGAGACTATAAGTCAATAAATAAACACCCAAAAATAACAAAATTGTAGTCTAAAATCATGTACAAACTATAAACTACACTCTGAAAAAACCTCATGCCAATCCGACTTCAAACGAATGAGATATACATGTTTTAAAACTATCACAGAATGTAAAAAAAGCTGAAAAACATAAATTTTCCAGTTTTGATATCCCAACTTTGAGAGACTATACGTCAATGAATATAAACCCAAAAATGACAAAATTATAGTCTAAAATCATGTAAAAACTATAAACTGTATTATGTAAAAAACCTCATGCCAATCAGACTTTAAATGAATGAGATATGTATGTTTTAAAATCATCACAGAATACAAAAAAAAAAAAAAAATAAAAAAAAAAAAAAACATGAAAAACATAAAATTTTCAGCTTTGATCTCCCAACTTTGAGAGATTATAAGTCAATGAATAAAAACCCAAAAATGACAAAATTACAGTCTAAAATCATTTAAAAACTATAAACTATACTATAGAAAAAACCTCATACCAATCCGACTTCAATCGAATGAGATATGCATGTTTTAAACTTTCCATAGAAACCGGTTTCGGCCCCAAAAACCGGTTCCGGTTCTTAAACCCGGTTTAACCAGACTCGAAGGACCCGAAACCCGGATTACCCGAAACCCGTATAGAGCCATTCTTAAAACCTGGGACCCGGACCGGTTTTACATATTCCGGTTCTAATGGTTTCGGTTCCGGTTACGATCCGGTTTTCCGGTTCTAAATCTCATCCCTAGTGCTCATTTATCCTGTTAAAACTTTATTAACAAAGGGTAAATTACACGGATGGTCCCTGTGGTGTAAGGTAATCTACATGATTGGTCTCTAACAACTTTTTTTAACTCGGTCCGTCCCTATTTTATATTTTTGTTGCACGTTGGTCCTTATCCGTTCTAAAATGACTAATTTACCCTTATCCATTTCTTTTTTAATTAATGTTATATATATATATATATATATATATATATATATATATATATTATTTAAAAAATAAAATAAATTAAAATGTAACCCATCCCTATCCCCAACCCTCATGACCACCTTACATCCAGTCACCAGAAAATTACTTCTGGGCACCATCGCCACTAACCTCCGATCATTGCCCCCAAAAAATTACTTCTCGCCACCACCACCACCAACCTCTGGTCATTACCACAGCTACAATTAAGAACCCTAGAAATCAGAAATTGAAATTGAACCAAGTTAAGCAACAAAGACATTAAAACTAGAAATTAGAAATTAAGATCAGATGAAACCTATAAATCAGAATTAAAATTTGAAATCAAAATGTTTGAAACCCTAACACTTTCATGATGAAACCCCATCTGAAACGATTAATGAAGCATATCACATTTGAATCTCGTCATGATGCTCTCAGACCATTGGTACTTTGTCAACCCTTCCTGTGAATATTCCCAATAACAATGAGCAGGGATTTCGTCGATGCTATGGGAGAGGGAGATACACAGGGAGGGGAAAGAGAGAAAGAGATAAACACAGAGAGAGACTTGGTGGTTGTTTCCAATCTGCTTTTTGTTTTTTAAACCAAATGATTGTCGTTTCATCGAAATATGGTGACTTTGGAGTGTAAATCGGGACCGATGGCGCCTTTAGAGTGGTTTCCGGCGAAGTAGACAGGTGGTGGATGATGTTGACAGTCGACGGTGTCTCTAGAGTGCAGATCGACGCTTTACGACCGCTCGATGGAGGCTTAGAGTGGCTTAGATAGAGTATAGAGGTGGTGAGACATGGTCGACGGCTTTGCTGAGGTTTCCGACTGGTGGTGGCGGCCTGGAAGTGGTGTCCGACGATGGTGGGTTTAGTTGTCCATTAGGGTTCTTGAGTTTAAAGAAGAGGGAAAGATGCCGGTGGTAAGGAAGAAGGAAAAAGAATGGGGATGGAGATAATAGGGTATGAAGGGATCATGACGATTATATACATTTTTTTTATCTTATTTAAGTTTTTTTTTAATTTATGTGTTATTTATAGTTTATAATAATATATTAATAATGAAAAATATATATATTAAGGGTAATCTTGTCATTTTATGTCTATCAGGGACCAAGCGTGCAACAAAAATATAAAGTAGGGATGATTCGAGTTAAAAAAAATTGTTAGGGACCAACTACGCAGACTACCCCAAACCACAGGGACCATTCGTGTAATTTACCTAATAAGAAATAATGTCAATTCCCATAGATAGTTGTCTGATTCTAGAGTGAGAAAGTTTAGACTAGGTACACCCCAAATTTTTATTTATTTAGAACTTTAAAAAACATGTTGGTGTACACTAACACACTGGTTTACAAGGAGTTATCACTATGAATCGTACTGGCATCAAGTACATGACGCGAGTCTGGCGCTACAACAACTTAAACTGCAACACAACAACAAAACAATATAGTAAGCCAAAGGCTTAGTGAATAACAACTACAATAACATATTGGTAGTCTAAAGCAAAGTGTATATGTTCAAGTTATTAGTTATATTTGCAAAAGTATTAGAGTTTGTCTGAAGACGTTTTGATACCTATGTAGTTGCTAGAGGTTATTAAACTCCTTTCATATAGTTTTAATCATGTGGAATATTATGCTGCTAAATGCAAGCGTATGTTAGTTTGAGCAGTTTGTTGTGCCTAGTTGTCAATGTCCATGTGTATTATCCACATTAAATAGAATTCACCATTCTATATCTATATTTAGGTGAGTGTTTGTATGAGAAGTTAATGATTTCTAGACTTTTACATGCTCATAAAGTATATTGTATAAGATCTCGCTATCATAATCTTTCAACACGTCCAACCAACTCCTTTGTCGCATATTGAGGTTCTGCTGATCTATTAAGTACTTCAAGCTCTTATGATCAGTGTAAATAGTGCACTGTACCCCATACAAGTAGTGCCTCCAAATCTTGAGGCCAAACACCACTGGCCCTGATTCCAGATCGTTAGTGGGATAATTCGCCTCATGAGGCTTCAATTGCCTCAAGGCGTATGCGATCACATGCCCTCTCTGCATCAGTACAGTGCCTAACCCTAAGATAGACGCATCAGAGTACACTACCAAATCATCTAGTCCCTCAGGTAGTACGAGAATTGGAGCCTCACATAATCTATGTCTCAGGGTCTCAAAAGCCATCTGCTGATCCGGGCCCCACCAAAATGTGACATTCTTCTTGGTCAGGCGGGTCAAAGGCACGATGATCTTGGAGAAATCCTGGATAAATCTGTGATAGTACCCCGCTAGCCCAATGAAGCTACGAATCTCATATGCGTTCTTCGGTACTTCCCACCGCATCACAGCCTCAACCTTGGCTGGATCAACCGAAATGCCCTCCTAATTGATGATGTGCCCCAAAAAACTGTACCTCCCGAAGCCAAAAATCACACTTTGAGAACTTGGCATACATCATTTATGTTATCAATGTCTCCAATACCTCCCTCATATGCTGCTCATGCTGCTCCTTGGTCTTAGAATAGACCAGGATATCATCAATAAAAACGATCAATGACCAATCCAACATCGGTCTACACAATTTGTTCATCAAATCCATGAACATTGCAGGGGCATTAGTGAGCCCAAACGGCATCACTACAAACTCATAGTTCCCGTATCGGGTCCTAAAAGCTGCCTTCGTGATATCCTCGTCCCGAACCCTCATCAGATGGTATCCTGACCGAAGATCAATATTGGAAAATCAATCCATACCCTACAGATGATCGAACAAATCGTCAATCCTCGGTAGCGGATAACTGTTTTTCACCGTTAGTTTGTTCGGTAATCAATACACATCCTATGAGACCCGTCCTTCTTTTTCACAAACAGGATCATAGCTCCCCACGAGGAACTACTTGGACGGAGGAACCCTAATTCTAGCAGCTCTTGAAGCTATGTGGATAGCTCCTGCATCTCGGGCGGAGCTAGTCGGTACGACGCCTTGGCTATCAGAGCGGCACTCGACACCAAATCAATGCAAAACTCACTTGCCTCTCCGAAGGCACTCCAGGTAACTCCTCGGGAAAGACATCCTGAAACTCCTGTACAACCGGTACACTGTCCAAATCCCTCAGAGTTTCAAATCTCGTGTTCGAGATATATGCCAGAAATCCCATACAAACCTGTTATAGAGATCTCATAGCCCTCGCAGCTGAGCGGATAGTTGGCCCCTGCTAGGCCCTCTCCCCACAAGTTCTTGCGCAAGTCCCTGCTCATGTGGCCCCGCTGACCACACATATAACATACCTGGCCCGTCCCCCTAACAAGATCCACCTGAGATCTCCTATACTTGGCACACCAGCCATGGCCCTGCTGGCCCTTACTAGAGGAATCTAAGGTCTTAGGCTTTTTAGCCTGACCTGCTGTTGTTTGTGCCTGCTCAAGCTTCCGCTTGGTGCGGAAGTCCAACTCCATCTCCGGCTCATGGGCCTTCTCCACCATCTCATTCAGGGTTTTGCACCCTGTGAAACTCACAAACTCCTGGATATCATCCCTCAGTGTGGAATGATACCTCATCCTCCTCATGTCCTCATCGGTAGCATACTTTGGAATCAACAATGCCCGTTCCCAAAACTTGGGGGTGATCTCCGCCACAGTCTCGTTGGTCTACAAAAGCTCATGAAACTCCCTCACCAGCCATTGCAGCTCGATAGTTGGTGCAAATTGCAAGTAAAATCGCCTAACAAACTCGACCCATGTCATCTCAGCCACACCAGCTGCTCCTACCTGGCTCGTCACCTCTCCCAACCAATCCCGAGCCAGATCCCTCATCATACATGAACCAAACCCCACCTTTGCCGCATCAGGTCAAGAACTCGTTCGTTGGGTGTTCTCAATGTCGGCAACCCAGTGTCGGCTAACAATGGGATCCCTGACCCCGAAAAACTCTGGTGCCCCGTACGCCTTGAACTCCCAGAATGAGGGAGTTCGGGCCCCGACCTGGCCCGTAACATCCTTGGCTCTAAATGCCCTGAGCCTCTCCTCCATGATCTCCATCATACCTTCCTTGACCATCCCAGAGATAACTGGGGTAGTGTCAAGGATGCCCCTCGTAACCTCTACTGCAGTACACTCACGCAGCCTCTTGTCAATAGGCTCAGTAGTGTCACCCGACCCAGCTCCAGATCCTAATCCCAATCTTGATCCCCCAGCTCTAAACTGTGTCACCACCATACTGCTCTACAATACCATAAAACATAAGGATCAGGATGTCCATAGAAGAGATCCTCCCACATCGGTCGTCCTTAGAGCTTCCAGATCTAAAATTGGTTCAGGTACAGGTGTTGTGCTTTCAGGCCCAATACTACCTTCCAGACCTACCTGTACCTTCCCCAAGGCTCTACCTGATAACCCTAATTTTTTCTAAAATGAATCATATTTCACAGACTACCTCATAGGTCAAATCCAAGGTTAACCTATGATTTCCTCCATCCATATCAAACCAGAACTCAATCATACTAGGTTGCCTTATGCATGCAAATTATACACAAAGCATGATCAAATAGACTTTCAAATAATAGACTCTACCCTAAGACCACAACTAGACAAGTAATAGGAAATAAGGCTAAATCAATCATTCTGAGTCTATCAGACCCCAACCGTATATAATTTTGAAAGCATACACATAGCAAGATTCATACAATTATCATAACTCACATATCAGTATAACATGGCTAATATACTGGGGGAACTACTTACATGGCTCAGCCGATCGCGCGCAATGCACTCTCCTTTTTTTCATTCTAAATATAAAGTTTTTAACTTTTATTATTTCTTTATAAACACTTTTACCATTCCCTTAGTTTGAGTCCTGGCACACCCGAGAGTGTGCCTGAATCCCTCAAACCAAGGCTCTGATACAAACTTGTAACGACCCAATTTTTCAAAGGAAATTTTTAATTTTAAATACTCAAAAATGTATTCGCATAAACCATAAAATCTCAATACATTTGTTTTCAAATTCAAACATCAAAAAACTTTATTTCGAAATCAGAGTATCCCAAAAGAATAATTCCAGTGAGAGTGCATGTCGCTCCATCAGACTATGTCTTTGCCCTTAGGCTCAGAAGTACATGAAACAATCAACAAACTGTAAGGTAATGCTTAGTGACTTCCCCAGAGCATACCCCACACAATCAACATAATCACATAATCATATTAGCTATAGAAGCTACATAAACCACATAAGACATGCATACAAACATATAAGGAAGCCATGGAAACCTTCCATGGTCTTACACCTAGTGTCACTAGAACCCCCATGTAGTCTTAACTAACTGCCATGGGAACCCCCACATTGTCTTCCTGCCATGGGAACCCCTACATGGTCTTCCTGCCGTGGGAACCCCCACACAGTCTTTACAATCAAGAAATAACATTTAAACCATACAAGCAAATATACTAGAATGCCATGGAAACCCTTAAAGGTCTTACATACAAGTGCCTCTGGAACCCCCCTGAGGTATTTCATGCGAGTATCTCAAATAAATAGGATATCATATATCCCATAACCAACTAATCATAACTCATAACAATAGTGGGTCAGCCTTGGTGCCTTCGACCCATTGGTATGGTGAGGAGTCTCACCTCTTGTGAATGTTGAACCCGAAAGTTGCTCTCCAAACAGTCTGTGACCTCCCGTACTGAACAATAATACCATTATCCCTAGTTAAGGTCGGGATAATCCAAATTAAAGGACCTAACCCCAAGTCCTTTTTACAATGGCCTAAAAGTCTTCCCTTGCTAATGGGCCCAAAGTCCATGCCCAAATTATTAATGGGCATCATGGCCGAATAAAGCCCAACCATAGGAACCATGGCCCAAAATAGATAAGTTGGCCCACTAACTCAAAACGTGACAAGTCCCAATAACTAATTAAGGCCTAAAGTCTTACAAGCCCAAAACGAGTCCAAGTCCATCTATTGTGTGTACGCCTTGCGTACCACCCTGGTACGCGCAGCGTACTAAGTCCTTAAACCATATGTGCTGCATACTCTAAGTTATGCCCAACATCCAAACATATTAAACACATTTTCCATGCGAGTATCTCAAATAAATAGTATACCATATGTCCCATAACCAACTAATCATAACTCATAACAATAATGGGTCGGCCTTGGTGCCTTCGACCCATTGGTATGGTGAGGAGTGTCACCTCTTGTGAATGTTGAACCCGAAAGTTGCTCTCCTAACAGTCTATGACCTCCCATACTGAACAATAATACCATTATCCCTAGTTAAGGTCGGAGATAATCCAAATTAAAGGACCTAAACCACAATTCCTTTTTACAATGGCCCGAAAGTCTTCCCTTGCTAATGGGCCCAAAGTCCATGCCCAAATTATTAATGGGCATCATGGCCGAATAAAGCCCAACCATAGGAACCATGGCCCAAAACAGATAAGTTGGCCCACTAACTCAAAACATGACTAGGCCCAATAACTAATTAAGGCCCAAAGTCTTACAAGCCCAAAACGAGTCCAATTACAGCTATTGTGTGTACGCCTTGCGTACCACCCTGGTAAGCGCAGCGTACTAAGTCCTTGAACCGTACGCGCTGCATAATCTAACTTATGCCCAACATGCAAACATATTAAGCATATTTTCCATTAAGTGGTTAATACTTAATGTTCTAACATCCAACCTTTAGATCTGATTTCATTAAGACGTCCTAAGGCATAAAGTTGACAACTTTATGCCTTTGCATGTCCCTTATGCTCCCAACAACCCATTAAGACCTTTCCAAGTGTCTTAATCCATGCATGAGGTCAAAACACCCATCAAGACACCATTTTTATGATATGAATGGACCAAATGACTTCATATCTATCCTCCCTAAGCTCTAGAGTTTCTTAAACTCTCAAGAGGTGGTTCAAGAACACAAAAAGGGACTAAGAAGAAGACCCTAGGTCTAGAAATGGAAATGATAACCAAGGAAAAAGCTTTTTACCTCCTTAAGCTTCTTAGACTACTCAAAATGCAATATCCAGATGCTCTTTCTCGTTTAATATTTTTTCCTCTTCTTCTTTGAAGCTAACATACAACAAGGATGATGTTTAACCACTCAAAATCTCAAGAACACACTCTCTAATGACTTTAGGGTTTTCAGGGATGTTTGAATGTGAAGGAGGCTGGTTAGGGTGAAGCTCAATTGAGATAAGGATGCTTATATAGGTCTTAAGTCCAAAAATTAGGGTTTGAACATCCATCACGTACGCCCCACGTACCTCTTGGTACGCCCAACGTACGTTGCTGGTCCTCCGCGATCATCCATGCATGGTACGCTAAGCGTACTCATGAAGTATGCCCAGCATACTTAAGGGACTTATTATGCAATATTTATAAATTCAAGGGCTTCAAAGGTAATACATGATTTGGAGTGTTACACAAATCAAGCATTTAAAGGCATCCAACAAGTTGTACATGTTTTGTTTTTCCATAATAAAAATTATGCAACATTAGCAATGTATTACATTTACTTACTATTGGAATGATTATTTGTATTAGACATATTAGTGCAATAAATTATCTTTCTTTTTTATCGTATTTTATTTTTTATTATGAGACTTCTAATGTGTTATTTAATTTGAAAATTACTAAATCTATCAAAATATATAATTTTTAAAATATTTAAAATTATTACACGCAAAAATGTGTGTCGTCTTTCTTTATGACAGGGACTTTAATGATACGCAATGCGAGTCGTAAATGTGCGTCGTAAGGTTACGACACAAAAATGCGTTTCATTTTCTTTATGACAGGGTCTTCCTTGAAACGCATTGCGTGTCGTAAGATCGTGTCGTAAATAGACGACATGCATTTGCGTGTCGTCTTTCGTTATGACTGGGCTTTCCTTGACACATATTTGTGTGTCGTCTGAGCATTTTACGACACGCATTGTGTGTTGTAAAAGTGTGTTTTTGTAGGAGTGTATATCAAAGAACACTCAAACCCTAAACTTATCCTCTCTTCTAATAAAACAATACCCAAAATGCCATGTAACTGTCACAACTAGAAATTTTGTGCCTTGTAACTACAACACTTAAGTAAAATTATGAATCAAAAACATAAGGGCATGTATGATGCTTACTCAGTGACCACAAAAATTTCAATCAAATACACCATACAAGCACTACAACTAGTAAACAAGCAATTGGAAACCTTAGAAGTTCTTGTTATGGTCCATTTTGGACTAGGACTTCCTTATTGGGCCCAATGGACCAATAAGCTCCCAATTTGACTATCTTGGGTTTAGAACTCTTAAATGGGTTCTAATTGGACCCACTTTCATTTATTTTAACATTTTGGGGCATATTGGCCCTAGAATGAAATAAATTATTTAAATGAACTATATTGGGCCATAATTAACCAAATTTAGCCTTAATAGGTCATAAAAATCACATTTATAATTAATTGGGGCCAAACATCACTTAACATAACCATGGAATGGGCTTAAGCATACAAGGCCCAATCCTCATCTTTTTTCTCTCCATTCTCGGCCCAAGGCAAGCCTAAGAAGAAGAGTTGACTTTCCTATGCCACCTCATATTTGTCGATAGGATTCCCATGCACCATCTCATGTTTTCATGCAAATCAATTCAAGAACCTCACTTCTCTCCTCTCTCTTCTTGCTCTCGGCCGAACACAACACACACACACTCACAAAAAAAATTCATTCCATTCTCTCTAAGTCTTAAAGAACATCTCCTCCCTCCTTCTTCAAAAATTTCGAGAATCAAGAGCTTTTCAAGGAGGTTTTTCCCACAAACACATCATCTAAGGTAAGTTGATGACTAATCCATGATCTAGCTACTTCATTTCATCAAAAATCTCTTCTAAATCTATTCCAACTTGTGATCATGCACCTTAGAAGTCACTAAACTCGAGATCTACCAAGGAGACTTGCTAGGATCGAAATTTTCTTCTTTTCTCTCTTCAAAACCAAACTACAACTCAAGGTGAGCTTCATACCCCCTATTTTTCAGTTTTTATGAGTTTTTTTTTTTTTTTTTTTTTTTTTGGGGGGGGGGGGGGGGGGGAATACAAGCAAATGTGTAGATCTATGGGTATATGTATGCTTTGTGTGATTTCTATGTTTATATTCATGTTTTTATGAGATTGTGGTGTTGGATCTAGTCAAAAAGTCTTTAAAACCGAGATTTACATTAGGTTGTATGAAACAAGTATAAAACACATTATTACACACAAATCATTTCTAGAAAAATAACTAAGTTGGTTAATATGAGCATTTTGGGGCTAAAAACCCATTTTTGGGCTCAAAATGTTAAAAACATAAAATTAAAGGGCCCAAAATGACAAAATATGAATTCTGATGGTTGAAATGGGACAAAACAGTTTTAACAAAGTATTTTCTGGAAATATACTCTCTTGAAGGATTAAAATGTAAAATTTTAAGCATAATGGGCCAAAAATGAATTTTTCGGCCCAATAAAGCCCAATATGCGAGATTTTCAAATTTGAAGGGCTGAAACTGTACTTTTCTGTAAAACAGGGGACTACTAGTGCTCCAAATCCATTTCAAGGGTTAAAAATACTTTTCATATTTAAAAGGGACCAAAGATGCAAAAATTTTCTATTTTGGGCCAAAAGTGTAAAATTTGCGAAAAATGAGGTTTCAGCTGAGAAAACTTCATTTTGAGGGACTAAAACTGTTTTCCAAACAAATTTGTGCTGAAAAATACATTTTCAACAAGTTTTGATACTAAACTGTCAAGAAAAATGGTTTAAGGACTAAAATGGAAATTCTTTTATACAAAGGGTCAAAAGTGTAAATTATCCATAAGAAAGGGACTGTAAAAAGTAAAATTCTAATGTTAAACAATAAATCCGTTATGTTAAAATACTAGTACCACGAATACCGACGATACATAATACACCTTCAACACCAAAAATCGTTACCAAACGAATTGATTCGGTCTCGAATCAATAATGAATCAAAAATCTATACGCGACGATACTACAATACACACGCTGAAATTACGGGAAGTCAATACACACGTGGGAATTCACCAGACGTCGATACACCACCTTTGGGCCCGAAAGTTTCAAATCGTGCTTGTTGGGCCTAGCTAGCCCAATGACATGATCTTTAGGCCCGAAGGAAACTCGCTTACATGTTGTTGGGTCTAATATGACTTAATTTCGTGTAAAAGGACTTTCAATGGCTTTTGTGCTGTTGGGCCCCAAGGGCCCTTCGCATTCACGATAGCCTTGAACGACTTATGGAATTATCGAGGGCTTCGTGTTCTCTTTCCTCCTCGGTTGTGGGGCTATGAGAAGTTAGGGTGATTGGATTAAGTGAATAGTACGGACGACGCCTAAGGGATCGTTCGTATAGTTGTAAACTAGTCGTTTTCATTAATGCATGTTTATAACAATTCACAACCCATAATTAATCCAACGTCACCTGGAAATATCGAATACACACGTTACAACGGTATAACAAATTAGAAAACGCATAAGTCAAAGTATTAGGAAAACATCGGGTTTTCCTAGGGTTTTTCAAGTCATACACCTACAAGATGCATACCAAGTCTAACAATTTTTTTAGAAACAAACAAGCATACCTACGGATCTTCACACTTTTTTTTTATACGATACTCTTTTCAGAAAATATCGGATTTTCTGGTGGTTGTCAAAACAATACAAAACATTATATTTCAAACTTTACTTATGAACTCACCAACATTTCATATGTTGATGTTTTTCAAAATACTTGTATTCTCAGGTAACAGGTAAATCGAAGGGAAAAATGTACTCAGTGATGTTTTGTTGTTTGTCTATTTAGTATCGAATAATTTACTTTTTGGGAATGTAATGTTATGAAACAATGTACTAAATGTAAACACTACCAGTTGTACTATTTCAATGCATGGTGATGAATGATGTTATGTTTCATGTATATTCACTGTGATGGTATTCAACTGAGTCATAACAGCCCTCGGACGTTTCCGCCGTCTGGTTCGGGGGTGTGACAGGTTGGTATCAGAGCTCTGTATATAGTGAACTAGCATGTCTAACCACACATTGATATGCAACTATAAACCAAAAGAGGGACTAACCCAACTCTGAACAAAACAAGTAAAACATAACACTAAAACACCCCTGCTTCTATTAGGAATAAGAACATAACGCCGAACCAAACAAGATAAGGCTAGTATCCCGGTTAATTCAGGACTGTTTTAGTGAAATCAAGAAGTGAATGTAGCCTGATCAACTACATTACCTTCAAGGTATAATTAACACATGTTCTGATGAGATCGCGAGCTAGGGAACCTAAAAACAAACCCCTATATCACCAAAAGAGAAGAACGCCTGCATAGTCTATACAATAGTTGTAGCATCCTAGGAATAATGTTAGCATACTTACACACTCTCGCAGATAGCATGGCTGGTTTTCATCACCCCGGAGATCCTTATTTTCCTAATCAGGGGAATAACGGATGGTTAGACGAGGAGCCTGAGGAAGACCCCGAAGAGGAATCTGATGGGGAACCGGAGGCAGGAGTCGAGGGCGAGCCTGCCGAACCAGAAGAAGATGAAGGAAGCTTCGAGGAGGAACCCGATGACAGTGAAGGGGGTGATTCGGACGCGGAGTCCGAAGTCATCAACCCCCCTTACCCGATCAGGGTGCCTGCTTACCGTGTGGGCCCCACTGGTCCTACACCTCCCTGGGGTATTGATCTTTGGAGATGGAGCAGACAGCAGGGACAGCGACCCCCATACGGCATGTCACGCGAGTTCTTTGACCTGAGGGACGGAGGACCGGCTGATCGAGCCCTTCTGGTCATGGTGAGACGATTACGGAACACTGGCGACCTTGCTCAGGGCACTGCTGATCAGGTACGCCAGTTGTGGACTAGGGTCGAGCGTGCGGAACAGGAGACACGTGACATCCTTCGAGAGTTCCACATGAGGCAGGTGAGGTGGGAGTCTCGACTCCAGGACGCGGAACGACAGGTGGCTCGTCTTCAGGGAGCATCCACATCCTCAGCACCACCCCCGGGCACAGCTCATCGTGACTAAGGATAGACTTATCTTACTAGGTCATTAGGAACTATGCTATGTACCCCGACTCTATGTTTAAGTGACTACACTACTCATAGAGCCGTTATGCTGTCGAACTAGTGTCACTCATGCATTGCCCCTACGAGCAAAATTTTCATGTATTAAATGCAAATAATATTAGTGAACTTTTGCGTGTTTTATTATGACATTACAAATTGCTATGTGTTGAGAATCTATGATTGTATGCTAAATGGTAGAAGTGTTTAAGTTCGTACCATGCACCTAGTTAGTAGGATCACAACCTCACAGAAACCCCAAACACTCAACATCTTTCCGTTTCATGACAGAAAGATGCATCGCCGACCTACTCGCGGAAACCCTGGACCAACCCCATCCGAAGCTGACACCACTGCATTCCAGGCGACCGTATCTGCTACGGTCATCGCAGCTATGGCACAAATTCACCAAGGGAACAACAGAGGAGGCAACGGGCAAGGGGCCGGGAGTTCGAACAACGGAATGAATCAAGGACCCACCAAAACATGTACCTACAAGGACTTCACAAACGCCAAGCCACGAACCTTTAACGGCACTGGAGGGGTGATCACTCTGAAGCGATGGATCGAGAAGGTGGAATCGGTATTCGAGATATGCGATTGTCCTGAGGAGATGAAGGTGAAGTTCGCAGCCTGCACTTTTGTTGATCAAGCACTCACTTGGTGGAACGGACACGTGGAAGCCATGACACTCCATGTAGCCAACTCCATGCCGTGGTCGGAAATGAAAGAAATGCTGATGGCTGAATACTGCCCACGAGGTGAGATTCAGAAAATGGAGCAAGAGCTGTGGAACCTCACTGTGCAGAATGCGAATATCGATGCCTACATATCGAGATTTAGTGAACTATCTCTGCTATGCCCGGGTATGATCACCTCGGAAGGAAAGAAGATTGAGCGATTCATCTGGGGACTAACCTCACCGATCCAGGGAAATGTGATAGCTGCAAATCCCGAAACCTTCTACAGTGCTAAAAGATTGGCGAAGAAGCTGTATGAACACAACAACAAGAAGGGTGAGAAGCCAGCGGAGATTGAGGCCAAGAAGGAAAGTGAGGGAAAGAAAGGGAAGAACAACAAAAGGAAGGGGCGCCAAGGCTCCGAGACTTCCAAGAAGTAGCAGACAGTGACAGTTAATGCTACCACCGCACCAGTTCCAGCCACACCACATGCTCCAGCCTCAGCTGCTTCAAATGCTCCCAGACCTTATTCCGGTAATCTTCCCAAGTGCAACAAGTGCGGTTTCCATCACAATGGAGAATGCAAGGAGTTGCAGTGCACTAGTTGCAATTGAAGGGGACACACAGCAAGGTACTGCAGGACTTACCCTCCCCAGAACCAACAACAGGGAAACAGCAAGAACAACAACAACAACATCAACACCGGCGGCAACAATGCAGGACCTAGCCACACCTGCTATGGGTGTGGGAGGACTGGGCATTTCCGCCGAGATTGCCCTAACAACAACAACCCCGGAAATAGAGGAACAAGAAGGGTACTGGCCATGGGTCAGGGGGAAGCAATTCAGGATCCCGCAGTCGTTACCGGTACGTTTCCCCTAAACCACACTTATGCATGCATCCTATTTGACACCGCAGGGGAGCGAAGTTTCGTAAGCAATAAGTTTAAACATTTATTAAAACAACAACCCCAGAAGCTCAATGAAACCTTTACGGTGGAAATGGCCAATAGGAAAACCAAATCCACGGGGGAAATCTACATCGGATGTACCCTAACCCTGAACCAACACGTCTTTCGAATAGACTTAATGTCTGTGTCCATTAGGAGTTTCGATGTGATTATTGGCATGGACTGGTTAAGCCTCTACCATGCTGAGATTATGTGTCACGAGAAGGTCGTTCGTCTCCGCCTTCCTAATCACGAAACACTGTTTATTTATGGAGACAAACCTATCACGAACCTTCGCCTTATCTCGTGCATCCAGGCATAAAAGCATCTACGAAAGAAAGATTTGATGTTCCTGGCTCACATAGTGGATAAAACCAAGGAAGAGACTAACATTCAAGATATTCCAGTAGCACGTGAATTTCCCGACGTATTTCCTGAAGATCTTCCTGGAGTACCCCCCAGAAAGGCAAGTTGAATTCAGAATTGACCTCGTCCCAGGAGCAACCCCTCTCGCTAAATCGCCCTATCGGCTAGCTCCTGCTGAAATGCAGGAATTGTCCAGTCAACTCAGCGAACTCCTGGACAAGGGATTCATCCGACCTAGCTACTCGTCATAGGGAGCTCCGGTCCTGTTTGTCAAAAAGGACGGATCCTTTAGTATGTGCATCGATTATAGAGAGTTAAATAAACTCACTGTCAAAAATCGCTACCCACTCCCGCGAATCGACAATCTATTTGACCAGCTCCAAGGAGCTAGTTACTTTTCTAAGATAGATCTATGGTCCGGATATCATCAACTCAAAGTCCGGGAAGAGGATATTCCTAAAACCGCTTTCCGAACTCGTTACGGACATTATGAATTTGTCATAATGCCCTTCGGTCTAACGAATGATCCTGCCGCATTTATGGATCTGATGAACTGAATCTGTTGACCATTCCTCGACAACTTTGTCATTGTCTTCATTGATGACATTCTTGTCTATTCCCGAAGCGAGGAAGAGCATGGTCAACATCTCTGACAAATTCTAGAAACTCTGCGATCGGAAAAGCTATACGCAAAACTCTCCAAGTGTGAGTTTTGGCTCCGTAGTGTGAACTTCCTAGGTCATGTTGTTAGTCAAGAAGGAATTCATGTGGATCCTTCCAAGGTCAAAGCCGTCGAAGGATGGGCCGTCCCGACAACACCCACGAAAATTCGTCAATTCTTAGGTCTAGCAGGCTACTATAGGAGGTTTATTCAAAACTTCTCTAAAATCGCCAAGCCACTTACCTCACTTACGCAAAAGGGCGTACCATTCAAATGGACGGATAAGCAAGAGGTTGCATTTCGAACCCTGAAGCAGGCCCTCTGTAGTGCCCCGGTACTATCTCTACCGGAGGGAACAGAAGATTTCCTGGTCTACTGTGACGCGTCAAATTAGGGTTTAGGTTGCGTTCTCATGCAGCGTGGAAGGGTGATAGCTTACGCATCCCGCCAACTAAAGACGCACGAAGTGAATTATACAACCCATGATCTGGAATTAGGAGCAGTGGTCTTTGCTCTGAAGATATGGAGGCATTACCTTTATGGTACGAAGTGCACCATCTTCACGGACCACAAAAGTCTTCAGCACATCTTGAACCAGAAAGAGTTGAACATGAGACAACGAAGATGGGTTGAATTGTTAAACGATTACGAGTGTGAAATCAAGTACCACCCAGGCAAGGCCAACGTGGTAGCTGATGCATTGAGCCGGAAGGAGTACTCTAATTGTCGTGCGAAAACTCTCTCAATCACCATCCAATCCCACTTAACCACTTAGATTGGAGCAGCCCAGTCAGAAGCCATGAAGACGGAGAACAGAGCAAGCGAAGCACTACGCGGAATGGAGAAGAATCTAGAGGTAAAAGAGGACGGAGTATACTATTTCATGAACCGTATTTGGGTCCCTAAACTCGGAGGATTTAGGGAGGTAGTTATGAAGGAAGCCCACAAGACGCGATACTCCATTCATCCCGGCTCAAACAAGATGTATTTGGATATTAAACAATTCTATTGGTGGCCTAACATGAAGGCGGAAATTACCACCTATGTTAGTAAGTGCCTTACTTGTGCTAAGGTAAAGGTGGAGTACCAGAAGCCCTCAGGGTTATTCCAGCAACCGGTAATCCCTGAGTGGAAATGGGAAGGGATTTCTATGGATTTCGTGACCAAGCTACCCAAGACGTCGGATGGACTAGACACCATATGGGTAATAGTCGACCGACTGACGAAATCTGCCCATTTCCTGCCAATATAAGAATCCTACAAGATGGAGAGATTGACACGCTTATACATTCGAGAAATCGTGAGACTCCACAGAGTACCAGTGTCTATTATCTCGGATAGAGACAGTAGGTTCACTTCACGTTTTTAGCAATCACTCTAGAAAGCACTGGGAACTCATCTCGACATGAGCACCGCTTACCACCCGAAAATGGATGGTAAAAGCGAACGAACCATTCAAACGCTCGAAGACATGCTTTGCGCATGTGTGATAGACTTTGGGAAGTCTTGGGATACCCATTTACCTCTAGTCGAATTCTCATACAACAACAGTTATCATTCAAGCATCAAGGTTGCTCCTTTCGAAGCACTGTACGGGCGTAAGTGTAGGTCACCATTATGTTGGGCTGAGGTGGGTGACACCCAACTAGAAAAAGCACACACATTGGACAAGGCGCTACCGGGACCGGAGATCATTCGTGAAACCACGGAAAAGATCGTTCAAATCAGAGCTCGATTACAAGCATCGCGCGACTGACAAAAGAGCTACGCCGATAAACAGCGAAAGCCCTTAGAATTTCAGGTCGGGGATCGAGTACTGTTAAAAGTCTCACCTTGGACGGGAGTCATTCGTTTCGGAAAACGGGGAAAACTGAACCCACGATACATTGGACCTTTCGAGATCGTCGCCCGAATAGGTCCAGTGGCGTATAAACTACAACTACCTGCAGAACTAAATAGTGTGCACCCTGTGTTCCATGTCTCTAATCTAAAGAAGTGCCTATCGGATGAAACCCTCATCATTCCCCTTGACGAAATTGAAATCAACGAGAATCTCTTGTTCGTTAAAGAACCGGTTGAAATCATGGACAGGGAGGTGAAGCGTACTAAGCAAAGTCGCATCCCGATCGTGAAAGTACGGTGGAACGCGAAGCGTGGGCCAGAATTCACGTGGGAACGTGAAGATCAAATGAAGCAAAAGTACCCTCACCTATTCTAGCATTCTAAAATCTAGCTTTCTAACAGAATTTCGGGACGAAATTCCCTGTAACGGGGGGATGATGTCACAACTAGAAATTTTGTAACTTGTAACTACAACACTTAAGTAAAATTATGAATCAAAAACATAAGGGCATGTATGATGCTTACTTAGTGACAACAAAAATTTCAATCAAATACACCATACAAGCACTACAACTAGTCAACAAGCAATTGGAAACCTTAGAAGTTCTTGTTTAGGTCCATTTTGGACTAGGACTTCCTTATTGGGCCCAATGGACCAATAAGCTCCCAATTTGACTATCTTGGGTATAGAACTCTTAAATGGGCTCTAATTGGACCCACTTTCATTTATTTTAACATTTTGGGCCATATTGGGCCTAGAATGAAATAAATTATTTAAATGAACTATATTGGGCCATAATTAACCAAATTTAGCCTTAATAGGTCATAAAAATCACATTTATAATTAATTGGGGCCAAACATCACTTAACATAACCATGGAATGGGCTTAAGCATACAAGGCACAATCCTCATCTTTTTTCTCTCCATTCTCGGCCCAAGGCAAGCCCAAGAAGAAGAGTTGACTTTCCTATGTCACCTCATATTTGTCCATAGGATTCCCATGCACCATCTCATGTTTTCATGCAAATCAATTCAAGAACCTCACTTCTCTCCTCTCTCTTCTTGCTCTCGGCCGAACACAACACACACACACTCACAAAAAAAAATCCATTCCATTCTCTCTAAGTCTTAAAGAACATCTCCTCCCTCCTTCTTCAAAATTTCGAGAATCAAGAGCTTTTCAAGGAGGTTTTTCCCACAAACACATCATCTAAGGTAAGTTGATGACTAATCCATGATCTAGCTACTTCATTTCATCAAAAATCTCTTCTAAATCTATTCCAACTTGTGATCATGCACCTTAGAAGTCACTAAACTCGAGATCTACCAAGCAGACTTGCTAGGATCGAAATTTTCTTCTTTTCTCTCTTCAAAACCGAAACTACAACTCAAGGTGAGCTTCATACCCCCTATTTTTCGGTTTTTATGAGTTTTTTTTTTTTGGGGGGGGGGGGGAAATACAAGCAAATGTGTAGATCTATGGGTATATGTATGCTTTGTGTGATTTCTATGTTTATATTCATGTTTTTATGAGATTGTGGTGTTGGATCTAGTCAAAAAGTCCTTAAAACCGAGATTTACATTAGGTTGTATGAAACAAGTATAAAACACATTATTACACACAAATCATATCTAGAAAAATAACTAAGTTGGTTAATATGAACATTTTTGGGCTAAAAACCCATTTTTGGGCTCAAAATGTTAAAAACATAAAATTAAAGGGCCCAAAATGACGAAGTATGAATTCTGATGGTTGAAATGGGACAAAACAGTTTTAACAAAGTATTTTCTGGAAATATACTCTCCTGAAGGATTAAAATGTAAAATTTTAAGCATAATGGGCCAAAAATGAATTTTTCGGCCCAATATAGCCCAATATGCGAGATTTTCAAATTTGAAGGGCTGAAACTGTACTTTTCTATAAAACAGGGGACTACTAGTGCTCTAAGTCCATTTCAAGGGTTAAAAATACTTTTCATATTTAAAAAGGACCAAAGATGCAAAAATTTTCTATTTTGGGCCAAAAGTGTAAAATTTGCAAAAAATGAGGTTTCAGCTGAGGAAACTTCATTTTGAGGGACTAAAACTGTTTTCCAAACAAATTTGTGCTGAAAAATACCTTTTCAACAAGTTTTGATACTAAACTGTCAAGAAAAATGGTTTAAGGACTAAAATGGAAATTCTTTTATACAAAGGGTCAAAAGTGTAAATTATCCATAAGAAAGGGGCTGTAAAAAGTAAAATTATAATGTGTTAAACAATAAATCCGTTATGTTAAAATACTAGTACCACAACTACCGACGATACATAATACACCTTCAACACCAAAAATCGTTACCAAACGAATTGATTCGGTCTCGAATCAATAATGAATCAGAAATCTATACGCGACGAGACTACAATACACACGCTGAAATTACGGGAAGTCAATACACACGTGGGAATTCACCAGACGTCGATACACCATCTTTGGGCCCGAAAGTTTCAAATTGTGCTTGTTGGGCCTAGCTAGCCCAATGACATGATCTTTAGGCCCGAAGGAAACTCGCTTACATGTTGTTGGGTCTAATATGACTTAATTTCATGTAAAAGGACTTTCAATGGCTTTTGTGCTGTTGGGCCCCAAGGGTCCTTTGGTATTGCCAGTAAAGTCAAGAATTCACCAATGCGGGCTGGGCTAAGGGCCCTTCGCATTCACGATAGCCTTGAACGACTTATGGAATTATCGAGGGCTTCATGTTCTCTTTCCTCCTTGGTTGTGGGGATATGACAAGTTAGGGTGATTGGATTAAGTGAATAGTACGGACGACGCCTAAGGGATCGTTCGTATAGTTGTAAACTAGTCGTTTTCATTAATGCGTGTTTATAACAATTCACAACCCATAATTAATCCAACGTCACCTGGAAATATCGAATACACACGTCACAACGGTATAACAAATTAGAAAATGCATAAGTCAAAGTATTAGGAAAACATCGGGTTTTCCTAGGGTTTTTCAAGTCATACACCTACAAGATGCATACCAGGTCTAACAATTTTTTTAGAAACAAACAAGCATACTTACGGATCTTCACACTTTTTTTATATTATACTCTTTTCAGAAAATATCGGATTTTCTAGTGGTTGTCAAAACAATATGAAACATTATATTTCAAACTTTACTTATGAACTCACCAACATTTCATATGTTGACGTTTTTCAAAATACTTGTATTCTCAGGTAACAGGTAAATCGAAGGGAAAAATGTACTCAGTGATGTTTTGTTGTTTGTCTATTCAGTATCGAACAATTTACTTTTTGGGAATGTAATGTTATGAAACAATGTACTAAATGTAAACACTACCAGTTTTACTATTTCAATGCATGGTGATGAATGATGTTATGTTTCATGTATATTCACTGTGATGGTATTCAATTGAGTCACAACAGCCCTCAGACGTTTCCGCCGTCTGGTTAGGGGGTGTGACAGTAACATTCCCCTAGCACCCCTGCCTTGGTTTTTCTCGCTAAAAACATGAAAGTGAAATTCCGACTTTGCCCTTCCATTCGAAAATTTTACTGTCTTCCTTCTTTTCTGAAATTTTCAAGTTTGAAATTTCAATTAGACCATATATATATATATATATATATATATATATATATATATATATATATATATATATATATATATATATATATATATATATATATATATAGAAAAGCATATGTGTTACACTCTATCATACTTTATCTATGAAATATCAATCCCAAGGGCAATCAATTTAAATTCCATTTAATAACAATAAAATAATTAAATATCATCTCTTCCTAATTTAAACATCTAAACATTCCTAAATTACTAATATTTCTTTCTAAATAATAATAATAATAATAATAATAATAATAATAATAATAATAATAAAGTTTACAATTACCATTTGTATATATACATATAAGTTTACACGTTTACATTCTTCCTATTTCGATTTTATATCAGGATAAAATATTCATCATCAGGTTAGCTAATCTATATTTTTCTTTACCTTTCAAGCTGAATCCTCCTTGGATTTGTAGAAATACTATGGTCCTCAAACAGTATACGAATCTGCTATGTCTATTTGGTAACAATTTCCAAGCTTGACGTTATATATCACACAATCGTTTTTTCTTCGTTTTTTTACATTCAGCAGTTATACGTGTTTTGTGGAATGCAATATAAGGTACAACTCTTCTCATAAAAGCATGTTTTGTTCATTGTTTGAATATATACATCTGCAATATCATGAATGATTAAAACTGAATGTTTTTTCGTTTAACATATCCTTTGTACCCTTAATTGATTGGTATTCTTAATACAACACATTCATGTTCTTTCATCTTATTAAGTCCTTAATATGAATGAAGTTTATCTACAACAAGACTTCATCAGGCTTCACCATAGTTGGACCATTTTTCCCCTGATATTTACTCATATTTGTTGGGTTATCTTATGATGGTTTTCATTGCCCAAAAGTATGATGCTATTAGATGGAATTTAAAGTGTGAGGGAAGTTTGGTTTATTTTAGACTTTTTAAAAAAAAAAAAAAAAAAAAAAAAAAAAAAAAGTTCATTTTGACATATGTCAATCTGATATCTTTATTCACTTAAGTCATTTCCAAAAAATTTTAATTTTTTTAATGTTTTGATTTATTTTAGATTTTTTACACCAAAAAAAAAAACAAAATTCAATTCAGAGTAACTTATTTGGTTTCCTATATTCGGCTCATTCATTTATGATAAAGACTAATATTTTTTGTTTTTTTAGTGAAAATGACATTTTTTATATTTTTTAGTATTCAACAATGTACTTATATTTAAATTCTTGCTATTATTTTTGCTGTAAAGTCCAATTTCATAGCATAAGTGAAAATACAAATTTCCTATGATTTATTTTAGATTTTTTACAAAAAAAAAAAAAACAGTTCATAATAACTTATTTAGTGTCCTATATTCAGTTCAGTTCATTCATTTCCAATAAAGTCTAAGCTTTTTTAGTTTTTTTTTTTTTTTTGGTGAAAATGACATTTTTTTTAGATTTTTTTATATTCAACAATGTACTTAAGTTTACATTTTTCCTGTTATTTTTGCTTTAAAGTCCAATTTCACAACATAAGTGAATGTACAAAATTCATGTGATTTACTGTTAACAACATTCTACTCTCACATCAATTCATATAAATTTGACCTACTTTTTAATAAATAACTTTCTATTTGTTTGCTATTCTTACTTTTTTCTTTGAATATTACCCTTCCTGTAAAATACCTTATCTCTTAACCAAATTATTATATTGCTCTTATTCGCTTCTTTTGTTTATTTTTTGTTAAATATACAAGGGTTTTTTTTTAATTTCAAGGTACAATGGACCATATTACTCCTCTAAAGAAAATAGACTCAATCAAGGACGATTTCACAATAAATATTTGGATCATACGTCATTGGAATCAAAAGTCAAAATATGATCCGAACGACACATATTCGATAGACATGATTATGATGGACGAGGAGGTATAAGATGCATATATTCAATTATTGAGACAAAAAGTGACCCTCTTTAGCTAAGGAACCGTAGTCTCGATTATTGTTGCTACCAAAGAAGAAGTTGACTACCGAAGTTGGAGAAAACCTTTTGTGAACCGCAACCGCAACAACTACCGCAAAGATGAAAGGTGAATGAAGTCTTTCAAGTTACCTTACTGACTTAGCGTGTTTACTCTATTTTGTCCAGTGAACCTTGCATGGTCATTGAAATCAGTAGAATAGTATTTGTTTATTTCCAATGTAACTTTTCGGGACACTATAAATAGAGGATCCCACTACATGTAATGACACACTTTCATGATCTTTCTAAACTATTATCGAAATACAAAGATCATTCATCTCTATTCTCTCTTAATTGATTTCCCAAAGTTCCTCTTCACTTTAATTTGATCACATTTATTAACTTCTGGTAGCATCCAATCCTTGTTATGAATCATCTTGGTGTATACTTGATATAACTTGTTGTCATTTATATATCCTTTATATTTCCGCAATCTAACACTTCTAACTTATTATTTTTGATCTAACAAGATTCTTTAGATTAACTTATTCCATGACTTATTATCTTGTACTATGTTTGTTCAAGTGTTCTTCAAAGTTTTTCTCTCAAAAATTTGGTATTAGAGTCATAGTGGTTGTTGTTTAAACAAAACTCTGATTTTAGAAAGCCTTATACACCATTGAAGTTCATTAAAAATGAAATATGGAAAAAGATTTATCATTGAATGTTTCCAACAGTATTGAAGGCTCGAAGAGAGCTCCAATACTTTTTTGCAAATGAATACCAACATTGGTCTGAAAGAATGGAAAGGTATCTTAAGAGGCTCGGTAGAGATGTATGGAGATCTGTGGAAGAAGGACCCCATGTCCCTGTTCTCACTCCTATTCAAGCAGATGGTGCTCAGGAACGACTTGGTGGAGCTTGGGCAGCTATGAATCGACCAACTAATGATGATCTTGAAAAAATGGAGAAAGATGCCAAAGCGTTTTATGAAATCTCATGTGGTGTTGGTCCAGGTAATTTTGACATCATCATCAACTTTTGCCAAGGAGATCTGGGAAAGTCTTGAAGATTCGTTAAAAAATTTTAAAGCTCTCCCCGGTGAAAGTCTTGAAGATTCGTTCAAAAGGTTCAACCTCATCATCACAAAGCTATCAAATGCTAGTAAAGCTCAAACTTCAAAGCAATCACGAGACAAATCTACAATTCTTGAATGGCTTGGGTAGACATTGGACCACAGCAACAATGATAATCCAAGGAGACAGAAAGATCCACACTCTCTCACTGTTTAAACTTTATGGTGAACTTCAAGCATAAGAATCAACCGTACTAAAGGATTGTGCAGATCTAGGAGGACCACTTGCTTTGATGGCTCAAACCCTACAGTTCAAAGCTCCTCAGTATCCTTATATCGTAGAGTCATCATACCAACACTCATATGAAAATCCACCGCAGTCGTATGAAGCTGATGTTGAACTAGATGATGAAGAAGAGTTTCAAAATGTTATTGCCTTGGTCAGCAAATAGTTCAACATGCTTCCACCACCATCATTTCGTAAAAACCAACAATTCACAAAACCACCTTTCAATCACAACTTCAACCTGCAGAATAATCATCAACGATATCCCACAAACCCTCATCATCCTTAACAACCACATAATACTTCTCCAAAGGAGCCACCACATAACAACACACCTTCAGACTCTGGTACCACTACTAAAGATAAAGATGGAGTCATTATTTGTCATAAGTGTCACAAGGAAAACCACTTTTCTAAAGACTGCAAAGCAAATGTGGTAAAAGACAAGGCATTTTGTGATTAGGAGTCTCCCAGGAAGGACTGACAATATGGGAATCAAGCTCTTGGAGATCATCTGGAGTATCTACACCAATAATACAGTCAATTATGGCCAGATATTGTGGGCTGATTTCCTACAATATATCTTCAAAGTTGCTCCAAAAGAAGGTTTGACAGAGCTTACCTTTGCTCGATTTTGCTCTGTGTGCATCTTCGATCTTGACAAGGAGGCTCACCTAAGCATGGGAAACGACACCAATCTGTTTTCAACCCGCAATCTCAAAAAGGTATACTGCTTCCAAGGATCAAACTATTTTCGGTCCTATTCGTAGGATGCCCATGTATATCTTAGAATCAATTGGACTTACTACGGTAGAGGTGGCTAACCACATCATGGCTACGAGTGATATTGACCCATATCACTCTTCCCCGCCTTAACCCAGCCAGCCCACCACAACATAGGACCCCCCAGAGAAGCGCAAACCAAGATACTCAACCAAAACCCAAAGGAGTCAAATATCTTGTTATCAGAAGGAAAACTCCCAGGAACATTGTACAAAAGGGAGTTGTTCCCTCTAAGAAACAAAATTCCAAGACCGCAGACTCTTCTGCTGTGGCTCATCAATCTCCTTCCAAGGCTTTTGATCCTCCGGTGAATGTCATCGATGACAGTTTTCCTGAGCCTTCGGCGTTAGGAGATGTATTTAGGAGAAAGAAACTCAATTTAACCCCCACTCATGACCATATCCAAACCATGACACATACTGAAGTCTCTCAACAAAATCCGGTAGTCATTCGAGTCACCGCAAACTTACCCTCTAAAACCCTAACTCACCACTCAGATATAGAGAGTGTATTTGTTTCATCTCACAATGGAGATATGCCCTTAGTTGGAACCCAAGTGGATCCAATTGTGATAAGTCGCCCTAAGGTCTCCAGGGCATCAAGGTTGCACGTATTTGATCGTAAGGAATTGAACTCCATTTTATTTCGTGTCACACAAACATTGGATACACAAGTTGCACTGCAGTTCACAACATGAAGAATGTTGCTGGTCCCTCAAAGCGCCCTCCAAATGCAGGAGATCACGATTCAAATGGAGATGGAATCACAATTGTAATAAGCTCAGACCCTATGTTCGGGCTTGATGATGATAACTTTGATGATGTTCAACAACCCCTTCCCTCATATGACTTCATAATGGTGTTAGATGATGAAAAATCGAGTGGGTCTCAACACTCCACCTCTAAGCCTAAACAAAAGAAGAAGAAGAAAATTGTGGTCTCTAAGAAAGAATTTCTCAGCTTACAAGCTAAGGTAAATCAGATTCTTGCTGTGGTATCTCCTTAAGCACCGCAGAACACTGAAGCTCCTACGCCTTAGTCTCTTATTGATCGTTTTGAAGTTTTAGAGACCAGAGAAAGGATGCATGCTCTAAGAATCCTTTTGAGAATTGAAATAGGAATCAGGAAACTTGATAACCGCACAACCAAAGATCACAAGGAGTTTGTGTCAATAGCTGAAAAACTCATCAAGGAGGTAACTAAACTGAAGAATGACCTCAATCAAACTCTAGAGAAAAAAGTAAGTCATTCCAAGGAACTTGTTGACGAGACCCACGCTGCATACGAATCATGTCTTGCAGTTCTACAAAACACAATATGGATTACGACGTTTACTCATAACACACTTGAGTGTTGATGAAATCCTCCGACTTACAAAGGAGATTTATCAATTACTTTTCAACAAGGAGATCCCCAACAACCTACAAATTTGTGAACAAATGAAGACCCATTTTAATGAGACTTCTCAAAAGATCGATGGACTCAAGCAATGGTTTGAGGAGCAATAGGAGATTGCTTCCTCAAAAGGAGGAAGTGAAAGGAACCCAAGAAGAGATCAAGAACAAGATCCCTCACAATCTTAGACTTCTTCAGGTCATCAACAACAAACTCATCCACAAATTCAACGTCCTCCCACCGAAGAGCACAACAAACCACCAACTCCATGGTCTTCACCAAAAAAGTCCCCACAAAAATCAAATTGTCAAGGCTCTACGGAACACACTCCCCCGTATTTCAAAACTTAGCTCTTATTATGTCGTGGAACACTTTGATGACTCCCCGGCCACGGCTCAAAGAAAACATGACTGGAGGGCAGCAAAGTTTGTTGAACAAATTTGGAGAGCTCATGGGTTTGATACGATAATGGATGAATCCTTAGTCAATTCTTGGGTAAACCCTACCCACAGGTTATTGGATGATGATTACTGGCCAATTCTTACTTATGTTGAACCTCGCTCAGATGGTTACTGGGACATTCCTATCTCCCTAAACTTCAAGTTCTTTCCAGTCTTTCAATCACTTGATTCAAGTCTTCTAGAGGAAAAGAGACTTCTGATGGAATTTGAGGGCCTAAACCTCTTCCATGCCAAGCATAGTTCCGAGTTCGTGAAAATCTGGTCTAATGATAGACCAGACGAGGTAAAGAACTACAATGCGAGAAAGTTCATGATGGTTGAATTCTATCGGTATACCCTAACCAGAAGAGGAGATGAATAGGCCCAAACCCAAGAAGATTTTGTGAATCCGAACCCTAAGGAAAGATTCTTCATAGCTCGAGTGTTTCAGATCAAAGCTGAAAAGCATCCGAAGATGAAGGTTGCTTGTGAAAGAGTGTGTGGTTTTCTCAAGGCAATGATATGTGATTTTGGAAAGATTGATGCATAAATTCATCCATTCCTTGCCAAGACATTCGATTTTCCTGAATTTGAGCGTGTACGAACATACCCTAAGGAGTTTCAAGAAATGTCAACTAACTACCCTGAGCTAGGAGTTATATACAAAAGAGCTAAAGTTGGTCCCAAATACTTCATTCCGGTGACCGCAATTTATACATTCACCAAAAAACAACTAGATATCACTCTAGCTTCAGTACAAAAATCAAAGCAGACTATAGATGAAGTCAAATTTGAAATAACAAGGAGTATCCAGTGGTTGTTCAAAGTCAGAAAATTCTGGTGGATTCTCATACAATCCCTCAAGTTGAACAAGTGAAGAAAGATAGCTAATAGGTCACTTTAGTGGAAATTGTTGATACAAAAATTGACCCTCTTTAGCTAAGGAATTGTTGTCTGGATTGCTACTACTACTAAAGAAGAAGTTGACTACCGAAGTTGGAGAAAACCTTTTGTGAACCACAACCGCATGAATGATGAATGATGACTTTCAAGTTACTTTACTGACTTAATGTATTTACTCTGTTTTCTCCAGTGAACCTTGCATGGTCACTGAAGTCAGTAGAATAGTATTTGTTTATTTCCAATGTAACATTTTGGGACTCTACAAATAGAGGATCCCACTTCACGTAATGACACACTTTCAAGATCTTTCTGAATTATTAATTAAATACAAAGACCATTCATCTATATTATATCTTAACTGATTTCCTGAAGTTCCTCTTCACTTTAAGTTGACCACATTTATTAGCTTGTGTTTTCATGCAATCCTTGTTAGGAATCAACTTGGTGTATAACTTGTTGTTATTTATATTTCCCACAATCTAACACTTCTAACTTATTATTGTTGAGCTAACAAGATCGTTGAGATTAACTTATTTTACAACTTATTATCTTATACTAACGTTTGTTCAAGTGTTCTTCAAAGTTTTACTCTCAACATCAATTATTATTTTTGTAACAATTTTTTCCTATTCATAAACCATTATATTTATATTTGTTATTTTTTGCCTTTTTAGGGAAGCAAAGTGCATGCATTTTGTGTCAAGAAATGGTTTTTAAAATTCCAATGCTATCTTAAAGAAGATCGTTCAATATACGTCAAGAAACCAAGCGTGGCAACAAATACTTCAAAATTTAAGTTTGTTGATTCGGAAAGAAAACTTAACTTTTACCTCGATACAACTATATAAGCTTGTGAAAACTTTTATAGATCTGCATACGACGTTGATTTTTTGACTTCAATCCGATCATTTCGAACAACATCCTAGAGTCAAACTTCTTTAGTTAGTTCATTTAATATTAGCATTTGCATATAACTTCCTACTTTGTTTCTTAATTTGGACTACAAATTGATCATTTTTATTAACTTAAGCCTATATTTTGTTGCTTTTGTAGATATTATTGGACACATTTTTGAATATGGGAGTATAGATTCCTCTGAACAAGATAAATCAAAACACAAAATGCTATTGCATTTTCAAGATATAGAGTATGCACCATTATTACATTTAAATAATACTTCTTTTGTAGTATCTCCACTAATCTTAAAGTAACTTTGTGGGGTCAGAATGCCTAATACATGTGTGATTTTCTTGATAACAATAACAACCTTGCTCCAATTGTTGTTATTGTTTAGTTTGGCAGAGTGAATTTTATTAATGGTTTGTAATTATTTTTAATAACCATTTTCTAAAATTGTATATATAATTAAATAGTCAATTTCTTTTTGTATGTTGGCCTTTTTTTATCTGGCTACTTTGGTGTTGGTAGGTTGTTCATAAACAATGATATCGATGAAATTACAAGCTACAAAAACAAGTACTTTCATTTATACTTTCCTTTGTTTTTTCAAATTTACTTTTTTCATACTACCATAAATTTAATTCCTTTCTTTGTTCTAAATGAACAGATTGGTTTCTCAAAATGGACAACAACTTTCATCAAGTGTAATCAATATGATTGCATCAAAACAAGACATATAACACGACGACTTTCTGAAAAATCATTTGTTTTCTAACATTGATGATCTGTTTGAACCTTTGGAGGTACTCTACATTATTTTTAAAGTTGTTAGTTTAATACACTTCTATTTTATTTGTGTAATATAATATAATTTTCAAAGTATTGTATAACTGACCTAACCTTCGAATAACCGAAATTTTGATATTTTTGCATATCGGATTAGCACATTCATAAGTCACGATTCCAGACACTTCATGAGAACCATTAACCTAATCAATAGGAGACCATTTTTCTCTTGCTGACTTTTTGTAGTTGTTACAAGCAAGGTAATACTAACGTATGCCTTGATGTATTCTCTTAACAATACCAACAATAATGATCGTTTTTTCCTGGAAATTCAATTATTGTTCAATGTTAATAAATGTTAGTGTGTGAAAGTGTATGTTAGGTCAACTATAACAATATACTCTATTTCTTTGTTACACTTCTAACAATATTTATCATATTTTTTTACATAATTACAATAAATTTTGGTTATTCCAATGTATTACATATTTATTTTGTATAATAACAATATATGTTTATAATATTTGTGTAATACAATATAATTTTAAACTTTATTTAGATTTAAAATCCCACTTTGGGTTTAAGACAACAAATGAACCTTGACATTAACCTTATTTGATCAAGAAGCAAAGAAGTTGTTCAAATTCACAGCTAAAGACTTGTATAAAAAAAGAAGAACGTATATTTTTATAGTTGTTAATTACTTATTTAAGTTATATATTACATATTTTACATACAAAATTTCTAACAATATGTATTTATAATTTAACTTGGTATCAGTTTGGATTTTTTTCCAATGTACTTGAAAGTTGTGGTGAACAATAAGTTGGCAATTAAGATTGATATCACAAGTTACAATGTCAATAATAAAAGTAATTTTTATGGGATATCTCGTTATAGCAACATACTATTGGAACAATCATAAACCGTGGCCTATATCAAAGATAATAAGTTGGATTACAAAATTTTAGTGTTACAATCGTATGTAGCACTCTTGAATCCTCATATTTGCTTTAGAAAGCTAGCACCAAAATTATGGTTGCCTCTAATGGCTCACATCTAAACATTAGAAGCCCTAGAATGAACTTAAGGAGAGAGGAGGAAGGGGGATTTTCGACTCTTGCTTCATAAGGGATTAAGCAGCCGAAAATCCTAGCGATAGGGTTCTATTTATAGCTTTTAGATATTTGGGATAAAATATAATTTGAATAATAGAATATACACATTTAATCAAATAATCTATCAGCTAAAGGAGGCTTCTTGGTAAGACCGGTAAGTTACCGTGAACCAAAACATAAGTGTACAATTGATGTTTACAGAGTACTTGTTTGGATTACTTTAGTTTGATTATAGTGTAACTAATTGATTATGCTACCATTGTGCATAGGTCGGTGCAAGGTGCGAGAGCTTGGGTGCTAAGTGGAACAATGTAAGATTTTAAATTAGGCATATTGAGGGGATATCGCCATCTAATGTATATGATATGCTTCATTCATGTAGTTTCAAGTGTTAATTGTCTAGAGGATAACAAGAGTGTTGGAGTAGTATGGGTGTATGTGTGTGTCTTTGAAAACTATTTTCTCTGTTGGGATGTTGACCAAGTATTGATCAATATATTTCTTCAATTATGAGTTGTAGAGTTCCTTGTCAACTGATTAGTTAATTTGGCACATGATGGAGTAGGGATGATCGTTACCCTTAGAGGGTTGGTATTGGAAGTTATGGAGCCTAAAATCTAGCTTTATGGGAGTTTTTCAAGGAGTTGGGTTGTGTTGCTATACACTGTTACGAGTTTCAAATGAGAGATACTTTATTATCCCGATGAAGTAAGTTTGGTTGTTGATGCTCTTAGCCAGAGGTCAGCTAGTTGGCCACTTCCAGAGTTGTGTCTATGAATGACAATGTTTACTCATCTGTTAGAGTTGATAGAAAAGCTCCAGGGAGTAGAATTTTAGGATGAGAGACCAAATATGTGGGAGATTCAGGGAATGTTTCGAATGTTGATCGAGATAACCAGAGTTATTTGTAAAGATATAGCCAAACAAGTTGACATCTATATTAGGAAGATCTCCATTTAAACTATTGTATGGTAGGAAGTGTAGGACGTTGTAACATCCCAAATTCCAGAAGTATGAGTGCAGGGCTTAAAGTGTAAATTAAGGAAGCTACTCGACAAGTAGGTACGCTACTCATCGAGTCAGAGCGAGATTTGATCGTGAGTTAAGTGGCCAACTCGCCGAGTCAGAAGTTGTGCTCGACGAGTTGGTGCTGGAATTAGAAAACCCTAATCTTGAGGGTTGCACCCTATTTAAAGGACCTTATCTCCTTCTATCAGCCTCCTTATTTCCCTTGAGAACCAGAAGACCCTAAGCTTGTGTGTATGACGCCTTTGGAGGGAGATTGAATCTTTGGAAGTTGTCTTTTGTGGAAGAATCTTGAAGGTCAAAAAGGGCCTGCATCAAGGGAGTGGTGTAGATCCAGAATCTACTTCAATTTGGGCACATCTTGGAGGTAATAAGCTATTACCTTCACTCTTTTGCATCTAGATCTATTCATGAAAGAGATTTGGGGCCACTTTGGGTATGTTTGAGATCTATTTCGGGTTTGGAGTTTGGATCTGAGGTTGCTAATTCAGATCTAGACTTGTGTTGGTCCAGAATGTCATAAAGCATCAGTCAATGAGTTGTTGGTGAAGCCCCTTTGTCTAAAACCCAAGCCCTAGAGTGATTTGGACCTTTAACTCCTCGTTTTCACGTAAAGTTTGCAACTTTACGTAGGGGTTATGCCCTAGAAGAGTGGATCTACAGTTTGGAACCCCTGCATGGCTCGAAAAGCTTATGTATGGATGAAGGACTGAAGGGACTCGACGAGTCGCATGGGTGGACTCAGCGAGTCATATGAACATGGGCATGGACTCGACGAGTTGGAAGAACAACTCGGCGAGTCTGTTGAAGATTGCCTTGGACTCGGCGAGTCTGTTCTTGGACTCGGCGAGTCAGGTCGCAGAACCCCAACCTCTTGTGCTTAAACTTCGGACCAGTGAGTTGGTTGGTGACTCAGTGAGTTGGACAGGATGGAATTCAGAGATTGTTCAACTCGACGAGTCTTGGGGCGACTCAGCGAGTTGAGTCGTGTTATGGGAGTTTTCTGAGTATAAGAACTCGATGAGTCGACGGGTTGACTCAGCGAGTAGAGTCAATCAGGAAGTTTGACTTTGGCAAGGACTTTGACTTTGACCTGTTTGACCTTCCGGGGTGTTAAGTATTTTTGATATTTATGTCATGGTCCATTGATGGCATCAGGTGTTGGAGTTTGGAGCAGTGCTTCGGGCCAGTGCTTTCATGGTTCGGTTCAGCAGTTGCAAGGTGAGTTATCCTCACTATATCAATAGGATCTAAGGCACCAAGGCCGACCCTTTTAGTTGTTATCTTGGTTACAGTATGCTACATGTGGTAATGATATGTTAGATCGGTGTCCGGATAGACAATATGTTGTCATGCTCTTATGATCCGTTAGGATTGGTATATTAGTGACCTGGTTAGGTCGGTGTTTTGGTTATGAGAGATTACTATGATTGATGATCTGTGAGATAGTTATATCTGATATCTGTACGTGTATTGTTTGATGTGTTTATTGATCTGATTAGATCAGCGTCCTGGTAATTAGGACAATATTATGTTAGTGACCTGGTTTAAGTCAGTATTCTGGTATATAGGATGATGCTATGTTAGTGACCGGTTAGGTCGGTATCCTAGTTAGGATGTTGCTATGCTTTATGATCTGCTAGATCGATTTGTTTGTCTATGGACTGTTATGTGAATACCTGTTATATGTGCACATGGTTATTTGCTTGAAGTTTGGGTTAAGGCGGTACTGCTTGTGCTGAAGGCCAACATACCCTACGAGCGGTCTGGATAGATTGTAGGCCTGTATGGCGGTCCAGTCATACCAAAGGCTCAGGATATATCCAGATAGACTGAAGGCCGGTGCGGGAGGTCCAGTCATAATGTGGACTCAAAGAGTGGACCAGGTGGACTGAAGGCCAGTTGTGGGCGGACCAGTCACACTGCAAACTTAAGAGGCATGGCCGTTCTATATTGTGATATGATATTATTATGGTTGTATGTGGTTGTTATTTTGGGGGAAACTCACTAAGCTTCCGGGCTTACAGTTTAAGTTTATTGTTTCTGGAACATCATGAGATCGTGTCAAGGCAAAGGCGTGATCTTACCCCTCCTCATATTTCATGATTTTGTGATTTGGTTTTGGGGATACTATGATGTTTAAACTATTTTGAAAACAAGTTGTATAACTTAATTTTTTTTGAATGGGTTAAAATGTTTTAAATTGGCTTGAATTTTATGCGTGTTACAAGTTGGTATCATAGCCTTGGTTTGAGTGAATTGGAGAAACATTCGCGTGACTCCAGTCTCAAATCAAGGAAAGGTTTTCAAAATGAATTCTAAAATGGTTTTCAAAATAAGTAAAAGAGGATGTGAAGTGTACGATCAGCTGGAGCCAGTAAGTAGACCCCAAAATACCATACTGTTATTTGATATTGAGATATGTTAGAACAACATGCTAGTACTAGGCTAGGGATCTTTAGGAATTGCATGATAGAATTGCATGATTTCATGATGCCTATTAGCCTAGGGTTTTCCTTATATAAGATTGACATCCTTACTGTAGCTGTTTAGTGTATGCATCACGGCTGTGCATAATCAATATCTTATAGCCTGAGAATGTTTGATTCGACCTTAGGGTAGAATTGGATATCGAAAGTCTATCGGGTCCAGCGTTATGTGTGGCTAGTATACACTAATGCTACAGGGTTGGTGGAAGTTTCATGGATTGGGTGGGTAGTGAGAGGCTGGGAGGCCAGTTATGAGATGTTTAGCATTCCTCTAGGAGTGAGGATTTAAGCACTCGCTATATTTATGTATATTGTTGGGGCGTTGTGATGATACTTGAGACAATTATGGGTAGGTGCGGAAGGTAGTATGGGCCCGTACTACTGAAAGCACAGGACCCATACGCGTAGCAAGCAAGTCACAACCCCTAGGGTTGGGTTTTGGAGTTGTTTCCCTATCATTATATAGGTTATCAGAGATCTTTTGGTGTATTGACAGAATGGTGGTCACAAGACGTCTTGTGATCGGATCCAGGTTAGGATCGGGAGAATAATCCAGGATAGGCCAGCAATGTCAGACGATCGTGTCAGGAAGATTGTGACAACTGTCAAATTCAGGTCATTCTTGGACTCATGCATCTTTATAAAAACCACTCATGCACATCATGCCATGGCCTAGTAGTATAAATTAGGTCAAAAATCATGCATAAACTAGGATCCAACTAAGGTCTAGGACTAATATACTTGATACTTACAATTCTAGTAAGTTGCTTAGCTACAATAGGAAATGCCAATACTATAATTAGAATAAAGCTTCAAGCTTTGTTATAATTGAAATAGGGTATAAAACCCTAAAAATAAATTAAAACATTCTAATTATACTTCAACATGTTGTGAATATCAAACAATATTCCAAAAACCCTAAAGAGCCAAAAATCCAAAGTTATAAATTATAAAGCTTAAAAACTTTATAAAATTTGGCTATAAACTTCCTAATATCAAATTGTTATTAATGAAATTAAGAATTATAGTCAATGAAATAGAAACTAAATTACCAAGTATTAATCATAATTCATTTGTTGAAAACAAGATTTTAAATAAATCCAAATTTGCTTAATAATCACTTTTATAAAAATTAGATTTTTATAAAAATTAAGGAGGGATTTTTATAAAATTTGAATTGAGGAGAGAGAAGGCCCTAATCCACTCAAAAATCTGGCCATTCTCCCCTCCCCATGCTCCCTCTTCCCAAAAACTTCAATCATTAAGTCAAAACCCTCACTCCACCTCTTCTTTCTCCACTCTCTTACACTCCACTCTTCACACACTTCACTCTCTTCTTCCCTCTCTCTAAACTCACGAAAATCCTCTCATTTCTCTGCAAAATTTCGAGATTGTGAAGCCCTTGAAGTGTTCTTACTTCCCTCAAGATCATAACAAAGGTAAACAACACCATCTTCTTCCATAGTTACATGATTCTACTCCTTTTCTTTCTTAGTTCTCTCTTCTTTTCGGATTCTATGCCATTCCATGGCTAGAAATCTTTATATTTTCCCTTGTGTGTTGAAGGTCATCACTAGCCCAATAGAATCATGTTATTGTCTAGAAGAAGTTAGCATGTTCTAGAATGATCTGGAAGATTCTAGAACATTATGGAATACTATGGAGGAGTGTTGAAGATGCTGGAAGATTCTAGAATACTCTAGAATGAGATGGAAGACCCTGGAAGGCTATGGAACATTCTAGAACACTATGGAAGACACAAGAATGTCTATACTTATCTAGGACATTATAGAACATTCTAGAAACATATAAAAGCTTGTAATAGATATAGAATATGGTAGATAGTTCTAGAATAGCTATGAATGTATGTAGATCTAGAAACTTCCTATAAGGAGGTGGAAACACCTATAAATAGGTGTGGAGCTCATTTGCTCCAAACAATCCAACATCCAAACCATCCAAGAAAGCATCCAAGAAAGCAAAGTGTGTAGTAGTCTCACAAAGTGTAAGTTCTCCTTAAGTGTCTTAATAAAAGTCTTGTTGTTTCCTATATAAAAGAGTCGTGTTCAACAATCTGGTATCAGAGCAAGGTTTCTTGATAGTGAGAACGAGTGATTCTCGTTGTATCGTGAGTAGTTTGTGACTCTGCAAGTTTAGTTTCGAAACTAGCTTATTTGGTATTACCGAGGTACTGCCAACACGATGGGTGATCTCCAAGTCGTCGGAGTAATCAAGAAACTCAACAACAACAACTACAAAACGTGGGAAACATGTATGAAGTCCTACTTACAAGGACAAGATCTATGGGAGGTCGTTGGTGGAAGCGAAACTACGCCACCAGAGGAAGACGTTAATGGTGCTTTGTGCAAATGGAAAATCAAAGCAGGCAAAGCAATGTTTGCCTTGAAGACCACAATCGAAGAAGAGATGTTGGAGCATATTCGGGATGAGAACACCCCGAAAGAAGCTTGGGATACGTTTGTGACGCTTTTCTCAAAGAAGAATGATACGAGACTACAACTTTTGGAGAACGAGCTATTATCAATCTCACAACGTGACATGACGATTGCTCAATATTTCCACAAGGTCAAGTCGATATGTCGGGAGATTACCGAACTAGATCCGCAATCCATCATTGCAGAAGCTCGAATGAAAAGGATCATCATCCATGGACTCAGGCCAGAATATAGAAGCTTCATTACTGTTGTACAAGGATGGCCCGTTCAACCATCACTTGTAGAGTTTGAGAATTTGCTGGCCAGCCAAGAAGCTATGGCTAAGCAAATGGGAGGCATCACGCTGAAGAGTGAAGAAGAAGCACTCTACACAAGTAAAAGTCGGAGGAATTTTAAGCCACCTTCTAAAGAAGGATACAAAAATGCTGACAAAGGGAAGAGTCAACCAGGAACCTCACAACCATGGAGATCTCAAAAGACCGACAATAAGAGTTCTCGGGGGAGGAGGTTCGAAGGCAACTGCAACAACTGTGGAAAGTGGGGCCACATGTCCAAGGATTGTTGGTCAAAGAAAAAGTATGTGGAAAGCAATGTAGTAACTTCCAAAAAGGAAGTAGAGGATGAATGGGATGCTGAGGCACTATGTGCTATAGAAGAGAATAAGACTAAAAGAGGAAGGCTAATGTTCGTGGATGCCAGGGTAAATGGAGGATACACCAAGGCTTTAGTAGATACAGGTGCATCCCATAATTTCCTTGTTGAAGATGAAGCTAAGAAGTTGGGCATCAAATACATCAAAATACCAGGCCGGTTGAAAGTCGTCAACTCTTTATCCAAGCCTATCATTGGTGTTGCATATGGAGTACCTCTTAAGATAGCAGAATGGGAAGGCACCATAGACTTAACAGTGGTGCATATGGATGACTATCGTATGGTATTAGGAATGGATTTTTTAGAAAATGTACGACTCTGGTCATTTGAGAGAGATGATACCATGCGTATCACCAAGGGTTCAATAATTCACATTGTACCCTTGAAGAGAAATATGATTGGATCCCAAATGCTATCAACTATGCAACTCGACAAAGGTCTCAAGAAGAGTGAGACAGAGTTTATGACAACCTTGAAGGAGGAAGTTATTCCCTTGAAGATGGACATTCCAAAGGAGAATAAGAACATGACATCACCAGAGTTGCATAAAAAGTCGCATCTTAGACGAAAAATGGAACATGTGATGGAGAAACTTGATAAGGCGAAAAAGAAGAAAAACACATTAATTCGTAAGAGAAAAGTAGAATATCTCAACCGGGCAACCTCTAAAAGAGATGAGCAGATCAATAAGGGATTACATCATAACATGTTAATATTACGGAAATTTTCCAAATCTTGTAAAAGGGACAACCCACATGCTTACAAGTTTACCAAAGGGAGGCGTAAGAAACTATACAAGAGAGTTCAACGGGGTCAGGAACAATATTATGGTACGACAAGAGGCAACCACGAATGTCGTCGTCAACTACGGAAACAATATACGGAGCAACGGCTGCAGCAGCTGAGGAAAAACAAAGCATGTGGAAGAGAAAAAGTTCTCAAGGAAGAAGTCAATATGAAACATATCAAGACTAATGACTAAGTAGCAAATGGAGTTCATAAAGGGTTAAGTACTGACAAATATGAGGGCTTTAATTATCAGCTCAACATGGTACAACGAATAGGGGCTAGTGCTGAGGGGGAGTGTTGAAGGTCATCACTAGCCCAATAGAATCATGTTATTGTCTAGAAGAAGTTAGCATGTTCTAGAATGATCTGGAAGATTCTAGAACATTATGGAATACTATGGAGGAGTGTTGAAGATGCTGGAAGATTCTAGAATACTCTAGAATGAGATGGAAGACCCTGGAAGGCTATGGAACATTCTAGAACACTATGGAAGACACAAGAATGTCTATACTTATCTAGGACATTATAGAACATTCTAGAAACATATAAAAGCTTGTAATAGATATAGAATATGGTAGATAGTTCTAGAATAGCTATGAATGTATGTAGATCTAGAAACTTCCTATAAGGAGGTGGAAACACCTATAAATAGGTGTGGAGCTCATTTGCTCCAAACAATCCAACATCCAAACCATCCAAGAAAGCATCCAAGAAAGCAAAGTGTGTAGTAGTCTCACAAAGTGTAAGTTCTCCTTAAGTGTCTTAATAAAAGTCTTGTTGTTTCCTATATAAAAGAGTCGTGTTCAACATTGTGGTTTGTAGATTCTCACCATAACACAATGCATGTGTAAGAGATGGTGAAAATCCGGGATCAAACCCATGCAAGGAGTGAAAAAGATGCACATATGATCATGTGACATCAAAACATAATATTTCATGTTCTTCTCCATTTCTTTTGTGTTTATGCATGACCAAAAGCATTTAAACAATTTCTAGTACATCTTGGATGCTCATTCTTTCCATGCATGTGTTAGAAATCGGGCCTTACCAAGGACATGCATGATGTTCTTGTTGAAATACCCTAATAATGCACACAAGCAAACATGCAATCTGCCAGATTACTTTGTTCGACTTTGAACGGTCATAACTCAGTCATTTCTTAACCAAATCATGATATTCTTTTTGTATTGGTTCGTTCCACGAGTTAACTTTCAAACCCAACTAGTCTTACTGTAAAATATTAAACATCCGATTTTTGGCAATTTTTACAAAAAGATTGCGCATACAGCTCTTTTTCTGTGATCACTATTTTTGTCTTGCATAATCAATGGCCTTAAACCCAACCATAAATCTGAGGAAAAATACCTTAGAAACTTAACATATCTAGTGAATGATGGTTGAAATTTCGTGGCTTAAAACCTCACTGAATGGGCTACACAAATTCATGAATTTCAGCCACATTTACACTTCATGCATTATTGCATGCAACTTTTCTTAAATTGTTTGGAATCATTACCCTCATTTCTCTTCTGAATACATTTTTTTTACATTTTACCTTTTGAAAGCCCTTGCATGCATGAGATAATCTGGGAAATTTCAAGAGCTTTTGTTATTTCTTTGATTTATTAGAGTTATTGCTAAAACCAAGGGCATAAATCATATAAAATACTTCCAGAGGTCAATAAATTCTAAATAAATTCATGGATGATACTCATGGGGAATAATGACCCCTCACCAAATTTCAGTAATTTTTGTTACTGTTTAATACGATTTCTAATTTTCTTTTGTTTAGGACATGATAAATTACAAAACCACCTTAGAGGATATGAAAATTTTATCCAACAATTTTCGCATACCGTACCTGTCATGGGTGACTCCAGAAAACAATTTCAAGATTTTTCATCATGTCTTACTATTTTTGGTAATTATAATGGTCTAAAAATGGGAGAAATAGTTCTGATTATCCAATATTCATGAAAATTTACCAGGATATAATATTATACAGTAGGAGGTTACATAAAAATTTTGAATATTTTTCTCTACTGTAAACTATTTTTCTCTTATTTTCTAAAATTAATTGCATTAAAATGCACTTAAATACACATAAATACCCAAAACCCGTTTATGCATTATGAAAACCACTTTTGATATTTTTCCCAGGTTATTTACACTGTAAATGATGTTACAAAAATTTATGGTGATTTATTTTAACTGTTTAATATTATTTCTTTAATTTATGATTATTTAAAGGAATAAAACAAGGAAAAATAGAAATACCCACTGACAAATATCTTTTATATTTTTCCCAGCCTATTTATGTACAATAACAGTTAATTAAAAAGTTTGGGTAATTTTGGAAACTGTTTTCTATTTATTTCAATTTTTATTGAAATAAATGCTCAAAAATCATAAAATATAATTAATCAGCTTGGAAATCCATTTTATAATTTTCCCAGCTTAGTATTGTGTAATAACAGTTAAATAAAAAGTTTGAGAATTTTTATCCTTTGAATGCTATTTTCGTGAATTTATGTTGTAATAAGGACTTAAAAATTTGGAAAGTTTATATTCCAAGGTTGTAATTAATCGCCCGATATATAGAATTTCATTACTTCAGAAAAAGTGTAACTAATTGATATAAAATCCAATACTAAAAAATAAATTGGCATTTCCCTATATGTAGGGTTTAGTATATTAGCATTAGATATCGACATGGAAACTCACTAGTGCGTGTGTTTGATGTCGTAGGATCCCGGTAGTAAGACGTTGGTGCATCCCGAAGTACCGCTTGTGCCTACACAAAACATCGTGAGTATTCACGTACTCCCCTATTTTTGGTTTTTATGTTTTTGGGGTGGAAAAGCATGTCCTAAACTACTTATGTTCGTTATATTTAATTGATTCGTATAAACTTGATTACTATATTTTGCATATTATGAGTATTCACGCACTCCCCTATTTTCAGTTTTATGTTTTGGGGTGGAAAAGCATGTCCAGAAAAACTATTATTTGTATGTTGTATTTAAATTGATTGTATCAAACACGATTGCTATTGTATTGCTATGTTTCTTTATGTATGTCTATGCAACACGGAACATGAGAACTTATCGTACTAAGGCCCTTCCCTTATCTCTAACCATTAACTCTTTGAGCCAATGGTCATTATGGATAGCGCTATTAGGAATTGACAACTCCTCACTCGCCCGAATCGCTGGAGTGCATGATACCATATTAATCTATGGAACGATAAGCATAGATCTCGATAGGGCTTCAGTCATAGGTTTGGTTGAGACTCATTGTTTGCTCATACACATACAAACTTGTTTCTCGTTATAGAAATAAACTTGTATTCATTAATAGCAATCAACTATGTTTATCATTAAAGCAATGTACTTGTATTTACGAAAAGCCTTATTTCAAGCTCGATTTTATAAACTTGTGAACTCACCAACTATTTTCATAGTTGACGCTCGTTTTACATGCTTTTTCAGGAAATCATTAGTAAGTGAATGTAAAGATTCATCATCATAGAGCATGCTGCATCGTGTTGAAGCTATTATGAAGTTATATTTTGATTAATGTTGTTTTGGAAAAACTTCTACTTTGTTTCTTTTAAGCTATGGGTTGTAAACTTTTAAATACTGCTATGGTGATGTATCTTTATCTTTTGCAATGAAACCGTTATCGCTGTCATACCTTGCGTTTCCGCTTTAGCGGGGTGTGACAGAAGTGGTATCAGAGCTAAAGTTATAGAGAACATCAGTTTTTCTTTAAGAAAACACAACCTATAACTAAAACTTACAAAGAAATTCTTTTTACATCAAACATATTACTAGTATAATCAGGTCGGGAGTTGTATTATTGGACCTCGATTAAACATAGCCTGATCACCTATGTTTAATTAAGAAAAGATTTATACAAAGCTTGAGCTAATTATAATGGGAATATGTTCAACAAAAATATTTGAGAAAACTTTTTTTCAAAATTTCAAAAGGTTAATTTTGGTGTGTGTAAGCATTGCATATTATAGGCATGCATTGTCATTTATTTCATATCTCATTGAAACTATGTCACAGTCCACTATGTCAATATCGTCATCTTCCCGTGCTACCGCCTCAGCCGATGAATCCGGCTACGTCACTGTTATTCCTCGACGTAATCCCCCCGCCTCGGTAGAAGAAGACCCATCAGAGGATACGGAAGATACTGGGAACTCAGTGGAGATCAGCAATGACAACGCCCCGAGTCAACGACGCGAGGCATCACCTACATCGGTGTTGCCACAGCCACCGCTTTATGGACTTCGCATTCGGAGGACAGCTAGGAAGAGTGTTCCCATTCCAGGAAGGATACCCGCCAGCTCAGCAGGACTTGGCACTGTAGGACCTAGCGGAGCAGGACCCAGCGTTGCAGGACCGAGAGCACCGCCACCACAGCAAGTTATAGGAATACCTGTTAGGCAGCCAGGTATGACCCCGGAGGAGTCCCGGAGGATGTATTTGATAGCAGCAGATCTGCACCACAGCCTTGTTGTAATAGCCGGGCAACAGGAGGTATTGAACAAAGTGATGACAGGGATGGAAATCCTGTATCAGCATTCGATGGAGACTGCTAACACTGCTAGTGCTGCTAGACGAGAGGCAGTCATGCGATGACAGCATATTATGTGTTTGGTGGGCTGTTCCTAATTGTGGTGTTGATGCTTCTTGTTGGGATAGCGATTGGCTTTTGGTTCTGATTTCAGTATTTTATTTTATTTTGTTATGAAATGAAAACCCATGTTGGGTGTCTTTTGGGAAAAACATTTTAAAACTTTATTTTGGGATTGATGTATTGGTTTGGTTTTAAAGTTATTTCAAATGGTAATGAAGAATTTTATCTTATGTTTGAAAACTTTTACTATGAGGTCAAACCCTAGAATTTATTTAGTAAATGGTTAAATAAAAAGATTTTATTTTCTTTTCTTTCTAAAATCTATATGCCTAGTATTAATGCAAACCAATGATTTGACAACACTTGCGGTTTTCAAAATAGTAGTGAACTAAATATTATACATTATTTTATGTATTTATACGTATTTCTTCTCCTGTGTCATAGAACCATGTCAGGCAGGCCTAGTCGCAGGCGCCCACAGAACGAAACACCCGATGTTGCTCAAGTTGTAGCACAACAGCTCTTGGAAGCAATTCCAAACATTGTTACTCAGGTGACTGCAGGACTTAATGCTAACCAAGGAAGTAGTGGAGGAAACCGGGGAAACAATGAAAGAGAATGTAACTACAAGTCCTTTATGGCCTGTAAACCTAAGGAGTTCCATGGAAAGGAAGGTGCGGTCGGGTTACTGAAATGGATTGACAGCATGGAGTCGGTCCTTCACATTAGCAAATGCCTCGAGCGCAACAAAGTTGAGTATGCATCTTGCCTATTCCAAGATAGGGCATTAACCTGGTGGAATACTCTAGTGCAAACCCGAGGCCGTATAGCGGCGTATCAGCTAACTTGGGAAGACCTAAAGAAGCTGCTGATAGAGGAGTATTGTCCCAAGGATGAACTTCAGAAGATTGAATCTGAATTCTAGAACCATTCTATGGTTGGAACACAAATAGAGAAGTACACAGTCCGATTTCATGAACTAGCAAAACTGGTACCTCACATGGTTACTCCTGAGGAGAAACGGATAGATCGTTACATCTGGGGTCTGGCACCAGAGATTCGGGGAATCGTTACCTCAGCAAACCCAACTACCATTCAAAGTGCAGTAAGTCTAGCGAATCGACTAACCAATGATGTGATAAGGATGGGAGCATCGACAAAGGAAAGCTCTAGTAACAAGAGGAAGCCAACAAATCAGGGAGAGAAGAAATATGGAGGCAAGTCAGGGAGGAAGCAGAAAGTCTCAAGAAATTTTATGGTAAGAGCCCAGGAGCAAGAACCAGTGAAAACTCAAGGACAGGAAGTGCAGGAGCGAAAGCAGTACTCAGGGCCGCTTCCGAAGTGCAATAAGTGTAACTTCCATCGCAAGGGAGCTTGCCCGGTGTGCCAAAACTATAAGCAAACAGGCCATTACTCGAAGTATTGTAAGGTGAATAAGGAGGGAAAAAGGACATGTTACGAGTGCAGGAGTCCTGATCATCTCCATAGAGCATGCCCCAAACTGAAAAATGGACCTGGTAACAATGGACAAGGCCAAGCCAGGCAAAACTTTCAAGGAAATCAAGTTGGACGGTCAAGAGGTGTAGCCTTTGTGATTGGTGCAGAAGAAGCTCGTCAGAACCCTAAAGTGATAACATGTACGTTTCTCCTGAACAACCATTTTGCATCAGTAATATTCGATGTGGGAGCAGATAGGAGATTTGTTTCTTTAGCATTTAGACCGTTAATTGGCTTGAAATTGAGAAAGATGAGGAATGCTTATGCTATTGAACTTGCTGATGGGTATGAAATTAGGGCTAGTGATATAATTCCTGGTTGTACTCTGAATTTAGCTGATAAACTCTTTAGCATCGACCTAATTCCTATAGAGCTAGGTAGTTTTGATGTGATAGTAGGAATGGATTGGTTATCCAAAAATAGAGCGGACATTGGTTGTTACGAGAAAGTCATTAGAGTGCCTCTCCCTAATGGAGAAACCCTTATCATACACGGTGAGAAACCAGGAAGAAGTTTAAACATAGTATCAAGCATGAAGATTCACAAGTACTTGAAGAAGAATTGTATTGCATTCATGGCTCACATGCTAGAAAGAGAACCTGAAGCTAAACAACTCAAGGAGATTCCAGTGGTTCAAAACTATCCCGAAGTGTTTCCGGAGGAATTGCCCGGTTCACCCCCTCACAGGCAGGTCGAATTTCGGATAGAATTAATTCCCGGAGCGGCACCGGTAGCAAAATTGTTTCTCTACATGGTGTACCCCTATCTATCATTTCTGATAGAGATAGTCGTTTTACATCTCGATTTTGGTGGATGTTACAGAGGGCACTAGGAACCAAGATAGATTTGAGCACAGCTTACCACCCTCAGACAGATGGGCAAACAGAGAGAACAATACAAACATTGGAAGACATGCTACGAGCGTGTGTCATTGAGTTCAAAGGAAATTGGGATACTCATTTACCTCTAATTGAGTTTTCCTACAATAACAGTTACCACACGAGTATCCAATGTGCTCCATATGAAGCATTGTATGGACGCAAATGTCGTTCGCCCTTATGCTGGACAGAAATCGGAGACAGACAGTTGACTAGAGTCGAACTTATCCAGGAAACATCTGACAAGATTGCTATCATCAAGGATAAGCTTAAAGCTGCTAGAGATCGTCAGAAAAGTTATGCGGATAATCGTCGAAAACCATTAGAATTCCAAGTAGGAGACAAGGTACTTTTAAAAGTATCGCCCTGGAAAGGGCTTGTGCGTTTTGGTAAGAAAGGAAAACTAAGCCCGAGATATGTTGGACCCTTTTAAATCCTTGAAAGGATTGGTCCGGTAGCGTATAAACTTCAATTGCCCCAAGAGTTAAGCGCCATTCACGACACATTCCACGTCTCCAACCTTAAGAAATGTCTAGCCGACGAAACATTGATAGTACCCCTGGAGGAAATTAAGATCAATGATAAGCTGAGCTTCGTTGAGGAACCGATAGAAATCCTTGACAGGGAGGTAAAACAACTTAAGCGGAGTAAGATCCCGATTGTGAAAGTTCGATGGAACTCAAAACGCGGGCCGGAGTACACCTGGGAGCGCGAGGACTTCATAAAGGAAAAGTATCCGCAACTATTCCCTTGCGATGACAAGCGATGACATAGAATGAATTTCGGGACGAAATTCTTTTTAAGTGGGGGATACTGTGACAACTGTCAAATTCAGGTCATTCTTGGACTCATGCATCTTTATAAAAACCACTCATGCACATCATGCCATGGCCTAGTAGTATAAGTTAGGTCAAAAATCATGCATAAACTAGGATCCAACTAAGGTCTAGGACTAATATACTTGATACTTACAATTCTAGTAAGTTGCTTAGCTACAATAGGAAATGCCAATACTATAATTAGAATAAAGCTTCAAGCTTTGTTATAATTGAAATAGGGTATAAAACCCTAAAAATAAATTAAAACATTCTAATTATACTTCAACATGTTGTGAATATCAAACAATATTCCAAAAACCCTAAAGAGCCAAAAATCCAAAGTTATAAATTATAAAGTTTAAAAACTTTATAAAATTTGGCTATAAACTTCCTAATATCAAATTGTTATTAATGAAATTAAGAATTATAGTCAATGAAATAGAAACTAAATTACCAAGTATTAATCATAATTCATTTGTTGAAAACAAGATTTTAAATAAATCCAAATTTGCTTAATAATCACTTTTATAAAAATTAGATTTTTATAAAAATTAAGGAGGGATTTTTATAAAATTTGAATTGAGGAGAGAGAAGGCCCTAATCCACTCAAAAATCTGGCCATTCTCCCCTCCCCATGCTCCCTCTTCCCAAAAACTTCAATCATTAAGTCAAAACCCTCACTCCACCTCTTCTTTCTCCACTCTCTTACACTCCACTCTTCACACACTTCACTCTCTTCTTCCCTCTCTCTAAACTCACGAAAATCCTCTCATTTCTCTGCAAAATTTCGAGATTGTGAAGCCCTTGAAGTGTTCTTACTTCCCTCAAGATCATAACAAAGGTAAACAACACCATCTTCTTCCATAGTTACATGATTCTACTCCTTTTCTTTCTTAGTTATCTCTTCTTTTCGGATTCTATGCCATTCCATGGCTAGAAATCTTTATATTTTCCCTTTTGGTTTGTAGATTCTCACCATAACACAATGCATGTGTAAGTGATGGTGAAAATCCGGGATCAAACCCATGCAAGGAGTGAAAAAGATGCACATATGATCATGTGACATCAAAACATAATATTTCATGTTCTTCTCCATTTCTTTTGTGTTTATGCATGACCAAAAGCATTTAAACCATTTCTAGTACATCTTGGATGCTCATTCATTCCATGCATGTGTTAGAAATCGGACCTTACCAAGGACATGCATGATGTTCTTGTTGAAATACCCTAATAATGCACACAAGCAAACATGCAATCTGCCAGATTACTTTGTTCGACTTTGAACGGTCATAACTCAGTCATTTCTTAACCAAATCATGATATTCTTTTTGTATTGGTTCGTTCCACGAGTTAACTTTCAAACCCAACTGGTCTTACTGTAAAATATTAAATATCCGATTTTTGGCAATTTTTACAAAAAGATTGCGCATACAGCTCTTTTTCTGTGATCACTATTTTTGTCTTGCAAAATCAATGGCCTTAAACCCAACCATAAATCTGAGGAAAAATACCTTAGAAACTTAACATATCTAGTGAATGATGGTTGAAATTTCGTGGCTTAAAACCTCACTGAATGGGCTACACAAATTCATGAATTTCAGCCACATTTACACTTCATGCATTATTGCATGCAACTTTTCTTAAATTGTTTGGAATCATTACCCTCATTTCTCTTCTGAATACATTTTTTTTTACATTTTACCTTTTGAAAGCCCTTGCATGCATGAGATAATCTGGGAAATTTCAAGAGCTTTTGTTATTTCTTTGATTTATTAGAGTTATTGCTAAAACCAAGGGCATAAATCATATAAAATACTTCCAGAGGTCAATAAATTCTAAATAAATTCATGGATGATACTCATGGGGAATAATGACCCCTCACCAAATTTCAGTAATTTTTGTTACAGTTTAATACGATTTCTAATTTTCTTTTGTTTAGGACATGATAAATTCAAAAACCACCATAGAAGATATGAAAATTTTATCTAACAATTTTCTCATACCTTACCTGTGATGGGTGACTCCAGAAAACAATTTCAAGCTTTTTCATCATGTCTTACTATTTTTGGTAATTATAATGGTCTAAAAATGGGAGAAATAGTTCTGATTATCCAATATTCATGAAAATTTACCAGGATATAATATTATACAGTAGGAGGTTACATAAAAATTTTGAATATTTTTCTCTACTGTAAACTATTTTTCTCTTATTTTCTAAAATTAATTGCATTAAAATGCACTTAAATACACATAAATACCCAAAACCCGTTTATGCATTATGAAAACCACTTTTGATATTTTTCCCAGGTTATTTACACTGTAAATGATGTTACAAAAATTTATGGTGATTTATTTTAACTGTTTAATATTATTTCTTTAATTTATGATTATTTAAAGGAATAAAACAAGGAAAAATAGAAATACCCACTGACAAATATCTTTTATATTTTTCCCAGCCTATTTATGTACAATAACAGTTAATTAAAAAGTTTGGGTAATTTTGGAAACTGTTTTCTATTTATTTCAATTTTTATTGAAATAAATACTCAAAAATCATAAAATATAATTAAACAGCTTGGAAATCCATTTTATAACTCCCAGCTTAGTATTGTGTAATAACAGTTAAATAAAAAGTTTGAGAATTTTTATCCTTTGAATGCTATTTTCGTGAATTTATGTTGTAATAAGGACTTAAAAATTTGGAAAGTTTATATTCCAAGGTTGTAATTAATCGCCCGATATATAGAATTTCATTACTTCAGAAAAAGTGTAACTAATTGATATAAAATCCAATACTAAAAAATAAATTGGCATTTCCCTATATGTAGGGTTTAGTATATTAGCATTAGATATCGACATGGAAACTCACTAGTGCGTGTGTTTGATGTCGTAGGATCCCGGTAGTAAGACGTTGGTGCATCCCGAAGTACCGCTTGTGCCTACACAAAACATCGTGAGTATTCACGCACTCCCCTATTTTCAGTTTTATGTTTTGGGGTGGAAAAGCATGTCCAGAAAAACTATTATTTGTATGTTGTATTTAAATTGATTTGTATCAAACACGATTGCTATTGTATTGCTATGTTTCTTTATGTATGTCTATGCAACACGGAACATGAGAACTTATCGTACTAAGGCCCTTCCCTTATCTCTAACCATTAACTCTTTGAGCCAATGGTCATTATGGATAGCGCTATTAGGAATTGACAACTCCTCACTCGCCCGAATCGCTGGAGTGCATGATACCATATTCATCTATGGAACGATAAGCATAGATCTCAATAGGGCTTCAGTCATAGGTTTGGTTGAGACTCATTGTTTGCTCATACACATACAAACTTGTTTCTCGTTATAGCAATAAACTTGTATTCATTAATAGCAATCAACTATGTTTATCATTAAAGCAATGTACTTGTATTTACGAAAAGCCTTATTTCAAGCTCGATTTTATAAACTTGTGAACTCACCAACTATTTTCATAGTTGACGCTCGTTTTACATGCTTTTTTAGGAAATCATTAGTAAGTGAATGTAAAGATTCATCATCATAGAGCATGTTGCATCGTGTTGAAGCTATTATGAAGTTATATTTTGATTAATGTTGTTTTGGAAAAACTTGTACTTTGTTTCTTTTAAGCTATGGGTTGTAAACTTTTAAATACTGCTATGGTGATGTATCTTTATCTTTTGCAATGAAACCGTTATCGCTGTCATACCTTGCGTTTCCGCTTTAGCGGGGTGTGACAGAGATCCTCTGAGAGGAGACAATCGAGATTGTTCGAGGATAAATTCCGAAGATGATTGGGTCTTTCAAGACCGCCATGGTTGAGTATTTTGTCGAGCGTCATGCAGACATTGCTGAGACAGTTTCCACGGCAGCTTTGGCAGCTGTAACAACGACAAGGGGAGGAGCTGGTCGAGCTTCTTAGTTCTGGGACATATTCTGATGAGCAGAGTGTTGCAGTTATTTAGGATCAGGAATATGATCGGTACTCATTATATTCTGCGAGTGGAGCAGGAGAGGTTAGCATGAAAGTTTTAGATTTGAGACTCGGGGATTTGCTTGAGGCCGGGATATGGGTCGTGGGAACTCCGAAAAGGAGTGATGAATGTGTTCAGCTAGGGTTTTGCAGCTGGAAGTGAAATAATTAGTTGATGTAGGGCAAGGATTGCGCTCTCTCAGTTTCCGAGCTTGAAGGAGTGAGCAGGCTTGTGACCCCAGGATCAGGTGTATTCCAGCTCGGGGTCAGTTGGTTTCAGGAATAGGCAACATTATTTCAGCGCTGGTGAGCTCAAGACGGTCGGCGTGGATAAGTGTTTGTGAGGTCCGGTTTTCCTTGGATCTCTTGTATCGGATGGAAAGGATTGATTTTGCGATCTATTGCACTTTTGGGACTGTAGATTGTATCTTGGGGGTGGTTTGTAGCCCGATTTAGGGTAGAGGTTGTTTCAGCTATTGCCATTCAGCTGTGGGCGTTTCAATTGGTGAGTGAGTCAGGGTGTGAACCCTGAAGAGAATGATTTCTAAAGCCCGAGAGAGGGAAGCTTGTTTGGAACACCTTTGGAAAAGGGGTTTTATGCGGGAGGCCTGCGGATGGGGTCCCACAAAAGCGTTATTCATCATTGTCAATATTCAGTGGTTAGCAACCGTTAGTGATTGACGGACTAAAGCGCCAAGAGAAGTAATTCGTTGCCAAGGTATTAGTTGGAGCATCTATCTGGTGGTCTTCAGGACGCGAGTGTGGAGTCATTCACGCATTAGTGGCTGTCGGTTTCACTGGGATTCAGGAAGTGATCATTTGGTTCTTAGAAGTGTGTGATGAGTTGGGTCCAGCTAGCAATGGAACACTAGTGGGAACGAGTTGGTTGTCATCGGATAAATTGTTGGGAAGTGAGGAGGATTGAGAATCCTCCAATTTTCATGTATTATGAAGGATTAGTTGAATCTAAGTGGGGGAGTGTCACCCTGAGATGCTGAAGTGGGAAACGTTTTGAGATGGGGATAAGTTTCACAACCGACAGGGAGAATGGAGGCCCTATTGGCTGCTTAGTTTGAGGGTTATGTTGATTGGGGGTTCGGAAAAGCTCCCGAGCATAAGAACACGTCATCTTCTGGATGCTTGATAGCAGAAGTTGGGGAACCAGGTTGGGGTCCTAGTCAAGAATTAAGTTCAGTTCGATTTTTCGGTCGAGGGTGTGCTCGACTCTGAAGGTTTTGGATTGATAGATTGAGGGTTTTGTTAGATGCCAGGGCTCAACAGTGCATTCAGCACTGGAGTGCGGGTTATTTAGCGTGTATGGTAGAAACACAGGCCAGGGAACAGACATCGGATTTCTGAGAAGGTGGACGATCGACTGAAGGCTTGGTAGGGCAGTCCAATCATGCTGAAGACTCTGTTAATGTTTGTAGATCTATGTTCGAGTATTGAGTAGGCTGCTACTCTTTAGCACTCAATAGGTCTGTTCCACGTATTGAGTATGTTGCTAGAGTAGGCTGAGGACTCTGGTGTATCTTGGTTGATTGGAAGTTGTTATTAGTGGTCGGAAGGAGTTCAAAGGATCTTGGTGATCTCATCAGTTCGGAGTGTCTCTGAGGTTTCATCTTCTTGGATCGGGTAATACTCTAGTTGAGGACAGAGAGTGGATCCGAATGGGTTTTTTAATTAAAATGTTGGATCCAATGGTGTTTTAGCCGAGAATGTGGTGATAGACACGTGGGGTAGGGAACAGACCATGGTTTTTAGAGAAAGTGATTAATTGTTGTGAGGCCTAGGGTTTGGCCGGAATGTGAGTATATGGAATGGAGCTGGTGTTCGGAACCCTAAGAGGGCGAGAACAGTAAGCATGGGAGAGATTCCTAGAAAGAATGGTTCAAGGTGATGTACGAAAATTTTGAGTGGTCTAGATAGACTGAAGGTCGGTGGGCGTACCAGTCAGGCCGAAGGCTTGAAGAACGATCCAGACAGTCTAAAGGCCCAGAAGGGCGGTCCAGACATGTTGAAGGTTCTGAGGGTGGTCCAGATAAGCTGAAGGCCTGGTAAGGCGGTCCAGTCATGCTGAAGACCCTGTGTGTGTTAAGTAGACTTGTATGCAGAGAATGAGTGAGTATGTCGCCATGACATAGCAATCGATAAGGTTTGGCCCCAAGTATTGATCATGATGATGGAGTTAGCTAAAGGCTGTGCATGGGTTTGTTAGTTATGTGATCGGATTCGGAGTATATGTGAGTTAGAGAATAGCAGTTGCTCTACTTGGGTAATGTAGAGTGGAGTTTTAGCACCATGGCACTTATGGATGTGGTAAAGGTTGTTGAGTAGACTTCCTGAAAGAATGGAAGGGAAAGGTATGTAGCTCCGTGAAGGAGTATTGGTTATCGGAAGGGAAAGCAGTAGTGTAAATGATGATCAAAAGTATTTCAGTTTTTGATAATGAGCACTGAGATTGTACCAGTTGTATGGAAACACATCCGGGTTTGATGTTCGTGAGGTTGTGGAATGGTTAGCTCTAATGTCGAAGTAGAAGGTTTGGAAGTGATGCAAGGGTAGACCCTTGGGGTCCAATTAGGGGTGTAGTCATGAGTTATGTATGTGTTGGTGTTCCATTCTAGGGATGGTTGGACCCATCGTAGGCGTGCCTGGTCTTCCAGCATGAGGCTGTTTGGGCCAGGTACGATGTGTATATGCGTTATAGATGGGTGTTCATGAGAGTTGCTCGGAAGCTGAAAATGCATTATCATGTCAGCATAGAAAGGGATTGGATTTAGGAAGGAAGCAGGATGAGTTCCCAACAGTGCAATTTGATAGAAGTTGCGCCTGTTGGGCAAAGGATAGCAAATTTGTACTGGGTTAGGTCCCGGTGGTTTATAAAGGTATCCAGTTTTCGCAAGATGCGAATGAATGTGTAAGACGGGAATATAGTAGTATCATCAGGTGATACATAGTTGCTATGTGCTGTCATTGGGGAAAAGAAGGCTGATGATCGGCCTAGAATAATTGGCAAGGATGCCACACAAGAAGAAGGAATTCTAAAGGGGGTGCAGTGGTAGGGTCTAGAAAGACCTGAGTTGGTTGGAAAATCGGAGTCTGTAGTGCAATAGGTTTATTCAGTATCGTATACTATAGTAGGCTTCGAGGGCGAAGCCTAATTTAAGTGGGGAAGAGTTATAACATCCCAAATTCTAGAAGTATGAGTGAAGGGCTTAAAGTGTGAATTAAAGAAGCTACTCGACGAGTAGATATGCTACTCGTCGAGTCGGAGCGGGATTTGATCGCGAGTTAAGTAGCCAACTCGCCGAGTCGGAAGCTGTACTCGACGAGTTGGTGCTGAATGAGAAAACCCTAATCGCGAACCACCCTATTTAAAGGTCCTTATGTCCTTCTCTCAGCCTCCTTATTTCCCTTGAGAACCAGAAGACCCTAAGCTCGTGTGTGCGAGGCCTTTGGAGGGAGATTCAAGCTTTGGAAGTTGTCTTTTGTGGAAGAATCTTGAAGATCAAAAAGGGCTTGCATCAAGGGAGTGGTGGAGATCCAAAATCTACGTCAGTTTGGGCACATCTTGGAGGTAATAAGCTGTTACCTTCACTCTTTTGCATCTAGATCTATTCATGAAAAAGATTTGGGGCCATTTTGGGTATGTTTGAGACCTATTTCGGGTTTGGAGTTTAGATCTGAGGTTGCTACTTCAGATCTAGACTTGTGTTGGTCCAGAATGCCATAAAGCATCAGTCAATGAGTTGTTGGTGAAGCCCCTTTGTCTAAAACCTAAGCCCTCAGTCAATGAGTTGTTGGTGAAGCCCCTTTGTCTAAAACCCTAGCCCTAGAGTGATTTGGACCTTTAACTCCTTGGTTTCAGGTAAAGTTTGCAACTTTATGTAGGGGTTATGCCCTAGAAGAGTGGATCTACAGTTTGGTAACCCTGCATGGCTCGAAAAGCCTCTGTATGGATGAAGGACTGAAGGGACTCGACGAGTCGCATGGGTGGACTCGGTGAGTCATATGAAGATCGGCATGGACTCAACGAGTTTGAAGAATAACTCAGCGAGTCTGTTGAAGATTACCTTGGACTCAGCGAGTCTATTCTTGGACTCGACGATTCAGGTCATAGAACCCCAACCTCTTGTGGTTAAACTTCGGACCAGTGAGTCGGTTGGCGACTCAGTGAGTTGGACATGATGGAATTCAGAGATCGTTCAACTCAACGAGTCGTGGGGCGACTCAGCGAGTTAAGTCGTGTTATCGGAGTTTTCTGAGTATAAGAACTTGACGAGTCGACGGGTTGAGTTGGCGAGTAGCGTCAATCAGGAAGGTTGACTTTGGCAAGGACTTTGAATTTGACCTGTTTGACCTTCAGTGGTGTTAAGTATTTTGGATATTTATGTCATGGTCCATTGATGACATTAGGTGTTGGAGTTTGGAGCAGTGCTTCGGGCCAGTGCTTTCATGGTTCGGTTCGGCAATTGCAAGGTGAGTTATCCTCACTATATCAATAGGGTCTAAGGCACCAAGGCCGGCCCTTTTAGTTGTTATCTTGGTTACAGTGTGCTACATGTGGTTATGATATGTTAGATCGGTGTCCGGATAGACAATATGTTGTCATGCTCTTATGATCCGTTAGGATTGGTATATTAGTGACCTGGTTAGGTTGGTGTTTTGGTTATGAGAGATTACTATGATCGATGATCTGTGAGATAGTTATATATGATATATGTATGTGTACTGTTTGATGTGCTTATTGATCTGATTAGATCAACGTCCTGGTAATTAGGACAATATTATGTTAGTGACCTAGTTTAGGTTGGTATCCTGGTATATAAGATGATGCTATGTTAGTGACCGGTTAGGCTGGTATCCTGTTATATGTGCACATGGTTATTTTCTTGATGTTTGGGTTGAGGCGGTCCTGCTTTGTGCTGAAGGCCAACATACCCTACGAGCGGTCCAGATAGATTGTAAGGTCGTATGGCGATCCAGTCATACCGAAGGCTCGGGATAGATCCAAATAGACTGAAAGCCCGGTGCGGGCGGTCCAGTCATACTGTGGACTCAAAGAGTGGCCAGGTGGACTGAAGGCCTGTTGAGGGCAGACCAGTCACACTGCAGACTTGAGAGGCATTGGTTGTTCTGTATTGTGATATGATATGATTGTGGTTGTATGTGGTTGGTATTTTGGGGGAAACCCACTAAGCTTTTGGGCTTATAGTTTCAGTTTATTGTTTCAGGAACATCAGGAGATTGTGGCAAGGCAAAGGTGTGATCGTACCGCTCCTCGTATTTCATGATTTTGTGATTTGGTTCTGGGGATACTCTGATGTTTAAACTATTTTGAAAACAATTTGTATAACTTAATGGTTTTTGAATGGGTTAAAGTGTTTTAAATTAGCTTGAATTTTATGGGGTTTACAGACGTCCACATGTTGGGGCGAGTTTTGGCATCGAATGTTGGGGATTACAGATAATCCTGCTCATTATAAACAAGTTGGTTTAAATGGTACAGGAGCAGTTGGTTACCGTATAGGGTCAGTATATGATCTGTGCCATTGAAATGAGTGTTTCGGTTTCATAAGAGAAGAAGCTTAGGGCCTTAGTGCATATGTCTATACAAGTTATTGTTCGAGTGAGGAAGGTATCATATCTATTAGAACTACCATATAAGTTGAGTTTGATTCACAACACTTTCCATGGCTCTTAGCTTCAAAAGTGTCTGGGGAAAGAAACAACGGTGGTTTCCTTTCAATAGATTTAGATTGATGAACGACTCAATCATTCAAGGAAGTTGATTGCTATTATTGTTAAAAAAAAGACCTTGCGCCATAAGGTGATTGGAATTACCAAACTCTAGTTGTAGCATCAAAAAGGTTTGGTAAGGGCATGGAAGACGAAGTCGAAGATGCAACAAAATTAACAAGAGTTGTTCACTAACTGTGACTTCAGGGATGAAGTCTGAATCGAGTGGGGGAGAGTTGTAACGTCCTGTTTCTCGTTGATTTATTATAATTGTATTTTAAAAATAAATACTAAAAACAGAAATAAATAAGATGATTATTAATTAAAAATAATTAAGATTTGTGTATTATAGGGTTTGGTAGTTAATTTTAGGAAAAATGGGCTGAAAGTGACAAGTTAGGACACCTAAAATTTCAAGGTTTGGTCAAAAGGGGGTTGTTTTGTCATTATGGCAAGCATTAGGGGTTAAACTGAAAAATGCGAATTTGAAGCTTTTTTTTTATGGGAAATAAGCTTAGGTTCAACCCCTTCCTTTGCAAACCTAGGCTAACCTCTATTTTCCCAGGTTAAGGTCGATCTCTCGGGGGTATTTTATGTACATGTGTGTTGGGGGAGGCCTAGAGGAAGAAATAAAGACATAGAGGGAGTTGGATCGAGAAAGGGATGGAGTTCAAAAGTTGTTTTTTGCTGAAAAGGGGAGGAGAAGGTAATATGGATTGGGTAGAGCTTTGTTTCAAGTAAGTCTCTCCAATTATCACCTTTATTTCTTTTTCTTTTCGGTACGTCTACCCTAGAACGACCACTATGAGGTGGTGGCTTCCGCCACTGACCACCATGCCATGATGGCAGTGGGTGGTAACTATTTTTAGGTTACTATTCTATTCTTTCATGGATTAGGTATTGTGTGGATGCAAGAAAAGAAATCCTAGTTCATGTTTTTACCATTCTAGCAATGTACTTTGTCCTCTCCTTAAAGCAATGTACTTAGACTATGGAATTGAAATTTTTAATGGCTTTTTCACTCAATGGGCTGTCACGTCCGTTAATGAGTTGTTTACAGAAAATAAGCCACTTTGTATTATGTCTTAATGGGTTAAGAAGCTAATTAACCATAAAATAGACAATGTTGGAAATATTGGAAATTTACTAATTTATCCTTCACTTGTAAAAATGGTAGAAAAATCAAGGGACATCAATTTGGGTCGACGCCAATTCCTAAAGTTTCGTATATTAGTCTACTCCATTTTCTTTATTTAGACGGGAAGCCAAAAATGGCTCTAACTAGGGTGAAAATGACCATTTACCTAGAGTGGTCCCAAATAAGCTGCTATGCGAGATAATTTTGTAAAATTCGCCATAAATTGTACAGAAATCATATGGACATGTGTAAGTAGTCCCTAAAAATGCATTCACATGAAATACATTCATGATGTACCGTTTTGTAAAATATTGGGTATAAGGAGGGAAAAATAGGTCCCAAACAGACCATAATTTTAATGTAAAAATCTAGAAATTTACCGCATTGGCATATTTACATTTTTAAGTTAGATGAGTGACTAAAATTAACTTAAATTGTTATTATTAGGTGGTTTAAAGGGTGATCATATGTGAGTGATTCCCGGACTACTTTGAAGATTGCTTTGATAGTGGAGGTGAGTTCCTCACTACATCTTGTTGAGTCATATCTTCTTTACAATAACTCGTGTGTGATATGTATGAATTGTTTAAAAGGGTAGCACTAGGTTGGGTAGAGTATAGTGGTTAGCCACACGTATTGAGAACTGTACATGATAAGACCCGACACATTCGAGTGGGTACCGGGCGTAGCCAATGTGTCCTAAAGGTCCGACGTATAGAGTAAGGGGATCGGGCATGGCCAATGTGTCCCAGTGGATTCGAGTATGGAGGATTGGTCTTAGCTAATGTGTCCCACAGGCTCGTGCACAACAAGGGGTATCGTGCCTTGTTAATGTGGCATATATATAGGAGTATGTTTGTTACTGATTTGTTCTTTAACATGCATGTGTGGTTATGTGTTGATACCGTTTGTATATGTGTATATGGGTAAGGTTGATATGATATGATATTATGTATGCGTACATGCAATTCACTAAAATTTGTACTTACCCCTTTTTTCCTTTAAAATAATATTTCACGTACATAGAAAGGTCGGGCGTGATTGTATACATTGGCTCGATGTGGAATGTTGGTTTTGAAAATTTTGAGTTCTTGTGTTTTCATAAATTATGGATGGTTTTAGTGTTTAAATTAATCTTAGGTAATAAATTTTCAATTTATCCTTATGATTCATGTTTAATGAATAATTTGTGTTGTTTAAAAGTTTTTTTTTTTTTTTTTTAATTTGGGGTGTTACACTATACAGCATCTAAACACCTAAATACTACAAAAACTCTTAGTTCTTTTCAAATACCAATCAAGTCACTAAAAATCTTCAAACCTCAAAAACATTGAAAAACAACCATGTAGAAATAAATTGGATGTTGCTGAAGATACCACTTTAACATCAGCAAGGTGTATTGCTAGTCAAAATAAGACTTATCGAAAAAACCGGAAAATGTATCAGTATGGGCACAAGTAAGGTAACTATATGTTGAAGCTCAGGTAGATTCTAGATAAGAAACATTGGTAACAGAAAGGAATATCAAAAGAGAGGTCATTCTAAACGACTTATCAAAAATGCCCAAAACTAGGATGGTGCCTAACAGGAAGCATATCATCGAAAAAAATTGGAATGTACATGAAATATATTGAGAATGAAGCTCATAAACATTATGAGGAAAATGGGAACGTCAAGTTTAATGACATTGTTGTTTTTAATGAAGTTATTTTTAAAATTTTGAAGTGGACATTACTGAAAGATCATGGCACAACACGTTATGAGGAGGATAATAAAGAAAGTAAGAGCGTCACAAAAAGATCAAGAACTACAAAAGAAGGGAACTACTCTAAACCAGATACACAAAATAGTGGTAGTACAACAATGCAACGTCTAACATGTAGATATGTGGATAAAAGAAAAGTAAAAATATAAGGTTTCTAATGAAATTATTGAAAATTTTGTTACAATGAGGCTTAGTAGAGATACTGAAGTTCAAGTCATGAAAAAAACTCGACATGGATCAACAACGGGAGCAAACAATCCCTGGTAGAGATTTAATGAAAATGTAACTTGTGTTTCTGAACACATTATTACAAAAAGAGCACTTGCCGTCTGAAGAAAAAAACATGAAACGTTTTCTAATGGCAAAGTATTATGGAAACTAAAAGCAATTCAGTGTATCGTATATTTTAAGTATATTTTAATTCATTTGTAATTTTTTCATTATGTACTTTGTATTTTATGTACTTGTAAGATATTTTATGTATTTTTGCATTTCACGAATTTTTAAGACATTTAATTATGTAATTTTGCTGTTTTACATATTTGTTTATAATTAGTTTTTATTTATATTTTTCAGAAAGTAATGTATCCTTTGTCTATGGAAATGACAAAAACAATTTATGTTCCATTAATTATTACTTAGCATATGGCACACATTCAAATACTGATTGCATAAAAAACCTCTACTCTTCCATATGGTGTCCACTTAGTATATGACACACATTTCAAAAGATAAAAAAACCTTATCGTCATCTTTGTTGAAAATTTCAAAAAATTTTACTTTCTTTTTGTATAAAGAAGTGTAAGATGAACATCTTTTAATATCAAACACATACTCTTCATTTCCTACATCTATAGAGATATCAGATAATGAAAACTCACCGGATCATCTAATTTGATCGACTATGATGAATGGGCAAGACAAATTGCTCAGCGAAATCGAGAACTTGATGACATCATTATTGAATTACTTATAAGCATGCTAAATATGCTCATTGGAGATCATCCTACTCGAAAAAGAAGGAGGTATCGTGATGGACAACGTGAGAAGGGCAAGGCACGTATAATGGAAGACTACATTGTTGGCAACTCAACATTTGATGAAGTAATCTTCCGACGCAAATTTCAAATGCGAAAACCTTTGTTCCTCCAAATAGTGTCGACTATTACATCCAATGACATATTTTTATCAAAAACGCGATAATACTAATAGAAGAGGTATTTCATAATTACAAAATTTTACTAGAGCTATGAGTGTGTTGGTGTACAGTACATCATTAGATGTGCATGATGAATATTTGAGAATGAATGAAACGGCAACACCAGATGCTCTTATACATTTCATAAAAGGTGTTATTTCATGCCTTGGGGAAGACTAACTTAGAAGGCATAACCAATATGATTAGGCAACTCTACTCTATGTCAGGGAAGAGCGTGGATTTCTTAGTGTGGTAGGAACCATTTATAGCATGCACTGGAATGGAAAAATTGTCCCATTTCTTGGGTTGGGCAAGATACAGCTAGAAACAGTAAAACAAAAATCATTTTGGAAGTTGTTGCATCGTATGACTTATGGATATGGAACATACTCTTCGGAACACCAGGTCCGTGCAATGACATTAATATACTCCATCGCTCTCTTAATTTTAGTGATGTATAGGTAGGCTGAGCACGAAACATGAGTTACGTTGCAAATGGTCGAGAAAGTAATATGGCATATTATCTTATAGATGATATTTATCCTTCATGGGATACCTTTTCCAAGTCAATAACTGCTCTATAAAACTGAAAACACAAGTTTTTTGTTGAACGTCAATAGCCTATTAGAAAAGATGTTGAACTAGCATTTGGAGTTTTATAAGCCCATTTTGCATTTCTTTGACGCCGATGTCTAGTATGGGACAAAGATTTTGTTGAGAAAATTATGATTACATGTATCAGTACTAATAATACCATCGTTGAGGATGAACGAGATACATACCTTCGCCAATATGATCAAACCGAATTTCTAAATGACATGTCTCCAAACCAACAATAATGCAACTCTACTCAAGATGATGAACATTCTTTTGAATACTCTACGAAAGGAATTACAAGCCTATCTAGTTATATGACCAATAGGGAACAACTTTGTGACAAAAATGCTCACATCGTTTGTAAAATCGATTTGATTGAGCATATACCGGAAAATTTAGATAGCTACGAATAATATGTTTTTCGGTATTTTGTATATTTTAAATCTGTAATTTTATATTTTATGTTACATTTGTAATTTGATTCATCTTTTTTATTTATTAAGTATGTTTGATGAATGTTATATATTTTTATGTTTATTTTAATATTTTTATATCTTAAATAAATAAATTAGTTGTCTTGAAAAAAAAATTAATAAGTTTTGTTTAATTTAAAAGTACTATAAATTATATTTATTTAATAAAAAATTATTTAGTTTCGTTGTTAGTAGGAATGAAAATATGGATTTAATTGTGTTGTATAGTTGGAAGAAAAAGGAATTAGTTTTTTAATAATTAGTTGTGTTGGATTTGATTTGATTGTGAATGGACATAATAAAATAGAAAGTAGGTGATTATTAATAATTAATATAGTTATGTTTATCTTGTTGTTATATATATATATATATATATATATAGAGAGAGAGAGAGAGAGAGAGAGAGCGAGAGAGAGAGCAAGGATCATTTGAGAATTCAAAGTTTCCCAAGAACCCAAGAACTAAACAATGACAGTTGGATTAAAATAATAAAGGGTTAGGATGCTTTATGGCATTTTTGTAAATACTTGAAAATAAAAAGGGACATGGGCAGCTTATTAAAATAAATCAAGGGCGTTTAGGGAAACTGTAATTGATACCCCATTATCAGATTAAGCACGTCGAATCTCTCCCTACATCTCTCTCTCTCTCTCTCTCTCTCTCTCTTCATCCCATCCCTCTCCTTATACTTTCATCACGTGAATGGACATAATAAAATAGAAAGCGGGTGATTATTAATAATTAATATAGTTATGTTTATCTTGTTGTTATATATATATATATATATATATATATATATATATATATATATATATATATATATATACAGAGAGAGAGAGAGAGAGAGCAAGGATCATTTGAGAACTCAAAGTTTTCCGAGAACTCAACAATGACCGTTAGATTAAAATAATAAAGGGTTAGGATGCTTTATGGCATTTTTGTAAATACTTGAAAATAAAAAGGGACATGGGCATCTTATTAAAATAAATCAAGGGCATTTAGGGAAACTGTAATTGATACCCCATTATCAGATTAATCACGTCGAATCTCTCCGTATATATCTCTCTCTCTCTCTCTCACTCTCTCTCTCTCTTCATCTCGTCCCTCTCCCTACACTTTCATCACGTCAACTTCATCACTGATCGTTTGATGAAATCCAATGTCACCATCTGAAAGCCATGGCCGCCTCCGGTAATCATCACCATATCGATTAGTTGCCTTCTTCATCGTCTCTCCCCCACTTCTCTTTCTCCCTCACACACACAAACACACACACACACATACACACGTCTTTACGCTTTTGCGACAATGATTCCTTCGATCAGGATAACATCGATGAGAGATTGAAATAGAACACAACGATGAGAGATCTCTCTCCTCCTATCATCGCCTCACCTCTTCCAGTTTCAGTCAATTGCAAAAATTAGGGTTTGCAATTGTTTTCTGATCCACAATTTGAATTTCGTGTTAAGATTCGAAATCAATAGACGAGACTAGCAACACGACCATCACAAGTTAGAAATCGACACACGAGTTGGCGATGGAAGGGAAAAAACATTTGGAAGATACGATAGAATCGATATTTCAAATATTATCTTCGATAAAATCAATGGAGCTCTTAATGAAGCTCGACTCCGATACAAAGCATCTGTTGCAACTCTTTGTTCTGTTCTCAGTGCTATTCTAAATTCTAAGGTAATGTTTCGAATTTTTCAATAAGATCGTAATTTTCTCTTAATTTTCAAGTATATGATCCATTAGTAATCGGATTATCAAACTGTTTACAAACCTTGTAAAAGCTATAAATCAAGGATGCTTATGTTTTTGCTTTTGCTATGTTTAAGGGTTGCAAAACATGATATGAATAATGATTTTATGATATTTTATTTTGAATTTTAAATCTACAAATGAAGGCCAACACTTATGAAATTGATACAATATTAACTGATGAAATAGATGTTGATTAGTTGGAAGAGAGTGTCTCAGGAGAACTTATACAACTCTATTATTTTCTGCAATTTTGCTAGACATTTTATGCTTCATCTGTGCCAGTCAAGAAATTTGGTTAGCATTCTCTCTTATAATCCTTCATTTGTATTTTTTTTTTCATGTTTAACATATTTTTTAGACTTTTATCTTCATCAGAGTTCGTTATCAATCTGCTAAAAATACTTTCTATGCAAGATCTTGATGAAGGTTACAATGGTATTGATGACAAAAAGGCTTCCTTACTAATGATGAACTTCAGTATTGAGGAAGTCGAGTTTTCAATAAAAAAAACTTGGTATTGTAATTTGTATTTATTTTAAATCATACAAAATATATTTTACTAATTTGTTTTTCTTCTCGTGATTCTTAATAGGTGAAGATGCTCCTGTGAACGAACTTGTAGATTTCATCTTGACTGCTCAGTTAGCTAATGCAGATGATAAAGGAATCAGTGTTGAATTTCAGAAAAAGGTTTGGTTGTTCCATCATTAGTCTACCCTTAATCCCTGTAATTGAGGTCATTTTGTTCTAAAACAGGATATGCTTATTGTAATTGCAGAAAAACTATGGAGTGGGCTTGAACATTTTGTATTTGATTGGTTGATCAATGCTGACAGGTAAGGGCACGTTATCTTCAGAAACTTGAAGATATCTAGTTGATATGCTCATTGATTTCAAGTGGCATAATTGGAATTATGTCATGTGGTGTTGTGTTTATTTGATAAATTTTCTCATTGCAGGGTTGTAAGTCAGGTTGAATATCCTTTGTTGGCTAATTTGAGGAGGCTCCTTCTAGACCTAGTTGCACAGCTTGTGGGTGCTCTATCGCAGATGATGTGATTTGTAAATTTGGTCAGTTTTATAATCAGTTCAACAGTTATAATCAAGACAACTATGGTTGCTTCTTTTTTACTTAACTAAATTTATAAAAAGTTTAACGTTGCAATTACATGTGATTCACATGTAAATCACATATGAATTACATGTGATTCACATGTAAATCACATGTAATTCACATATGAATCACATTTGATTCAGATGTAAATCACATGTAATTCATATGTAAATTACATGTGATTCACATGTAAATCACATATGAATTACATATGATTCACATGTAAATCACATGTAATTCACATATGAATTACATGTGATTTACATGTAAATCACATGTAATTCACATATTAATTACATGTGATTCACATGTAAATCACATATGAATTGTACGTGATTCACATGTAAGTCACATATGAATTGTAATTACATATGATTCACATGTAAATCACATATGAATTACTTGTGATTCACATGTAAATCACATATGAATTACATGTGATTCACATGTAATTCACATGTGATACACATGTAAATCAGATATGTATTTTTGTGAATATTTTTGCATCAATCGATTTCTTTTTAATTTTCTTGTAGATTTGGAAGAAATTGTGGTGAATATTGAAGACATGGAAAATGATAAATTGAAGAAAATATGGAAATATTCACACGAAGACATGAAAACGCTTTGAAATTTGTAGTATTTTTTTATTTTTTATATTTTATTTTATATCGAATAAAATATTTGTACTATTATGTTTACAGATTAATTAATAAATATGAGATTTGTTGTGATTTACTTACGAATATTATAGTATAATAAATGAATATATGTGCATTTGAAAAAATATGCACATATGCACCTAAAAAATTACTTTTAAAAAAAATGCAGTTTTTTTGTTAAATACAGTTTTTTCTGAAAAAAATGTAACTTTCTTTAAAAAAACTTATAGTTTTTTTGAAAAAATTGTAGTTTTTTTTATTTAAAAATGCAGTTTTTTTTTTTTTTTTTTTTTTTTTTTAATTTGTAGTTAGTTTTGGAAAAAATGCAGTTTTCTTAAAAAAAATTGCAGTTTTTTTTAAAAAATGCAGTTATTTTAAAAAAATATTTTATCATTTTTTTTTAAAAATTCATGTTTTCTATAAAATATTAAAAAATTTGCATTTAAAAAAAACGAAAAATACTATTTTTTTTTTAAAAAATATGAAAATTTGATTTATGATGTAAATTTTTAGACATTTATATTAATATGTTAAATAGCACAAAAAAATTAAACATTAAATGAGATTGGTAAGATGACGATCATCTCCTTAAAGAATTACTTTTGATCCAACGCTCCACTTTTAGTTCTCGGGTTCTCAGGAAACTATGAGTTCTCAACCGATCTCAATCTTATATATATATATATATATATATATATATATATATATATATAGGAGTAGGATCAAATGAGAACACCTAAAAGATTGAGAATGCAAGAACAGATATCATCCATCTATTATCTTAGATCTAAGGCTATAATTAGTTAGAGATTTTGTTATTATTAAAATTTTTAAAATTAATTAATTTAAATTAAAATTAAGAAAAGGGTATCAGGGTAATTAATCATTCTCGTATTTTAAACAACTCCAAAATCTCTCTCTCTCTCTCTCTCTCTCTCTCTCTCTCTTTCTCTCTCTCTCTCTCTCTCTCTATATATATATATATATATATATATATATATATATATATATATATATATATATATATATATATATATATATATACCTAAACCTACGACTTTATCATTCACTCCATTATTTTCCACTTGCGTTGCTGCCATCCAAGAACCACTTTCACAATCGGAGAATGAAAAAGCATCGCCTCTGCCTTCGCCACCATGATCGCCGATGATAGCCACCATCTCGCACAATAAAACCCTGACTACGCTTCTATATCCAACCATCTCTATAATTCAATGTCTCTTCCATTCGTGAGTACCAAACCTTTCAACATCCTAGGGTTATCAGTTGTTACACCTCCTATGTCGAAAGCAGGTGAATGAAATTAACGAGGAAGGATAGTTGGGTCTTGCCTCCAGCAAGGCGACAATCCGACTGAAACCTACACCACAACCTCAAGTCTCCGGTGGCCACAATGGCTTTAGTAATTAGCGACAAAACTGACACAACAACCTCAAGTCTACGAAGATCTGCGATTTTTCAAGTTATCTGGTGATTTTTTCGATCTCATGAGCCGTGTCTAGAGAAGAGGGTAAGTCCTATTGATTGAGCTTTCTTGTCACTGCTAGTTGTTCATACTTTCTGATAAACCAATTATCTACCTTCCCATATGCTTTACTCAGTCAATTTCATCCGATTTTTAATCAATTTTGATGATGGCGGACAGGTCATCGTAAGCTGTATTCTTTATAATCACTCATGATTATAAACATGGTTGTACGTATGATTAAAAAACGCTAAGTTTATCTCCAAAAATCGTAGTGTTGGTTTTGTTTTCTGTAATTTTTGAAACTATGTGAGTATCAAATTTGGTGTAATTATCACAAGTTAAAACAATTAGGAACTCAATGGGAATTAGCTTCAATTTTGTGTTCATTCTCCAATTGGGATCTTGTATGAAGATGAAACTTGGAAGACCTCTTTGAAATTAATCCATCCTGTTTGGCTGCTTGTTTACATATTTAGTTACAATTGGTGTCATGAGCAATTCTTCTTGCTAATCTGATAATTGTTGGACCCGATGTACTTTTCTTTTACACTCAGTAAGTTGTTACAAGTCACACACCCTTCATGTTTCATAGTTAATAGTTAATACACAAGCCATTGGTTATATTAACATCTTCCATTTGCAGTTAATCATCAATGAATCTATCAATAAATATTCAATTGTAATCTTGTATGAATACAATGTCAGATGTCTCATTTGCAGTTAATCATCAATGAATACTCCATGAGGCTGGTTCGAGAGGAGCAGGGAAAGCAGCCACGACAATGCAGGTGAGGGGAAAAAGCCAAGAGGCGGTTGCCTCTTTTGATTTCACCGGGAACACAACCCCATCCTGGTGGTTATTCTTGGCAGGGAACGAATAATAAGAAATGACAATTTTTACACTATTTTTATTTTGTATTTATTTATGAATAGAGTGTATTCATTTGTGAATGTCAATGTATTTATGTGTGAATGACTATTTAATTATACATAATTGTTTCTTTAACATTTTTGCAGATCCATTGAATAAACATGCATAGAGTGGGAGGTGGGAGATTTACCAAATGAAACACCGACACAAATAGATTTCGGAAGGAGCGCAAATATGTTTTATTCATTTATGATTGTAATTGTAGTATTAGTTTCCGTATCAAAAAAATATATATTGTAACTTATTCATTTACTATTATAATTATATTCTTATATGAATAGAAATGTGTTTTATTTATCTATATATGTGTATCATTTTAGTTGATTTTATAATCATTTTTTTTGGGTTTTATTAATTTATGATTTTACAAGTGTATTCATAAATACATCTGAGTTAATTCATTTCTAATTTATAATTTTATTCATTTTAAAATGAAATGTATAAATCATTATTTATGAAGATATTTAAAAAAAATAAATGAGGTAAACCTATAAATTATTCATTCTCTTGATATTTGATTGCTAAAAATGAAACATAAAAATGAATGAAATGAAAAAAAAAAAACGTTTTTTTAGATAGAAATTAACTCATGATTTTATTAATTATTGGTTCATTAAAAGAATAGTATCTAAAAAATGAGATATTTTTTGTAAGTGTCATTATAATCACTAAAATTTAGGAAATCATAATTTAATTAGATGGTAAAATTCCATTTATGCCCTCTAAAAATGATTGGTCTACAACTGTTCTTACGTTCTCAACCTTTTAGGTATTCTCATTTGATCATATATATATATATATATATATATATATATATATATATATATATATATATATATATATATATATATATATATATATATATATATATATATATATATATATATATATATATATGTTCAAATGAAAACATTTTTTAAATTGAGTACATTTGAGAACAAATCTACCATTTAATTTTTCAATTAAAATCATAAAATAATATTTATATTAATAAAACTATAACTGAAAACCACTATCCACTTAGGGGTGTTTGGGTTAGCTTTTCACAGCCTAAAAGTCATTTTTGAAAAAGTTACGAAAAATCAGAATTTCCTGACTTTTCCAAAAAATTCATTTTACTTGTATAAAACTCCAAAAGTAACTTTTGCCAAATATCTTTTGCTTTTTTTTTATTTTTCAAAAAAGACTTTTGGAATATGAAAAGCTAAGCCATACATGCTAGTCCCTACCCCCAACCTCCAAACACAATTGTACGGGTTCTCCCGTCATTTGAAGCTACACCACCAAAAGACTATCGGACCACCGTACCGACGTCGTCGGAACCACTAAACTACTGCCTCTTTCATCCGCCTCTAGTACTCATTTCGCCGGAAGTCACCTCCTTTTGTCTCTACTCTTCTCGATCTAGCTTCCCAGCCGCTAGATTAGGTTTCATCGGCCACCACCGTCACCATCGGATCTGCCAATGTTGCTACCAGAACTGGCCTTCTGAACCACCTCCCTCAATCGTTTGTAACAAGATGAATCGATCGTTTGTAACAAGATGAATCGGTATTGTTTATATTGAAATTATGGCTCGCCTGTTTACTCATCGGCTGGGTTACTTCTCTTCAGGTAATGATTTCAATACACACTTCAAAAGTTAAACGAGATGAATAAATACTTTATTTTGAAGATGCTGTAAAAATGGAGTTATGATTATAGGGGAATATGATTTTGTTAAAAAGGAAAACTTCCTTCAAGTAAAAGTTCGGAACCCTAGACAATCAAATCTATAACGATCGACAAGATTCAAGTCAGGATTAGTAGCCAATTTGGAATGCAATCAATTCGGCTACTTATTGTAATCTTTCTTTCTCATCTCGAATCTTTGGGCTAAAGCTATTACATCAATTTATTTACTCATTTACTGTTGTTAGTTGTATTTTGGTGCTTTTAATTTTTTTAATATAAATTATTGTTTTGGTTTCGGTTCTTTAAGCCTTAAATTCTGCACATATACAAAACCATTTGTAAAATCACAACCATAATTAGAAAAATGGAAAAGTCAACTATTTTTGTGGCGGTGATTCTCTTGGTAATTTTTGAGGGGTATGAACTTTGAACAATAACAGAAAAAGAACAAAAAGTTGCAGTCGGAAGGTTCCCCAACATTAATAGTCTTTGCTTGAAGAAACTTGATCAACTTTTATGCTTCTCAACTTTTTTGTTCTCTCCATACCTTTACTTCTTATTGTAAGCACAAATGGAATTAGAATTTAAGTATAAAAAGATTTAGTTTGTATTGGTTAGCTCAAAGATCATTAATAATGGCAATTATTTTGTCTAGTGCTTCTGGAGTAGTGTTTTTAAATTAGTTTTTGTATATGATAAATATATTACACTTGAGTAACATTTAAACATGTGTTAAAGATTATATTATTCAAGTCTTTAGGATATATTAGTTCAACCTTGTTAGTTTTATCGATTCCCATGCATTCCATATAGAAATTCAAAGGTATTTATATGCCAATACGTAAGAGTCACAAAATAATACAAAAGATGTTAAAATATAATGTTTCTTATATAATGACATATTAATAATAACGATTATTATTATTATTATTATTATTATTATTATTATTATTATTATTATATAAGAAACATTATATTTTACCATCTTTTGTATTATTTTGTGACTCTTACGTATGGGTATATAAATACCTATGAATTACAATCACATACGATTATATATACACGAGAACAACTATAGAATCGAGAACATAAAGATAAAGTCCACATATATCATATATGATTAAATGTATATAGTCACATGTGATTATATGTATCTAATCACATAGAATTTATGTGCAAAATATTCATTTTTGCGTTCTCGATTCAGTTCTTGTTCTTGTGTATTTAATCACATATGATTATATGTATAATCGTATGTGATTAAGTACATGAACACAACTATTGAATCAAAAAGGCAAAAATGAATCTTGTCCACCTCAAATCATATCTGATTATATACATATAACCAGAGGTGATTAAATATACAAAAACAATTATTCAATCGAAACCGCAAAAATAAATATTGTCTACATAAATCATATCTAATTAAATACATATAATCACATATGATTATATGTATCCAATCATATATAATTTATGTGCATAAGATTGGTTATCCCATTCTCGATTCTATAACTATTATTTGTCAATTGTAATCATTTATATGTATCTAATCACATAGGATTTATATAGACAAAAACTAATGATGTCTATATAAATAATGTTATAACTTTTGTGTAGGTTCTTGGAAAGGAAATGATCCATCTTGCTCATGCTAGCTAATTTTCAAGATCAAGGAGGTGAGCACTAACTCTCCTATTACGTAAGAATTACTTGTTGTATGTTATTGTTCACAGAACCCTAATAACATGTGATTATGTGTATCTAATCACTACGATTTATGTCGCTAAGATTCTTTTACACGTTCTCGATTCAATAATTGTTTTTTTCACTTTAATCATATGTGATTAAATACATTTAATTAGATGTGATTATATGTTTCTAATCATATACGATTTTATTTGGAAAAAACGAATATTTTCTATTTACATCATATGTGAATAGATACATACAATCACATATAATTATATACACGTTAACAAATATTGAACCAAGAACGCGAAAACAAATCTTTATCCAAATTAATCATATGTATTAAATACAAATAATCAGATGTGATTATATGAATATAATCTCACATGATTTATGTGGACATAATTCATTTTTTCTTTTCTGATTCAATAGTTGTTCTCGTGTATTTTATCGCATGTATTAAATGTATAATCGTATGTGATTAAGTACATGAGCACAATTATTGAATCGAGAAGAAAAAATGAATCTTGTCCACCTCAAATCATATGTGATTATATACATATAATCACATGTGATTAATTACACAAAAGTAATTATTCAGTCAAAACCGCAAAAATAAATATTGTTTACATAAATCATATCTGATTAAATACATATAATCCCATGTGATTATATGTATCCAGTTATATATGATTTATATGGTTGCGATTCATTGTCACATTCTCGATTCAATAATTGTTCTTTGTCCACTATAATCATATGTGATTAAATACATATAATCATATGTGATTAAATACATATAATCATATGTGATTATATGTATCTAGTCACATATGATTTATATGGACAGAAAATAATGACGTCTATATAAAGCATATGTAATTTGATACATATAATCACATATGATTATATACACAAGAACAACTATTGAATCGAGAACCCAAAGATAAATATTGTCCATATATATCATATGTGATTAAGTGCATATAATCACATATGATTATATGTATCTAATCACATATGATTTATCTAAACAAGATTCATATTTAAGTTCTTGATTCAATCATTGTTTTTTTTCCAATTTAATCATACGTGAATAAATACATTTAATCGGATGTGATTATATGCTTCTAATCACATATGATTTTATTTGGAAAAAAACGAATCTTATTTATATAAATCATATGTAATTAGCTATGTACAATCTCATGCGATTATATATACGATAACAAATACTGAATCAAGAACGCGAAAACAAATACCCACATTACTCATATATGATTAAATAGATCAAATCAAATGTGATTATATGAACCTAATCACATAAGATTTATGTATCTAATCACATATGATTAAATATAATTAAATACTTATAATCATATGATAAAATACTTAGAATCACATATGATTAAATATATGAGAAAAATTATTGACACGAAAACTCAAAAATGAATATCGTTCATATAAATCATATGTGATTGGATACATATAATCACATGTGATTTACGTAGACAATAATCATTTTTGCATTCTCAATTCACTAGTTTTTCACGTGTATTTAATCACATGTGATTATATGTATTTAATAACATAGAAATCATATATGATTATATATATATATATATATATATATATATATATATATATATATATATATATATATATATATATACATATAATCACATGTGATTATATACAAGAGAAAACCTAATGAATAAAAAACACAATAACAAATCTTTGTAGGTGGGTGTGGGGTGGTGGCAGCAGGTGGTGGAGGCAGGGTGGTGGTGATTAGTGGTGGTGGTGTGTGGTGATGTGTAGTGGTAGGTGGGTGGGTGGTTGCAAGTGATGGTGGGTGGGTATGGGTGGTGGATTTAATTCATTTTTTCTTTGTGATTATATGAATCTAATCACATATGATTAAATACATATAATCACATTTGATTATATGAATCTAATCACATAACTCATTTTTGCTTTGCTGATTCAATAGTCGTTCTCATGTATTTTATCAAATGTGATTATAGGTATAATCATATTTGATTAAGTACATGAGCATTGCTATTGAATCGAGAAGGAAAAAATGCATCTTGTCCACCTCAAATCATATATTATTATATACATATAATCACATGTGATTAATTACACAAAAGCAATTACTTAGTCGAAAGTTGTTATTATATGTATTCAATCATATATGATTTATGTGGATGAGATTCATTGTCACAATCTCGATTAAATAATTGTTCTTTGTCCACTGCAATCATATGTGATTAAATACATATAATCATATGTATCTAATCACATATGATTTATACAAACAAAAAATAATGATGTCTATATAAATCATATGTGATTATATACATATAATCACATATGATTATATATACACAAGAACAATTATTAAATCGAAAACACAAAGATAAATATTGTCCACATATATCATATGTGATTAAATGCATATAATCCCTTGTGATTATATGTATCTAATCACATAAAATTTATGTGGAAAATATTTATTTTCGTTTTCACGATTACGTTGTTGTTTTTGTGTGCTTAATTATATGAGATTATATGTATCTAATTAGATATGATTTATATAGACAATAATGATTCTCACATTCTTGTTCAATAGTTGTTCTTTTACATTTAGTCGCATATGATTTCTGTACACAAGATTCATTTTCGTGTTTTTGATTAAATAATTTTTCTTTTTATACATTAATCATATGTGATTAATACATACAATCACAAACGATTAATATACATAAGAAAAAATATTTACTCATGAATATTATCAATATAAATCATATGCGATTTGATACATATAATCACATATGATTAAGTACATCAGTACAACTGTTGAATTGAGAAAGAAATAATGAATATTGTCCACATAAATCATATGTGATTAAATACATATAATCACATGTGATTAAACATATTAGAACAATTATTGAATCGACGCAAGAATAAATATTTTTCATATGCGTCATATGTAATTAAATATATATAATCACATGTGATTAAACACATAAGAACAACTATTAAATCAACATGTGAAAAAAAATATTGTCCATATAAATCATATGTGATTAAATAGATATAATCACATGTGATTTAATACACGATGCCAATTATTAAATCAAAAACACGAAAATAAATATAGCCCACGTAAATAATATTTTATTAAATACATATAATCATATGTAGTTATATGTATCTAATCATATATGATTTATGTGGACAATATTCATTTTTGCATTCTCGATTCACTAGTTTTTCACGTGTATTTAATCACATGTGATTTTATGTATTTAATAACATACAAATCCTATAAGATTCGATACATTTAACCACATGTGACTCGATATCTATAATGATATGTCATTATATACGAGAGAAAACCTAATGAATCAAAAGCACAATAACAAATCTTTGTAGGTGGGGGTGGGGGTGGTGTAGGCGGGGTAATGGTGGTGTGTGATGATGGGTGGTTGCAAGTGGTGGTGATAGTGATGGGTGATGGTATTGGTAGGTAGTGGGTGTGGGTGGTGGGTGGTGGCGGCGAGTGGTGATGGTTAGGTGGGTGGTGGTGGTGGTGGTGGTTGGTGGTGGTGATGGTTGTGGTGGGTGGTGGTGGTGATGGGTGGTAATGGGTGATAGATAATGATGGGTGGTGGTTGGTGGTGGTGGGTGGTGGTTATGGTGGGGGGTGGCTGGTGGTGGTGAATGGTGATGGGTACTAATGAGTGGTGGTGGTTGGGTGGGGATGGTTGTGGGTGGTGATGGTAGTGGTGGGTAATGGTTGGTGGTGGTGGTGGTGGTGGTGGGTAGTGATGGTTGGTGGGTGGTGGTTGTTAGTGATGGTTAGTGATGGGTGGTGGTGGTGGGTAGTGGTTGTGGGTTGTGGTGGCATACGGTGGTGATATGTGGTGGAGGTGGGTGGTTATGGCGGGTCATGGTGGTTGGATGGTGATGGTGGTGGGTGGTGATTGTGGTGGCGGGTGGTCGTTGGTGGTGGTGGGTAGTGATGGGTGGTGGGTGGTAGGTAGTGGGTGGTGGTTGGTGGTGATGGTGGTGGCGGGTGGTGGGTAGTAATGGGTAGCGGGTGGTGGTTGGTGGTGGTGGGTAGTGATGAGTGGTGGTTGGTGGTGGTGGTGGTTGTTGTGGTGGGTGGGTAGTGGTTGGTGGTGGAGGGTATTGGTTGTTGGTGGTGGTGGCGGGCGGTGGTGATGGGTGGTAGGTAGTGGTTGTTGTTGGTGGTGGTGGGCAATGGAGATGGGTGGTGGTGGCGGGTGGTAGTGGTTGGGTGGTGATGGTGGTGGCGGAGGTGGTTGGTGGTGGTCGTGGTCGTGGGTGGGTAGTGATGGGTAGTGAGTAGTGGTTAGTGGTGGTGGTTAGTCATGGGTGGTGGTGGCGTATGGTGGTGGTAGTGGTGGGTGGTGGTAGCGCATGGTGGTGGTGGGTGGTGTTGGTTGGATGGTGAGTGGTGTTAGTTAGTGGGTTTTTTAATTATTTGTAACTATTTTTTGATTTATATGAATATTATTTTATAATTTTAATTAAAAAACTTGTGTTATTCAAATTTGTTATCAAACTAGTTGTGAAACCCGTATATTATACAGGTTAATTAAAACATAATGTTAAACAGAAGCGATTAAATGAAGAGTTTATTTGAATTTGAAATATGAAATAAGTGAAAATTATGAAAAAAAAAACATGCAAAAAATAAATTAATTAAAATTATATGTTTAATTGTTAGATCTGTGTACTAAACGATTCATTATTATAAAATGTTAAATACAAATGTTTAAAGTGTAAATTTATTTGAAATTGAAATTGAAATTTCAAATTTGAAATTTGAAATTTGAAATTAATAGTTATTATAGTAGGTTTAATTTATGGAAACTAAATTAATGATATACTAGAAATGAATAATGAAGTAATTGACAAGTGGAAAATAAATATATTTCAAAATTATAACAAAATGACATGTGACCAAATAAATGAGAGAATGACAAGTGGCAATAAGATTTTCATTTATTAAGGTAGATGTTCTCGCGATAAGAAATGTTCTCGATTGAACGCTCCCATATATATATATATATATATATATATATATATATATATATATATATATATATATATATATATATATATATATATATATATATGTGTGTGTGTGTGTGTGTGTGTGTTTACGTTATTTTGTTTTTATTAACTATTGTGTGCCAGAACGCATAGATTTGGACCACCGGATGAATAGAATCAACAGTTATGATCTAAGGGTCTATGACATTACAATATGGTAGCATGTATCATATAATCAGACAAATTTCAGCAAAATGGTATTTTGGTCAATTAACCTATTTTAAAAAAGGAAATTTTTGGATTTTAAGGGATCATTAATTCCCTTGTTTTTTAAAAATCTGAATCTTTTAAATTAATTCTAATTAAATTTTAATATTATTTTTAATTATAACCGATTTTATTCTGTCAGAATGATAAAATGTCAACAATAAACTAGTAAAATATATTTGCGGTTTTATTCTTGCAGAATATTGTTTCATTCAAGATACTTTTTATATTAAATATGCTTCAAGAATTATACAACATATTATCAAGAATAACATTTTCTAAAGAATACGGATTACATTTATTCTTAAAGATTAAAATTAAAAATGGTTAAAAAAAGAAAAAAAAAACATCAAAATCTAACAAAAACACTAATCCATTCCAAAAGAATATTATTGTTAAGAAACACTTTATACATTTTAACATAATACATTTTGCAAGAATACACTCTAGTTCTCCATTTTTTTTTTTTTTTTTTTTCTGATTTTCCACATCAATGGCAGCCTCTTCGAAACCTAAATCCACAAAAAAAAAAAAAAAAAAAAAAAAAAAAAAAAAAAAACATAATGAACTTTCAAATATTAAAAAATTCAGAACATTCTAAAAGAATAACAACTATAAATTATGATAGAATGTAGTAGACATCAAACAATTGTAATTTATTTTAACAACATGCATTACTAGTTATTCTGCTAGAATATACTATCGCTATTCTAATAACATGCATTCCTCGTAATTCTGCTAGAATGCATTACCAGTTAAACAAATATACTTGTTGTTAACAAAACATTCTTAAAGATATTTTGACAGAATGCATTTATATAAATAAATTTTGACAGAATACACACAAGTTTTTGATGGGTTTTGGTCATAAGACATCCTATGTGCTCATACAAACCCTAATGCTTGGATCTAGGTTTCTCTATTGTACATGCTTTGAATCCAAGACTATAAACCCTAATTCTAGCATATAGAAATCAATATTAACATATAATTAGGTTTAAGATATTACCTTGATTGTTATGTAGTAATAACAATCCTAATTCCTCCTTGAATTGACTTTGGAAGGCTTAGAGTCACAAGTGTCACTCCTCTAATGGCTTACAAACACCATAAGCAAGTAGAGAAGGTATAAAGAGAGAGGAGAGAGGTAGGAATTCGTCCTTAGGACTTCTTGGGAAGGCTTGGACGAATTCATGAGCCTTAGGGGGTTTATATAGGTGTAAAGATTAGGGTTTTAGTCCTTATCCTTATCTAGTTGCTTGCCCACGAAGCAACCATAAGATAAGTCTTAGAAACCCTTATCCTAGTCGAATTCTAAGGCATTATCTCCTTAAATTCGTTCACCCTATATTTAAGATAATCCTTACCTTATTTTGTAACTATCACATAATTACAATTCAGCCCCTCTAGTTTAATTAATTACACTTGATCACAAAATTAATTCTTAATTAATTATTGACCAATATTAATTAAACAAATATGATTTCTCCTTTAATATATTATTCTTATAACATATTAATAAATCATAATAACCTCTTTCTCTTTATTTATTTCTCCAATCAAGTTGCTTAGGTGAAGGCAACCCAAAAGGTCCATGCACCATCGGGTCAAGTACATACCAAAATAGTTAGACTTAGACACTAATCCAACAGTCTCCCACTTGGATAAGTCTAACAACTATTCTGCGTATGACTTCAGATCCCGATCTGCAATCATAGCTTTCCAAAGCCGCTGTCAACTTTGATCATATCAAATACGCGTGTCCTTAGATAAGGGATCATATATTCCTCCATTCTAGATATCGTATGAGATATGATTTCAAATCATTCTCTTTGTACTATCTCTCGATTTCTGATTTATGACGACTGACTAATTGAACAAATCAAATTAGCCCTAGCCCGGCTGAGCATTTACGTTTGTCATCACTAAACCATCGAGGGGCCCAAAGATATCGCTTTTATCCTACTTTGAATAAAAGGAATGGATAAACTTTGATTCAATGCTTGCTTGCACTCACTCACCGAATTACACACAACAATATGTTTTATAACACCAAGTTACTAGTGCGTTTACATATTATCAATGTGCAACCGATTCGCAAGATACAACTCACACATCTCGGTTTCAAGAATATAAGATGTTATCGTCTCACCAATCACTCGTGATACAATTCATGGAGTGATCCAAGTGAGCGTGGGTTTAATCCAATGCTCAAATCATATTCATAAGCACTCATGAATGTTGCAGCAAACATTTGCTTATGTCTAATGCTCTTTAGACAATCCACACACCAATTCACGACAGTCTTCATTCATATCTACTTCCAACATATGAACAACTGTGGCCCGTTCGAATAATTCGATTATTCTTAATAAACTCAATTATTTTGGAAGTCAAAACATGTAAATGTGAAATACAAGAATAATACTAATCCCATATGGCCTCAAACCTTTGAGTATAAATAAAACGCCTTTTATTTATCACCACATTGATTACTCATTATTTGTCGTTTCGGGTAATCAACTTCTTACTTGAATTCCAACACTTGTCCTATGCTCCTAGCATGCACACAATGTTTACCTATGGTTCTTTCTTTGTGAAATAGATCACATTGAACACATTTCCAATCCTTCTCATTTCACAACTCCAAATCCGTTTTTCATAAGTTAAAGAATATCATATTCTTGTTACTTATAGAATATGCTAGATTCTATCATTCTATGCAACTATCCTTTCGTAATGTCACTGCACCAAAGTCACAAAGACTATTGCCAATGATATTACAAAGTCCTCTATGATCAGAGATTGTTACAAGACAATTCCTTAGATGTCTCTCACTCAAAGTACATTCCTTTGAACATCCTTTTGCATAAAAGTTTCTAATCTAGACATAGATTTTCAATATTCAATTCCCAATATGGACACGCTTCCATATTTTCCATATGACAACTCATTCTTAATAGAAACTTTTCTATTCATAATAATTTCGATATGGTCCATCCAATACCATGCTTCCAACTACTCACAAGAGACCAATTCTCATCGAACTTTGGATTGTCCTTTGATAGTTGTTTAATTATTTTAGTCAAAACCGATTCTAGTCCTTTTTCCCTCTAAATGCGCTAGACATTTGGAAAATTTTAGAATGGTCAAACATTAAAGCATTTGCAATCGATCCTATACCCGAAGCGTATGGGACACGACGCATAATGTTTTATTTGCTATGTTCTCAAAATTCGAATTGTGAAGAGGAATGCCGTAATCATAATTGAAATTTTAAGAACACACTATGTACCCTTGACTAAGTTTATTAACATTTCTCAACCTAATCCTTTAGATTTGAAATGAAGCATAATATTCTCTCCCTTAATTATAGCAAAACAACCTTTCAACTTTGCAAAGTATGACTCTTGTTTTCTATAATTAATATTGTCAACTTTGCAATACGTGCCTTAATAATCATACAATCATAACATTTATGCTCCCACTATCAACATAACACTTATGCTCCCACTAGCTTCGACATGTATTCATAAACATCTTGACTTTCAAAAATCAATACTTATTGAATTTTTAAGTTCATGTTTCTAATACTTAATGATTTGATAATCTTTTATCAAGGCTTTTTGAACTTATACACCTTTGCCTTCGATAGTTCATATGTGTGTCTAAACACTTAAGACCAATTGCCAAACCTTACAATTCAAATTATGGAAAGGGATACCGTAACCATAATTGAATTCGAGAATGCAATTTTACAATCACTATCTTCTTAAAATCTTTCTTAGTGAAAGCACTTTCTCACAATCATTTTCATGAAGGAGGAAATCTTATGACACTTAGATTTTAAATGGTGTATGTGTTTCTATCCATGTGAATTTGTTGAAACCAAAGTTTACGACAAATTCAAACTCATATGGACCGAACTTTCTTAGTCTTGATTTCTTACCTTATGGTAGCACAGTTGCCCACCATGTCTTCCAAGTAGTTAAGCAGCTCACCCTTTCCTATCAATGTACCTTTCATTGATTAAGGTGCTTTGCCTTTTATGCGTTCAAAATGAGACGTCATAGAACTCTCATGCATAATTAACTCGATTGGAACGGCATAGAAACAAAATAATGTCATCACGATAGGTTGTAAACCTCAACTCGTGTGCTAGTGATGATCAATGAGGTTTATTTGATTTGTTCTTGAAACTTTTCAAGACCATTAAGACTCCCACTGACTCCTTGACATATAAGATTCTTTTGTCAATAAACATTTCTTGACAAACAAATATTTAAGAGTTAGTGTAGCTTTTATCAAAACACTTCATAAATTGGTCCTAGTTGGTCTTTGTCTTATCCAAGACATAACAACTTACCACATTTAATGAATGTTATAAACCTTCTTAATACTTTTTCACTCAATGTCACAATTTTAACTCTAAGACTTGCTTTGGAACGAAGTATGATTGACTTCTTGATTTGACCATTTCTTCAATCTTTGATTCCTCTTCTTGGACATACAATTGTACCAAGACTCACTTAGAGGATCAATTGAGATATGGTTCTTAATCATAAAGACCTATCATAAAGCATAAAAGGTACTCTCCCTTCTTCTTAGAATGGAGAAACTTTTATCTCTCTACCTTCTTGATTCTTCTTACTCGTTCTGCTATTGATTTAAACTTTTTCAATCAACTAAGAATTACACTTAATCTTGCAAGTATAATCATATTTACTAAACCTTCAGTAAATCATGACGAATATCATTGTTACTCTTATGGTGGACTTTGATCAACACACAACTTTGTGTACTCGATCTTCTAGTCCTTCACTTGACACTTTGTCAATGAATTAGTCTAATTTCCAAATACGAAATTTCTCATTCATCGTGCATCCACGTTGCATGATTCCAAGTTTCTGTCCAATTGAAACTTGAGCGATGAGAAACTCTCCCTATTTGGTAAATTCTCGACTTTCCATAACACAATAAGAACCAAATCCATTATTGCTAATAATAGAAACATTTTAACAGCAATTTTTCATACACGCCATTGTAAGGATAAATAAATAAAATTTAAAATCAAAATTTATTTTATTGCGGAAAAATTTGTCCTTACAATGCAACTCATTGAAAAACTTATGCTAATACATCTTTCTTAGCAATCTAATTCTAACTCTAAGTAGTAGCTCAAGAATCTAATCTTCGAGAAACGCGATCGAAATCCATTCCTTCACGGTTAGATTCTGCTCACTTCTTCCCTTAAGCTTCCTTTCTTTTCTTCGATCCTTCAAAACATCAATTGTAATCTTATCACATTATGTATTCAGGATCTAGAATGAAGCTTAAAAGAGTTAGTCAATGGATTTTACCTAAATTAGAGCCATACGTTTCGACTCTCCCATCTCTTAGATCTCTTAGGTAAATGGGGCAGCTTTGTCTCCAATGCCCTTTCTCTTGGCAATAAAAGCAAATTGACTCTTTTGGAACAGGACATGTAACTACTTCAGACATCGCCTTTCTCTTATGATCAAACTTTTCGATCATAGCATGTCTTTCGTTGCCATTGTCTATATCCATAGAGGTCTCGAAGGCAGATTCACCAATCAACTTTGCTTTTCTATTGCGCCAAATCATTGTTGATTTAGCAGCAATAAGCATATAGGTGAGATCTATAAGGGTCACGTCGTAGTTCATCATATAGTACTCTCTTACGAACTCACTATATGAGTTGGGAAGTGACTGAAGAACCCAATCAACAGCCATTTCCTCACAGACAACGGATCCCAACATTCTTAACCTATCAATGTGTGACTTCATCCCTAGGACGTGTGCACACACGAGCTTTCCTTCTTTATGTTTACTTGCCAAAAGGGCTTGAGTGATCTTGAACTTTTCAAGCCTTTGATCTTGTGGGTTAGGGAGAATAATTGGAGAATGTAGAGGAAGTGAAGCATGATTTCTTGTTCCTCGATCGAATCGTGGAATATCATCTTGATGTGGAATGCTTGTTCCACGGGATTTGAGAAGACCATAGTTGTCGAACTTTGACATCTACAAAACGGGAGAAAAACGAATTCAAGTTAGTTGATAGATTGAGTCCTTAGTAAATCACCCAAATGAAATACTAAGGCTAGGACCCAACACAATATTCTACAACTCGGGAAAGGGATTCCGTACCCCTAATTGCAGAATATTTGAAGGTAAGTGAATGACGATTCACTAATTTCCATCATGAAAAACGAAAAAGAAATTTAAGTTTTAAATCTATGAAAACTCCTAGATCCGTTGAGATTCATTGAACTTTCAATGGCATGTTTAAATCTCGATATACCCCTCTTGTTTGTGACTGGGATGCCGAGGATCACAAAGCGGGTGTGAATAACCATGCAAACTTACATGGTGCCCTCACATGTTACAGTCACCTATTCGATGTGCCGGTAAACCACACACGCTCCACCGAACTATGACAAACATTGAGTCACCCTTTGCTACCTTTGCTTAGAACCATTTAGTGTGCCGGTAAACCACACACGCTCCACTAACGTCTTCGCAAGGGCACAAAGTGTAATTTCATGGAATTGCATCAATTCACTTTTGCATAAGTAACTAAGATTGGGAATTTTATGAAAACATTTAGTTACTTTTATACTTTATTATACTTATAATGGAAGGTTTCGTCCTATCCTACCCGTTCGGCTAACGATCCTCCACTAGTCAAGAGTGCGGTGGGTAAGAGTGGATACCCATTCAATCGCCATTTTATAGGCAATTTCCTTAAACACCCCTTATAGACTAGCTTCATGAATGAGGCCTACTAACGGTAAGATTGACTTTTACTCATACATATATATAATGTTAGACTTTTAATGTTGTATATAGTATAGGGTGTATTTTATACTTTCAAAATACTAGGTGGTCTAATTTAACAATTATACTTTTAATTCAATTAAATTGTAAACCTAAACTTTTATGGATTTATTAAACTTCTTTTAATTATACACCTTAATTAATTAACAAAACCATAAGGGTGTGATATGAACTTTTTCAAAACAATACTAGAGTTTTAGAATTTAACATTCCTAATTAAACTTTTAAATTCCAAAACTTGAGGGCAAATTTTAAAACATTTCAACACATTAGGGTTTAGAATTTAAATATACATCAAAATTAAACCATTTAATCAAAATTTAAATTCCAAAACTTGAGGGCAAGTTTTAAAACCTTTTTCAAAACATTAGGGTTTCAACTATTTAAATTTCAAAACAACAAAACTTTTGGGTTCAAATTTAAACTATAAAACCTAAAGGGAAAAATATGAAACTTTTCATAACAACAAGGATCAAATAACAAATAATCTAAATTAACAATTAATCACATAATTATCCATATTTGATTTATTTAATGATTTCTTGCAAAACAATTTATCAATTTACTCAAAATAATTAATCAATTATCACATAAGGAAACAATTATCTTATTAATTGATAAATATCTTCAATTAGATCAAAATTATAGTCAAATATATCATATAATAGGATTAATATTGATCTAACATGATAAGGTAACTATCCATAAGCAAAAACAACAAGAAATCCCGGAATACCCTCCATCTGACGAGCCGACTCGTCGAGTCACCTTGGACTCGGCGAGTTCATCTATGGACTCGGCGAGTCCAGCCTCTAGAAACACAAAATTCGAAATTTTCAAACATATCAAGCATCAATACAATAGAAACCAATCAAGGCTCTGATACCACTGATGGATTTTGGTCATAAGACATCATATGCGCTCATACAAACCCTAATGCTTGGATCTAGGTTTCTCTATTGTACATGCTTTAAATCCAAGACTATAAACCCTAATTCTAGCATATGGAAATCAATATTAACATATAATTAGGTTTAAGATATTACCTTGATTGTTATGTAGTAATAACAATCCTAATTCCTCCTTGAATTGACTTTGGAAGGCTTAGAGTCACAAGTGTCACTCCTCTAATGGCTTACAAACACCATAAGCAAGTAGAGAAGGTATAAAGAGAGAGGAGAGAGGTAGGAATTCGTCCTTAGGACTTCTTGGGAAGGCTTGGACGAATTCATGAGCCTTAGGGGGTTTATATAGGTGTAAAGATTAGGGTTTTTGTTCTTATCCTTATCTAGTTGCTTGCCCACGAAGCAACCATAAGATAAGTCTTAGAAACCCTTATCCTAGTCGAATTCTAAGGCATTATCTCCTTAAATTCGTTCACCCTATATTTAAGATAATCCTTACCTTATTTTGTAACTATCACATAATTACAATTCAGCCCCTCTAGTTTAATTAATTACACTTGATCACAAAATTAATTCTTAATTAATTATTGACCAATATTAATTAAACAAATATGATTTCTCCTTTAATATATTATTCTTATAACATATTAATAAATCATAATAACCTCTTTCTCTTTATTTATTTCTCCAATCAAGTTGCTTAGGTGAAGACAACCCAAAAGGACCATGCACCATCGGGTCAAGTACATACCAAAATAGTTATGGACTTAGACACTAATCCAACAGTTTTAACTTATATTCTAATAGAATTTATAACATCTTTTGTTTATAAAATAAAAACACCAAAATAACATAACTTCACATATTAACATCAATTCTAAAAGAATAGATCATTTCTATTTGTTGCTTAAACTTCAATTCCATAAGAATTCTAACAAAATATTATCTACATTACTTCTAACAGAGTATTTCAACACAAGTATAAACATGTTACCTTAACATATTCTGACAGAATCTTCCCAATAAGTCAGCATATCAAACTTGTCTCTTTTACAGAAAAACTTTCTCTTTTTGACATTATATCAAACACTTGGAAGACATGTTTTAGCATCAACATTCAAAAAACGCAACAATATGCGAATTATGCACAATTTATACCTTTATAAACCTAATGTATATATATTTCCAACGTCAGACTAAAACTAATGGACACAAAATCCATCCATTATATTTGTGTTTTTGTTATCTATTAATTTGAATTTTTAATTCACAGATTCAATGTTCAATATTAGCCACATAAAAATTGATTGATTTTTTTCTTACAGAGGCTTTTCTTTGAGCCGTGAATCAATGATGATATTGATACATCTTCCATTTAATTAATATTAACTGATAATATCAAACTTCATATCGATTGCCAAGAATGACTCTTAGATAATAATTTTAATACAAAACTATGTAGATTAAAGAAAATGATTATATACTGTAAACCAAATTTTTTTTATTAAAGATAGAGACATTACCTGTTGATAATCGTTAGGAAAATTCATAAACATGAATGATTTCTTGTTGATTTCTAATCCCGATTACACACTTGCTTTAGATTTAGGGCGAAGAAGTGGTAATTAAAATGAAAGACGCAGTGGGGGAATTGAAGGTCGCCATACTTGAAGTTTTGAGAGATGTTGATTGACTCCGACGACGATGTATTGATTCAATCTTTGTTAATAATGATGGAGTCCGAGATGATGATGAGGGATGATGATGAACGTGTCGAAGGGTTAATAGGGGGAAGAAGGATTCTGAGGACGAACGTATGGAAGAAATCTTAAGGTTTGATTATTCGGTCAATATATTTATTTTGGTGATTTTAAATCAAATCTCCTATTTATCTCAATTAGCATAATTATAGTCATGATTTACTAATTTACCCTTATTAATTTATTTAATTATTAAATTATTGCTAAATTATCATTGGTCAATACATGCATACAATATTTATAGAAAACATTTGAACCTAGCTCTCTCTTTCTCTCTCTTAGTCACTCTCTCTCTCTCTCTATATATATATATATTAATATTTTATTATTCTCTCATATATTAATATTATACATGAAACAAAGGGTTTATATCCAATAGAAAGTAGGTATTAAAATAATAAAATATTAATATAGTTTACTGTTTTTCAGGTTGTTTTTAATAGTAATAGAATATGTAAGTTTAAAAAAAAATATGATGATCTTATTATCATAGTGCTTTGTGCTCATTGTCCATGTGCAATAGTGATAATGAGACACGATTTTACCATGTGCAGCTGTAAAGATGACGATGCAGCCGAGCACGGTTCATGAAGTAGAATTACTTTGGGAAGTCCCCATTTGTATATTCTGCAAAGAAAAACCACGAGTGAATTATAATATTCAATAATTCAGAATGGTGCTAGACAAAGATGCTATGGTGTTGACCCGGTCAACTAGGTACATACAATTCTAAAGAACACATGCTGCGAGTTCACTTGGCTTTATCATATACTATTACGTTTCCTTCTGCTTAGCATATTCCCTTAATAAACGTGGAACATATTCAGTTTTCAAATCACCACCACTACCAACGTTAATAATTAATCAGAAAGAAAGTTCAACAACCACCACCACAACCCAAAGGCCAAAGCTGCTAGCGTGCTAGCATGGATGATCTTGGCTCCATCCAAGCCTAACATCAATATGGATACAAGCAGAAACACCGAGATAAATATTTACGTCTCTTAACTTTAGTTACACATCTTTTTGAGAAATCGATACCATTTTCTAGAAAATACAAGATTTGAATGAATAATGGGTTCTTGGTCGTTGCCAGCATCTTCACAAGTTCATGTGGCAGTGGTTTCTCAAACTCTGAGCTTTCTCTTTTTCCTCTTCTTTTCTAATGGTAGATCTACGTTTCTGTACCAAAAAATATATATATGTACACACACACTAAGATTTTGTTCTTAATGCAACTTTATATGAATTTGCAGGAGCCTTGGGAGTTACTGTTACTTTTGTAAACGACTGTGGGTTCACTATTTGGCCTGCAATCATTAGCCTTCAGAGTTTTAATGAAACCGGATTCGAGCTCACAAAGGGAAGTTCACGCTCTTTTCAAGTTCCGACTGTCTGGACTGGTCTTATGTGGGGTCGGACGGGTTGCAACTTCAATAGTTCAGGTAAATGGTCGTGTGCCACAGGTGACTGCGGCACCAATGGCACCAATGTAATGGAGTGTAATCCATATCAACAAATAACACCTGCCACTGTTGCTGAGTTAAGCATCAATCAAACCCAAACCCACAGCCAGGATTTGTATGATGTTAGCATTGCCGAGGGCTACAATTTGCCAATACTTGTGGAGCCCACATCCGGTTCAGGTTCGGGTTCCAATTTAAGTAGTTGTGCGAAGACAGGTTGTGTTGAAGACTTGAATAAGCGGTGTCCAAAGGAACTAAGTTTTGCTGGTGGAGAGGCGTGTATGAGTGCTTGTAGAGCTTTTGCCTCTCCAGAGTATTGTTGCAGTGACTCGTTCTCGTCACCCTCATCTTGCAAGCCAACATCATATGATCAGTTGTTTAGATCAGCCTGCCCAAGATCTGATATATACAGTACCAGGTCCGATCAAAAGTCTACTATATATACATGTAATGGTGCCGATTACTCTATCAGATTTTGTGCTGCTGCAGATTCATTTTCAACAATCAAACTTGGGGGCCAACTGAAGTCCACAGACCAGCTTGTTTCCATGCATGGAAATTTCACATTAGGGTTCTTCGGTGAAGATTACAGTTACTTGGGAATTTGGTACACAAGCGATGTTCAATCCACGAAAGTGTGGGTAGCGAATCCAAATACACCGATCATATCCAGCTCAGGCGCTCATACCCTATCAATCAGTACCAAAACCGGAGACTTGATTATTACTGCAGGAGGGACAACTCTAATGAGAATCACCGATGTTAAAATTGGTCCAAACGCAAATGTGACTGCAACCCTCGAAGATAATGGTAATTTTCGGCTGATTAACCAAGTTGAAAAAAGAGTTTTGTGGCAGAGTTTTGATCACCCAACCAATGTACTTTTACCTGGCATGAAGCTTGGGTATGACATGGCAACAGGCCAAAATTGGACTTTGACTTCTTGGTTGAGTAATGAAAACCCTAAATCTGGACCTTTTACTCTGAGTTGGGAACCCACTCAAAAAGGATCCCAGAGATTAATGATTCGACGACGAGGACGACCCTACTGGACTAGTGGGAATCTAAACAACCAAATATTTCAATATATGTTTTCATTGAATGGCCCAAGTAGTCAATCCACGTATAATCTCACATCTGTATACAACAATAAAGCAAGATACTTTAGCTATGATGGTAATATTGCTGCTTTACCCATGTGGATTTTAACACCAAAAGGCCAAATTAGAGATATTAATAATGCTACTGCTTGGAGCCCTGAGTTTTGTTATGGATATGATTCTGGTAATGGTTGCATGGAGTCGAGTTTGTCTCAGTGCAGGACAGAGAACGATAATTTTAGTAAAAAGAATGGGGATTTTGCTCTGGATATGACAAAAGGTGCAACTGATGGGAATTCAAGCTTAAGCATTAACGATTGTTTTGTTAAATGCTGGAATGATTGCAATTGTGTGGGGTTTAGTAGCAGTACTATCAATGGAAGTGGTTGTGTAATTTGGACTGGTATCAATAGTTTTTTGGTTAATCCTCATGATAACTCTACATCAAAGTATGTGATCAGCCAAAATCTAGGCAATCGAAATACAGGTAATAATGTTGATTTCTAATGGTTTTTGCTACCCTTTAAACCTCCTTAAAACTTAACAAGCAAAAATGCAGGAAACAAAACACAAAAGAGCAAGAATTGGATATGGATATCCATTAGTGTTTCCATCACTCTTGTTTTCCTTTGTTTTGGGGCTTTATGGTATATAAAGAAGAGGAAGCGTAGACAAAAAGGTATAAAATTACCAACGATATTAAATCCAGCTTATGTTTGTACTTTCTAGTTGCATCTTTTGTTAAGTCACTGACGTTGATATTAGAATACAAAAGACGGAAAAGAGATGAATATTTCGTGGAGCTGACCACTTCTGAAAGCTTCAAGGATGTACATCGGCTTGAACCGGATGGCGTGAAAGGAAATGATTTGTTGTTATTTAGCTTTGCCTCTATCATGGCTGCCACCAATGATTTCTCGATTGAAAATAAGCTCGGACAAGGTGGTTTTGGACTTGTTTACAAAGTTACGCTACTGTCACTTCAAATTTTTATGATAGATCTTTTTGGATCTTGCATATGTATATCTATTTTAACAAAAAGATATATCATCCAATTATGAAAACAGGGAAAACTAAGTGATGGGCGAGAAATTGCAATCAAAAGGCTTTCAAGAACATCAAGTCAAGGGTTTGTGGAATTTAAGAATGAACTAGTGCTCATAGCTAAACTTCAGCATACAAATCTTGTTCGAGTTCTTGGTTGTTGCATTCACGGAGAAGAAAAGATGTTAATATATGAATATATGCCCAACAAAAGTTTAGATTTCTTCGTATTTGGTATGCATATTGTTTAAAACATAAGTGCATTCATTTCTTTTACTTGTGGCATTTATTATAAACTCTTTCACTGACTTGCAGATGAAAACAGAAAGGCAGAGTTGGATTGGCCTAAACGATTTATCATCATTGAAGGAATTGCTCAAGGGTTGTTGTACTTGCATAAGTACTCAAGAATGAAAGTTATTCATAGGGATCTAAAAGCTAATAACATTCTTTTAGATGAGAGTATGAACCCCAAGATATCTGATTTTGGAATGGCAAGAATATGCGAGCAGAACCAGACCGAGTCAATGACTAACAGGGTGGTTGGAACATAGTAAGTGATCACCTCTCTTGAAGTATCAAAAATCCCATTGAATTATATCTTTCATGGTCAATCTATTAGCAAAAAGTTAGATTTAATATTACAAATGAGAACTAACACAATTATCCAATTCTAGATAGAGTATATTTTAGATGCATTTGTTGTTTTCCTGATTCCATGCTATCTATTTCTAAAAAGTCTTGGTGACCATTTTGTATTCAGTGGTTATATGTCTCCTGAGTATGCAATGAGGGGGGTTTTCTCAATCAAGTCCGATATCTTCAGCTTTGGAGTCTTGATCCTGGAAATCATCAGTGGAAGAAGAAATAGTAGCCTCTTTCATCTTGATGAGACATTCAGTCTTATTGGATATGTAAGTATAGTCAAAATCTCCTTTTAACATCTTTACATGCTATATGATCTTCAATGAAAATGAGACCATATTACTTTATTCGCTCCCACAATTATATATTACGGATGACCTATATATTCATGATGTCCAAACGGTTTAACTAATGTACGCTACAAAACCAAAGAGGATTTGACTAGTTAAATTTTATTAAACAATTTAACCTTACCACTTTGTTGTAAAGTAAGGGGAAAAAAAAGTCGATCAAAATCATTAATCTTATTTGGATGATTTAGGCATGGGTGCTATGGCAACAAGGGGATTCGTTGGAATTGAAGGATCCGTCACTTGGAAATACTTGTGATGAACAACAATTCTTGAGGAGTGTTCATGTTGCCCTTCTATGTGTACAAGAGAATGCAATAGATAGGCCAACAACATCCGAGATGATCTCCATGCTTCTTAATGATTCCATATCATTACCCTCTCCAAACAGACCAACATTTCTGATAGGTGGAGGAGACTCAAAGTCAACTTCATATGAAACCAAAGCAGAAGATTTCTCTGTGAATAATGTGACCATCTCTGTTGTTGGGGGTCGATAGGGTATGAACGTAGCTTCAGCTTATCATTCTTTGTGGACAACTTTTCTGTAATATAATTTATATTTATTCACTTTTGTAGGAGATGCAAATCCACTTTTCTAGACTTTTTAATTGTTGTATGCATGCAGAATTGCCACTTCAGAATATAAAGAACCCTCTTTACAGGTATATCCATATTAAATATGTCGATAAAGTAAAGAACATCTTGTGCAAGCTTGTGGATGGTATATTCATTATTAGCTAAATTTCAAAGTTTTCTCAGTCTAGAAAGTCTGGTGTTTATGCAACCTGATTGGAGAAGCCTGGTCACTAAATAGAAGCATCATTGAAATGTGATTGGGTTGTATTCGTGGAAATATATAACTAATTTATAGATATCATCCGTTTACATTCCCTTATTAGTTTAGGTTTTAAATAATGTTAATTTGTCTCTTCAATTTCCTCATGGTGTCAGTCAATTGTATACACATTCACAAGAGCAAACAAACATGTTTAAATTCAGTCAAGCAGAATCTGAGATTTCATTCCGTCAGACTAACAGACTAACATTTCGCCACTCTTTGTGAAGCCCATTATGAATGTGAGATTAAACTCCATAGTTGACATGGTGCTCCCATATCGATTGCACTTGTAGATGAGCTCATTGAGACGATCATAGTACAATTCAATGGATTCACTTTCTTTTTGTTTAAATTCACTTAATTCAACTACACAATTTTTCACTGAATTGATTTTTGTCTTTACACTCCCTTGATACTTTTCCTTCAGAGTATTCTAGATCTCTTTTGCAGTTTTACAACTACGAACGTAATTGTAAACAACAGGAGGTAGAGCACCTCTGGGTTCTCTCATACACTTCTTCTCATTCTTCAACAATGTTTTAGTCTGTTCATTGACATTTTGATTGTTGGAAGAAGTTCCAATACTCTGTACAGCAGGAGGTGGACGAACATCACCGAGAATACACTTCCATAGTTCTTCATCGATTCCGTTTAAGTAATCCTCCATACGATCAGCCCACTGATCGTAGTACTCGGGATTCAACATTGGAATCTTCGTTGATGAACCAAGGAGATGAGAGTAAGATGTCATCGTGTTCATGTTGAAGTTCCCTATTGTTGTACATAAAGTTTTTGAGAAAAGCTTAAATTGGAATGAGATCAAACAACTAAAACCCTCAGAAAACACCAATCGAACACTCAATTTTACAACTAGAGTGCATAATTGACTCACAACAGAAGATCTAAGATTATTTTCTGAAGCAAAAGAGTGTAAAATTTAGATCTAACACGAGACTCAAAACTTTTGCGAAAACTCAGAAAAATAGAACAATTATATATGAATCCTGCTCTGATACCAAATGTAGTTGTAATGAAATCAAGTATGTATTACAAGATCAGATTAAAATTATGAATGATGAACACAAGATCTAAATAATACATGTTTGGCTCAATTAAGCTTTCATGAGGACAAAGTGTTTTAGACAATTACACGAAAAGTTCTTCTCCGACTCTAGTACAATTCCATATTTATAGGGAACATGAAAGCGAACAAAAAATACAAGAGACTAGACACAGTAAGCTTCGAAACATAACATGCCCTTGTAATAACATTACAAACTATCAAAATTAATCAATGAGATTCGACACCTCACAACTATATTTGACATCTACACCTAATTAAGTCATAACATCATACATGCATTTTAAACATATATATATATATATATATATATATATATATATATATATATATATATATATATACACACACACACACATGGTCATTACATACAAATACACATACATACTGTAACGACCATAAAAATTTAACCAATTTTAACTTTTCAAAAACAACCCATTTTCTTAATGTTATTACAAAAAGGTTTTCAATACAATTATTATCAGAGTCTTCCCAGAATCACATCATAAAACATAATCATGAGGAGCGGTATGATCATGCCTTTGCCTTGCCACGGTCTCCTGAAGAACCTGAAAAACAATAAACCACAACTGTAAGCCCGAAAGCTTAGTGAGATACCCCCAAACCGCGACTCAACTCGCCGAGTCCAACAACTCTGGGTCCTTTCACACTCGACTCACCGATTCATAGCTCAACCAGAAGAAAGGTTAGGTCCTCACGACCAGACTCGCCAAGTCCAAGAACAGACTCGCCGAGTCCAAGGCTATCTTCAACCTACTCGCCGAGTTGTTCTTCCAACTCGCCGAGTTCCAGTCCATCTTCAAGCAACTCACCGAGTACACCTTTGTGACTTGCCGAGTGACTCTAGATCTTAACCCATACAGAAGCCTTCCAAGCCATGAAATTGATCCAAAACATAGATTTACCCTCCTACAACCCATTCATCACGTAAAGTGGCAATATTTACGTGAATCCAAAGAGATCTAGGCATTTTACACTCTAGGGCTAGGGTTTGGGACAAGATGACTTCACCAAACACTCAAGAATAAGGACTTTAATGCACTCTATACCTCCTCCACTCAAACTCAAGATACCACAAGCTAAACCTCCCACACATTCCAAGAATGATGAATCTAGAAGAATAACAGCCCAAGAACGAGATAATACCTCAAAAGGAAGCCCCCAACTGCAATGAAATCCAAATCTAAGCAAAGCCCCTTGCTCCAAGCCTCCTAACTCTCCAAGATCTTCCTCCAAATCTCCTTTCCAAGGCTCAAATGCACTCAAAATCCTTCACAATCGCGTTTCTAGGGTTTTCTGGACTTCAAGGGAGGGTAAGGAGGCTGGGGAGAGGCTATAATGTCCTTTATATAGGGCTTATCCTCCGAAATTAGAGATTTCTCCACTCAGCACCAACTCGCCGAGTCCAACCGCTGACTCGCCGAGTTGGCCACTTAAAACGCGACCAACGTCGCGACCCTACTCGCCGAGTCCACTCGTGGACTCGCCGAGTTGCCATTTCCCAATTATACTTTTAGTCATTCAACTTTACTCTTGATATTCCAGGATGTTACAATTCTCCCCCACTTAAATTAGGCTTCATCCTCGAAGCCTGCGGCAACTCAACTCCAGAAATACTCTCGCATTGCATCACCTGGCATTAAGCCGACCAAGTTCCTCAAAGCACAACCATCGAAACCCAAAACCCAATTTTCCTTCCCGCGGTGTTCCAACCACCGCTTCAAGATGGCCACTAGCCTCGCCCTCTGACAACCACACTTACCAACTTATCAACTGAGTATCATTCCATGGTACCTCACCCGCTCCAATTCACAACAATCAATCGACTCAACGAGCTAGAATCACCGTGAACCACCGGACACCCGATCTGAGTCCAAATCCATCCACTCTAGGTTGACAGAAGGACACATCCTTCAATCTCATAGTGACTCCCATGAGTTTCTCCACCGCCATCTCATACCCATGCTGAACTGGCTCTAGCATCTTCGGGTTGGGAAACCCGATACACTAACAACACCTCCAAACATCCCCCAGGATGAATTTCCACCACAAACATAAATCCTTGACCGGAAAACAAACTGGAAATCCAAGACTCCATCCCTGCATCCCTTTCGAGCCCCTTCGCTTTACACCCTTGGAATTTCTTCCGAGACCTCGGCGGAAATCCCATCTGGATGTGATTCCATACCACTGCTGCAATCACACTGCTCACTGACCATAATTGGATCACTCCAATTATAACCCTGCACTGCCGCTTTCACTTCCGTGAATTTACACTCCCTCTCGGAGTTACATTCTTCTTCCTTTCCTTACCAAGGAAATCCACTTGGCCGCCTTGACACTGTGGAAAGTGCCACTATGTTCACCCAACGCTACACCACTCCCTTATAGCATAACCACTATCCATGCAACACACATACTCTGAATCTGCTCGCAAGGACTCTCGAGTCCATGCACTACCTCCACTAATCGAGATCAATACCTGGGGCCAAACCTTCTAATGCTAACACATCACGACATACTCAATCCGTTTTCCTCGAACCGATCTAATGACGCCTGCAGAGTCTTCAGCATGACTGGACTGCCTTACTAGGCCTTCAGCAAATCTGGACCACTCTCAAAACCTTCAGCCAATCTGGACCGCCCTCCAGGGCCTCCAGCCTGGCTGGACCGTTCTCCGAGCCTTCGACTTGACTAGTACGCCTACCGGCCTTCAGTCTACCCGGACCGCTCAACTAGCATCCATCCTTCCGGATTATCTCTCCGGGAAACCCTCCCATGCATACTGTTCTAGCCCTAAAGGGGTTCCGAACTCTATCTCTCTCATACATACTCAATCACGGCCTGATCCCAGGCCCTCCACAATCAAATACTCTAGGTCTGTATCCCGCCCCGCATGTCTGCCACTTACTCATGCCAGCCTACGCTCTTGGTTGATCGAAACACTGCTGAATCCCAATCAGCTAAACAACCTCACATGCTCATCCATCTTCCGGAGAATTTTCCAATTATCCTCCACTTATAACGATGACTATCAACCACCGGTTGCCATCACCGACCTCCCTCAACAACCCTACACAACACAATCACTTGTACGCAAACTGATTCCCACTAGCACTAGCAACCTTCACAAAATCACATATCAACACTGATGATCCCGAGCTCGAAAGAAACCCAATCTTCAGCCAACCACTCCTCAGACTGCAGATGTTACCCGACATTCAGACCAAATGCCACTAATAACCCTCATGAATGATAACCAATGAAATTCCCAATACTAAACCCATAACCATACCATAACCCTCGAGGAACAACGAATACCATACCGAAAACCACACAATGAGACTAGCAGATAAACAATACTCCACAATAATCACAAGATAACAAGACATTAAGAAAGATACATACCCTCAGCTGCATCCGACACTGCTCTGACCTCCTCTGCTATAAGCTGAAAAGCACGACCCTGAGCCCTTGGGGGATCCGTTCCACCCTGACCTCCACCCGTGATCCTCAATGTGGCCGGTGCTGGAGCCTGCACCGATCCTGCAGCAAGCTGTGGACAGTTGACCCTCAAGTGCCCAACCTGATGACAATGATAACAAATCCTCAAATCCCGAACCGGGGCTGACTGCCGACAATCCCTCGCATAATGCCCCTCTTTTCCGCACTTGCGGCATGAACCACCGGACCTACAAACTCCAGTGTGACCCTTCCCATACTTCCCACAAGCGTGGCCGCTCTGATCTCCCACTCTGGAATCAACGGTCTTAGACCGTTTCGACGCCGGTTGCGACTGCACCGAAGCCTGCCTCAGCTCACGCAACTGCAACTCAATCTCCAACTCACGCCGCCTAGCGGCCTCCTGCAACTCCAACAAAGTCTCGCACCTCTGCGTAGACACAAACTGTCTGATATCTCTCTTGAGCATGCTCATATATCGAGACATCTGAGCCTGCTCCGAAGCGAACTCAGGGCAAAACATCGCCCTCTCAGTGAACATCCTGGTGATCTTCGTCACCGACTCCGAATCCTGCTTCAGCTCAAGCAACTACTGAGTCAATCTCTCCCTCTCAACCCGTGGAACATAACGAGTGCTGAACATCTCTCTGAACTAATCCCATAAAACTGCAGCCCTCTGCGCATCCGAATATGACCCCGTGGTCAATCTCCACCAATCCTTCGCCCCGAGCCTCAACAGGTTCAGAGCACACCTCACCCTCTGATCAGCAGGGCATGAACACGTGAAGAAACACCCCTCCACGTCCGACAACCATCTCATAGCAATAATCGGGTCCTGAACTCCATCAAAGGTAGGAGGCTTCGTATTATTGAAGTCCCGATACTGAAAACCTCGACCGGCTCCTCCCCCTGCCGTTGCTACAACCGCTGCCATCTCATTGAGAGCCGCATAGTGCTCATCAAAATACTCACCCATGGCGGTCGTGATCGATCCAAACAGTTCCGGCAGCTTGGCCCGGAACAACGCATCAACCTCATCATGCAAGATCTCACGAATCCTAACATCAAACTCACCTGTGCTCATCTGTCCAATAACCTCGGGCGGTACTGACCCACCCTGACCGCCCTCTTCGGCTCCCGATCATGACCCGGATCCACTCCCAGCATGCCTCGGAACCTCCATACTGAAAAACACCACAAGATCTCAGATACTTCCCACAAACCCGGGAACCAACTCCTAGCCCAACCCTAGAGGTCATGGTTTCCCTGATACGCGTATGGGTCCTGTGCTTTCAGTAGTACGGGCCCATACTACCTTCCACACCTACCCATATTTGTATGAAGTACTACCACAACACCCTAGTGAAAAACATACATAATAAGCACTCAACCCTCACTCCTAGAGGAACACCATAAATCTCCCATAAAGGAACCCTAGGCTAGCAGGCATCATAAATCAGGCAACACTATCATGAAACCCTGAAGATCTCTAGCCTAATACTAGCATGATGTTCTATCAAAGCTTAAAAACAATATCATGTATGGTATTTTTGTTGGAATAGTGTCTAAGGCTACAACTATATTGGGCAAGTATTTGACCCGATTGTGCACGTTCCTTTTGGGTTGCCTTCACCATAGCAACTTGATAGGATGATTTATTATGAGAGAATAAATATTATTAATATATTATGAGGATAATATAAGGAATAATAATATTGTTATTTGATTAATATAAGTCATAAAATTAATTAGAATTAATTTGGTGACTTAAAGAGATTAATTAAATAAGAGGGTATAAACTGTCAATTGTTTGATAGTTACACTTTGGGCTGTAAATCCTTCATGGATAGGGTTGGACGATTTCTAGGGCTTGGGATAAGCCACAAATCATCCAAGGGCTTATCTTGAAAAGGATTTGGATTGCTTTGAGTAAAAGTTATCCAATTAGGGTTTAAGGGTGAGACCCTAGGAGCCTTACAAGTATAAATAGACCCTTGGGGCAAGGGAAATCGACACCTGTGCTAAAGCAAAGAAACCCTGGCCGATTTCTTTCCTCTCCTCTCTCCTAAATCATCCTCTTGCTAGTTGGTGTTTGTAAGCCATTAGAGGAGTGACATTTGTGACTCTAAAGCTCCAAGAACAAGAAGATCAAACAAGTGTTTCAAGGTAAGCTTGTAACTCTGATTTTGTATTGTTCTTATACTCTATTAGCTATTAGAAGTCTTGGATTCAATGCATGTTTAATTAGATAAACCTAGATCCAAGCATTAGGGTTTGTATGTGCACATAGGAATGTTCATATGGCCAAAACCCATCAGTGGTATCAGAGCCTAGATTGGTTTCTATTAAATTGATGCATGATTGTTTGTTTCTTGCTTGCAAAATTCGAATTTTGTGATTCTGAGTCATGGACTCGGCGAGTCCCATGGTGAATCGACGAGTTAGCCTGATTCGGCGAGTCCAGTTGGGCACTCGGCGAGTCCGAGTGTCAGGAAGAGCTAAAATCGGGATTTTTTGATATTTAGCTTATGGAAACTTGCCTTTATCATATTAGATCAACCCTAATCCGATTTTTTGATATATATGACTATAATCTTGATCTATTTAAAGATATTTATCAATTAATAAAATATTTAATTTCCGTATGTGATAATTAATTAATTATTTTGATTAAATTGGTAAATTATCTTGCAAGAAATCATTAAATAAATCAAATATGGATAATTATGGAATTAATTGTTAATTAAGATTATTTGTTATTTGATCCTCTATGTTTTAAATGTTTAAAACTTGCCCTCAAGTTTTGAAATTTATGTTTTGTGATTAAAAGTTAATTTAGACAATTTAAATTTCGAACCCTGGAATTTTACAAGTTTAAAATCCAACCCTATACTAATATAATATTACAAGATTAATATATATATATATATATATATATATATATATATATATATATATGTATGTATGTATGTATAATTAAAATGCTAGTTTTACCGTTAGTAGGCCTCATTCACGAAGCCGGTCTATAAGGTGGGTATAAGGTTGCTGCTGAAGAGGCCTTTAGATCAATCAATATATCAAACAATGACAGAAACCAAGAACAAGAGGAATTCACGAAGAAAAACTTTCACTAAGAAAGATAATCTCACAAAGAGATTATCGTGTGCACAAAGCAGCGATTAGGGTTTGTGAAAGGCGTAACCATTCACAAACCTATACAAAAGATTATATACTGCTATTCTAGACAATCCCTACAAATCAGGGATACGCTAGCTAACTAATTAAGCTAACTATGGAAACAGGATAAATACAAGATTTGTTACAATGCACAATAAACTAAACTATTACAAACTGAGCTGCTGACACGCTGGTGCTGATACTGAGATATGCGCTGATGCTGAGTCTGTTTTAAACATTATCATATTTCAAGGTTTGACCTTACAATCTCCCCCAATATGATGATGTTCAAAACAAACTAAATTAAAACACCTCTGGAAAGGAACTCTTCATACTCAGCTTCAGCTTCAATTTTGACTGGCCAGTAAGGACTATCCAGCAACTCCTGTCTTCTGTTCAGCAGCTCCATGGCAATAAGAATGTGAAACTCTCCAGATAGATCTTGATGACTCATGCACATTTTCCTTAAGCCAACAAGATGAGTGGTTGGAGCCTTTGGGATCTCAGCAGTTCGCTGAAAACACATCCTCCTGTTTTTATCAAGATAGAACATCCCGTGTTCAGGAGCTGAGATAAACTTATGTTGAACCGGATCAACACTGATAGGAAGAGAATTGTTAATTTCACCAGCACCAAAGTCCAGAACCAATACATCTTCACCATCAACTTGAAACTTGGTTCTTCGAGTTCTAGGAACACACAACCTTTGGCCTTGATGCTGAGGTCGTTCTTTAGGAACAAAATCCAAACGCTGAACTTTCTTGATCAGCAGATGAAGAGCACAAGTCAGTTCCGAAGAGTGAGCTGAGGTTTGTTTGGATGCTAGTTCAAGTAGTTCCATCCATTCAGAATATCCATACCTGATCAGCTCATCCCTCTTGACAACTTCAGTGTATGAATGCTGAGGACCTTGACGAGTAATCAGCAACGTAAGGATTTTCTCATTTCGTGGTTTGGAAGCTTTGACTTTGATGATCTTATCACCACACATTCGCCGATTAAGAATGTCTTCAAACCTCTTTCGATCAATCCGGTCAAGAACACTGTCAGTCTTAGGCTTACTATGGCCAGGAAGAGGTTGAGAAGACTGAGCCTTGGACTGAAATTCCAGGAATTTCTGCATCTGAGCTTCAAAAGATCCCTTGGCCTGAAGTTTGCGTTGAATAAGAGATTCATCAGCTTGAGCAATGTTCTTTAGAAGCTGAGCTCGATTGGCTTCATCAAGAATTTGCTTAACTTGATCAGGAGACATGCTCCATTCAGCGGTAAGATTTGAAATACTGACTATGGACTTGGGTTTCTTCCCAGGCAGAGAAGTATCAGTTTGAGAATGAGCCAAGTCAGTATCTGCTACCTTACACTTTCGAGATAGCGGATGAGATTCTTCACTAGCAACGTCTAAATCCTCTCCTTGGACCGGAATGATGGGATCATCATCAGGATCGACTGATAACGGATGAGATTCTTCAAGGTCATCTGAACTTTCTTGCTGAACTAGAATAAGAGGATTAATGAAGTTCATATCCAGTATTTGACATTCATCATCTGGTTCATCATGCTCACTGTCTTCAATCAGCTTTTCAGTAGCTGTTGGACTATTATGCCCCGCAGAGTCAGACTCATGCATTGGCGTTGATGATTCAGGCTGAACAGGAGTGTTGTCAACAGGTTCGGTGTCTCTCTCATTTGGTTCACAGTTAGCATTATCATCAGCATCAGCATCATCATCAGTATCTCCCCGTTTTTGAGCATCATCAGATTGAGGACTAGAGGGGGGAGTTTGCAGGAGAACTTCCTTTAGCTGGTGAACATCAGCCTCAATGCGTAGAAGACGCTGATTCATGTCCCGAGTCAGTGTCAGAAGTTCAGTATATGCTGATGCCGGAATCTGAACAACTGAAGTAGCTGGAGCTGCTGGAGAGCTAGGAGGCATTACCGGAGAATATTGGTACCCATGAGGTGGATTCTCCCCCTGAGAGGGATGCTCCCCCTGGGATAGTTGCTCCTCCTGAAATTGTTGCTCCCCCTGACTCAGTGAATCCTTTTGAGCTGAGGGAACATTAGCAACTGAGTCGATATGATGAAAAAGTTGAGGAGAGAAATGACCACCATCATGTGGTTCATCCTCTTGACCGGCTTGATCTACATGATTACCATCAGCACCTCCTTCATCAGTGTCAGTGGTGAGAGAAGGAATAGAGTATGGATTTGCAATCCATTCTCTCATCCTATCAGAGATTCCAATGTCAGTATCCAGAGGATCATCTTGATACATGCGAACAGACATGCGAGGGCATTGGATGGGATTTCCAGAGTGCGAGAAGTAGTCTGCAGCAAAGAATTTGTCGAACACAAGAGCAATCCAGCATGGAAACGAAACATGATCAGCGCGTACATTTGCACGAAGAAGCTGAACAAGCTGATCAAAGAATAGAGCTCCATAATCCAGTCTTTTGTTGAGAAGAAGTGAGCAGACGACTTGTTGCTCATAATTACTCAACTGATCACCACTGCGAGACTTATGACCCACACACTTGCACAGAGCACCGGTGAAAAATTTCCAACCTAGGGTCATACATTGGCACAAGATAAGAGCTGATCGAGTACCAGCCTTTGAGTGATCATAACCCAGTTGATCAAACATACGTCTACACCGTTCAATAGTGGGAGGTTCAGAGAAAGGTTCAAAGATAGGTAACCTTAGGGCAGCACTAAGAAGTTCTGTGGTGATGAAGACAGAGTGTCTTCCATGGCCAATGGTCCCGAGGATGGCATTGTTGTTGTCAGTGACAGTTGCAGTGTAGTAGAACTCACATACTTGTTCAGGGAAGAACTCGGATGGAACATCACTGATTGTGTATCGTAGGCGGCAGGAAGCTAAGAAATTGACAAAATCATCGAGTCCAAGACCTCGATGAACCTCTGGAATATCAGGGTTGAAAACAACGTTTGTAGCCTTGATGTGAATTGGAAGAGGAGGAGAGTTTGGGGCAGGAACTACCCTTCATGAGGTGGAGGAGTAAGTGAACAGAGATGCCACCATCAGAGAGTTTTTAGAATTCTAGGGTTTTGAGGGAAGTTTAAAATCGTGGAAGGAAAGTTTAAATCAAGGGTGAGAGAGGTTTAAATATGGAATGAAAAGGGGTTTTAAAAAGGTAATGATTATCTTCATTAAAAAAGTGATCATTATCTTCATTAAAAATAACGGCGTATCGTAACAACCTGTCAGATCAGAAAATAGTCGTTGGATAAAAGAGCCGTTGACTGAAGGTGAAACGTCAATCAGTGTTTGCGGAAGCGCTGAGATCAGTGTCACAAAAGTTACATGCTGAAAATATTTCTCCGTCAATTCAAGGTACAACTTACTTAACCGGGGCTAGCAAGGAGATTGGTGCGTGTGATAGATACTAGTTACATTATCTAACCATCGGCACAGAGTGTTGTGACTTTATCAGTTAGTGGTTTATCTTACTGAATCATTAGACACTGAATAAGAAGAAGGTAGAGAAAGTTTGTTGCGTGTGATAAACCTTGGTGTTTTGGTCTAACCATCGGCAAAGATTTTAGACTCTCATCAGCGTGTGTTTTGGCACACTGAATCACAGAATCAGTGTAAGATTGGTAAGAAGGGATAGTTGCGTGTGATAGATCTTGGTGTTTTGATCTAACCATCGGCAAAGATTTTTAGATTCTCATCAGCGTGTGTTTTGTCACACTGAATCATTGAATCAGTGTAAGATTGGTAAGAAGGGATAGTTGTGTGTGATAGATCTTGGTGTTTTGATCTAACCATCGGCAAAGAGTTTCAAGTTGTTATCAGTGTATGGTTTAATACAGTGAATCATTCAACTTTAGTTTAGAAGACTTGACGAAGAGAGAAGGATAAGAGATCAAACCAAAGTACTCAGTATGCAAATATCACCAGTATGTCATCATCAGCACAATGTACATCAGCTTATAAGACAATAGCAAACATTAGCACAATTAAACAGCAAAATTAATTACAAGGTAATCATTCCAAGTTCTCCACTAATGTAAGCAGTTGTTTGAGAATCCAGTGCCTTAGTGAAGATATCAGCAAGTTGCTCCGAAGTTTTGACATGTTCAAGAACAACCTTTCCCTTTTCAACATTATCTCTGATGAAATGATGTCTGATTTCGATATGCTTCGTCTTTGAGTGCTGAACAGGGTTTTGTGTGATCTGAATGATGCTGGTGTTATCACAATATATGGGAGTCTTTGATAACTTGATCCCATAGTCGAGAAGCTGATTTTGAATCCATAAGAGCTGAGCACAACATCTCCCAGCTGCAACATACTCAGCTTCTGCAGTTGAGATGGCTACTGATGTTTGCTTCTTGCTAGACCAGCTGATGAGACGATTTCCAAGGAAGTGACATCCACCAGACATACTCTTTTTGTCTAAATTGCATCCTACATAGTCTGAGTCAGTGTATCCATAAAGTTCAAATGCTGAGTCGCGAGGATACCACAGTGCAAGGTTTTGAGTCCCTTTCAAGTATCGAAAAATACGTTTGACAGCCATGAGGTGAGATTCTTTGGGATTAGCTTGGAAACGAGCACAGAGAATGATTCCAAACATGATATCAGGACGACTTGCTGTGAGATATAAGAGAGATCCAATCATTCCTCGATACAGAGAGTGATTGACATCAGTTCCAGTTGGATCAGCGTGTATCTTATCAGTCTTGGACACTGGAGTAGAGGCTGGTTTGCAGTCATTGAGAGAATACTTAACAAGCAAGTCAGAAATATATTTACTTTGGCAAATGGAAATACCTGACTTTTGTTGCTGAACTTCAAGACCTAAGAAAAAGGTCATCATCCCCATCATGCTCATTTCGAATCTTTGAGACATGATCTCTGCAAATTCCTTACTCAGTGTCTCATTTGGAGAGCCAAAAATGATGTCATCGACATAAATTTGAACAAGAACCATATCCGAGCCTTTGTTTTTGATGAAGAGAGTATTGTCGATTGCTCCTCATCTGTATCCATTTTCAAGTAGATACGATGTCAGCGTCTCATACCAAGCCCTGGGTGCTTGCTTCAGTTCATAAACAACTTTGTCTAATCGGTACACGTAATCAGGATGATCTTTGTCCACAAAGCCTGGGGGCTGATTTAGGAATACTTCTTCTTCTAACACACCATGAAGGAATGCTGTTTTCACATCCATCTGATAGACAATGAAATTCATGTAGGATGCGTATGCGAGATACAGTCTGATTGCTTCAATGCGAGCAACTGGAGCAAAAGTTTCCCCATAGTCGATGGATTCAATTTGAGTAAACCCTTGAGCTACAAGCCTTGCCTTGTTGTGAGTGATGATTCCATCTTTATCAACCTTGTTACGATAGACCCAGCGAGTTCCAGTGATAGTTTTCCCGGATGGTCTTGGGACAAGAGTCCAAACTTTGTGCCTTTCAAACTCATTTAGTTCTTCTTGCATGGCTTTGATCCAATCAGCATCTTGAAGAGCTGTGTGTATCTTGTCAGGTAAGATCATTGAAATGAAGTTAACATACATGCAAAAATTATTAGATACACAAGATCTGGTACGGACACCATCATGAATATTCCCTATAATTTGATCAACAGGATGATATCGATGTTTAGAGACTGATGCTGATTCCGAAGAATTTGACACTGACAGGTTATTAGTTGCAGGAGAGTTTTCAGCTTCAAGGATTTCATCAGCACCTAATGAATTATCTGCTGATCTGGTTGCAGTATCTTGATTCGAGGAACATGGAACCGGAACAATAGAATCAGAAGAATCAGCTTCATTTCCAGCAGGAGGGACTTCGTCAAATGGACAGGAGAGAAGCTCTTGAAAAATAGAAGAAGAGTGAGTGACCTTTTCATCAGTGTATGATTCCTCATCAAACTTCACATGAATGGATTCTTCAATGCATTGCATGTTCACATGAAAAACACGAAAAGCTTTTGAAATGGATGAGTACCCAACGAAAATACCTTTATCAGCCTTAGATTCAAACTTGGATCTTGGGTCACGCTGATTTAGAATATAACAAATACATCCGAATACATGAAAAAAGGATACATCTGGCTTTCGATCTTTCAGCATTTCATATGGTGTCTTCTTATGAATCCTGTGAATTAGAGATCGATTTTGAGTAAAGCACGTTGTATTGATAGCTTCAGCCCAAAACGACATAGGAAGACCAGCATGGATCATCAAGGTCGTTCCTGCCTCAATCAGTGTTCTATTTCTTCGTTCAGCAACTCCATTTTGTTGAGGAGTACGAGGAGCTGAGAAGTTTTGCCCAATTCCTTTGTGATCACAAAATTCTTCAAGAGTTAAGTTTCGGAACTCAGTACCATGATCACTTCTTAGCTGCTTAACTTTGAGACCTGTCAGTGTCTCATTTTTACGAATCAGTGAGATAATTTCCTGTGCAGCATGACTTTTCTTCTTCAGGAAAACCACCCATGTAAATCGAGTGAACTCATCCACAACCACTAGAGTATACTTATTTCCACCTAGAGAACAGACAGGAATAGGTCCAAACAAGTCCATGTGGAGTAAATGAAGAGGGACTGATATACTGGAACATGACTTGGGTTTGAAAGAGGGCTTGGTTTGTTTTCCTTGTTGACAAGCTGAGCACATCTTGTCTTTCACAATGCTGAATTTTGGGAGCCCTCTAACTAGATCTTGATTGGATATTTTTGATAGGTTCTTGAAGTTCAGATGAGAAAACCTTTTGTGCCAAATCCAGCTAAGATTCTTCTGAGACTTTGTAAAGAAGCATTGCATCAGTGCCTTGTCACTCGAGAACATGTCAAGAACATATATATCATCTTTTCTACTTGCTGAAAGTACGATGTTCTTGTCAGTATTTACAACTCTGCCTTCCTTCTTTGTAAAGTGAACTTCATAGTCAGCATCACACAATTGACTGATGGAGATAAGGTTGTGTTTGAGACCCTTTACATATGAAACGTTTTGAAAAACTACGTTATTGCATTTGATATTTTCATATCCCTTAGTGAACCCCTTTCCATTGTCTCCATAAGTAACTGCAGGACCAGTTTTCTTAACATAGTCTTCCAGGAGAGACTTTGATCCTGTCATATGCCTTGAGCAACCACTATCCAAGTACCAAAGATGTTCCTGACCCTGCAGTGCTGAGAAACTAGTTAGAACACACTGACCTATTCGAGGATGGGTCATTCACAAAGTTATTTGATAATAAATTATAACACTCCTTAGGAAGATAGATTAAAGAATTTGACTTAAGAGTCCATTTTTCATTTCTAACTTTAATATTATCAGCTCTTGAGGATGATTTATCAAATGAACATTCACTGATCTTGTGAGAGGTATCACCACATCTGTAACAAGCTCTAGTACCAAAGTTCTTCTTGGTGAGCAAATTTTTAGATTTAACACATTTCGACATGTAAGATTCACCAAGAGAGCTTTGAGTCCTTTTGTTTATCATTGAGTCACAACTAAATTCAGTGTCAGAAGGAATTTGATCAGTGTTAGATAATGAGCTATCAGTGTCTGATTTTGACTTATTCACAGATGAATTGCAATCAGGAAAATGCTTAAGTTGTTCATGAACAGCATGAAACACTCCATTTGAGATAGGAAAGGCAATAATATTCTCAGTGAGTGGAGTTGGTCTTACAAGATGTGCAGGGTAAGAGGTTGGATCAATTCCGGTAATTTCAACATTACACTCAGTAATACCATCAGAATTAGTAATACAGTATTCATCAATTAAACTCTGATTAATAAAAGAGTTACTAACAAACTTATTTTTGAAATTGTTTTTCATCTCATTCATGGAATAAAACTCAGATTCCTTTTCTTGTGATTTAAAAACTTTTTCAGCTTCTACAAAATTACCCCCAAGAATTTTTTCACATGAATGTGGAATTTGAGCAGAAATAATATAATTTTCATTCTTATGAGATTTTGCCCAATTGTGAAGCACAGTTTGTTCTTTGATCAAAAGATTTTTAACATTGTCAATTTCAGCAGACAAAGATGAATTTGACAAACTAGTGATTCTAAGATTTTCCTGAGTGGACTCAATAATGTTATTTTTCATGGATATATCAGTTTCAAGAAGATCAATTTGATTTTGCAAATCTCTTATTGTTTGATTCTTCTTAGAATTAATGACGCCCAAATACTCAAACATTTTGATTTTTTCATTCATTGAATAGGAAACAAAGTTTTTAACCTGGTACATAGAAGGAGAGTCAGTGTTGTACTTCCTGGAATTTTCAACAGCATCAGACATATCAGCATCAAATGTACTTTTGCCTTTATCAGAAACATCTGTGTCTTCCATCTTTACCATTAGACACTTCACTTCATCATCTGATGACTCCTCATCAGTCTTCCATTTTTCTTCTTCAGCAACAAGAACTTTATGTTCCAAGTTCTCTGCTTTCAGCTTCTCAATCAGCTTGTTGTACTTCTGCTTCCAGTATTCATCCGATCCTTGTTTCTTTTGTTTACACTCCTTTGCAAAATGATCAGTGCTCCCACAGTTAAAGCACTGAGCCTTCTCTTTCTTATCAGTACCATACTTTTTATCGGCTTCTGATCTTTTTGAAAACTTTCCACCCATCTTCTTTTGAAACTTTGAGAAGTTTCGGCCAGATTTCTCAAAGGTCTTTACAATCGAAGCTGCACTCGCCACAACCTTTTCGAGATCATCAGTGTCAATTTTAGAGGAAGCAGTGTCTGAATGGCTATCAGTGTCTGAATCTGACACTAGCCTTTTGTTAGAGAACAAGGCTACAGATGATTCACGCTGAGAGTCTTTCATCAGCTCTTTTCTTTGAAGCTTGGATTCCTCATAGTATCGAAGATTTCCATACAAACTTCGTAAGTCCATAGAGTTGATCTTCTCACTGTTTTTCAACACATCAACATGGTTCTCCCAACCTGCACCCAGAGAATCCAAAAACTTCTGCACTAGAACAGTTCTGTGCTTCAACTGATATAATCTCCGAAGATCATTAACAAGAGTATTGAATCTGTTAAAGGTTTGAGTCAAGGTTTCACCTTTCTTAGCAAAAAAATGTTCATACCTTCGATTAAGATCATTTATTTGAGTAGCCTTGACTTCTTCAGTGCCTTCAAAGGATACAATCAGAGTATCCATCATCTCTTTTGCTGAGATGCAATTTTGAACTAGCCCAAAAATGTTGTATGGCAGAGCGTAGCTGATTGCGGCACGAGCACGAACATCTAGACCATGTTTTCTTTTATCATCTGCCGTCCAGTTTTCTTTAGGAGTTTTCTTCATAGTACCATCAGGAACATTATTTTTTAGAGGCTGATACATTGGGACATATGGACCATTTTCGACGATGTCCAACATGTCTTCATCTACTGACTCTAAGGCATATAGAGCCTTTATTTTCCACATAGCAAAGTTTGTTTCATCAAAAGGAGGAATTTTAGCGGAAGGATGATTTGATTAGTTCGACGAAGAAGAAGATGAAGCCATTTGTTTGATAAGAGAAACCCGCTCTGATACCAATTGTAGAGGCCTTTAGATCAATCAATATATCAAACAATGACAGAAACCAAGAACAAGAGGAATTCACGAAGAAAAACTTTCACTAAGAAAGATAATCTCACAAAGAGATTATCGTGTGCACAAAGCAGCGATTAGGGTTTGTGAAAGGCGTAACCATTCACAAACCTATACAAAAGATTATATACTGCTATTCTAGACAATCCCTACAAATCAGGGATACGCTAGCTAACTAATTAAGCTAACTATGGAAACAGGATAAATACAAGATTTGTTACAACGCACAATAAACTAAACTATTACAAACTAAGCTGCTGACACGCTGGTGCTGATACTGAGATATGCGCTGATGCTGAGTCTATTTTAAACATTATCATATTTCAAGGTTTGACCTTACAGCTGCCTATAAAATGGCGCTTAATGGGTGTACACTCACACCTACTGCTTGCTTGATCGGTGGAGGGTCGTTAGCCAAACGGGTAGGATAGGGCAACCTCATCCTCTCATTAAAAGTATAATATGAAATACAAAGTAACTACATGTTTTTTAAAAATTTCCCAATCTTAGTTACATTAGAAAAAGTGAATTGATGCAATCCCATGAAATTACACTTTGCACCCTTGCTAAGAAGTTAGTGGAGCGTGTGTGGTTTACCGGTACACTAATTGAGTAATTGGTTCTAAGCAAAGGTGGTAAAGGGTGATTCATTGTGTATCATAGTTCGATGGAGCGTGTGTGGTTTACCGGCACATCGAATAGGTGATCATTACAATGAAGGCACCATGTGAATTTGCATGGTAATTCACACCCGCTTTGTGATCCTCGGTATCCCAGTCACAAACAAGAGGGGCATATCGAGATTTAAACATGCCATTGAAGAGTTTCAATGAATCTCATCCAAACCTAGGAATTCTCAATACATTTAGGACTTAAAGTTATGTTTTGTGGTGGAGAATTAGTGAATTGTCATTCACTTACCTTCAAATTGTTTGCATGTTAGATTACGGTATCCCTTTTCTAATATGTAAATATTGTTGTTGGATCCTAGCCCTAATTTTCTTATTGGGTGATAATTAGGGATTGATATTCTAATCTATCTTTGTCCTTTCTATTTGTAGATGTCAAACGCAAACAACGCTGCTACTAGTTCATTCACATTGATGAGCCTTTGTCAAAATGTCACTTTCGATGTCACAAACTTTAGCGAATGGATAAGATACATTCGCACTATTGCTCGCTATGAAGACAAAGAGTATGTCCTCGATGAGAAGCTCGAGAAAATCAACCCTGAAATCGCTAATCCGGCTGAAATGACCGCTTTTGAAACTCACGAGCGTGATGAAACGAAGGTACATTGTATCATGATAGCCACTATGAACTCCGAATTCCAAAAGTCCTATGAGGACATGTACCCGTATGAGATGCACCAAGACCTGTTGGAGAGATACCACCAAAACGCGAGACAAGAGCGTTATGAGATTTTCACTAACATGATTTCCGCTAAGATGGGTCATGGAGAGTCTCTTACCATGCACCTGCAAAAGATGCAAAGGTATGTCGACCGTCTTCGCAAGTTGAATGTTGACTTTGGGGAAGACTTAGCGATCGACATGGTGCTTCACTCTTTGCCTCCAAGTTACAATCAATTTAGGATGACCCACCACATGAACAAAGAAGAGGTCACCCTAAGCAAGCTCCAAGGTCTCTTGAGGGTCGCTGAAAGCAACTTCAAGGACAAGTCTGTGGCACCAACTCCCAATCCACCCGATGCTCCTGTGTTGACTATTGGACAAGGAAAGGAAAGGAAGAGGAAGGCTTCGTCTAAGAACCATCGCAAGTTTAAGCCCCGAGATGGTGCCTCTTCTAATGGGACCAAAGTAGATCCTGCTAAACCCTGCCCTAACCCAAAGGAGGCAGAGTGCCACCACTGCCACAAGATTAGACATTGGAAGAGAAGCTGCCCAGAGTACCTGCAAGCCATCAAGGAAGGAAAGATCAAGCCGTCTTTTGCAGGTATATACACAATTAAATCTAACGATTCATCTCATGATATTTCTTGGGTTCTTGATACCGGTTGTGGTTACCACATTTGTTCTAATGTGCAGGGACTAAGAAGAAATAGAGACGTGGAGCATGGAAGAATAAATCTAATCATGGGGAACAGAAGATCGTCGCCTGTGACCAAGATTGGAGTGTATTCTTTAGTGCTTAGGAATGGTTTATCTTTAGATTTGAACAATTGTTGCTATTCACCAGAAATGGCTAGAAACATCATTTCATTTCATGGTTTGTTTAGACAAGGTTTTAGATTTTCTTTTAATAATGAGAATGGTTCTATTTTGGCTTATCTAAATGGTGTTTTTTACTTTGAAGCTATACCATGTAATGGAATTTATGAAACCGTTATGATTGTAGATAACTTAGGAAATGATGTTTTATGCATGGATTCTTCCAATAGTAGGGATAAAGCATCCTTGCGGCATTGTCGTCTTGGACATGTCAACAAGAAGCGCATAGCCCAACTCCAAAAGAATGGAGTGTTGGAGTCATTCAACCTTAGGGAAGATGACACATGCGAATCTTGTTTACTTGGAAAGATGACTAAGTTACCCTTCACAAGTACATGTGAAAGGGGTGAGGGTCTATTGGACCTAATACATACCGATGTATGTGGACCGTTTAGATCAACCATGAAGGATGGGAACCGCTTCTATGTGACTTTTACCGATAACTATAGTAGATATGGGTATATCTACTTAATCAAGCAAAAGTCAGAAACTTTTGAAAAGATCAAAGAGTTCAAGAATGAAGTGGAGAATCAATTGGGCAGGAAAATCAAGATGCTTCGATCCGATCGAGGAGGAGAGTACCTAAGTCTTGAATTCCACGATTATCTCAAAGAGTGTGGAATAGTTTCACAATTGACGCCACCTAGGACACCACAATTGAATGGTGTGGCAGAAAGGCGTAATCGAACCTTGTTGGACATGGTTCTCTCTATGATGAGTCGTGCTTCACTACCTATCTCTTTTTGGGGGTATGCCTTAGAGATTGCCGCCCATATCCTTAATCGATTCCCTACTAAGAAGGTTGCCAAAACACCTCACGAGATGTGGACAGGGAAAGCTCCCTCGTTGGCACATATCAAGGTTTGGGGTTGTGAGGCTTTTGTAAGACGGGATACTCACGACAAGCTCGAACCTCGTAGTGAGCGATGTATTTTCATCGGCTACCCGCAGAAATCCTTTGGATATCTTTTCTATAGACTGAAGGACAATGTTGTCTTCGTTGCAAGGAGAAGAGTTTTCCGAGAGCGAGAACTTATAAGCCAAGGAGACAGTGGGAGGCAAATCGAGCTTGAATAGATTCAAGAGTCGATAGATGAAGGAACCTCTACCGCTAGCACTCAACCCGAGGAGTAAACTCCGGTTGAACCGATTAACAAGTCCTTACCTCTTAGACGTTCCGAAAGAGATAGAGTTCAACCCCAGTTTTATGGTTTTCATATTACTACCGAAGGGGACATGTATATTAGTGATGGTACACTAATAAACCTTGATGAACCTAATAACTATAAGGAAGCCACGGCAGGCCCGAAGTCTACGAAATGGAAAGAGGCAATGGATAGCGAGATCCAATCCATGTATGATAACCAATTTTGGAATTTGGTTGATAATGTGCCCAGACGTAAGACCATTGGGTGCAAATGGATCTTCAAGAAGAAGACCGACGTGGATGGAAAAGTACACACATATAAGGCACGATTGGTCGCGAAGGGCTTTACTCAAACTCCCGGAGTTGACTATGATGAGACCTTCTCACCAGTTGCGAAGATAAAATCTATTAGAGTGATGCTAGCGATTGCCGCATTTCATGATTATGAGATTTGGCAAATGGATGTCAAGACCGCTTTCCTTAATGGAAAGTTGGCTGAGGATGTTTACATGGCTCAGCCAGAGGGGTTTGTGGATCTGAAGCATCCGAATAGAGTGTGTAAGCTTGAGAAGTCCATTTATGGACTGAAGCAAGCATCTCGCAGATGGAATCTTTGCTTCGATGAGAAAGTCAAAGAGTTTGGATTTGTACGAAGCGAAGATGAATCGTGTGTATATGTCAAAGCCAGTGGGAGCATAGTTAGTTTTCTCGTTTTGTATGTCGATGACATACTACTCATAGGAAACGACGTCCCGACTCTGCAGGAGGTTAAGTCCTGGCTCGGGAAGTGCTTCGCTAGGAAGGACCTCGGAGAGGCTTCCTATATTTTGGGAATAAGGATAGTAAGAGAGAGAAGTAAGAGACTAATAGGACTTAGTCATAACACTTACTTAGATAAGGTACTAAAACGTTTTAGTATGGAAAACTCGAAGAAGGGAGAATTACCGATACAAAGTAACGCCAAGTTGAGTAAGACTCAAAGTCCGAGTACCGAAGCTGAAATAGCAGAAATGAGCCGAGTACCATACGCTTCCGCAGTTGGCTCAATCATGTATGCTATGACTTGTACTCGCCCTGATGTAGCCTTTGCTTTGAGCATGGTTAGCAGATATCAAGGGACCCCGGGCAGAGCCCATTGGATTACGGTTAAGAATATCCTTAAGTACCTTCGGAGGACGAAGGAATGGTTCTTAGTCCTCGGAGGGAGTGATGAATTGATGGTGCGAGGGTATAGTGACGCCAGCTTTCAAACCGACCAAGACAACTACCGTTCGCAGTTGGGCTGGGTCTTTACCCTGAATGGAGGAGCAGTGACTTGGAAAAGTTCCAAGTAGGAAACCGTTGCTGATTCAACGTGTGAATCAGAATACATTGCAGCGAGCGAAGCGTCGAAGGAGGCAATATGGTTGAAGAACTTCATCGGTGATCTTGGAGTTGTACCTGCCATAAAGGAGCCCATGGAGATATTCTGTGATAATGAAGGAGCGGTTGCCTTGACCAAGGAACCAAGAGATCATGGTAGATCACGACATATCGACAGAAAATATCACTTTATTAGACATCGTGTAGAAGAAGGACAACCCGTAGTGAAGAGGATATCATCGGAGGATAACCCAGCAGATCCGATTACGAAGGGACTGAGTAGGGTTAAGCACTTGCAGCATGCTAGGAGTATTGGGCTGAAGGATGATATTAGCATAGATTAGATAATAGTAGAAACGTGTAATAGATAAATGAGATTAACATTTGATGATTAAATAAAAGAGTATTATTTATGAGTAATGTTACTGTCTTATGTTAATTATTTAACTATTGTTTCATTTTGCATGTTTTGACTTCCAAAATAATTGAATTTATTAAGAATAATCGAATTGTTCAAATTATCCACAATCGTTCATATGTTGGAAGTAAATATGAATGAAGATTGTCATGAATTGGTGTGTAGATTGTCTAAATGGTATTAGACATAGCAAAGGGTTGCTGCAACGTTCATGAGTGCTTATGAACTAGTTTTGAGCATTGGAACAAACCCGCGCTTGCTGGAATTACCTTATGGAATATGATATAAAAGGGTGATCGCAAGACGATAATATCATATAGTCTTAAAACCTAGATATATGGTTTGTTATTTGTTAATTGGTTGTACATTGATAATGCAAAAACGCATCAGTAACTCGGTGTTATAAAACGCATTGTTGTGTATAGTTGATTAATGAATAAGTAAATGCATATAAGTCGAAGTTTATCTGTTACTTTTATCCCAAGAGGGTAAAAGCGATATCTCGGCCGCTCGATGATTTGATTTGACTTATGTGCCGGGCCCGGTCAGAACTGAATTGATGTGTTTGATTAAGTTCTATGTCAAATGAATCGGAGATCGAGAAACCAAATGCTAGACAAATTATTCCATAGAATTGTCAGCATGATATCTAACACAGGACTGTACGATCCCTTATCTAAAGGACAAGATTGATTAGATCAGAGTTTGTCAGCGTCTTTGAGAGCTACGATTGCAAATCGAATTGTACTTGTGCATATAGTTAGTAGACTTATCCAAGTGGGAGACTGTTGGAATAGTGTCTAAGGCTACAACTATATTGGGCAAGTATTTGACCCGATTGTGCATGGTCCTTTTGGGTTGCCTTCACCATAGCAACTTGACAGGATGATTTATTATGAGAGAATAAATATTATTAATATATTATGAGAATAATATAAGGAATAATAATATTGTATTTGATTAATATAAGTCATAAAATTAATTAGAATTAATTTGGTGACTTAAAGAGATTAATTAAATAAGAGGGTATAAACTGTCAATTGTTTGATAGTTACACTTTGGGCTGTAAATCCTTCATGGATAGGGTTGGACGATTTCTAGGGCTTGGGATAAGCCACAAATCGTCCAAGGGCTTATCTTGGAAAGGATTTGGATTGCTTTGAGTAAAAGTTATCCAATTAGGGTTTAAGGGTGAAACCCTAGGAGCCTTACAAGTATAAATAGACCCTTAGGGCAAGGGAAATCGACACTTGTGCTAAAGAAAAGAAACCCTGGCCGATTTCTTTCCTCTCATCTCTCCTAAATCATCCTCTTGCTAGTTGGTGTTTGTAAGCCATTAGAGGAGTGATATTTGTGACTCTAAAGCTCCAAGAACAAGAAGATCAAACGAGTGTTTCAAGGTATGCTTCTAACTCTGATTTTGTATTGTTCTTATACTCTATTAGCTATTAGAAGTCTTGGATTCAATGCATGTTTAATTAGAGAAACCTAGATCCAAGCATTAGGGTTTGTATGTGCACATAGGAATGTTCATATGGCCAAAACCCATCAATTTTGGGGTTACTTCTGGCTCCGGCTGATCGTACTTCCGCGTCCTCCTTTTACTCATTTTAAAAACCATTTTAATTTCTCTTAAAAACTCTCCCTGATTTGAGACTGGATTCACACGATTGTTCCTCCAATTCACTCAAACCAAGGCTCTGATACGAACTTGTAATGACCATAAAAATTCAACCAATTTTAACTTTTCAAAAACAACCTGTTTTCTTAATGTTATTACAAAAAGGTTTTTAATACAATTATTATCAGAGTCTTCCCAGAATCACATCATAAAACATAATCTTGATGAGCGGTACGATCACGCCTTTGCCTTGCCACGGTTTCCTGAAGAACCTGAAAAACAATAAACCACAACTATAAGCCCGAAAGCTTAGTGAGATACCCCCAAACCGCGACTCAACTCACCGAGTCACCCCGAGACTCGCCGAGTCCAACAACTCTGGGTCCTTTCACACTCGACTCACCAAGTCATCCCTCGACTCACCGATTCATAGCTCAACCAGAAGAAAGGTTAGGTCCTCACGACCAGACTCGCCGAGTCCAAGAACAGACTCGCCGAGTCCAAGGCTATCTTCAACCTACTCGCCGAGTTGTTCTTCCAACTCGCCGAGTTCCAGTCCATCTTTAAGCAACTCGCCGAGTACACCTTTCTGACTCGCCGAGTGCCTCTAGATCTTAACCCATACAGAAGCCTTCCAAGCCATGCAATTGATCCAAAACGTAGATCTACCCTCCTACAACCCATCCATCACGTAAAGTGGCAATCTTTACGTGAATCCAAAGAGATCTAGGCATTTTACACTCTAGGGCTAGGGTTTGGGACAAGATGGCTTCACCAAACACTCAAGAACAAGGACTTTAATGCACTCTAAACCTCCTCCACTCCAGATCTGAGGTAGCAACCTCAGATCTATCCTTCAAACTCAAGATACCACAAGCTAAACCTCCCACACATTCCAAGAATGATGAATCTAGAAGAATAACAGCCCAAGAACGAGATAATACCTCAAAAGGAAGCCCCCAACAACAAAGAAATCCGAATCTAAGCAAAGCCCCATGCTCCAAGCCTCCTAACTCTCCAAGATCTTCCTCCAAATCTCCTTTCCAAGGCTCAAATGCACTTAAATCCTTCACAATCACGTTTCTAGGTTTTTCTGGACTTCAAGGGAGGGTAAGGAGGCTGGGGAGAGGGTATAATGTCCTTTATATAGGGCTCATCCTCCAAATTAGGGTTTTCTCCACTCAGCACCAACTCGCCGAGTCCAGCCGCCGACTCGCCGAGTTGGCCACTTAACACGCAACCAACGTCGCGACCCTACTCGCCGAGTCCACTCGTGGACTCGCCGAGTTGCCCTTTCCCAATTACACTTTTAGTCCTTCAACTTTACTCTTGATATTCCGGGATGTTACACATACATTAATTTCTATTTGCTTGCATACAAATACACATATACATGTACCAAATACACTTATACATATACTAATACAGATACTATTTATATTTCACATATACAAAGAAACATATAAACAAATATATACAAATAGACATCCATTCATATATAGAAATACACACATATTCTTCGTACTTCTAATTTCATATCTCTCAAATACAACTATTTCATACTTCTAATTTCACACATAGGAACATATAAACAAATATATATATATATACAAATACATATCCATTTATATATTTGAATACACACATGTACCACAAAATACACACATATGTGACAACCCAAATTCTATTCCGTTATATAAATTCTGTTTCCGCTAACGGAATACGTCATTTTATAAAAGTTCCGTAATTTGGAGTCGTCAAATAAATAAATATTTATTTATTTATTTATATTTCATGTGATTATTATCTTAGTAAAATAAATATAACTCGTTAATGTTATTTCCATTTAACGAAATAAAGTTATATTATTGTCAACCATTTAACCCGGGTAAAAAGTTTAAACCCCGTTAAGCTTTAGTACTGGGTAGTCGTATACCGGGTGCAACACCCGAGATCTATATAAGGAAGGTGGAACACCTCCTTGAACTCTTTTACCACTCAAGCTCCACTCTCTCACTACCTTCTCTCTCTAGCTTGTTCCCGACTCCAAAAACCGCAAGTTCCGCCTCCAAAACGTAAGATCTTCTACCCTAACTCATTCTAAACATCATTTATTGTTGCATTAGCTCAAAAATCACACTATATGGCCATCGAAAAGGAGTTTACGGCCTAAGAATCTCCTTAGGCCGTAAACACCAAAAAGGGTGCCAAAAGTCCCGATTTTCCTTCTTTTGAGCTTAGATGCTAGTTGGGGAATTTACCTAGGGGTGTTTAATCATCAAAACAATAAATTTTAGGGCATAAAAGAGGGTTTACGGCCCAAGCACATGCTTAGGCTGTAAACACCCTTTATCCATGCAAAAATGCCCCAAACACACTTCCAAACCATGTTAGACTTGAGATATGACCTAGGGAGCTTCCATTTCGAGTTTGGGACAATTGAACAACATCATTTGAGGGGTAAACTAGAGTTTACGGCCCAAGCTTATGCTTAGACCGTAAACTCCCCCAAACCATGTCAAATAATAGTTTAAGTCCCCTACAAGGCCCTATACCTTCACTAGAAATTGTTGGAATTGAAACAAGGACCTTAAAATCAAATATTTGGGGGTACACAAGAGTTCACAGCCTAAGCCATGAAGCTTACGGCCGTAAACTCCCAAGGAGTGGCCTTGGGGTCGTAAACTCCAAGGGAGTAAACTCTTGTACCCTTAGACACCCCCTTTGGCCTTGTAAAATTCCCTAGAACCACTTCTATATACATATGAGACTTGAAAGCATTCAAAAATACCCCTCCCATGAGTTTACGGCCGTAAGCTCATGGGGGATGTGGCCTACCAACCGTAAACTTACTTAGGGTGGGTTTTAGGAGAGTAAACTCCAATGTGAGGTCATACACTCCTTCTATGCAACTCATTGACCCTGTAGCACTCAACAATAAGACCTTTAATCAAGTTAGGATGTTTAAATGTTTTAAATAGAAAATAAGTAACTAATTACTTGTAAAACATACATCTCATATGATAATAGGGTCTTAAAGGGTGTACAAGTCCTTACTTGACACCAAACGCTCACCCGACACGTTCACCCGATTTAACCAATTTCAGGTGAGTTCATGCCCCTCAATGAACCTTTTCCACTATTGTTACATGTTTTGAGGGGGGGGGGGGGATACAAGTCAAATGTACATTTTATGGAAATCAATCACATGTGATTTACTATCCGTAGTACAAATCACATGTGATTTGTCACTATGCTTTATAAAAGAATTCTTCATTTTTTTTAGAACTACTTTGGAAAAATAAACTATTTTCTAAATGCATTCTTTTGTTAAGATTTTTATTAAATTACTTTTCTTATAAAATGTATCTACATTAATATATTTATATAAGTAATACTTGAAGGACTTAGGACCGATAGCTCGCCTTATTTCCTGTTCTTGTTTGATGTGGGCTTAGGGTATTTGTTATCCATCCGACTGTCATTGATGTCTTAGTTATATATCATGTATATTGGTGTTAGATACGAACATTTTCATCTCATTCGATATCTCTGTCATATAATTGCTTAGAACCATACACACTAAGTTAACTATAATAGGTATAGTTAAGGCTACTACTACTCGTTACTTCTACTACTATACACTCTAAAACCATTATTATCACAAGATGGTACATGTATAAGAGAACACTCTATGAACTATACAAAAGACTATTACTACTCTATAATACAAGAGAAAACACTAATCCAGAGTATAACACACTATCCCTCTATAAGACACTCTATGGCGCTTACATCCTGTGACCAGGGCTTTCCGGAAGGAAGGCGACACTACATGTATATATCTATACGGGGCAGACACTATTATATCCCGACTGTTAATTTCAGTCCGAGCCGAGCAGGCCTAGGGATGACACTACTTCACTACACTACGGATGATCGGGAAGGTCATCGGACCCTCTATTTCTCACACTATTGGTCACATAAAAAGGAATACACTATATCCACACTAAAACACTAAGACTAAAGTCTAAGTTAATATCCCGAAGTAAGTAAGTATCTATTACTAATGGAAGTTCGCACCACTATTACTGTCATCAGGCATAACTTTTCCTTATCTACATTACCTACTGGAAATTTACTACCATACTTTTACAATGAACAGACTTCAATGATAAAACTTATATGCAATTTACAGGTTTTCACTCACAATGTATTTCTTGAAAATATAGGATTTTCTAGGGTTTTCTACTATTTATAAAAGTAAATTGCAGCTTTTCACACTATATGTTTTAACCCATTTTATACATGAACCACACTAAATTCTTATGAACTCACCAGCTTTATGCTGATACTCGTTTTCAAAATAACTTGTATCATCAGGTCAAAGATAGACAGGTACAGGTGCAACATTTTGGAGAAGATGGAGTATACAAGATCCATCTCTTATTTTGTTATATTTTTGGTGTCTATTGAAACTTTACAGAACACGCTTGTATTTAAACTCACTATGTAAATGAAATGGTTGTATGTTTCTTGTTTTTACTATTATGCAATTGTGATGATACTGTACATGACGTCCTCCATCCCGAAACGTATTCCGCCGTTATCGGTTTTGGGGTGTGACACCATACATTCCACAAAACAAACACATTTATACCAATAATTTCATTCTTGCATGCAAAGAAACATATAAACAGAAAAAGTGTTCAACATATAAACCAATACACACATTCGTATACATAATTTAAAAAAAAAAAAACACACATGTGGCCGTAAATCAACAGAAAAGTGTGTTGTATGATGGTGTTGTGATGGTGGTCGTTGGAGAAGAACACAATGGCGATGTTGATGCCTGAAAACTATCAATTCATAAAATTAATTTCAAACAAAAGGTTAGAACATAAAGAGAAAAAGAAAGAAGGGGATTTCATCGGTGTTTGTGGTTGTTGTACTCGCTGGAGAACAACCGTGCAACGACGGTGGTGGTATGCAATAGTCCCTAAAATCACTAAAATCATCAAACTAGAGTACAAAATTTGTTCAACATATATAAAGAAAGAGGAAAGAGGGAAATGAGCACCTACCGTCGCCGACGAAGCCCGGAGATTCGAAGTCAGCGTCAGTAAACTCGACCTTCGATGAGGGTGGAAATAGATCGTCGACGTAAGTGGTGGAGGACGCAAGTGGCAGCGGCAACTCGAATGAAATTGTTGGTACACTCGACTGAAACCGTCGGAGAATCGAAGGTGGGAGAGAAAATGATCGTGAGCAGCTGTTCTGGGACAAGAGACCAATTAAAGGGATACCCCTAATTGCGGCGACAAGTTGGAGGGAGGTATTCACGCTCATATTTTCGAGATCATTAGCGACGACATCGGCATATCTATTGAGGATGTCGCTATTAGGTATGTACGGAGGAACCCCAAACGTTAGGTCAAAGAAAGAATGTAGGACCAAGATTGAATCTTGGCATGGACACATAGACTGCAGATGTGAATCTTTAGCGACGACTCTGGCTTTAGCGGCGGTGACATTAGGCGTGTCATATCGCCGCTAAAGTCAGCATCATCGCTAAAGGTGGCGCCGCTAAAGGCTTTATTTATTGTAGTGAGAAAGTAGGAAATAAAATATTAATATAATTACTGTTTTCTCACGATGTTAAATAATCGTAATATAATATGTAAGTTTTAAAAAAAAAATATGATGATCTGATTATCACATTGCTCAATTTCCATATACAATTGTCAAATGAGACACAATATTACCATGTGCAGCTGTAAAGATGACGATGCAGCCAAGCACGGATCATTAAGTAGAATTACTTTGGGAAGTCCCCATTTGTATATTATGCAAAGAAAACCACGAGTGAATTATGGCTTACCGAGTATTGAGAATGGTGCTAGACAAAGATGCCATGGTGTTGACCCGGTCAACTATATACATCCAATTCTAATGAACATGCTGCGCATTCACTTGGCTTTATTAAATATTACGTTTCCTTCTGCTTAGCATATTTCCTTAATAAACGTGGAACATATTTAGTTTTTAAATCACTACCACTACCAGTTAATAATTAATCTAAAAGAAAGTTTGACAACCACCACCACCACCACTACCCAAAGGCCAAAGCTGCTTGCCTGCTATCATGGATGATCTTGGCTCCATCCAAGCCTAACATCAATATGGATACCAGCAGTAACATCGAGATGAAGATTCACGTCTCTAATTTTAGTTACACATCTTTTTGAGAAATCGATACTATTTTCTAGAAAATACAAGATTTGATTGAATAATGGGTTCTTGGTCGTTGTTAGCAGCATCTTCACAAGTTCATGTAGCAGTGGTTTCTCAAATTCTGAGTTTTCTCTTTTTCCTCTTCTTTTCTAAAGGTACATATATGCTTCTGTATCCAAAAATAAACAGTAAGATTTTGTTCTTAATGCAATTTTATACGAATTTGCAGGAGCCTTGGGGGTTACTTTTAATATTGTAAATGACTGTGGGTTCACCATTTGGCCTGTAATCATTAGCACAACGAGTTTAAATGAAACTACATTTGAGCTCACAAAGGGTAGTTCACGCTCTTTTCAAGCTCAGAGTGTATGGCTTGGTAGTATATGGGGTCAGACAGGTTGCAACTATAATAGGTCAGGTAAATGGTCGTGTGCCACAGGTGACTGCAGAATCAATGGCACCAATGATATGGCTTGTAGTGTATATGATGTAACGATACCCGCCACAGTTGTTGATTTCAGAATCAATCAAACCGAAATCCACAGCCAGGATTTTTATCATGTCAACATTGCCCAGGGCTACAATTTGCCAATACTTGTGGAGGCGACTTCCGGTTCAGGTTCCAGTTTACGTAGTTGTGCTAAGACGGGTTGTGTTGAAGACTTGAATCAGCGGTGTCCAACGGAGCTAAGTTCAGCCAATGGAAAGGTGTGTATGAGTGCTTGCTTAGCTTTTGGCTCTCCAGAGTATTGTTGCAGTGACTCTTTCTCGTCACCCTCATCATGCAAGCCAACAGCATATGATCAGTTGTTTCGATCAGCGTGCCCAAGATCTTTTACGTATAGTACCCCGTCCGATCTATGGGATCTAGAGACTACAACATTTACTTGTAATGGTGCCGATTACACCATCAGATTTTGCGCCCCTGCTGATTCGTTTTCAACAATCAAACTTGGTGGCCAACTCAAATCTACAGACCAGCTTGTTTCCGTGCGTGGAAATTTCACATTAGGGTTCTTTGGTGAAGATTACAGTTACTTGGGAATTTGGTACACAAGCGATGTTCAATCCACAAAAGTATGGGTAGCTAATCCAAATGCACCGATCATATCCACCCCAGGCACTCATACCCTATCCATCAGTGCCAAAACCGGAGACTTGGTCATCAGTGCAGGATCCAAAACTCTAATGAGAATCACAGATGTTAAACTGGGTGCAAACGCAAATGTGACTGCAACCCTCGAAGATAATGGTAATTTTCGGCTGATTAACCAAGTTGACAAAAGAGTTTTGTGGCAGAGTTTTGATCACCCATCCAATGTACTTTTACCTGGCATGAAGCTTGGGTATGACATGACAACAGGCCAGAATTGGACTTTGACTTGTTGGTTGAGCAATGAAAACCCTAAATCAGGACCTTTTACTCTGAGTTGGGAACCCACTCAAAAAGGATCCCAGAGATTAGTGATTCGACGACGAGGACGATCCTACTGGACTAGTGGGAATCTAAACAACCAAATATTTCAATATATGTTTGCATTGAATGGCCCAGGTAGTCAATCCATGTATAATCTCACTTTTGTATTCAACAATAAAGAAAGATACTTTAGCTATGATGGTAATATTGCTGCTTTACCCATGTGGATTTTAACACCAAAAGGTCAAATTAGAGATATTAATAATGCTACTGCTTGGAGCCCTGAGTTTTGTTATGGATATGATTCTGGTAATGGTTGCATGGAGTCGAGTTTGCCTCAGTGCAGGACAGAGAACGATAATTTTAGTAAAAAGAATGGGGATTTTGCTCAAGATCGGACAAAAAGTGCAACAGATGGGAACTCGAGCTTAAGCATTAACGACTGTTTTGTTAAGTGCTGGAATGATTGCAATTGTGTGGGGTTTAGTAGCAGTACCATCAATGGAAGTGGTTGTGTAATTTGGACAGGTATCAATAGTTTTTTGGTTAATCCTCATGATAACTCTACGTCAAAGTATGTGATCAGCCAAAATCTAGGCAATCGAAATACAGGTAATAATGTTGATTTCTAATGGTTTTTGCTACCATTTAAACCTCCTTGAAACTAAACAAGCTACACCACAGGTAACAAAACACAAAAGAGCAAGAATTGGATATGGATATCCATTAGTGTTTTCATCCCTCTTGTTTTCCTTTGTTTTGGGGCTTTATGGTATATAAAGAAGAGGAAGCATAGACAAAAAGGTATAATACCAGCAACAATATTCAATCTAGCTTTTGTTTGTACTTTCTAGTTGCATCTTTTGTTAAGTCACTGACGTTGATTGTAGGATATGAGAGACGGAAGAGAGATGAATATTTCTTGGAGCTGACAACTTCTGAAAGCTTCAAGGATATACATCAGCTTGAACCGGATGGTGTGAAAGGAAATGATTTGTTATTATTTAGCTTTGCCTCTATCATGGCTGCCACCAATGATTTCTCATTTCAAAATAAGCTCGGACAAGGTGGTTTTGGACCGGTTTACAAAGTTACGTTACTGTCACATCAAACTTTTATGATGATCTTTTTGGATCTTGCATTTGTATATCTATTTTAACAAAAAGATATATCATCCAATTATGAAAACAGGGAAAACTAAGTGATGGGCGAGAAATTGCAATCAAAAGGCTTTCAAGAACATCAAGTCAAGGGCTTGTGGAATTCAAGAATGAACTAGTGCTCATAGCTAAACTTCAGCATACAAATCTTGTTCGAGTTCTTGGTTGCTGCATTCACGGAGAAGAAAAGATGTTAATATATGAATATATGCCCAACAAAAGTTTAGATTTCTTCGTATTTGGTATGCATTGTTTGAAACATATGTGCATTCAGTTCTTTATTTTACTTGTGATATTCATTATAAACTCTTTCACTGGCTTGCAGATAAAAACAGAAAGGCAGAGTTGGATTGGCCTAAACGATTTATCATTATTGAAGGAATTGCTCAAGGGTTGTTGTACTTGCATAAGTACTCAAGAATGAAAGTTATTCATAGGGATCTGAAAGCTAATAACATTCTTTTAGATGAGAGTATGAACCCCAAGATTTCTGATTTTGGTATGGCAAGAATATGCGAACAAAATGTGACTGAGGCAATGACTAACAGGGTGGTTGGAACATAGTAAGTCATCTCTCTTGAATTATCAAATATCCCGTTGAGTTATACAATTTCATGGTCCATCTATCTGCAAAAAAGTTAGATTTAATATTACCAAGGAGAAATAACACAATGATCCTAATCTCGATATAGTATCTTTGAGATGAGTTTGTTGTTTTTCTGATTCAATGTTATCTATTTTTAAAAAGTCTGGTGAACATTTTGTGTTCAGTGGTTATATGTCTCCTGAGTATGCAATGAGGGGGGTTTTCTCAATCAAGTCGGATATCTTCAGCTTTGGAGTCTTGATCCTGGAAATTGTCAGTGGAAGAAGAAATAGTAGTTTCGTCAATCTTGATGACACATACAGTCTTATTGGATATGTAAGTAAATTCAGATTCAAATTTTAATATATTTTGCATACTATAACATCTTTAATGAAATTGAAACCATCTTACATTATTGTCTCACACAAATTGTATATTACTAATTGACTTTTATTAAGCAGTTTAACCTTACCACTTTGTTGGAAATTAATTAAGGGAAAATGATCAAATCATTAATCTTATTTGGATGATTTAGGCATGGGTGCTATGGCAACAAGGGGATTCGTTGGAATTGAAGGACCTGTCACTTGGAAATACTTGTGATGAACAACAGTTCTTGAGGACTGTTCATGTTGCCCTTCTGTGTGTACAAGAGAATGCAATAGATAGGCCAACAACATCTGAGATGATCTCCATGCTTCTCAATGATTCCATATCATTACCCACTCCAAACAGACCAACATTTCTGATGGGTGGAGGGGACTCAAAGTCAACTTCATATGAAACCAAAGCAGAAGATTTCTCTGTGAATAATGTGACCATCTCTGTTGTTGGGAGTCGATAGGGTATGAACTTAGCTTCAGCATATCATTCCTTGTGAAAAACTTTTCTGTAATATAATTTATATTTATTCACTTTTGTAGGAGATGCAGATCCATTTTTCTATACTTGTTAATTGTTATATGCATGGAGAAGTGCCACATCAGAATATAAAGAACACTCTTTATAGGTCTATCCATATTGTATATGTCAATAAAGAAGTAAAGAACATCTAGTGCAAGCTTGTGGATATAGTAGATTCATTATTAGCTCAATTTCAAAGTTTTCTCAGTCTAGGAAGTCTGGTGTTTATGCAGCCTGATTGGGGAAGACTGGTCACTAAATAGAAGCATCATCGAAATGTGATTGAGCGGCATTTGTGGAAATATACAACTAATTTATAAATATCATCCTGTCATAGATTTTTACAGTCCTTTATTAGTTTAGGTTTTAAATCATGTTAATTTGTCTCTTCAATTTCCTCATGGTGTCAGTCAATTGTATACACAATATTCACAAGAGCAACCAAACATGTTTAAATTCAGTCAAGCGGAATCTGAGATTTCATTCCATCACTTTCCAACAAAACCGAATATCCACCACCAAAAGCAACCGTCACCATAAAGATTTTGGTTGCCCCAAAGTCGAATCAATATGGATACAAGTTTGGGCACCAAATAGAAAATCCAAGTGTTTATCTCAACAACTCGTCTAAAGCTATAGAAAAAAAAATCAATAGAAAGGATTTAGTAATAATATAGTGATTCGCCAACAATGACTATGATACATTATCGAGCCTTCATTACTGTAATGGTCATATCGTTTACAGAATAGTCCTCTAACTTTCTTTCAACTGAAGTTGACTTCGAGGCACTTCTGCCAATGAAGAATGCTGGCTGCTTTGGGAAAGGTAATGACATTGTGTCATTGTTAAGCATAGAGATCACGTCCGACATCTCTGGTCTATCCAACGCGTTTTCTTGTACGCAGAGAAGTGCCACATGTATAGTCCTTAATAATTGGTGTATGACATGAGAATCTGCTAGAGTTGGGTCCTCTAACACCAATGCATCCCCTTTTAGCCATAGCTCCCATGCCTAAAAGCATTCCAAATTCTTCAATCATTACATGTAATTCGACTTTTCAAGTAAAAAAAAAATTATTCTGATGTAGGGGATGTAAAAACGGTATATTACAAGTGAACTTACGTATCCGATAAGATTGACGGTTTTGTCAAGATAGGAGAAGCTTGTATTTCTTCTTCCGCTGACAATTTCTAAGGTTAAGACTCCAAAGCTGAAGACATCAGATTTCACCGAGAAAGTTCCTTCCATTGCATACTCGGGAGACATGTAACCACTGTGTAATGTATTTCACATAGATTCAGTACCTTAAAGACCAAATTAATATCATACATACTTTTGAGGTATGTATTAATGTCTCCATGATCCCATTTTATTACCTCTTACATGTAGTATTGAAACTTAAAATCAATTATGTTCCAACCCTATGGTGTAAGATAAACAGGACTATTTGACAAAATATCCAACATAGAGAAGTAAAAGAGAAAGAGAAATATTCTTACTATGTTCCAACCACCCTATTGGTAATTGCTTCGGTCTCATTTTGTTTGAAGATTCTCGCCATACCAAAATCAGAAATTTTGGGATTCATACTTTCATCCAACAAAACATTACTTGCTTTTAGATCCCTGTGAATAACTCGCATTCTCGAGTATTTATGTAAGTAAAGCAACCCTTGAGCAACCCCTTCAATGATGTTCCATCGTTTCGGCCACTCTAGCAGTGTCTTTCTTGTTTCATCTTTGCGATTGTTTTAACAAGTCATTTAAACCATGGCTCTGTTGAAGCTAAAATCATTGTAGAAATCTATTTTAGGTTTTTTTTTTTAAAAATTCTTACCAAAGAGAAAGAAATCCAAGCTCTTGTTCGGCATGTACTCATAAATCAGCATTTTTTCTTCTCCACGGATGCAACAACCTAGAACCCGAACAAGATTTGTATGTTGAAGTTTGGCAATAAGAATGAGTTCATTTTTGAATTCAACAAGCCCTTGTCCCGATGTTCTTGAAAGCCTTTTAATTGCAATTTCCTGTTCATCACCAAGTTTCCCCTTTTCTCATAAACACATAAGATCTTGTTTAGTAAGATGGAAGAGAAAAAACTATTATCATTTTCTGAAAAATACAATAAATATTAAAGATAAAAGTACCTTATAAACAGGTCCAAAACCACCCTCCCCGAGCTTATTTTCACTTGCAAAGTCGTTTGTGGCTGTCACTATGGTAGCAAAGCTGAACACCATCAAGTCACTTCCTTTTCTGCCATTACTTTCAAGATTACTTGCATCCTTGAAGCTGTCAGAAGCTATTAGCTCCAAGAAATATTCGTCGTCTCTCTTTTGTCTCTTTTCCTCTTCAATAAAAAATCATGGCTTAGAAAGTGAAATTGGTTTAAACAACTCAAGCATACCAAAAGAACGTACCTTCTCGTCTAAGCTTATTCTTCTTTAGATACCACAGTAGACCAGCAGAAAAGAGAAGTAAAATAATGGAAGCAACAATGGGTGCCCAGATCCAGTTTTTAGCATTTCCTGGTGTATAATTAATTTAAGCTATATATTAATAATCAAACTGTATGTGGACTATATTCACGTTACTCAAGAGTTTAGACAATATGTTGGTTTAAAGCTATGAAAATACATAACAATTAACAAGTAACCTAGAAACCATTAAATCAGTCACAACTGTTTACCTTTACTTGGATTCGGAGAAATTATCGGAATTGGAGAAATTAAAACATACTTTAATACAGCACTCCCTGTTGGACTGATTGAAAAGTTATCGACTGATTTAGCTCCAGTCCATGTAATACAACCAGTTCCATTGCTACTTGTGGTAAACCCAAGACAGCTACAATCATTCCAGCACCTCACCATACAATCGCTCATACTTAGGCTTGAATTGTCATCATACGAGCTGCTCGTCATAGGTGCAAAATCCCCATTCAACCAATTAAATTTATCATTCTCATCCCTACACTGATCAATCGTATTAGAATCTGCCACACACCCGTCACCCGAATCATACCCATAACAGAATTCAGGAGTCCAAACTGCAAAGTTATCCGCATCTTGAACTCGGCCACCTGGAGTCAAAAACCACATGGGTTGAACGCCATTGATTCCATGGAAACTAAAGGACCTCTCTTCGTCAGTGTATACATAACTGAGATTGTACTGGTATTTGCTAAATGGACTATTCAAAGCTGGCATGTATGGAAATGTTTGATTATTTAGATTCCCACTAGTCCAGTAGGGTTGACCTCGTCTTCGAATCATTAATCTCTGAGATGCTTCATCAGTTGGTTCCCAGCTCAAAGTAAAAACACCGAAATCAGCAATATCATTGCTCAACCAAGAAGTTAAGTTCCAGTTCTTTCCCGTTCTAAGGTCCGACCCAAGTTTCATACCTGGTAAAAGAACGTTGGTTGGATAATCAAAACTCTGCCAGAGAGTCCGGTTGTCAGTTTCGTTTTTCAGCTGGAAATTACCCGTGTCTTGGAGAGTTGCTGCAATATTAGAATCAGGACTGGATTGATTGTCGGATATGTTTACAAGTGTTGTTCCTCCAGTGGCGATGATCAATTTTCCGGTGTTTGGATCGATCATGAGGACACCAGAGCTGGATATGATCGGTGTGGATGGGTTGGCTACCCATACTTTGTAAGTTTCATCGTTGGTATACCAAATTCCTATATATCTGTAGTTTGTGGTGTTAAAGAACCCTAACGTGAAGTTGCCACCCGGGGAAACAAGCTGAGACGTAGTGAGGTTGAGTTGGTCGCCAGCTTTGATAGTTGAAACACCGGTGGCCGGAAAACTGTTTATGATTAGGATCGTACATAGAATTGTGAAGATGATTAGAATATTCATTTTTTAGTAATTTGATGGAAATAAAGATACCTGAATTTGAATATTGAGAGTCTGACGCTTTATTATATTATAGGGCTCTCATCTATCAGGAGCCAGCAACGACTATTTCTCTTTTGTCAACGAATTTGAAGAAAGACAAAGTCAGAAGTAGTTTTAAATTGGATACCACGAAAGCGACAGTCAAAAGACTGGGCTCCTCATCGCCGATCACCGTTCCTTCGTGACACCATCTGGTTCTTTTTCACTACCGGAGTACCCTTCACCAGCAGAGTTCTACAGCAGCAGAAAGGACCCACTGTTAAAGTAATTTAGAGTACAGGTCATATTTTAGCTTATGCACGTTTTATTTAATTTCTTTAGTTTTTAGTAGAAAAGAATAAGTTAAGTCATGTGGGTTAGTGTCCGTGGTCTCTATCTGGCCATTGCTATTTTTATGTAAAGTTTTTGTTTAAATAGTCAAGTATGTACGAGGTGTTTGTATCCTCTTTTCTATTCCAGTTTATGAATAAGAAATTTGCAGCTTTCTGTCCCTGCCATCTGTAACGAACTTTGGTCTTTGTCCACATTTAGGTAACCATGTTTTTTTCGTTCACATTAGACCATTGAATTTGTTTGACCTGTTCAAAATAGGGTAATATGAGCGGTAATTAGCGGTAACATTACCCTATTATGAACAGGAACAGGTCAAACAAGTTTACTGGTCAAACCTGTACGAAAAAAACATGGTTACCTAAATTTGGACAAAAACCAAAGTTCCTTACCTATTTAGGTAATATTGGGTTCTTTATGTTAAGTGCAAGTAATCATAAGATCCATTGATATGAAATGAAATTGGATTGTCTGGTCTTATGTATGAGGGGATGGTTAAGTCTTGGGCCAACCCACTTTAGCCCAACTAGTAAGGGGTTAGGTTGTATACGCTTAAGGGGCTAGGTTGTGTGTGTTTTAAAGACCGAACAACACAGATTAGCCCATGACTATTATTGGGACTAAAATGGATTAGACCAAGCCTAAACTAATTGTTCATTGACTGTCGGAGCCTGATCCTAGGGTACACATTCCCTAAGACGGTTCTTGTCCAGTATTACCAAAACAGGTAAGAAACTTTGGTTTTTGTCCGTATTTAGGTAACCATGTTTTTTTCGTATACATTTGGTCAATAAACTTGTTTGACATGTTCATAATAGGGTAATATTACCGTAATTACTGGTCATGTTACCCTATTTTGAACAGGTCAAACAAGTTCAATAGTCAAACGTGAACGGAAAAAAAAACATGTTTACCTAAATGTGGACAAAGACAAAAGTTTGTTACCTTTCTAGGTCATTAACCCTTTTACTTTCTTGTGTCATTCCTCTTTTAACTCTGTCCACTGTGATATTCAACTTTTGTTCCCTGTTGTGTTACTTTCTGCATAAAGACACAAATACCCCTGTAAAAGGCCAACACTTGGTATCAGAGCAAAGCCTGGTGTATACCAAAATACCAACCACGTAAAGAAATGACAGGAAACAATGGAAATGGTGAGAAGGAAGGCTTGATTACTCTCCACTCTCCGATGCTGTCAAAAAGTAACTACTCTGCTTGGGCTATCAAGATGAGGGTCTTCATGCAAGCCCAGGGAGTGTGGGATGCAGTGGAACCTAGGATATCAAGCACTGTGGTAGAAGTGAAGAAGGATAAGATGACACTTGCAGCCATCTATCAGGGTGTAAAGTCCCAAAATTCAAGACTAAAAATTTCTTTTAATAAAACATTACTTAAAGTAAAATCATCAATTCCAAACATAATCAGAGTATTAATTTCCAAAATACATATCCGTTATCAGAGTAAAACATTCTCAGGCTGTCTAGTCTATGGTGTGTGCCATGCGATCACCCCGAGCTCTTCCCTCCGCTACCGGAAGTACCTGAAACCAAAACTGAAAACCGTAAGCATGAAGCTTAGTGAGTTCCCCACCCTACCACATACCATGCATAACTACATACTGCACATACTGGGCCACGCCCGCTATCCTGGGCCTCGCCCCCTACGTCGGGCCTCGCCCGCTACAACGGCCCCGCCGCTCTAGGCCCTGCCTGGCTTCGAGCCCCGCTCGGATACATATATGTATCACTTAGGCCTCGCCTGTTACAGGGCCTCGCCCGCTAACATATAGTAGCACATAAACATATCACAACACATAAGCTAAACACATGCTAACGGATCCTATCCAAAGGCCTCGCCTATCTTGGGCCTCGCCCTTATCCTGCTACTGATGAGTCATGGAACCCCGTCCATGCTCCTACTGATAGTGAGATACGGGCCCAACCCACACTTAATCTTTCCCTAACTTGTGCCTCGTCCCTGATCTGTTGCTAATGAGATGTGGAACACCATCCACACTCTGCTATTGGTGAGATATGGGACCTCGCCCACACTCACCTCCCTACCAGGCACATACAAGTATCACACAGACAACAAGTATAAATTATCAAGTAAACCACTCCTTGGGCACCCGCCCACTATCATTGGACCTCGTCCCGAATATCATACTAGCATACTGTGCCTAGGGCTAACCCCCGGGTCTTCTTACTCATAACTACATGGGCCGGCATTGTGGCCGTAGACCCATTCACACAAAAGGGAAACTCACCTGCACTGGCTGAACTCGCTGATGATCACACTAGCTGCTGTCCGGCAACTCTCTGAACTCCTGCTCCACTAGTTCCCCGAGCTACCAATATCAATGCAACACTTAGTCTAACTGACCCCCGAAAGACAACCAAGTCAACTCTGGTCAAAGTCAAAGTCCTAGTCAAAGTCAACCTCCCAGGTCAACCCTACTCGCCGAGTCAACCTACTGACTCGCCGAGTTCATAAGTTCAGAGTCCTTCCATTCGCGACTCGACTCGCCGAGTTTACCGATTTCCGAGTCCTGGCCTGTCCGACTCACCAAGTCTCCACTCGACTCACTGATTCGAGTCTCAACTCGAAGGGTTTGGGGTTTTGCGACTTGACTCGCCGAGTCCAAGACAACCTTCAACAGACTCGCCAAGTTGTTCTTCCAACTCGTCGAGTTCCTGCCCAACTTCATCCGACTCGACGAGTTGTTCATCCCACTCGTCGAGTTCCTCCTAATCTTCATGCTACTCGCCGAGTCCACTCAAAGGACTCGGCGATCCCATTCGGATCTTCATACATGCAGAGGACTTTTGAGTCATGCATGGACTCCAAACTGTAGATCTACCCTTCCCAAGCCTATTCCTCACGTAAAGTTGCAAAATTTACGTGTAGAGAAGGAGATCTATGCTAAATACACCATAAATTAGGGTTTAAGGCAGAGAGGCTCCATAATCAACTCAAGGGCAGATACTTTATGCTTCTCAAGACCAAAATATGCTTAGATCCGAAGTAGCAACTTCAGATCTGGCTTCTAACTCAAATGGATACTAATCATGGCTAAAAAAGACCCAAAACTCACACATAGATCTAGGTGCAAAGGAGTCCAAGAACTAGTTTTTTTACCTCCAAATGTTCAGAAATATCTTCCCAATCCCAGATCTATAGCCCCTTCTTGCACCTCCAAGATCCTTCTTCCTTCTCCAAGCTTTAATGCACTCTTCAAGGCAATAATTGGCTCAACAATGGATATGGCGGCTAGGGTTTGTTGTTCTGGGTTAAAGAGGCAGTAAAGGAACCCTAGGGAAGAGAATGAGGTGCTTAAATAGGCTCCAAGTCCCGAATTTAGGGTTTTCCTCGTACAGACTAGACTCGCCGAGTCTCCTTGGCCGACTCGCCGAGTCGGTCACTTACTCTTCGACCCGGATCCCGCTCGGACTCGCCGAGTTCCTCCTTGGACTCGCCGAGTCATCCCTTAAGCTTAGGGTTTCCTTTCCTTTCTTGGCCTTTCTGATTTCGAGTGTTACACCTCTCCCCCACTTAAACTGAACTTCGTCCTCGAAGTTTGCTATGGCCCACCGCCTGAGATCTGCTTTCAATACCCTACTAATTATTCCAACACCAGCTGCCTACCTTCGCTGGTCTTTCGGCCGGTCATTCCGACTAACATTAACCCTTGCGGATAATAATCTCGGGTCAAACCTGACCCTGAACATCCTGGAAACACAACTTACTCAACCCACAATCCTTCTGGTACTCCACGAGTACTGCACTGAACCCATAGGGGTTCACCCCTTCTTTCCTTGCGCGATTTCCTTGCCTCCCCAAGGCGATGCTCCATAACCAACTATTTCCTCTATCACCGTGAAGATCCTATCTTCACCAAATCCATTACTCCCGCTACCACTAGTACGGGTCATTATCACCAGTATCCACTGGGCATTTCTTTCTACTATAGTTTGGTGTCGAGCTCCCCACGATCAACTAACTGAATCCCACCATACACTGCATACCCGCACTGCTACTGACTGAAAATTCTGCTATTCCTTATCTGCCATCCGGATGAACTGAGACCACCCTGGTCCCTACCAACCTATCAATATCTGGATTACCGGCTCCCACCGGTAGCTAGTCCCAACACAACTCCTAGTCTCTCCCAGCGACTTTCGAAGAAACTTCGACCACCTATAACTGCTCAATCTATTCTACCATACAGGCACTACAATCATGGGATCCTCGATCCCCTATCTTGACACTAAGGTCCCTGCCAGGTCCCATCTGTGCTGCTAAAACTCGCGGGCCTCGCCCACGATCTCACCCGCCTCTATCCTTCTAGTCCTACTTGTCTAATCACTCTCGCTCGGGCCTCGCCCACGGGTCTCACCCAACCATACTACTGAGCAACCCTGCTCTCAGGTCTCACCTATACTGCTACTCTCATACGGGCCTCGCCCACGGGCTGTCTAGTCTATGGTGTTTGCCATGCGATCACCCCGAGCTCTTCCCTCCGCTACCGGAAGTACCTGAAACCAAAACTGAAAACCGTAAGCATGAAGCTTAGTGAGTTCCCCACCCTACCACATACCATGAATAACCACATACTGCACATACTAGGCCATGCCCGCTATCCTGGGCCTCGCCCGCTAAAATGGCCCCGCCAATCCAGGCCCCGCCTGGCTTCGAGCCCCGCTCGGATACAGATATGTATCACTTAGGCCTCGCCTGTTACAGGGCCTCATCCGATAACATATAATAGCACATAAACATATCACAACACATAAGCTAAACACATACTAACGGATCCTGTCCAAAGGCCTCGCCTATCTTGGGCCTCGCCCTTATCCTGCTACTGATGAGTCATGGAACCTCGTCCATGCTCCTACTGATAGTGAGATACTGGCCCAGCCCACACTCACTTTTTCCCTAACTTGGGCCTCGTCCATGATCTGTTGCTAATGAGATGTGGAACACCATCCACACTCTGCTATTGGTGAGATATGGGACCTCGCCCACACTCACCTCCCTACCAGGCACATACAAGTATCACACAGACAGGGGATGTGTCAAAACAGTGAGAACTTTACGCACTCTAGGGGATACCATAGAAGAGTCCTACGTGGTGAAGAAACCGCTAAGGGATGTGTCATCTAAGTTCCTTCAAATTGCCTCTACACTGGAGCAATTTGGAGACTTAGAAACAATGTCATTTGAGGAAGTGATTGGAAGAATGAAAGCTCATGAAGAGAGGATGAAAGGTCACGTAGAGAGTGATGAAAGGAAACTTCTCTTGACTCAGAAAGAATGGTTAAAGAGGAACAAGAAGAAAACAGATGGAGAACCAAGTAGAAGTCAAATAGGGGTAGTATTGGAAACTCACGTGGTCGAGGCAGAGGTAGAGGTAGGACTGGTGGACGTGGAGGTCGTCGTAGAGGGGGTTCATATCATCAAAAGGAAGGCAACCACCAAGCATCTGGTAGCCAAGACAAGAGTGGAATCCAATGTTACAACTGCCAGGAGTTTGGACACTATGCAGCTGAATGTAAGAATCCCAGAAGAGAAAGAAATCAAGAAAGCAATCTGATACAAGACCATGAACCCGCTTTGCTTCTATCAACCTTAGAACATGGTGAAGTGTTTCTCAATGATGAAAATGTGACCCCACAGTTAAGATCACAAGGTGACACCTTCAACTAGTCAAGTATATGGTATCTTGACATAGGGGCTAGTAATCACATGACTTGAGATAAGTGCAAGTTTAGAAATATGAATGAGTCAATTCAAAGATATGTGAAGTTTGGGAATGATGCAAAAGTTCGAATTGAAGGAAAGGGCTCAATTTTCATTCAATGCAAGGATGGAAGCCAACCAAAACTTAATGAAGTATATTACATTACAGACTTATGTAGTAATATAATAAGTTTGTGACAATTGGCAGAAGGTGGAGGTGAAATAAGAATCAAGGATCCATTTTTATGGGTCCATGATGTTACTGGGAGACTACTGATGAAGGATAGAAGGTCCTCAAATAGACTCTATAAAATAGAGTTAGAAGAGGTCAAAGGAGTATGCTTGATAGCAAAATTCAATGACATATCGTGGCTGTGGCACATGAGAATGTGTCATGTTAACCTTAAATCTATAAAGCATATGCAGGAGAAAAAGATGATAGAAGGAATGCCAAAGGTTAATATTCCTGCACAACCCTGTGAAGGGTGCCTAGTGGGAAAACAAGTAAGAAAACCATTCCCCTCACACTCTAATTATATAGCGAAGAAAAGACTAGAGCTAGTTCATGGTGATCTTTGTGGCCCTATTTCACCTCCTACACCCTCAGGTAATTGTTACTTCATGCTACTTGTTGATGACTTTAGCAGAGTAATGTGGGTTTATTTGCTGAAGTCAAAAGATGAGGCCTTTGAAGTTTTTAAGAACTTCAGGAGGAAGGTAGAAGTAGAGACTGGGGAGAACTTGAAGACGTTCAGAACAGACCGTGGTGGTGAATTTTTGTCAACCAAATTCATCACATATTGCAATGAAACAGGGTTAAAGAGACAATATACATCTCCATTCTCCCCACAACAAAACGGGGTTGTGGAGAGAAGGAATCGAATGGTATTAGAGATGGTTAGATGTAACTTGAAGACTATGTGGATGCCAGATAGTTTGTGGGGTGAAGCTGTAACTTATTCAGTTTATGTCCTAAATAGAGCACACACGAAAGCTTTAAAGGACTCGACTCCCTACGAGATGTGGACCGGAAGAAAGCCGAATGTTAGACACTTTAGGGTGTTCGGTTGTATCTGTAACATCCAGATTCTTGGGTATGTTATATTATTTATATATTTTGATTTAATCGAAGGGACTCGGCGAGTTGGTGGATTAACTCGTCGAGTAGGGGCGCGATCATGTGATGTGTTTAAATGAATGGACTTGACGAGTCGAGCATTGGACTCGCCAAGTTGGCGTTGTGGAGGAAAACCCTAATTGTACAGGTTTGGCACCTATTTAAAGAGCCTTAGGGTCTTCAATTGTGGCTATCCTTACCTTGTAGAAACCCTAAATCATCCTTGAGAGCTTAGAGAGTAAGAAGAGCCATCTTGAGCATTTTGGTGTGTCATTTTATAACGACCATAAAATTCCAACCAATTTAAACTTTACAAAAACAATCCGATTTCATAAAATTATTACAAAAAGGTTTTCAATACAATTATTTCAGAGTATTCCCAGAATCACATCACAAAACATAATCATGAGGAGCGGTACGATCACGCTTTTGCCTTGCCACGGTCTCCTGAAGAACCTGAAAAACATTAAACCACAACTATAAGCCCGAAAGTTTAGTGAGATATCCCCAAAATACCAACCACATATACCATACACGCATAACATGCCATATCATAACAGAACACAGAACAACCATGCACTTCGGGTCTACTGTGTGACTGGTCCGCTGCACCGGCCTTCAGTCCACCTGGTCCACCCTCCGAGTCTAAACACATACATCGAGTCTACAGTGTGATTGGTCCGCCCGCACCGGGCCTTCAATCCACCTGGTCCACTCTCTGAGTCTACAGTATGACTGGTCCGCCCGCACTAGGCCTTCAGTCGGCCTGGTCCACTCTCCGAGCCTCGGCACGTCTGGTCCGCCCTCTTGGGGCCTACATCCTATCCGGACCGCTCGCTGGGCCTTCGGGATAACCGGTCCGCCCTGGTATGTTGGCCTACAGCACAAAGCAGGTCCCGCCTCAACCCAACCCCAGTCCAACAACCATGTGCACATAAACATTCAATCATATAAGATATCACATCCAATGAAACCGATCTAACAGATCACATAGCATAACATCATCCTAACTAGGATACCGACCTAACCAGTCACCAGTATAGCATCATCCTATATACCAGGATTCCGACCTTAACCAGGTCTCTAACATATACCATCCTAACTACCATGATGCAACACAGCAAAGCAATAACATAACAACGATACCCGGATCACAATCCGATAAAGGCCCGACCTTGGTGCCGTAGACCCTGTTGATATAGTGAGGATAACTCACCTTGCAACTGCCAACTGAACAGATAAACCCAAGCTGCTCCGACCACTGATACGGTCTCCATGAATGGCCAACACCAAAACTCTGAACTCAAAACAAAAGCCAACAATTACCAAAATGCCCCTGGAAATCAACTAGACAACCCTTGGTCAAAGTCAAAGTCAAAGTGAACCCCTGACTAACTCTACTCGCCGAGTCAACCCGATGACTCGTCGAGTCCCCATGCACAGAACTTCCCCAAACCACGACTCAAATCACCGAGTCACCCGATGACTCGCCGAGTCCCACAACTCTGAGTCCTTTGACACTCGACTCACCGATTCATCCCTTGACTCACCGATTCACAGCTCAACCAGAAGAAAGGTTAGGACCTCACGACCAGACTCGCCGAGTCCAAGAACAGACTCACCGAGTCCAAGAACAGACTCGCCGAGTCCAAGGCTATCTTCAACCTACTCGTCGATTTGTTCTTCCAACTCGCCGAGTTCCAGCCTATCTTCAAGCAACTAGCCGAGTACACCTTTGTGACTCGTCGAGTGCCTCTAGATCTCATCCCATACAGAAGCCTTCCAGGCCATGCAATTGATCCAAAACATAGATCTACCCTTCTACAACCCATCCATCACATAAAGTGGCAAACTTTACGTGAATCCAAAGAGATCTAGGCATTTTACACTCTAGGGCTAGGGTTTGGGACAAGATGAACTCACCAAACACTCAAGAACAGGGACTTTAATGCACTCTAGACCTTCTCCATTCCAGATCTGAGGTAGCAACCTCAGATCTAACCTTCAAACTCGAAATACCACAAGCTAAACTTTCCACACACTCCAAAATGATGAATCTAGATGAATAACAGCCCAAGAAACAAAGTAATACCTCAAAAGGAAGCCCCAACAGAAGAGAAATCCGAATCTTAGCAAAGCCCCTTGCTCCAAGCCTCCTAACTCTCCAAGATCTCCTCCAAAATCTCTTCTCCAAGGTTCAAATGCACTCAAATCCCTCACAATCGCGTCTTAGGGTTTTCTGGATTTCAAGAGAGGGTAAAGAGGCTGGGAAGAGGGTATAATGTCCTTTATATAGGGCTCATCCTCCGAAATTAGGGTTTTCTCCACTCAGCGCCTACTCGCCGAGTCCATCCTACGACTCGCCGAGTTGGCCACTTAACACGCGACCAGAGTCGCGACCCTATTCGCCGAGTCCAATCGTGGACTCGCCGAGTTGCCCTTTTCCATTTCCACTTTTAGCCCTTCAACTCTACTCTTGATATTCCGGGATGTTACAATTCTCCCCCACTTAAATTAGGCTTCGTCCTCGAAGCCTGCGGCAACACGACTCCAGAACTACTCTCGTAATGCACCACCTGGCATTAACTAGACCCGGTTCCTCAAAGCACAACCACCGAAACCCAAACCCAATTTTCCTTCCCGCGGTGTTCCGACCACCGCTTCAAGCCGACCATTGGCCTCGCCCTCCGACAACCACACTTACCAACTTATCAATTGAGTATCATTCCATGATACTTCACCCGCTCTAAATCACAACAATCACTCCATATATTCCATGCTAACAGGATGACACATCCATTCCAAATTTATCCATTCCATGCTAACAGGATGACACATCCTTCAACCTCATAGCAACTCCCATGAGTTTTTCCACCGCAATCTCATACCCATGTTGAACTGGCTCTAGCATCTTCGGTTTGGGAAAACCCGATACACTGAAAACACCTCCAAACATCCCCCAGGATGAATTTCCACCATATACATAAATCCTTGATCGAAATCAAACTGGAAATCCAAGATACCATTCTTGCATTCCTTCCGAGCCTCAGCAAACATTCAACCCGGATGTGATTTCATACCACAGCCACAGACACACTGCTCATCAACCTTGATTGGAACACCCTAATCATAACTCTGCCCTACTGCTTTCCCTTCCATGAACTTACACTCCCTCTCGGAGCTACATTCCTTTCCTTTTCCTTACCAAGGAAATCCACTTGGCCGCCTTGTCAGTATGACAAGTGCCACGGTCTTCACCCAATACTACACATTCTCTTATAGTATAACCGCTATCCCATGCACCACACATGCTCTCGATCTACTCGCAAGGACTCTCAAGTCCATGCTCTACCTTCCACTCACCACGATTAATACCCGGGGACAGACCTTCTGACACTAACACGTCGCGACATACTCAGTCCATTTCCTCTTATCGATCTCTCAACACAAGCAGAGTCTTCAGCAAGACTGGACCGCCTTTCCAGGCCTTCAGCCCATCTAGACCACTCTCGGAACGTTCAGCAAGTCTGGACCGCCCTCCAGGGCATTCAGTCTGTCTGGACCGTTCTCCGAGCCTTCGGCCTGACTGGTACACCCACCGGCCTTCAGTCTATCCGGACTGCTCAACCAGCATCCAACATCCCGAATTATCCCTCCAGGAAAATTCTCCCATGCATATTGTTCTAGCCCTCTAGGGGTTCTGAACTCTATCTCCTCCCTACATACTCAATCCCGGCCCGATCCTAGGCCTTCCACAATCAATCAGCCTTGGTCTGTATCCCGCCCTGCATACCTGTCACTTACTCATACCAGCCTATACTCTTGGCTGGCAGAACCACTGCTGAATCCCAAGCAGCTAAGCAACCTCTCATGCCCATCGACCTTCCGGAGAATTTTCCAATTCTCCCCCACTTAGAGCACTGACTAACAACCATCGGTCGCCATCACCGACCTCCCTCAACAGCCCTACACAACACAAACACTTACATGCAAACTGATTCCCACTAAAACGAGCAACCTTCACAAAATCACATATCAACACAAATCATCTCGGCTCGAAAGAAACCCGACCTTCAGCAATCACTCCTCAGACTGCAGATGATACCCGGCATTCGAACTAAAAGCCAAATTCCCACTAATAACCCTCATGAACGATAACCAATGAAATTCCCAACACCAAACCCTTAACCATACCATAACTCGCAAGGAACAACGAATACAATACCAGAAATCACACAACAAGACTAGCAGATATACAATACTCCCCAATAATCATAAGATAACAAGACATCAAGAAAGAAACGTACCCGCAGCTGCATTCAGCATTGCCCTGACCTCCTCTGTTGTAAGCTGAAAAGCACGACCCTGAGCCCTTGGGGGCTCCACTCCACCCTGACCTCCGCCCGTGATCCTCAATGTGGCCGGTGCTGGAGCCTGCACCGGTCCTGCAGCAAGCTGTGGACAGTTGACCCTCAAGTGTCCAACCTGATGACAATGATAACAAATCCTCAAATCCCGACACAGGGCTACCAGCCGACAATCCCTCGCATAGTGTCCCTCCTTTCCGCACTTGCGGCATGCACCACCAGACCTACAAACCTCAGTGTGACCCTTCCCACACTTCCCACAAGTGTGGCTGCTCTGATCTCCCAATCTAGAATCAACGGTCTTGGACCATTTCGGCGCCGGCTGCAACTGCACCGGAGCCTGCCTCTGCTCTCGCAACTGTAACTCAATCTCCAACTCACGCCGCCTGGCGGCCTCCAGCAACTCTAACAAGGTCTTGCACCTCTACGTAGACACAAACTGTCTAATATCCCTCTTGAGCATACTCAGGTATCGGGTCATCTGAGCCCGCTCCAAAGCAAACTCGGGGCAAAACATCGCCCTCTCAGTGAACATCCTGGTGATCTCCATCACCGACTCCGAATCCTGCTTCAGCTCCAGGAACTCCTGACCCAACCTCTCTCTCTCAACCCGCGACACATAATGAGTACCGAACATCTCCTGGACTGATCCCATGAAACCACAGCTCTCTGCGCATCCGAATACGACCCCGTGGTCAATCTCCACCAATTGATCACCCCGAGCCTTAACAGGTTTAGAGCACACCTCACCCTCTGATCAGCAGGGCACGAACACGTGAAGAAACACCCCTCCACGTCCGACAACCATCTCATAGCAACAATCGGGTCTTGAACCCCGTCGAAGGTAGGAGGCTTCGTATTATTGAAGTCCCGATACTGAAAACCCCGACTAACTCCTCCCCCTTCCGCTGCTACAGCCGCTATAGCCGCCGCAGCAGCCGTCTCTGTGAGGGCCGCATATCGCTCATCAAAATACTCAACCATGGTGGTCTTGATCGACCCAAACAGTTCCGGCAACTCAGCCCGGAACAACGCAGCAACCTCATCATGCAGGATCTCACGAATCCTCACATCCAACTTGCACGTGCTCATCTGACCAATAACCTCGGGCGGTATTGACCAGCCCTGAACTCCCTCTCCTGCTCCCAATCCTGACCCGGATCCACTCCCAGCATGCCTCGGAATCTCCATACTGAAAAACACCACAAGATCTCAGATACTTCCCACTATCCCGGGAATTAACTCCCAATCCAACCCTAGAGGTCATGGTTTCCTTGATACGCGTATGGGTCCTGTGCTTTCAGTAGTACGGACCCATACTACCTTCCACACCTACCCATATTTGTATTAAGTACTACCACAACACCCTAGTGAAAAACATACATAACAAGCACTCAACCCTCACTCCTTAAGGAACACTGGAAATCTCCCACAAAGGAAACCCTAGGCTAATAGACATCATAAATCAGGCAACATTATCATGAAATCCTTAAGATCCCTAGCCTAGTACTAGCATGATGTTCTATCAAAGCTCAAAACAAATATCATGTATGGTATTTTGGGGTTACTTACTGTCACACCCCCAAACCTGAACGGCGGAAACGTTCGGGGGCGGATGACTTCATGTGGTAGCGTAACAAATGAATACATAGTAAAGAAAGCAATACAACCATCATATATATAATTGAAAGTTTACATTAGTCAAAAGTTACATGTTCAAAAACCCAATTACAATATGATGTCAAAATACGAGATTAAACTGGCGCCGCAGCATCCCTTCATCAAAAGCGAAAAGAATACCTGGAATTACTGATTTCCTGGGACATACAAGTAATTTTGAAAGAGTAGATCAGCATTTAAGCTGGTGAATTTCATAAGTATTTAAGTGACAATGTTTGAATGAAATGAAATGTTTTATCTCTGTTTGTTTGTGTTTAGAAAATCCTATATTTTCTACTAGTATAAAAGTAGCCTTCACTCAAGACTAATGTTTGTTTCCAAAATGTATGTAAATGTAAAATAACCAATGAGTTTGAAAACCTTGTAAATCAATGCATTTTTAATACCCCTTGTGAGTTTTATAACCATACTATTGACTCTGAATGCCTATACACAACGTTCTTCAGGCGTTGGAATGTTATGACGTTTGTCACCCCAAACGGTGGACTGCAGCTAACAGTCAGGGCGCGGGTTGTCAAGCCCGTATAGATCTATACACAAACACCATGCTCCCCCTCCAAGGGATTCTGGTATATAATACAGGACTTGAAATGTGTACTCGAACGTACATGAAGTTAGTGTCTCACAAAACCGTGGTATAAAAACAGATCTGCTTGTTAAAATGTTACGTTTGTTCTTGTATACGAAAGTAAACTTCTTGAAATATATGTTTCTAGTACATAAGAGTTAGAAATCTGTTCGTAAAACTATACCTATTATAGTTTCCAAAAAGCGTGTCTTGTTTGTTTAGAAATATTGAGAAAAGGAATCACTTATTTATGAAAGTATAGATTTTTGGTGTAGAGTCTAGGATAGACAAGAAAAATCTAAGAACAGTTTAGTTTATACATGCATTACAACAACATTATATTTTAAAAGGTAAAATGCTATTGTGACATATGTTATATATATATATAAAAGTTCCTTTAAATGTTTATAAATCGCATGTGATTTGAATATATAACAGTATATAAAAGAGTTTCTTTATGTAACACACGATAATACTCGTGTGTTTTACTTGTAATCCCCCCCTTGAAAGCATATAAAAGTATTTAGAATAATTAAAACGGTTGATTAAGGGGTATGAAACTCACTTGAAAGTTTTGGAGATAGCGAGATGGAAAACTGGGCAGAGTTTCGCCTCGGGAAACGGATTTTCCTCGGGATTCTCGGGAATCTCGAGAGCAAAATCGACCTTCAGGACTTGAGCCAAAAAGACCAGAGCTTCGGGTTTGAACGGACACGGAAAACGAGGAAATGTTGAGAGAGAGAGAAGAGAAATGAACCCTTTCTTTGGAAACCCTCGCATCCTATTTATAGAAAGGCTGGTTTGCCTCGGTACGCGGGGCGTACGCTTGTACGCAGCGCGTACGCGTACGTCATGCGTGACCGAGGCCTCGACTGCCTCGGTTCGGATGGGACGGGTTGCTGGGTACGCGGGTCGGATGGGACGCCGGGTCGGATGGGACGTCGGGTCGGACGGGTCGGGGCTTCGGACGGGTCGGATGGGTTGGTTTCTTCGGATAGTGCGACGTGGACGATCAGAGGCCAATCCCCTCGGTTACGCGGAGCGTACAGGGGTACGCAGCGCGTACCTCGGAGGAGGATGCTGACTCCCCTTCGGATAATATCCGAATTTTGAATTAAATAAATAATTAATTTATTTAATAAACTTCAAAAATTCATATCTTCTTCATACGAACTCCGTTTTCGATGGTCTTTATATCCTCGCGTAGGTGAGACTACGCTCTACAACTTTCGTTTAGACTCCGTCGGCAAATTCCAAAATTATATTTTTATTATTTATTAAAAATCCATCGTGTTTAAGGAATTTCTTAGAAAATTCATAACTTCTTTATCTGATGTCGGTTTTTGCCAGAGTTTTTACCGCTGGAATACCATTGACGAGACCTTCGATTCTCGTTTAGGTCATTCCGGCCAAAAGTCGCTCGATTTCCGATTCGAGTTTTTAGTTGTCTGTTGCTAAGCCGAACTTGGAAAAATCATAACTTCGCTATATGAAGTCGGATTTGGGCGTTCTTTTCACGTACGATCATGGTTCAAAGACATTTAATCATAGAAGGAAATTAAATAGAACTTATTTGTACATTTTATTATGAAAGTAAATTATTATTATTCAGAAGTGGTTACAATACTTGACCCATTTTGGTCGTTACAAAGAGTTGAAATATCGGGTTATCACACTTACTGGCTCCAGCTGATCGTACCTCCGCGTCCTCCTTTACTCATTTTCAAAAACCATTTTAAATTCTCTTTTGAAAACCCTCCTCGATTTGAGAATGGATTCACACGAATGCTCCTCCAATTCACTCAAACCAAGGCTCTGATACCAACTTATAACGACCATAAAATTCCAACCAATTTAAACTTTTCAAAAACAATCTGATTTCATAAAATTATTACAAAAAGGTTTTCAATACAATTATTTCAGAGTATTCCCAAAATCACATCACAAAACGTAATCATGAGGAGCGCTACGATCACACCTTTTCCTTGCCACGGTCTCCTGAAGAACCTAAAAAACATTAAACCACAACTGTAAGCCCGAAAGCTTAGTGAGATATCCCCAAAATACCAACCACATATACCATACACGCATAACATGCCATATCATAACATAACACAGAACACAGAACAACGATGCACTTCGGGTCTACTGTGTGACTGGTCCGCCGCACCAGCCTTCAGTCCACCTAGTCCACCCTCCGAGTCTAACCACATACATCGAGTCTATAGTATGATTGGTCCGCCCGCACCGGGCCTTCAATCCACCTGGTCCACTCTCTGAGTCTACAGTATGAATGGTCCGCCCACACTAGGCCTTCAGTCGGCCTGGTCCACTCTCCGAGCCTCGGCATGTCTGGTCCGCCCTCTTGGGGCCTACAGCCTATCCGGACCGCTCGCTGGGCCTTCGGGATAACCGGTCCACCCTGGGTATGTTGGCCTACAGCACAAAGCAGGTCCCACCTCAACCCAACCCCAGTCCAACAACCATGTACACATAAACATTCAATCATATAACATATCACATCCAATCAAACCGATCTAACAGATCACATAGCATAAAATCATCCTAACCAGGATACCGACCTAACCGGTCACTAGCATAGCATCATCCTATATACCAGGATTCCGACCATAACCAGATCTCTAACATATACCATCCTAACTACCATGATGCAACACAACAAAGCGATAACATAACAACGATACCCGGATCACAATCCGATAAAGGACCGACCTTGGTGCCGTAGACCCTGTTGATATAGTGAGGATAACTCACCTCGCAACTGCCGACTGAACAGATAAACCCAAGCTGCTCCGACCACTGATACGGTCTCCAACACTGGCCAACACCAAAACTATGAACTCAAAACAAAAGCCAATAATTACTAAAATGCCCCTGGAAATCAACTAGACAACCCTTGGTCAAAGTCAAAGTCAAAGTCAACCCCTGACTGACTCTACTCGCCGAGTCAACCTGATGACTCGCCGAGTCCCCATGCACAAAACTTCCACAAACCACGACTCCACTCACTGAGTCCCACAACTCTGAGTCCTTTCACACTCGACTCACTGAGTCATCCCTTGACTCACCGATTCATAGCTCAACCAGAAGAAAGGTTAGGACCTCACGACCAGACTCGCCGATTCCAAGAACAGACTCGCCGAGTCCAAGGCTATCTTCAACCTACTCGTCGAGTTTTTCTTCCAACTCGCTGAGTTCCAGCCTATCTTCAAGCAACTCGCCGAGTACACCTTTGTGACTCGTCGAGTGCCTCTAGATCTCATCCCATACCGAAGCCTTCTAGGCCATGCAATTGATCCAAAACGTAGATCAAACCTTCTACAACCCATCCATCACATAAAGTGGCAAACTTTACGTGAATCCAAAGAGATTTAGGCATTTTACACTCTAGGGCTAGGGTTTGGGACAAGATGACTTCACCAAACACTCAAGAACAGGGACTTTAATGCACTCTAGACCTTCTCCATTCCATATTTGAGGTAGCAACCTTAGATCTAACCTTCAAACTCGAAATACCACAAGCTAAACTTTCCACACACTCGAAAATGATGAATCTAGATGAATAACAGCCCAAGAAACGAAGTAATACCTCAAAAGGAAGCCCCAACAGAAGAGAAATTCGAATCTTAGCAAAGCCCCTTGCTCCAAGCCTCCTAACTCTCCAAGATCTCATCCAAAATCTCTTCTCCCAGGTTCAAATGCACTCAAATCCATCACAATCGCGTCTTAGGGTTTACTAGATTTCAAGAGAGGGTAAAGAGGCTGGGAAGAGGGTATAATGTCCTTTATATAGGGCTCATCCTCCGAAATTAGGGTTTTCTCCACTCAGCGCCTACTCGCCAAGTCCATCCTGCGACTCGCCGAGTTGGCCACTTAACACACGACTAGATTCATCATTTTAGACTCGCCGAGTCGTTGCCTGACTCGACGAGTTTGGTCAAAGTTGGACCGTTGACTTCCGTTGACTTTTAGGGTTTAGTCAACCAGTGGACTATTGGGCCAGGGGAGGGGTAGAATGGTCTTTGACCCTTATGGGAACCATAGTACGATACTTGTCTAGCCTTTGAGAACCACTGCTTATTTAGAGTTATTTATTTATGTGATTAGGCGGCGGCTAGATCGGTATTTCAAGTTCGAGACTTTTCGAGAATTACCCGAGGTGAGTCTTCTCACTATACGTTACCTTGAGTGGTAGTTATGTGTGACTGGAGGGTCTTATGTGCTTACATTGAGTATTATGTTATATGTGATATGCTATGCATCATGTCTTTGTGATTTATGCTATGCGGAGTTTATAGACCGGACCGGAGGGTCCAACGATATAGACCGGACCGTAGGGTCCAACGATACAGACCGATCCGGAGGGTCCAACGATACGGAACTGGAGGGTTCCACTGAGACACACCGACCGGAGGGTCATATTGTAGCCTTGTGTGGCGTATGTGTTGTTGGCGGTATTTTGGGGAACTCACTAAGCTTCGTGCTTACCGTGTTATGTGTTATGTGTTTCAGGTTCTTCAGAATCACGGGAAGGCGGCGGCTCGATTGTACACACACAAGAGGAAAGAGTGATGAATATAGATCCTGGAATTTCATAATGTTCTGAAAACCTTGTTGATGATTTTTAAATAAAAAGTGTTTATATAGAATAATGTGCATTTTTATGAAATAAAAATGAAAAAAAAATAAATTAAATTTTTTTCAGGGTCTTACAAGTTGGTATCAGAGCCTTGGTTTGAGGGATTCGGATACACCTTCGGGTATGTCCGGACTTAAACTGAGGATTGAGAAAAAGGTTTTCAAAAGAAATGGGTTTTCTAAAAATGAGTAAGAGAATTTATAAGAGAAAGAGACAATGAGTAGTGTGTACAATCAGCCAGCGCCCGAACGGTGATTTCCCAATAATACCCGTACATTGTGTGTTATGAGTAATATGTGAAATTTTATATATGCTAGAGAGTAGGCTAGGTATTTCATATTTTAGCTCTAGAGTGGCCTGATTTGTGATGCCTTAGCCTAGGAGTTACTATTATCTGTGAATTGCTTTTGTGTATGTGCGGATTATGAGTATCCAGCAGGAATCCTATTTAGAGAAGGATTTGGGCAGAGGAGTAATCTAGGAGAGATACCTAGATGAGCATTTGAGGACCCTTCTGAGAAGGTAGTCGGATACCCGCGAGGGGTGGAGTTGCTTGAGCTCGGTGACGTCTTTGATTACAAGTGTAGCAAGTAGAGTTGTAACCTAGAGTGTTGATACGTGTTGATAAGGGACTATTCGATGCCCGAATGTTGCTTGCTTCGTGCTTTGTGGAATTCTCGGTGATGGGAGTCGACTACTAAGTGAATATGACAATATTCAGGAGGTAGACAACTGGCATCACTAGGAGTTCTTCAGCAGCTAATGGCAGGAAGGTGTGGGAACCTAGGAAGAGCCTGGGAAGTGATCTTTGTTAGATGTGTAGGCGGATAATGGAGAGTATTCGCAGGAAGAGTGGCAAGCAGGGCGGAATTTGTAAGTGAGGAGGTTGAGCAGCTACTTAGGAGATATGGGATGATTTATGTGGAAAGTATGGGTAGATGTGACAGGTAGTATGGGCCCGTACTACTGAAAGCAGAGGACCCATACTCGATACATGGAAAATTGTTGGGATTCTAAGTAGCAGATGAGAAGGATCGTATGGTTTGAGTACCATGATCAGTGGCAGATGAGAGGGGATTGTATGGTTTGAGTACCATGCTTGGAAGCAGGTTGGGAAGTGATGTCATGGTTCGAGTACCATGATTTGTAGCAGATTGATAGAAGATAACATGGTTCGATAACCATGATTTATAGCAGGCAGAGAGATAGCAACATGGTTCGAGTACCATGGCTGCGATGATTAGTGTTATTGGTCCTACCAGTTATGTCATTATGTTGATTATACCGAGATCAGGTATGAGAGAGTATGCGGCTTGAGGGCCAATTTGAATGAGTTCGAGGGAGTATGCTTGAAAGAGAAATTGGATTCATTTTAAGAGGTTTTATTTGTGAGGTTCCAGTGGAAACTGCACGACTTAAGTATAAGTGGGATGATATCGTTGAAGAAGCGGGGTTCGAGTCAAGCCATCGGCTGATGGATGAGCCATCACCTTCTATGGCGAGAGTTACGTGGTTTTCGTTCTTGAGAAGGGGAATGAGCTATCGAGTTTCTGATTCTAGAAATTGGAGGCCGTGGAGTAGTACCGGTGGTGATCTTTTCAGGGTGTTTGAGCGGTTTGTCCGTGGTGAAGTATTTCTTGTACCATAGAGCCAATGGTGGAAACGAAGAGTCTTGGGTGAATTGGGGCAGTTGGGATGTCCAGTTATGGGGCAGTATGAGGTCCTGAATGATTAAAGGAAGTCATGTGGAGAAGTTATGAGGGCTTTGTCTGTGATTCGGAGTATTTGGTATTGCTAGGTTTCTAATCGGGGAGGTCATCAAGCATTGCATAGCTCAATCAGAGAATAGATGCGATGTGATTAATGGAAGCAGTCTGTGGATGAATTGAAAGGGCGCCAATTGGCGATGGTTCGAACCCTAAGTGGGGGAGAACCAGGTAATTGCTAAAGGGATTTGAGAATTGTGCATAGGCAGTTAGAGGACTGGTTATAGTGATTATGTGGCAGATTCATGGGTTCAGGGTTAAATTGGTGGATAGGGCGAGGTGCAAGTGAGATGATGCCTGTTGTGCATGATCAGGAAGGAATGAGTGATTCTACGGCAGGTGGCCATTGGTGAGAGAGGTTGTTCAGGTCAGAATTTCGGTGTGTAAAACAAGACGAGACAGTTAAGTACTTGAGTTTAGAGAGCAGCAGCAGAGGTTGGCAGGTATATGTTCAGAATGTGATCTCCTCACCAGGAAAAGCAACAATTGGTCTGTTAGTTAATTTCAGAGACGGTATCAGTAAGATGGTATGAGTAGCAATCGGCAATGGGTGAATTTCCGGGTTCTTGTAGTCGAGTTATGGGTTAATGGCGATGTACTGTGTTCAATTTGGAAAGGTAATACTTTGTGGTTGCAAGTGTTGCAAGACGAAGATCGATTTCAATATTCAAATGAAGGGAGGCAGTATCCTTGTATGATGTTGTGAGTGTGAGATCAGTGATTGAGATAAGGCATCATGGGATGTTGTGATGGTGTCCTGAAGTATCGGAATATACTGTCATTAAGTTCGGATTATTTTGGAATTGTGAGTCGGAGGCAGATAGTGGGTATCAAGTGAGTACGGTTCCGGTGAGAACCCTATGGCCAAATGACATCAGGTGAGATTATTCGGGAAGGTGGTTTGCAGCATGGAAAGGTGTGTTCGGATGCTGTCAGAAATAGCAGTGCATAGCTTGAGTAGGTGTGTACACCTACGCATGGCCGGTCCGCAGGGCATGAGTTCATGATCGCGGTGTGGCGTCTACGTGAAAATGAGAGTATGAGGAGGTAAGGTCTGGTGCGGTAAGACCGCGGGGAGCCGCAATCCAGTGGCTTAGATTAGAGGTTGTGGTGATGCTACGGGGAGCCGTAGTACTCACGGATCAGAGAGAGGTTGTAGTGATGCTACGGGGAGCCGTAGTACTCACGGATAAGAGAGAAGTTGTGGTGATGCTACGGGGAGCCGTAGTACTCACGGATCAGACAGAGGTTGCAGTGATGCTACGGGGAGCCGTAGTATTCACGGATCAGAGAGGTTGGGGTGATGCTATGGAGAGCTGTAGTACTCACGGATCGGATATAGGTTGTAGTGATGCTATGCGGAGCGGTAGTATTCACGAATCAGAGAGGTTTGGGTGATGCTATGGGGATCCGTAGTACTCACGGATCAGGGAGAGGTTATAGTGATGCCACGGGGAACCGTGGCATGCACTAATCAAGGAAGGGTTGAGATACTGCGTGGGTGGTAGTACTCTCTAGTCAATAAGAGAATGTTAGGATAAACTATTCTATGATCAGAGCATAACATGGAAAGGTTGTTTGGCTTGGGTAGCCCAAATATATGAGATATGGGAGCCTGATGGTTAAATCAGGGATGAGATTGTGGTTATCTCATTTGTCTAGAGTGGTTATATTGGATGGAATCGTGGTTATTGTAGATGAGTGAGTTAAGTGTGGGTTGCGAGTCATCAGTCTCGAAATGAGTGGTTCTTGGGGCGAGTGATCAAACCTGAGGATTGATCAAACTCTTGAGATGAGTTTGATTTTAGTAGTGTGCTGGGAAGGCGATATGAGGTTTCAGATTCAGAGAATGAGTACTTTTCTGAAAAGTTAGTTGTCATCTGGAATTGAGACCAGAGGTTCAGTGTTTGGATGGGATAGTGCAGTGAGTTGCACGAAATTCTTGAGCCTTAGATGTCAAGTGTCAGGAGTGAGCTGATATTCGAGTGTGGATTTTAGTGTTCGCTGGGGATAGCAAGAATTGGTGACTTGTGTGTCACCATGGGTTGAAAAACTTGTTGTGAGAAGGAAGTGGTGGGTCATGCATGGATCTTCTTGGGAGGTTCAATAGCGAAAGTCGTGGGTAACCTGGTGCTCAAGGTTGGAAAGGGAGATCTGGTAGGAAGTTGAGGCTTGAGATTGCTATACGTCAGTAGATGATTCTGATTAAACATAAACATTTCCCTGAGTTCGAAGGAAAGGTTTTGAGAGTCTTTGTTCAGACGAGATTTCGATGATAGTGTAGGGGATGGGTTCCCTGTGTAGCGTGATCCTTTCGCTCCTTTAAGCGGGATGATGAGCACGTGGTGCAAGTGGTATGAATGATCGATAGCCGATCGATGGTTTTCGTTAGGAAGAATCAGAGGAACAGTGAGTTGTCAGATTTGATGATTCTGGTAGAAGGTGGCATGAGGTAATTCGTATGGGAGGTGTCCTCTTTAGTGATATTGGTGTGGTATGTGATCCTACGGTGGTATCTTACGGGTTATTGGATACTAATTATGTGGGGTCAAGGAGCGATTTCGAGGACGAAATCTAATTCAAGTGGGGGAGAATTGTAACATCTAGATTCTTGGGTATGTTATATTATTTATATATTTTGATTTAATCGAAGGGACTCGGCGAGTTGGTGGATTAACTCGTCGAGTAGGGGCGCGATCAGGTGACGTGTTTAAATGCATGGACTCGACGAGTCGAGCATTGGACTCGCCGAGTCTGTGCTGTGGAGGAAAACCCTAATTTTCCGCATTTGGGACCTATTTAAAGAGCCTTAGGGTCTTCAATTGTAGCTATCCTTAACCTGGAGAAACCCTAAATCATCCTTGAGAGCTTAAAGAGTAAGAAGAGCCATCTTGAGCATTTTGGTGTGTCATTTCTAAAGAGAAGATGAGATTCTAGCATGACGGACCAGAGGGGGTTGATGTACTGAGGTTATGAAGCCTGGAGCTTCACTTTGAGGTAACAAATCGGACCATTTCTCCTGTTTGATGTTGATTTCATGAATCTAGGGTTTCTTAACCATTCTATTTAGAGGTTTATGGAATGTTTGAGGTCCCAATGTGGAATAAGCCTTAGATCTGGACCATGGGAGGTCCAGAGAGTCCCTTATGTTCAGCTTTATGCAGTCACATAGAGAGTTTGAGCCTAGGGTTCCATTTAGATGGCTATTTCTTCATTTATGGCTCTAATCATGATGCATGGACATAAAGTTTGGACCTTTACGTGATTTGTGGGTGCTAGAAGGATAGATCTACAAGTTGGTGAAGTAGATCTGACCTCAGAAGGTCAGATGAGTTTGGTCATGGAGGAGACTCGCCGAGTCCATAGGAGGACTCGACGAGTTGGATCGAGTTTACCTGAGTTTCGTGATCAGTGGAGACCCGACGAGTTGGGTGGGTGACTCAGTGAGTCGAGTAAGACCTTGTGAGGAATCTGATTACGTGTGTGGACTCGCCGAGTCATTTCCTGACTCGACGAGTCTGGTCAAAGTTGGACAGTTGACTTCTGTTGACTTTTAGGGTTTAGTCAACCAGTGGACTATTGGGCCAGGGGAGGGGTAGAATGGTCTTTTACCCTTCTGGGAAGCATAGTACGAGACTTGTCTAGCCTTTGAGAGCCACTGCTGATTTAGAGTTATTTATTTATGTGATTAGGCGGCGGCTAGATCGGTATTTCGAGTTCGAGACTTTTCGAGAATTACCCGAGGTGAGTCTTCTCACTATACGTTACCTTGAGTGGTAGTTATGTGTGACCGGAGGGTCTTATGTGCTTACATTGAGTATTATGTTATATGTGATATGCTATTCATCATGTCTTTGTGATTTATGCTATGCGGAGTTTATAGACCGGACCGGAGGGTCCAACGATATAGACTGGACTGGAGGGTCCAACGATACAGACCGGACCGGAGGGTCCAACTATACGGAATTGGAGGGTTCCACTGAGACACACCGACCGGAGGGTCATATTGTAGCCTTGAGTGGCATATGTGTTGTATGCGGTATTTTGGGGAACTCACTAAGCTTCGTGCTTACCGTGTTATGTGTTATGTGTTTCAGGTTCTTCAGAATCTCGGGAAGGCGGCGGTTCGATTGTACACACACAAGAGGAAAGAGTGATGAATACAGATCCTGGAATTTCATAATGTTCTGAAAACCTTGTTGATGATTTTTAAATAAAAAGTGTTTATATAGAATAATGTGCATTTTTATGAAATAAAAATGAAAAAAAATAAATTAAAAATTTCTCAGGCTGTTACAGTATCGCCCATATGAGAATTGAAAAGAATCATCTAAAGAAATTAGATGAGAGGAGTGTACGATTGGTTAATCTGAGAATTGAAAAGGGAACGATGGCGTACAGGTTATTGACCTAGATACCGAGAAGATCTACGTGAGTAAAGATGTAGTCTTTGATGAACAACAAGGTTGGGAGTGGGAGAAGTGTGCGAAAATTAAAAAGGTACCAGGTATAAGTTTCACTGTTAAAGGTTTTAACCTGAACGAGGTTTATGATGATGAAGTCGAATGGAAGTCGGATATCCCACAACAAGAAATTGGGTGTCCATGTAATGATGAGTGGGCCGAAGACTCTCAGCCCAGTAATTTTGAAGTCAACTCTGAGTCAATCCCACATAATTCACCTATTGATACATCAGGCACGCCTAATTCACCTGGTACACAAAATACTCCAAGTCCGATAGCATCTCCCAACACCGCCTCAAGCTCCACAGGCAGTGGTGCCCTAAGTGATACCGGTTGCGCACAGAGTTATATGAGAATACTGATGAAATTAATTTGCCTCATAAGAGCTCTTGATGATTTGTAATGATGGAGAACTAACATCATACTCAGAAGCGAATGGGTAGCTGTCATGGATGCCGAACTGGCATCAATTGAAAAAAACAACACATGGAAGTCAGTCAATCTTCCAAAGAATTGAAAACCCATAGGTTTAAAATGGGTGTACAAGTTGAAGCGAGACTCAACTAGGATGATCATAAAGCACAAAGCGAGAATTGTGGCAAAGGGGTACATCCAAAAACACGGAATCAACTATGACGAGGTTATCGCTCCAATGGCCAGAATTGAAATGGTACACCTCATTCTAGCTTTAGCATGAACTAATGGATGGTGGGTGCACCATCTTGATGTGAAATCAACATTCCTAAATGGAAAATTGGAGGAGGAAGTGTATGTATCACAACCTGAAGGCTACGAGAAAGAAGGAGAAACAGAGAAAGTTTGCAAGGTGTCGAAGGCACTTTATGCGTTAAAGCAGGCGCCAAGGGCATGAAATGCATGCTTAGACAAGTATTTCAAAAGTTTAGGTTTCAAAAGGTGTCTACAAGAATACTCAGTTTACACAAGAAAAACAGGTGAAAAGAACTTGATTGTTGGGGTATATGTGGATGATTTAATAGTAACAGGGAGCTGCCAGGAGGATGTTGATGGGTTCAAAAAGGAGATGAACGCAAAATTTGAGATGAATGACCTTGGTTTATTGTATTATTATTTGGGAATTGAAGTGAGACAAGATGAAACATGTATCACTTTAAGGCAAGAGTCATATGCTAAGAACATGCTGACCAAGACTCGAATGCTAGACTACAATCCCACCAAGAGCCCGATGGAACACAAACTAAAGCTAAGAAAACATGAAGAAGGAGAATTGGTAAATCCCATTGAATACAGGAGCATAGTGGGAGGCCTTAGGTATCTAACACACACTCACCCGGATATAAGCTTTGCAGTTGGTGTAGTCAGTAGATTCATGGAGAAACCAACCTTGAAACATCTCCAAGCAATGAAGGGGATACTAAGGTATGTAAAGGGCAGTTTAGATTATGGCATAGTTTATACTAAAGGAGAAAGAAAAATCACTATCACTTGATATTCTGATAGTGATATGGGAAATGATGAGATTGATAGAAGAAGCACTGGGGGAATGGTCTTTTATGTGAATGGTAATTTGGTTACTTGGACATATCAGAAACAACGAGTTGTGGCTTTATCTTCACGTGAGGAAGAATTCATAGCAGCCACAATGGCAGTATGTCAAGGCATTTGGTTGCGCCACCTTCTCACTACCTTAACTGGTCAAAACATACCACCTGCAGTCTTGTATGTTGATAACCAATCAGCCCTTGACCTCATGAAGAACTCGGTGTTTCATCGTCGAAGTAAGCACATCGACATAAGTTTTCACTTCATTAGAGAATATGTTGAAAATGGTGAGGTAATCGGGAAGCATGTATGCAACAAGAACCAAAAGGCAAACATCCTCATCAAAGTAATGGCAAAAGTGAAACATGAGGAAATGTGCAACTTGATTGGAGTGAAGCAAGTGTCAAGCTCTGAATTAAGGGGGAAAGTGTTAAAGTAATTCAGAATACATGTCATATTTTAGCATATACACATTTTATTTAATTTCCTTAGGTTTTTAGTAGAAAAGAATAAGTCAAGTCATGTGGGTTAGTGTCCCCTGGTCTCTAGCTAGCAGTTGCTATTTTTATGTAAAGTTTTTGTTTAGATAGTCAAGTATGTACGAGGTGTTTGTATCCTCTTTTCTATTACAGTTTATGAATAAGAAATTTGCAGCTTTCTGCCCCTGCCCTGTGTTTTTACTTTCTTGTGCCATTCCTTTTTTAACTCTGTCCACTGTGATATTCAACTTTTGTCCCCTGTTGTGTTACTTTCTGCATAAAGACACAAATACCCCTGTAAAAGGCCAACACCCACAACAATCGTACCACCTATAACCGCCGATAATGAGTATTGTCGATATCGGATTACCGTGTCCATTGGGGCTGGAAATGCAACAACGAAGAGCATTCCCATCCATCCATTGGACCTCTATGTCCACAGTCTACATGTTTTCTATCCACGGTACTCCGTAAACTTTGAATTGTGGGGGTGTTTAATCAAATATACAATAAATTGTAATAAAAAGTGCTACGAGCTTGTTTCCCATGCAATTTTTCAAAATTTTTGAGTGTTTTTTATTAAAAAAAATTGATTGAAAAGAAAAACTACATTGGACAATGAGACTTTTTAGTTTTCTTTAAACAAAAAAAGTTTTTAACATAAAATCTTAGATAAATCACATATTTGCATAAAAAAAACAAAACAAAACAAAAAACCAAAAAATAAAATAAAAAGTAAATAAAAACTATTGCGAGTTTTTTAGGAAGTTTGTCTGCTAGGGACACGAAGAGTACTTTTCACGTTTCAAATAAATATTATAGGTCCTTTTGCCTAAGGATTAACATTTTTGTTAAGTTATATTTGACAAGAGATCATTTATGTAATTTGTTCTTGTGACATGGACCATTTATGTAATTTTATCTATTATTTATTATTGTTTTTATATATTTTTTATGATTTAAATATTTTTGATTTTTTATTCGAATATATTGTTTAATGTTTTTCTTTTACATTTTTTTTCGCTTATATTTTTTTGTAATTTTTTTAGAATATACTTTTTAATATTTTATTTGTCTATATTTGTTAAAGATTACATGGCTACTATAATAATAATTTGTAACATAATTTAGTTAAATCATGTTTTTCTATTTCTTTTTTGTTCTTTTAATATAAATAAGATTATATAATTATTATTTTTTATTTCAATATTTAATTAAATAACATGGACAAGATTATACAATTATTATGTTTTACAGATAAGGTTATATAATTACTATTTTTGTAAAGCTCTTTATAAATATTTTTTTGTAAAAAGGTGTAACAAGGTTTTTTAAACATGAATACAATTAACATAGATTAGGTTTAAAATTATTTATCTTATCAGAATTAATATATATGCTAATTGGAATTTGAAATGTGTGTCTAAAAGTTTATAATGGTCACGGGAAAACAAACAAAACAATGACTATTAGTAGTTTATGGTCACAATTTAATTGCTTATTTGTGTCGACAAGTAACAATGTTAATGTTAAAGGAAGGAAACATTTGACTATCAGTAAGTTATAGCCATTTTTGATAATAATAAACAAATTATGTCTATAAGTAATTTATGATGACAGTTTAAGTTATTGTGTGTATTTAAAAGTAAACAATGGTCATGCTAAAACAAAAAACGTATAACTATTATTAGTTTATGGTCACGCTTAAATTGTTTATGGGTGTTGAAAGGTAAACAATAATAATGCTAAAGGAAACAACATGTGACTATAAGTAATTTATGATCATTGTTTAATAATAATAATAATAATAATAATAATAATAAAGTATGGCTATAAGTAATTTATGGTGACAATTTAAATTATTATGTGTGTATAAAAGTAACTAATGGTCATGGTAAAACAAAATATGTATGACTATTAGTAGTTTATGTTCACACATTAATTGATTATGTGTGTCGAAAGTAGGGATGAACAGCGGAACTGAGTACCCGCTTTTAGAACTGGAACCGCCTCGGAAGTGCCTTAAATGGTTGTGGTTCCGGTTTTCATTTTTATGGAACCGTTACCAGCTGGGTACCTGTCGGAACCGCTATATATATATATATATATATATATCTCTCTCTCTCTCTCTCTCTCTATATATATATATATATATATATATATATATATATATATATATATATATATATATATATAGAGAGAGAGAGAGAGAGAGAGAGAGAGAGTCAAGATCAAATAAGAAGGACAATTTTTGTAGGAATGTAAGAATTTTTTTTTCTACATATTTTTTTAGCGAACATACAAAATGAATCATTAGATGATTCAAAGGTAAGATCCGGTAAGAAATTTTTTTTGGTAGGAAGGTAAGAAATTTTTTTTTCGACTTATTTTTTTGGAGAACAAAACAAATGAATTAATAATAACATGATTCACCAAAAAAAATCCCAAAAAAACATTTCGATGATTCATTTTTATGATAAATTTGTTGATATTTACTAAAATTGTCATAAAAGTTATTTTTTTTTCTTGATTTACCTAAAAATGAATCATGATAGTGTTTTTTCGGAATTTTTTCTTGTGAATCATCTTACTTTTGAATCATCTAATGATTCATTTCATTTTTTTGCTAAAAAAATATGCATATAAAAAATTTCTTACCTTCCTACCAAAATTTTATATCACAATCACATACATTGTACAATATCCTCCTCAATAACATCATTTAAAATTCTAGAATTTTAAATAATTTGTTTTGAACCTTTAAATGTCCTTATATAATTTTCACTTAAAAAATAAACTATTAATTTTTAAAATGGATTTATAGATAGTAGAGATAAGTTGCTATTAGTTTCAAGTTAAATTCTAACTCATAGAAATATTTGTTTAGCTATGGACTTCAATTCTTTGAAAACTAACTCATAGATATAGTTTTAAATGTTTTAAAATTCAACAAATTTAACGAACCGGGTACCCGTTAGTGGAATTGCTACTCGCCGGTTCCTGTTCCGGTTCCGGTTCCAACATTTTAGGAACCGCTGGTTTCGTTTCCAGATAATTAAGGCGGGTACCCACCTACACTCATCCCTAATCGAAATACATTAATTGATTATGTTTGTCGAAAAGTAACGATATTGATGCTAAAGGAAAAACATGTGAATATAAGTAATTTATTATCATTGTTTAAGAAAATAGTGTACGGCTATATGTATTTTATGGTCACGGTTAAAAGGAAAAACTCTTGTAGCGTAAGTAATTTTATGGTGACAGTATAAGTTCTTATGTGTGTCTAAAAGTATACAATGGTCATGGTAAAATAAAAAAAACATATGACGTTATAGTCATATTAATTGATTATGTGTGTCGAAAAGTAAACAATACTAACCATAAAGGAAAAGACATATGACTATAAATAAGTTATGGTCATTGTTTAAGAAAAAACAACGTACGTGTTGGGTTAGAAATAGTTGTAAGGTGTTGAAGCGTCATATATCTTTTGTTTGTATCGAAGTCAGCATTGTTTATTTGCATAAAGGTATATTGTAATATCGAAGCGTGAATGTATAAGCCCTTATGTACTTTTTTGTATGCTTTTGTCATCCCTATAAATTGGGGTTTGATACTAGAGTTACAATATCTTTTGGAGTCTTCGCTACTTGTACTCTACATTATCTCTGTATCTTCCAAAAGCATTATATCGAGCCAAACATATATTATTTATGATTCCGTGTTCTTATTTGATTCATACTCTGATTTCATTTCATACATTCGATTCATAACAACTACATTTTGATGGGTTTTAGCCATAAGAACAATCTTATGTGCTCATACAAACCCTAATGCTTGGATCTAGGTTTCTCTATTGTACATGCAATGTATCCAAGACTTACAATCTTAGATCTAACATATTATAAACTGAAATTAGGGTTTAGAGAATTACCTTTGATTGTTATGTAGCAATAACAATCTCAAATCCTCCTTGTAATGACTTTAGAAAGCTTAGAGTCACAAATGTCACTCCTCTAATGGTTCACAAACACCAATAGCAAGAGAATGAAGAACAAGGAGAGAGGAGGCTGCCCAAAAACGTGTAGAAACCCTAGAGGAACTCTTAGCCACGTTTTTGGGGCTTAAGGGTGCTATATATACATAGGGATGAGCAAAAGGACCGAACCGGCCCGAACCGGCCCGAACCGAACCGGCCCGGCGGTTCTACCGGTTCCCGGTTCCTACCGGTTCTTGTCGTGTCTTCAAATGTTGGAACCGCTCCTTGAAAAATAGCATCATACGGTTCCGGTTTTTGCCGGTTCTACCGGTTCCGGTTAAATCGGTTCCGCTTCTTACCGGTTTCCGGTTCCAAAAATCCACAAAAATAACGTCCCGGTCCCGGCCCGACCGGTTCCATCGGGTTCCGGTTCCGGTGCCGGTACCGGTTCCGGCCGGTTCCCCGGTCCATATGCTCATCCCTATATATACATGTAGACTATTAGGGTTTTCAACTAGGAAACCCTAATCTGACTGCTTAAGCCCTAAGCAGCCCATGGATCCTTTTAGTATAACTCTTGGACGATTTCTAATGGGTTTCCCCATATAATTCGTCCAACCTATTATTCCAAGGTGATCCATAGCCCAAATGCAATTATCTTATAATTATAGTTCTAGTCCCTTAAGTTTAATTAATCTCTTTTAGCCACAAAATTAATTATCAATTAATTCTTGACTAATATTAATTAACCAATATGATTTCTCCTTTAATATATTATTCTCATAATATATTAACAAATCATAATTAATCCTTTCTCTCCATAATTCATCCTATCAAGTTGCTTTGGTGAAGGCAACCCAAAAGGACCATGCACCATCAGGTCAAGTACATACCAAAATAGTTATGGACTTAGACACTAATCCAACAGTCTCCCACTTGGATAAGTCTAATAACTATTCTACATATGACTTCAGATCCTGATCTGCAATCATAGCTTTCCAAAGCCGTTGTCAACTCTGATCTTATCATATACGCGTGTCCTTTAGATAAGGGATCATATATTCCTCCATTCTAGATATCATATAGATATGAGACATGAACTTAATCATTCTCTCTATACTATTTCCCAACTTCCGATTTGTGACGATTGACAACAGACTACAATTAAACCATCAATTTAGTCCCGGCTTGGCCAAGCACTTAGGTGCCATCACTAAATCATCGAGGGGCCCAAAGATATCGCTTTTATCCTACTTTGGATAAAAGGAACGGATAAACTTTGACTCAATGCTCGCTTGCACTTACTTACCGAATCACACACAACAATATGTTTTATAACACCAAGTTACTTGTACGTTTACATATTATCAATGTGCAACCAACTCGCAAGATACAACTCACACATCTCGGTTTCAAGAATATAAGATGTTATCGTCTAACCAATCACTCGTGATAAAATCCATGAAGTGATCCAAGTGAGCGTGGGTTTAATCCAATGCTCAAATCATATTCATAAGCACTCATGAACCTTGCAGCAAACATTTGCTTATGTCTAATACACTTTAGACAATCCACACACCAATTCACGACAGTCTTCATTCATACCTACTTCCAACATATGAATGACTATGGCCCGTTCGAATAATTTGACTGTTCTGAACCAATTAAATTATTCAGGAAGTCAAAACATGCAAAGTGAAACACAAGAATAATACTAATCGCATATGGCCTCAAACCTTTGAGTATAAATAAAACACCGTTTATTGGGTAATCAACTTCTTACTTGAATTATAACTATACTTGTCCCATGCTCTTAGCATGCACACAATATTTACCTACGGTCCTTACTTTGTGAAATAGGTCAAATGAACACATTTCCAATCACACTCATTTCACAACTCCCAATCCCTATCATAAGTGTAAGAATATCAAATTCTTGCTACTTATAGAATATGCTAGATTCTAACATTTTATGCAATGATCCTTTCGTAATGTCATAGCACAAAAATCACAATGATTATTGCCAATGAAATTACAAAGTTCTCTATTTGATATTGTTACAATATAATTCCATAGACATGATGTCTCTCACTCAAAGTACATTCCTTTGAACATCCTTTTGTATAAAATTTTCTAATCTAGACATAGACTCTCAATATCCAACTCCCAATATGGAAACATTTCCATATTTGCCATATGACAACTTATTCTTAATAGAATCTTATCTATTCATAATAATGTCGATATGGTCCATCCAATATCATACTTCCAACTATTCACAAGCGACCAATCCTCAACGAGCTTTGGATCGTCCTTTGATAGTTGTTTAATTATCTTAGTCAAAACCGATTCTTGTCCTTTTTCCCTCTAAATGCGCTGGACATTTGGAAAATTTTAGAATGGTCAAATATTATAGCATTTGCAATCGATCCTTTACCCGAAGCGTATAGGACACGATGCATAATGTCTTACATAAAGATTTGATACTTTATCAATCTTCTGCCATAATATTTTATGTGTCACGTTCTAACAATTCGAACTATGAAGAGGGATTCCATAATCATAATCGAAATTTGAGAACGCACTATGTATCCTTGACTAAATTTATTAACATTCCACAACCTAAGCCTTTAGATTTGAAATGAAGCATAATATTTTCTCCCTTAATTATAGCAAAACAACTATTTAACCATTACAACTTTGCAAAGTGTAACTCTTGTTTTCTATAATTAATATTGCCAACTTGCAATACTTACCATAATAATCATACAAGCACAACATTTATGCTCCCACTATGATGATTATTTTCACATAAGCATAACTCTTATGCTCTCACTAGCTTTGACATGTATTTAGAAACAGCTTAACTTCCAGAAAACAATTCCTATTGAATTTCTAAAGTTCATATTTCTAATGCTTTGATAATCCTTTATCTAAGATTCTCAAACTTATACACCTTTGCCTTAAATAGTTCATATGTGTGTCTAAACAATTCAGACTAATTGCCAAATCTCACAATTCGAATCATGGAAAGGGATACCGTAACCATAATCGGATTTGAGAATACAATTTTCACAATCACTATCTTCTTAAAATCTCTCTTAGTGAAAGCATTTCCTCACAGTCATTTTCATGAAGGAGGGAATCTTATGACACTTAGATTTTAATGGTGTATGTGTTCCTATCCATGCGAATTTGTCAAAACCAATGTTTGCGACAAATCCAAACTCATATGGACCGAACCTTCTCAATCTTGATTTCTCTCCTTATGGCAACACGAGTGTCCACCATGTCTTCCAAGTAGTTAAGCAGCTCACCCTTTCCTATCAATGTACTTTACATTGATCAAGGTGCTTGCCTTTTATGCGTTCAAATGAGAACTCATAAAACTCATATGCATAATTAATTCACTTGGAACGGCACAGAAACAAGATAGTGTCAACACGATAGGTCGTAAACCTCAAGTCATGTGCTACTGATGATCGATAAGGTTTAATTTTGATTTGTTCTTAAAACCTTTCAAGAACATTAAGACTCCCACTGACTCCTTGACATATAAGATTCTCTTGTCAATAAACATTTCTTGACAAACAAATATTCAAGAGTTAGTGTAGCTTTTATCAAAACAAAACACTTCATAAAATTGTTCCTAGTTGGTCTTTGTCTTATCCAAGACATCACAACTTTCCACATTTGATGAATGTTATAAACCTTCCTAATACTTATCACTCAATGTCACAATCTTAACTTTAAGACTTGTTTAGGAACGAAGTATGATTGGCCTTTTGATTTAACCATTTCTTCAATTCTTGATTCCTCTTCTCAGACATACAATTGTACTAATACTCACTTAGAGGATCAATTGAGATATGGTTCTTAATCATTAATACCTATCATAAAACATAATAAAATGTACTCTCCCTTCTTTTTAGAATAGAGAAACTTTTATCTTTCTGCCTACTTGATTCTTCTTATTCGTTCTGCCATTGATTTAAACTCTTTCAATCAATTCAGAATTATACTTAATCTTATAAGTATAATCATATTTACTAAATCTTTAGTAAATTATGACGAATATATTTGTCACTCTTGTGGTGGACTTGATCAACACACAACTTTGTGTACTCGATCTCCTAGTCCTTCACTTGACAGTTTGTCAACGAATTAGTCCAGTTTCTAAATATGAAATTTCTCATTCATCATGCAACCAAATCGCATGATTCCAAGTTTCTGTCCAATTGAACCTTGGGTGATGAGAAACTCTCCCTATTTGGTAAATTCTTGACATTTCCACAAATAACATAATTAAGAATCAAATCAATTATTGCTAATAATAGAAACATTCAAATATCAATTTTTCATCCACGCCATTGCAAAGATAAATAAATAATATAAAATCAAATTTTATTTTATTGCGGAAAAATTTGTCCTTACCATGCAATTCATTGAAAAACTATGCTAATACATATTTCTTAGTAATCTTATTCTAACTCCAAGTAGTAGCTCAAGAATCTAATATTCAAGTAATGCGATCAAAATCCATTTCTTCACGACTAGATTTCGCTCACTTCTTCCCTTAAGCTTCCTCTCTTTTCTTCGATCCTACAAAACATCAATTGTAATCTTATCACATTATGTATTAAGAATCTAGAATAGGAACTTAAAAGAGTTAGTTAATGGATTTTACCTAAAGCAGAGCCATACGTTTTGACTCTCCCATCTCTTAGATCTCTTAGGTAAATAGGGCAACTTCGTCTCCAATGCCCCTTCTCTTAGCAATAAAAGCAAATTGACTCTTTTGGAACAGAACACGGAGCTACTTCTGACTTTGCCTTTCTCTTATGATCAAACCTTTCGTTCATGACATGCCTTTCGTTGCCATTGCCTATATCCATAGAGGTCTGGAAGGACGATCCACCAATTAACTTTGCTTTTCCAGTGCGCCAAATCATCGCTGATTCAGCAGCAATAAGCATGTAGGTGAGATCTATAAGGGTCACGTCGTGGTTCATCACATAGTACTCTCTTACGAACTCACTATATAAGTTAGGAAGTGACTGAATAACCCAGTCAACAGCCAGCTCCTCACAGACAATGGATCCCAACATTCTTAACCTATCAATGTGTGACTTCATCTCTAGGACGTGTGCACACACCGACTTTCCTTCTTCATGTTTACTTGCCCAAAGGGCTTGAGTGAGCTTGAACTTTTCAAACCTTCAAACTTGTGGGTTAGGGAGAATAATTGGAGCAGGTGGAGGAAGTGAAGCATGATCTCTTATTCCTCGATCGAATCGTGGAATATCATCTTCATGTGGAAAGCTTGTTCCACGGGATTTGGGAAGACTATAGTTGTCGTACTTTGACATCTACAAAACGGGAGAAAAATAAATTCACGTTAGTTGATTGATTTAGTCCTTAATAAATCACCCAAATGAGATACTAAGGCTAGGACCCAGCACAATATTTCACAACTTGGGAGAGGGATGCCGTAACCCAAATTGCAGAACATTTAAAGGTAAGTGAATGACGATTCACTAATTTTCCACCATGAAAAACGAAAAACAAATTAAGTTTTAAATGCTTCGAAAACTCCTAGATCCTTTGAGATTCATTGAATTTTTTAATAGCATGTTTAAATCTCGATATGCCCCTCTAGTTTGTGACTGGGATACTGAGGATCATAAAGCGGGTGTGAATAACCATGCAAACTTACATGGTGCCCCCACATGCTACAGTCACTTATTCGATGTGCCGGTTAACCACACACACTCCACCGAACTATGACAAACATTGAGTCACCCTTTGCTACCCTTGCTTAGAACCATTTAGTGTGCCGGTTAACCACACACGCTCCACTAACGTCTTCGCAAGGGCACAAAGTGTAATATCATGGGATTGCATCAATTCACTTTTTCCTAAAGTAACTATGATTTGGAATTTTATGAAAGCATTTAGTTACTTTTGTACTTCATTATACTTATAATGGAAGGTTTATGTCCTATCCTACCCATCCGGCTAACGACCCTCCACTAGTCAAGAGTGCGGTGGGTAAGAGTGGATACCCATTCAATCGCCATTTTATAGGCAATTTCATTAAACACCCCTTATAGACTAGCTTCGTGGACGAGGCCTACTAACGGTAAGACTGACCTTTACTCATACATATATATTAGACTTTTAATGTTATATATAGTATAGGGTGTCTTTTACACTTTTAAAATATTAGGTGGTCAAATTTAACAACTATACTTTTAATTTAATTAAATTGTGAACCAAAACTATATGGATTTATTAAACCTCTTTTAATTATACACTTTAATTAATTAATAAAACCATAGGGGTGTGATTTGAACTTTTCAAAACAATACTAGGGTTTTAGAACTTAACATTTCTAAATTAAACTTTTAATCAACTTTAAAATTCCAAAACTGAGGGCAAGTTTTGAAACATTTCAAAACATTAGGGTTTTAACTATTTAAATTTCAAAACCAAAACTTTTAAGTTCTAATTTAAACTATAAAACTTACATGGGCATAATTGAAACTTTTTCACAACACAAGGATCAAATAACAAATAATAGAAATCAAACAATTAATTTTGTCATTATCTATATTTGACCTAATCCCATAAGATAATTACCAAATAATTTAAATAATCCATATTTATCATATAAGGAAACTATTATTCAAAAGATTTGAAATTCTATTTTGTTTTATGAAGGATAATCATCCAAATATAATAAAAATCGGATTTTATCAGAAAAATACATTTTTGGTATTAATCCTTCAGCAAAACAGCAAGAAATCCCGATATTCCCTCTGTCTGACCCTTGGACTCGCCGAGTCAGGGACTGGACTCGCCGAGTCAAACAGACTCGCTGAGTTCATCCACTGACTCGTCGAGTCAGGTCAGGGAGAGGCCAAAAAATCGATTTTCAGTTAATAATTCAACATAGCATCACATACAACAGAAACCAATCAAGGCTCTGATACCACTGATAGGTTTTAGCCATAAGAACAATCCTATGTGCTCATACAAACCCTAATGCTTGGATCTAGGTTTCTCTATTGTACATGCAATGTATCCAAGACTTACAATCTTAGATCTAACATATTATAAACTGAAATTTGGGTTTAGAGAATTACCTTTGATTGTTATGTAGCAATAACAATCTCAAATTCTCCTTGTAATGACTTTAGAAAGCTTAGAGTCACAAATGTCACTCCTTTAATGGTTCACAAACACCAATAGCATGAGGATCAAGAACAAGGAGAGATGAGGCTACCCAAAAATGTGTAGAAACCCTAGAGGAACTCTTAGCCACGTTTTTTGGGGCTTAAGGGTACTATATATATATATATATATATATATATATATATATATATATATATATATATATATATATATATGTAGACTATTAGGGTTTTCAACTAGGAAACCCTAATCTGACTGCTTAAGCCCTAAGCAGCCCATGGACCCTTTTTAGTATAACCCTTGGACGATTTCTAATGGGTTTCCCCATAGATTTCGTCCAACCTATTATTCCAAGGTGATCCGTAGCCCAAATGCAATTATCTTATAATTACAGTTCCAGTCCCTTAAGTTTAATTAATCTCTTTTAGCCACAAAATTAATTATCAATTAATTCTTGACTAATATTAATTAACCAATATGATTTCTCCTTTAATATATTATTCTCATAATATATTAATAAATCATAATTAATCCTTTCTTTCCATAATTCATCCTATCAAGTTGCTTTGGTGAAGGCAACCCAAAAGGACCATGCATCATCGGGTCAAGTACATAACAAAATAGTTATGGACTTACACACTAATCCAACACATTTGGTATCAGAGTAGGATTCATATAGTTGATCTTTGATTTTCTCTAGTTTTTAAAAAGTTTTTTGAATCTCGTTATGGATTCAAAATTTCCGCACTTTTGATTCTGAAAAAGTTATTCAGATCATCTAATTTGATTCTATTTTGTTCTTAGTTTGTTAATCGAGTGTTCCGTGTTTGATTTCGGGAAATTTCATCCATCATATCTTAATTTCTGAAGCTTTTTCCAAAAACTCATCCGTACAACAATGGCAGATTTCAATATGAACACAATGACTTCTTATTCACATTTCCTTGGTTCTTCAACCAAAATCCCTTATGTTGATCCCTGAGTACTATGATTAATGGGAGGATAAGATGGAAGACTATCTGAATGGAATTGACGAAGATCTCTGGAAATGTATTACTGTTGATATCGAATCTTCGGGTTCGTTACAAAATATTGGATATGTTGCTTCCAGTCCTGAAGTTTCTAACCAAGCAGAAAGAAAGAAAAGGAATGTGAAGAAATGATTGCCTGAATTGAGAGGTGCTCTTCCACCTATAGTGTATAATTATGTCCATGGTTGTTCTACTGCTAAGGAAATTTGGGCTACACTGAACGAGAAGTATCAAGAAAGCGAGAAAACCAAAAAGAGTTATGTTAAGCAATGCTTGCTTGAGTTAGGTGAATTCAAGTAGAAAGAAGGTGAAAAAATTGAGCTCTATTACGATTGTCTAAATGAGTTAATCTTCAAGTGTAGCAGATACAGAGTAAACAGATCAACAATGTAGTACAATGTGACTTTTCTCATGGGGCTTCGTAAGGAGTGGCGCAATGTTGGTATGATGATAAAAACTCAACAATGTTTCGACAATCTCTCTCTTAGTGATCTTTGCAATTAGTTGAAGACTCATGAATAAGAAGTAAATGAGATTGTTGAGGAAACAAGAATCAGTTTGGGTGGTCCTCTAGCCTTGATGTCTAAAGTGACAAACAAAGAAGTTGAGATTGAGTCTACTGAGAATGAAGGATCAGAGGATGAAGGACTGATTGTGAATTCTGATGATGAAGCAATAGTATTTTATTCAAATAATAAAGTAAAAAAGTTTTTCAAGAAGCTTTTCAATTCGAAGCCTAAAACAAGTGATTCGAAAAATAGTCCATTTGTAAAGGGAGTGAGAGAGGAGAAGAAAGTGGAGAAGAATGATGTTAGGACTAAGGATGGAAAGATCGAGAAAAAGCTAAAGGGTGACTCTCGGTTCAATTGCCATTACTGCAATGGTGCGAACCACATGGCGAGTGATTATATGATGAGGAAGAGAGATGAGAAGAAGAATAGGACAAAGGATGAATCCTATTATGTGCTAAGGCTCAAAGAGGTAAAGGAAAAGACAAAATGGTTGTCGTTGGTGGCCAAATGAAGTTGTGATAAAAAGGCACATATCAAATCTGGTCTTCTGCATCTAATGTTGAAGAGATGTGTAATCCAATGCATGGTGCCATGTTTTCTAAGTTCGAAGAAAGACATGAGGGTGAAGAGAGAGTTACATGCAAGTGCTTCTTCACTACTGGTGAATACAAATCTCTGATGACATCTAAGGTACGTACTCTTCTCGAATCCTTTAATATTCCTTCTAGTTCTTATCATTCAATTTTATCTGAGTTTGATAGAGATGTTACATATGTTAATAATTTGATTATCTCTGCTAGTAGTGATGTTGAAAGGTCCAAAACATTATTGCTAGAAACTCAGAAGCATTTAGAGTTTAAGAAATCTAGGATTTAAAGTTTAGATTTACAATTGACAAATATCATATGTGATAGAGATAGTTTGCGAATAGATAATACTATTTTGTTAAAAGAAAAAAATATATATTGTAATTCTGCGAAGCGCCTTTATGGCAAATTGATTCCATTGCATCATTCGTCAGACATTAGTAAAGAAAAAGCATAGGAAGCTTTTGCCCTTTTTAGCTTTCGAAAGGGAGAAAATTGATTCGGCTTCCTATTACTGTGAGAAGAAAATATTTCAGTTTGACAAGGTCCCAAATGACTCATATGCGTATGGTATTATTAAAATTGATGAATGTTTAGATGCAAATGATCTTGTTGATATTGTGAATAAGACCCTGACCAAAAACGAACAAATACAAATTTTGAAAAGAACTGAGAATTTAACATCTAACTCACAAACTAATTTTGTTGATATTGAAGATAATTATGATAATATCAGTGAAACTGAGGAGGATGAAGTTGTTGACTGTTTGAAGTTATTTGTCATTAATGTCACTTCGATAAACAAAGGAAAAGAAAAATGAGATGAATCTATGGTTAAGAATTACACTGATCAACCCTCAACTTTGAAAGTTCATGACTATGATCGTGTAATTGTCGAAGATAGTCAGACTGACGGTGATGATGATGACGAAATTAAATCTGGTGACACAACTATTTCAAGGGTTGTTGTTGACCAAGTTTATGAGGAATCGGAAAAGTTCGAAAAAGTAATGAAGGAAAAGGTTCCTCATTATCTTGAGTTGAATTCGGTGGTATATCCAAACTTCAAATACACTGATCACTTGGTATTTTCGAATCAAGTGTTTGTTACGACAGGGAATGGAGACAAAGTCAAACCGAAGATCAACAAAATTGTTGAGGCAGGTAACAAAGAAGTTTCAAAAGAAGGGTTTTTCTCAAACCAAAGCACTATTGAAAACAATCTTAATAAAAATTCGTCCATTTTTCAATGACAAAAACCAAAAAGGAATTGGGTTGTTAAAACCGAAGCATAAAGTGTTGACACACAGTGAACCTATTTCTCAAAAACCAACTCAAAATGTTCAAAATTTCAAAGAACGAATTCAAAAGATTTCAGAAAAATATGGCATTTCGAAATCTAAAGCACGAAAGAAGGTTTATTGGCAAAATATTTAGTCTTAAAAGAAACAATATGTTTTGTTAACAATTTTCTGAAAAAGAAAACAGTGAACCCATTAAGACTAATTCTCAAACTAAGTCTTTTGCTAAAACTAAAACCATTTCAATACCCACTCTGAAACAACAAGATTTTTCAAAAAAAAAAAAAAACAAATGTCTCCAAATCACCTCCAAAACCGGAAGTTCAAAAACCAGGAAATGACACTTTTGGTAAACATTCTCAAGCAAGGAGTCTTGAAACAAATTAACAAAATGTGAGATTTTCACAAAATTGTTTTCAAAGAAATCATAATTTTGTTAGAACACAACAATCAAGGAATATGGTTCCTAATTTTCAATATAAAAGGCTTTATCAACATTCTTTTCAACAGAATGGTTTCCAAAATGATGATCAAAGGAATTTTCATCAATTTCGAAATATAAAACGGTTTTCAAACTCACAACACATTTTTAATCAACCAAATGTCGGATATAAGAAACATTTTCAAAACCGTTATCAATCACAAGCAATACCAAAATCTCAAAATCAAAATCAGATGAAAGTCAATGGAAAGAAACTTGAACCTTTCAAACCCACTCAACCTCAATTTCCCAATCCTTATATGAAACAAAAATTCAAAGCTTCGTTTGTCAAAGGAAAATCCAATATGAAGAATATAAATCATTGGCTTGAAGGAAAAGGGAAAGTTTTTCAGTCAGGGAAGTTCTCACAAGAGGAAATTAAACATGATTATGAAAGCTACTTAAACGAATCGCAAACTGGGAGTTCGTCATCCAAGGAATCGAATCCATCGATTCTAAAATAGAGAGATCTTTCAAAACCAAGAGTTGAGGTCAACGAACTACTGAAGAAAAAGGGAAAGTCAGTGTTGATTCCAAACCTAAATATGATTTCATTTCAATTCCTACGTCTACTGATGTTGTCATACCCTCGAACCGGGACGGCGGAAACATTCGGCGGCAGGTGACTTCATCTTGTAATATCATAATAGGTGATTATAAATGAGACATAGCAACCAAACATCATACATTCAGATACCAACATGCATTGTTTACAACTTTGAGTTTGTTCATAAAATTACATCCAAATAACACAATGTGTGATATTCCAAAAATACAGCAATTATCCAAAAATCTATAGCTGCAAAACCTGCTTACCGAGTCCCTGAGAATACAAGTCATTTTAAAAAGCGTCAACATAGAATGTTGGTGAGTTCATAAGCGTATTTGTAAGAAAACCTTGTATTAGTTTGTAAACTCCAGAAAATCCAATATTTTCTGTAAAAATAGTTTGTGAGTCTTTTTCAAATCGTGTATAATTGCATGTGTATTCTTTGTTTACCTTGTGGAAAAATACGTAGAGTTTGTTTCCAGAAAATCCTATATTTTCTAATATACGAAAAATTGTGGTCTTAAAACCCTAAGACCAGAGTAGTGAAATTAGTTGCAAAATAGGCGACACGTAGTTTTGTACTCTATAAAATGAGTAGAGTGTATGTTTTGCGTAATTCTAAAATAATATTGTTATTCTCTATGTAAGTCGTTACAACCATACTAATGTGACTAGAGCACCTGTCTTGACGTTCTTCAGGCGTCGGTGGCCTGTCTAGCTGTAGCGAACAGCTTAGGTGTGGGGGTGTCAACCCTGTATAGATCTATACACAACATACCGCTTTCCCTCCAGGAGACTCTGGTTATAACTACATGACTTACAAGGTACACTAGGTAGGTACGAGTGAAGGAGTGTCTCACAAGAGCCTTAATAGAATTTACACAAATATTGAATACCATTATTTAATGTTACAAATAATATTACTAGAGTATATTTTTTGACCGCGCTTTATGACACACAAATTTTTGTGGAAAGGTGAGTTTTTCCTATTTTTCTACTTTTGTCAAAAATAGCCTATTCTTACCATAAGTGTCAAAGATAGCTTATTCTTACCATAAGTGTAAAAAATAGCCTATTCTTACCATAAGTGTCAAAAATAGCTCATTCTTACCATAAGTGTCAAAAATAGCCCATTTTTACCATAAGTGTCAAAAATAGTCCATTTTTACCATAAGTATCAAAAATAGCCCAATTATACCATAAGTGTCAAAAATAGCCCATTTTTACTAGTTTTTGAGATAAAATGCTATATCTCCAAAATGTTACCATTTTTAGTGTAAATTCTCATATTTTACCAACTCTCAAACCTTTTTATACCCACATATGTTTTAATATTTTTCCTTGACATTATGGTGATTTTATCACACTTCAAAGATAATACTTTTAACATAGCAACAAAACATATAAACTACACAAAATAATTTGTTTCCAACAACTTGAGACTTGTACAAATCTCGAGTTCATGGATCTTTAACATGAAATCATAACATTTCACACACATAATCATACAAAACATACACATGAAAGCAAAAATACAAGGAATTTACACAAGACTAGACTTGTATCTAGGGGTGTGTATGGGGCGATTTGCTTCGGTTATTGGTCAAAATCAAACCATAACCATTATGATTGGTTAATGCATTTTGGTGGCCATTGGGTATGGTTAATATTGGTTACGGTTAATGGTTTTTGTCAGTTAATGATTTTGGTTAATGGTTAATATTGGTTAACCATAACGTTCAAAATAAGATAAATGGTGAAAATATTTTGGCGTAAAAATTGAAAAGAGAATACCAAAAAGTCATCGGCGCCAATGTTTGTAACCTAGCTTATAGTAAAAGAATATAATGTGTACCTTTGGTACTCAGACTAAGATAACACAGTCACATTCAAAATAAAAAACATTCAATAAAAATATAAAACATTAAACAAAATTGACATTAATAATTTCATATATTGATAATTGATATTAACATTAAAATAAAACCAAACATTCATACATGTTCAATGCGATTAAATAAAAAACTATAAAATAAAATAGGCGAATATTCATATTATGTGTTATCTGGATAAAAAAAATTCAATAACTCATATACATTCAATGTGATTTAGTCATAATCAATAAATAAAAAAAGACAAAAAATTCAAAAAAAATACATTCTTAATATATTACAAAATCAAGAATAACAAAAAACTTAACTTACTAGAAGTCTTGATTTTAAAGTCAAAAAATCCTTCGAACATGACTATAAAGTCAAAATAATCTTCGATTGGGATTAACAGTGTGAGAAACCTCTAATTAGGATTATGAGTGTGAAGATTAAACTAATTGTGAATAATGTTTACAAATTGTAGAATTAACCGATCAGGAATTACAACATTAATCAATAATCTAACTCAATGCATGATTGGAAGATTGTGTGTGTCTGCGTGATCAACCTTTGATGGTTTGATTGCTCGTTCGTCTCGTGATAAGTAAGGATTAATGAATTATATTTTGAAAATTTAATGTGTCTTAAATAAGTTTGACTATATTATTTTATATATAATCTATAATTTATATATATATATATATATATATATATATATATATATATATATATATATTAAAATATAAAGTTAGCAGTTCGTTTAATAATGGTTCGGTTAACCTATAAAACCGTAACCGGGCCGTTAGTTGTCGGTTAACAAAAATTAGAAACCGAACCAACGGTTTTTAAAATGGTTCGGTTATATTGGTTATATCGGTTAATTTGGTTTAGGTTTGGTTTTGCGGTTATTATGCTCACCCCTACTTGTATCCTCCGCCAAAAGAAGAAAAACTGGAAAATAAGGGGTATGAAGCTCACCTTGGGACTTTTTCAGTTTGTAGAAGGAAGATGGAGAAGGTTTTTCAGTGCTAACTTGTTTTCTTGAGGAGATTTTCGAGCGAAAGGTGTTCTAGGGAGCATATTCACGAAAATGAAAGAGTAAGACAAATATCTTTAATATAAACATGGAACAAAGCAAAGGAGTTTATCATAACTTACCAAGGAGCTTAGAACTTGCTCTTTGATGGTGAAGAACTCGAAATCTTCTTAGAGAGAACAAGGAAGCTTGAGAGGAAATGAGAGGTGGGAGTAAACTTTTGAAATGAATTGTGGGGAGTGAGAGGGAGGATCGGCCGATGGAGGGGGGAAGAGGAGGGAGAAGTAGGGTTTGACTCTAGCTAGGGTGATGTGAAGGTCATGGTTATTTGTAGGACAATAAGCTTTGATGCATGAAGTGTAAACGTGAGGTGTCACTTGCATTAACCACCATTTCTATTCTCTTTTTTTTATTAACCAAACCGTAACTGACCCAAGAGGGGTCTCAGCCCAAGGTTGGCCCAAAAATGCTTGTGGGCTTTGAACTTGACTTCGTCCAAGGGGTTTTCGTCCCAATAATGTTTTAGGAAGGGTATTGGCCCAATTAAGGAGTTTTCGGTTTAGTGAGAGGGACCAATAGAGATTTTCGGCCCGTTAGGGCCTAAAGAAAAGTCTTCGGCCCAATGAGATTTTATGAGAGAGATTTCGGCCCAAAAGGCGCATTAATACTAAAAATGAGGTTATCGGCCCAATATAGGGCCCAATAAGAATTTTTGGTTCATTGGGGCCCAAATATAGGTTTTCGGCCCAATATAGTCAAAGAATAAATTTCACGGCCCAATAAGGGTCTTACGGCCCAAAACAATAATAAATAAAAGTTTTTGACTCATTAGGGCCCAAAAGAGAGGTTATTGGCCCATTAGGGCCCAATAAGAGAGTGTTGGTCCAAATAGGGGCTTAGGCCGAGAATGCTTGGGCTAAGGCCCAAAGTTGATTGGACTTAGCTTATTGGGTTAGGTTTTTGGGCTACACGAGGTGGTTCCGATTTGAGTCACAATTCTTGGTTGTATAAACTTAAATAGTATTGAAGTTTGATTTATACTAAACATAGGGATACAAGATTACACAAAGAAATTATCTTGTACAAGAGGGAAATCTTAACCCTAACTTGCTAGTTGTGACATCATCCCCCCGTTAGAGGGAATTTCATCCCGAAATTCTTTCGAAAGTAATCCTTAGTAACTAGAGAAGAGATGGGGGTATTTATGCATCATCTGATCCTCGCGTTCCTATGTGAATTCAGGTCCACGTTTGGCGCTCCATCGAAACTTTACAATAGGAATGCGGCTTTGTTTCGTACGCTTCATTTCCCTGTCCATGATTTCGACTGGTTCCTCAACGAACAAGATATTTTCATTCAAATTAATCTCGTCGAGTGGAAAAATGAGCGTTTCGTCCGATAGGCATTTCATCAGGTTCGACACATGAAAAACAGGATGTATGTTTCTAAGCTTCGATAGTAGTTGCAGTTGTAGGCCACCGGACCGATCCTGGCAAGGATCTCGAATGGTCCGATGTATCGTGGATTTAAATTTCCCCACTTTCCGAACCGTACCATCCCTTTCCTGGGAGAGACTTTTAGCAACACACGATCTCCAAATTAAAAATCCATAGCCTTTCGTCTTTTGTCTACGTAGCTCTTCTGTCGGTCTCAAGATGCTTGGAGCCGTGCCCTGATCTAGAAGATTTTCTCAGTTGTTTCCCGGATGATTATGGGTCCTGTGAGCATGTTATTTGGTACCTGTCCCTTTGCCAGTTGGGTGTCTCCTACCTCAGCCCAATAGAGAGGTGATAGGCATTTCTGTCCGTATAAGGCCTCGAAAGGAGCGACCTTAGTGCTTGTGTGGTAGCTGTTGTTGTATGAGAATTTGATTAGTGGCAAATGGGTATCCCATGCCTTGCCGAAATCTATCACACAGGATCGTAGCATATCTTCTATTGTTTGAATGGTTCACTCACTTTGGCCGTCAGTCTGGGGGTGGTAGGTAGTACTCATATCCAGCTGAGTTCCTAATGCTTTCTAGAGCGACTACCAAAATCGTGAGGTGAACCTACTATCTCGATCGGAGATAATAGATATCGGTACCCCATGTAATCTCACCACCTCCTTTATGTAGATTTGTGTTAGTCTCTCCATTTTATACATTTCTTTTATTGGTAGAAAATGGGCGGATTTAGTGAACCGATCGACAATCACCCAAATGACATCCAGTCCGTCTGCCAACTTCACACAATTCAGTTGTGTATAGGGTGTTAAACAAGTGAAATAGGAACATTGAAGAAACTTTTAATCATACCTTTGATGATCACTATGTTAAAAGAGTCGAAAAAAGTGTTGAACAAAAGACAATCATTAATCAAAATAATGATGAGTCTAATATATTGATTTCTTTAGATTTTGATTATGATTTAAATTTTGGTGTTCCTGATAAGGGAATCGATCCAGAAAGACATGCATATGATAATCAGATTCCTAAAGTATCGAAGCATTCTAATGATTCGACACTTGCTTAGGATACAGCTGATTTAAATTCATCAGTGAATTCTCCATTGCATAACAAAAGTCAGCCAGTATTACCCAATGGTCGAGTGGAGGGGGAGCACTTGAGTTCGACTAATGTTGTTGAGGGGGAGCATACTTTCGAGGGGGCATAGTCAAATGAATGCAGATTTCGAGGGGGAGCATCATAACATTGATCCAATTGTTTAGGGGGGAGAAAATGGATCTTTACCAAAATTTTCCAATATGCAAACTGATGTATTTCAAGATGTGACTGATAATATATTGAATGTAGGTGAAGGTTCAGAAATGGACGAAATGTTCGCAGATGCACCTTTGGATTTTGATCCTGCATATCAACCATTGGACAAATGAACTCAAAGTCATCCAAAAGAACAAGTTATTGGTGATCCTCACGCTGGAGTGTTGACTATAGCTCAACTTCGTGAAAAGAATGAGGTACTTTATGTTCATCAAGAATTTTGTATGTTCAATGTTTTTCTTTCAAAAATCAAACCAAAGTCAGTCAAGGTTGCAATGGAAGATCCTGATTGGATTGTTTCTATGCAATCTGAATTGGCTGAGTTCGAAAGAAACAAAGTTTGGAGGCTTGTTCTGAAACCTAAGGACATATCAGTTATTGGATTAAAATGGATTTTCAGAAATAAAACTAATAAAGAAGGTAACATAGTGTGAAATAAAGCTAGGCTAGTTGTTAAAGGGTAATCACAACAAGAAGGTATAGACTATGAAGAAACCTTTGCCCCTGTCACAAGACTCGAGGCTAATCGAATCTTTTTAGCCTATGTAGCACACAAGGACTTTGATGTTTTATCAAATGGATGTTAAGTGTGCATTTCTCAACGGTCTTTTGGAAGAAACGGTGTATGTTGAATAACCACTAGGATTCGTAAGTACACAATACCATGATCATTGTTATGTTTTAGATAAAGTTTTTTATGGTATCAAAAAAGCAACATGAGCATGGTATGCCACTCTTACTAATTTCTTAAAATCATCGAAATTTAAAAAATGATATGTTGATCTCACTCTCTTTCGAAAGAAAGTTGGGAATCATCTCATGTTTGTTCAAATTTATGTTGATGATATTATTTTTGACTCTACTGATCCTAATTTATCAAATGAGTTTGAAAATATGATGAAAAGCAAGTTTGAGATGAGCATGATGGGGAATATCAACAATTTCCTAGGGTTAAACATTCGTCAAAGCAAAGAATAAATTTTTATCCATCAACATAAGTATTCTTGCAATCTGCTTGAGAAGTTTGGCATGACGAACAGTTCAGAAATAAGAGTACCTATGGCTATTGGCACGTGTCTTGGTCCTTTGTTAGACAAGCCAGCTGTCGATCTCAAATTGTATAGGAGCATGATTGGTTCGTTAGTTTAATTAACAGCTAGTAGATCTGATATTATGTTTGTTGTGTGAAATTATGCTAGGTACATATCCGTCGAATCCCAGAGAACCTCATCTAACTGTTGTCAAGAACATCTTTTGCTATCTCCAAGGCACAATTTCGTTAAGCTTGTGGTATTTTTCGAAAATAGGGTTTTCATATAGGCATTTTCTGATGCAGATCTTGGAGGTTGTTTACTTGATAGAAAAAGCACAAGTGGTGGATGTCAACTTATGGATGAGAAGCTTGTTAGCTGGCAATCAAAGAAACAAACTAATGTTTCGATTTCCACAGCAGAAGCAGAATATGTTGCTGCTACAGCTTGCACTTCTTAAATCATATAGATTCAAAATCAAATGCGTCATTATGCAATCAACATGAAGAAAATTATGTTGTATTGTGATTCACAAAGTGCTATATGCATCTGCCAAAATCGTGTGCAACATTCAAAAACCAAACACATCGCACTTCGCTATCACGTTATTAAAAATCTTTTTAAGGATGGAAACATTGAAGTTCATTTTGTAAAGACAACAGATCAACTTGCAGATATCTTTACAAAACCATTAGATGAAAAGAATTTTCTAAAGATTTTGGGGGGCTTAGGCATGATTGATGTGAATGTTGTTCCAAATGGGACTTCGTTATAAAGTCACACTGTGTCGACATATCAACGGATGGTCTAGATGTTATTGTTCACGATTCAGCTTTCGACACGCTTCACTTTCAATTTTCCTCTGACCGATTCAGACTTTGCTTCATTACTCAAAGTATAACTGCTATATCGATGCATCAACTCTATATGTCAATAATTTTCATTTCGCTTGTTTGATACATTCGATTCTTCCTATTTTCCTTAGATTTTTCATTTTTGTTCTTTTCTTTTTAAAAAGAAAAATACCAAAAAGATTTTCTTATTTTTGTTATTTTCCTTTCAAAAACAAAAATACCAAAAAGATTTTCTTATTTTTGTTATTTTCATTTCAAAAACAAAAATACCAAAAAGATTTTCTTATTTTTGTTATTTTCATTTCAAAAACAAAAATACCAAAAAGACTTTCTTATTTTTGTTATTTTCAACTCAAAAACAAAAATCCAAAAAAAAAATTGTTTATTGTTATTGTGGTTAACAAGATTTGGTGTATCTTGCTATCGAAATATACTCGTGGAACTTGTATTGCAGCTTTAGGGAAAGGTATTACTTCGATACTTTGTACTAGTTAGGTGTCCCTAGAAACATGATGCATCATGTTGTCTCAAGCCTCCTAGACTCCATGTGTTTTGAAGCCTTAATGGAACTCTTATCACAAGGATTCCTTCCCAATCATGCTATATTCACATTAGTCAATGAGCTACCTTACTTTTCTTATGTAGAGTTAAGAGTTTCCTGCTTGGACCACATCTAGTAGAGGTATATTTCATTTCTTAAACAAATCTTTTTCACGATAAAATTCTTTCACGATCACACCCTATGACATATACCCAAGATATCTCTGGTTCGAACCAACCAGGATTTAGGTATGTACAAAGTATGTGTTTATGATCCTGATTCATGAGACCGTGATGATGGTGAAACCCACAATTTCGAAATCTTTAAGGAATTCACGGTGAACTTTACATTCAAGATTTTAATGAAAAACTTGTTTCAGTACCACCATTTGATATTCAAAATCATATTTCTTTAATTTTGAGTGGTCTTGATAAAATGTTCTAACCCCAAGACATTTTTGCACACGAAGATCCAACTTTATATTTTCTTGAAATATGACTTCTGTCTGAATATCATTTTGAACTTGAGTTACTTGAATATTTTCCAAATACCACTTGTCACTGACTACACTCGTCAAACAAGTAATTTTGTTTAAAATTTCTCACACTTATGTTGAGTTGTGGTATGTAACAAAATTTTGTCCACCTACGAAGCCGTATTCAAAAGAATCCCTTCGATACTTCTTTATAAGTATTCAATTGTAATTCACGAGAAACCAAACAGGTAGTTTGACATCTCTCTTGATGACGAATGAAGTGATCTTTTCCTAAGATCTTACTGCTTTTGTGTCAATCTTTAACTGACATCACCGAACCAAAGATTTTTATTTTTGTTCTCATCTCATTCATTAGTACACTTTTGCACACACTAAAATCCTTGAGGTTTTGAGTAATACCAACTCAGGCTGATGATTTCGAAAGGTTTAGCATATAACTTCGCTTCTCAGCCCAAAAGCGAAAGAGCCCATCCTCCATTACGAAGGGTCACTGACACTTCTTATCCTCTTAGGGCGTGTGAAACGACTAATTGATGTGATGGTTTGGTTGCTTTACGGTTTTCAAGGAAAAAGTGCTCATCACTTTTCAGACGTGCAGTACTTTTATGGCTATAGGCCCGATTTTCAATGTAATGTGTGGCCCAATTTTAATGCATAACTCCTTCAAATTCAAACTTGGGGTTTACGTATAAAAGGGTTTTGGGTGATCTCATTCTGACTTTACACAATCAAGTTAAAGATTTCCAAAATATTATTCTCTTATACGCTCTGTTCTCTATAATATCTTTAAACCCTAATAATGGCAGCCACAACTGTGAACATTGATCCTTCTCAAACCACTGATGAGGCAACATCACAACAACTTTTGAAGATTCAAAGCACGAATTATAGGGTTCAACCAAATGTTAATGCTTATCCTGAAGAACTGAAGATGTTCATTGTTACCTTGAATCACTATGTCTTATCTATTGTTATGTCGTCCTCCTTTTCAATTCCGATGACATGGTTATCGCTTGGTGCTTCTACAGTTGTGTTTAAAAAGACTACAAAGGTGGTAACTTTTCAATTAACCAATGAGATGAAGTACAAGTTGTCCAAGAAGCAGTTTGCCCACATTTTGAACATTCCTAATGTCGAACCTTTATATGACGTTACGAATGAACAGGTTGTTCATATGTTTAACGAGATGGGTCATCAACCACCTTTTACCAGAATGAGTGACTTCAAGAAATCATATCTACCTTGCATCTAGAACTTTCTCTTTGGTATCTTCCTTCGATGATTGACAGGATGAAGTGTTGGATTAGATAAAGCAAAACTAGAGGTTTATGTTATGGTCGCAGGATTGTATTATGATTTGCAAGTTGATTATGCAACCCAACTATGGCAAGAGTTTGGAAACAGCATTGCTAACACCAATGTGGTGAATGGATTTTCATATGCTCGTTATTGGAGCCTAATTTTGAAATATGTCTATGAAAAAGAAAGGATATTGGTTCCTGTTGAAGATCCTAAAGATGAGTTTGGTATGTATCAACATCCTTAGATTGTGGAGGATGATTATGAAATTTTTCCCACTGTTTCGAGGATCCCTGATGCAATGCTTCGCAAAGTAGATCTTGTTGATTCTGTTCTTATTGCCTATCTTCAAACAGTCAATCCTTCGATGGAAATTGGGGTGTTGTTGGCAAAGGGTGTTACTAGTACTTCTAAACGCACAAAGAACTCAAAGAAAGTTATTCAGGCTAGTCCATCGAAGTCTGCTCATGTTTCTACACCAAAGAAGGTTACAAAGGCTAGTTCATCAAATCCTAATCCTGATCCTATTCAACAGGAAGTTGCTCAGCCTATTCCTGAAGAGACTGCTCAACCAAAAAAAGTGGCCATGCCTTCGAAGTCTGGTGTTCTTAAAAGATTAAAGAAAATGGATCACAGACCTCGTCATTCACCGGAAAGGCTTGATGTCGAAGCAGTTTCTGAGAAGTTCCTATCTTCTACCCGTAGTATTTCTTTTTCAATGAAGATTCGTAAGCCTCAAATCAATCGCAAGGGTGTCACGATTCATGAGATTCCAGCTTCTGTTTCTCCAACCTCTAAGAAATGAAGATCTCATGAAATGGTGATGAAGATTCAGAAAAAGCAAAAGAAAGTTAAAAATTCATTGGATGAGGTGGTTCTTGAAACAAATGTCGATGATAGTGGTAAGTCTCAATCTCCACTTCGACACGCTGATACGGGTTTTTTGTCACCACAGAGGGACTCTCCAGTCAAGTCGACTTTCGAGGCGACTGGTAGTCTTGATGGCAATGTGGAAACATTTCATGTGGACACAACCATCAATATTTTGTGATCATTCGCAATTATCCATCCCTGAGCAGACTTTGGTCATACCACCTAAAGTTTCGCAAGCTAAGTCCAATATGGAGGAGGTGCGAACTTCAGGCATCACTGCGAACATATCAGATATGGACGCAGATTTCAATAAGGGTGATGGGTTGTCGACTTCTCAAGCCCAAGGTACTTTGGAGTCAATCATCGTCTCATCTACCTTCGAAGTCTCTTGTATTGATACGAGTACTTTGTTACCACCATTTCATTCACCTATTTCTACTTCCTTACCTCAATCCATCGCTTCACCTACTTTTCAAAAGATTTTCAATCAACCTATCACATCATTGATTCCTTTGCAATCCACTGAAGGTCAAAAATATATTCTTGATACTACAATAGAGAATGATAATGTGTGTGTTTCTTTTGCTGGTCTTCAATTTGATCCAGAAGAGAAGGATATACCCGATCATATGCTAATGTCTGGTAAGAAATTTAAAATCCTCAACCGCAAACTTAATTCATTACTTCAGCTTCAGGCTGATGCTAGAAGTCGAAAGTCACTGGTATCGAGGTTGATGTGATGCTCAAGGCTCAAGAACTTCAACTGAAAATAATGATGGATCAGATGGACAAAAACAATGAACTTCGGGTGAACTTTCAATCCGACTCGTTTAATAATGAAGTCAAGGATTTATGAGTTGTTGCAAAGGAACATCATCTTTTATTTGTTCAAGCTGTCAAGAGAGTTCAAGAGGATGTAAACTTGAAGATTGAAGAAATTTGACAAGAAATCACATAGGAGGTTGCGTAGGTTGATCAGAAGTATTCTAGCCATCATACTAAGGTAGATATAGTGGTTGATGCAGTCATGAAGCTCGTTGAGTATCACACTCCTCTTAACTCTAAGGAGTTTGTACATCTGCAAGGCGTATTGGCAGAAGTGTTGAGAGAAAAACTTTTGAGAGACACTTGAACAAACGTTACTACAATTAGATAATTATGGAATAAGTTAATCTCAAAGGATCATGAGAGCTCAACAATAATAAGTTAGATGTTAGATTTGTTCATTGTGGAAATGTAAAAGACAAGTTATATCAAGTAAACACCAAACTGATATGAAATACAATTTATAATCAAACACGAGTTAGTAAGTGAGATCAGTTTAAAGTGATGATCTTCGATGATGATCAGTAAGTATGATTGAGATATGAGATATGAGTAGTGATAAGTAATAAGAGTTAAGAAGTAGAGAAGGTAATTCAGATGTGATTAGAAAATGTAGAAGTGGGTGGTTGATACAAAGAAAGAGCACTCTATATATAGAGCCTCGAAGACTTACAATAAAGATAAACTATTAAAAAATCTGAATAAAAAGACCATACAATGTCTATTGGATAAATAGATGCTATCTCGTCAGTACAAAATTTAAGTCTTCATTGTGGTTCACATCTGAGTTGCCATAACAGGGAATAGATCGCGGTAGAGACAAGTATTGCGGTAGTGAAGAAGCAGATTACGGTAGACTGAGAGGATTGCGGATGACTAAGTTTAAAAGGGTCACTTTTTGCATTAACAAGAAGTGAAGGAGATGATTTCGAAACTTTCTATTCCTCCTACTTCAACAACTTCTCAAGAGTCTATCTCACAACTATTTTCTTCTTTGCAGTCTCGACTGAAGGTTGATCTTGGTCCTTTATTACAATTGCTTCATTTGATGTCCGCGGCTGCCCCACCCGTTTCCATAGGGGTGCAAAGGGGAGCTAAGGGGGTGAGTGCATCAAAGAATTCAGAACAAGGTGAAGTTGTTGGTAAGGTGTCAAGCACACCAATTCCCACTACATTTCCAGTATCTACAACCATGACTTCAAAACCTTTAACTAAAGGTATTGTCATTCGATCATCTACTGGTGGGTCAAGTTTGAAGCCACCTCCATCAGCAGAAGAGTTGAAGCGAAGAGGAAAGGATATTATGATAGAACCAACTGTCGAAGAGAAAAAGTTGGCCTTGGAACAGGAAATGGAAAAACAAAGAAAAATTCAGAGTATTCTAAGACAAAGACAGAATGATCCTCCTGGTCTTTATAAGGGTGACCCTTCTAAACATTATAGCTACGAAACAATTGAGGCTAAGGTTTTCAATGAGGTTATGCATGAGTTTGCTAAAAAACTCATATTTCAATCAGCTAGACTTCCCTATTAACGAAATGATGTTCATTTCTTCGCAATATCAAATTATTGATAAGTTTGTAGACAAAGAAAAATTTAAAAGGCTGAAGCTCAGATTCCATGCAGTTCTTGGAAAAAGAGAAGAAGAGATTTGGTCCTTGGTGAAGATAGCGAAAGTTTTGAATATCTCAAAGGATGTCTTATTCAAAGGGGTATTAAAGAATTTCAGAATTCATGCTGTCCGAGCCAACAATGTTGCTTTCAATTTTTCAGCAGCAGATTTTCCATTGATAAATATCAATGATCTCATCAATGTTGCTAAGATCTTGAAGTATACAGATGTCTTGAAGCTACAATTTACCAAAAAAGAAGATTTTCTTCTTGGATTTGTTCACATAAAGTTGTTTATAGACAATTACTATGATTGTCTTGCAATGACAGATGTGGAGCTTGCACTTACATTGGGAAAACAAATCACTATCCCACAGTCTTTGTTTTAAGGTGCAAAGAATTTGAAGAGTTACGATGATGGTGAGATCTGTTTGAAGTCGTTGGGAATTGTTTTTATTGGGAAGAATAAAAACAAAAAATTACAAAGTTATTATTCAAGGTTGAAGAAGTGGAAAGATATACAAACTCTCAGTATACAAATTTACTGGTTTGTATCAACAATTGCAAGAAGAAGTCAGAAGGTAATAAAACTGAAGTTCGTAACTCGATCTTATGGTATATTGAAGTTCGGAAGGTCTTACATCAAGCTTCTCTGATGTTGATGACTTAGCATTCGAAACTGCTTACAATGGGGGAAAATGTTGGGTTCAAAATAGTTGTAAGGTGTCGAAGTGTCCTATGACTTTTGTTAGTATCAAAGTCAGTATTGTTTATTTGCATAAGGGAATATTGTAATATCGAAGCGTGAATGTATAATCCCTTATGTATTTTTTGTATGCTTTGTTCATCCCTATAAATAGTGGTTTGATACTAGAGTTCGAGTATCTTTTGGAGTCTTCGCTACATGTACTCTACATTTTCTCTATATATTCCAAAAGCATTATATTGAGCCAAACAGAGATTATTTACGATTTCGTGTTCTTATTTGATTCATACTCTAATTTCATTTCATACATTCGATTCATAACAACTACAGTACGACTATCTGTATTTTATGGTCACAGTTTTTAGGGGGAAATCTTGTAATATAAGTATTTTGATGGTGACGGTTTAAGTTATTATGTGTGTCGACCAAAAGTATATAATGGTTACGGTAAACCAAAAAACATATTAGTGTTAGTAGTTTATGGTCACACTTTTAATTTCTTATGTATGTTAAAAAGTAAACAATACTAATGTTAAAAGAAAAACATATGTCTATAGGTAATTTATGGTCATTGTTTAATAATAAAAAAGTACAACTATAAGTAATTTATGGCAACGATTTAAGTTTTTATGTGTGTCTAAAAGTAGATAATGGTCATGTTAAAACAAAAAAGTATGACTATCAGTAGTTTATGGTTACACCTTAACTGTTATATGTGTCAAACATTAAACAATATTGAGGATAGAAAGAAAAACATGTGACTATAAGTAATTTAGGCACAGTTTAAGATTAAAAAAAACATACGACTATAAGTATTTTACGATAATGGTTTAAATTTTTATGTGTGTTTAAAAGTAAACAATGTTCATACTAAAACAAAAAATATATCACTATAAGCAGTTTATGGTCATAGTTTAATTGGTTATGTGTCTCGAAAAGTAAATAATACTAATGATAAATGGAAAACACATGTGAATAAATATTATTTACGGTCACAATTTAATAAAAAAATGTATGCCTATAAGTATTTTATGGTTGCGGTTTAATGGGAAAAACCTTGAATTATAAGTCTTTTACGGTGACGGATTAAGTTTTTATGCGTCTTAAAGTAAACAATGGTCATGGCAAAAGAAAAGACATATGGATATTAGTAGTTGAAGATCACATTATAATTGCTTTTTTTTTAACAACCGATTAATGGTTAGATGTTAAATTCACCAAGTTAGTCAATTTAATTATTTATGTGTGTCAAAATGTAAACACATAAGTTAATAGGAGTGGAGGCATGGTGGCTTGAAGAAGTGGGGGTATTATAATTAGGCAAGGAATATTCCAGAAGGATACAAACTCTAGCGTTTATCCTTATCTGAAATATGATGGGTTTTACATGTACTAACGCGGATCAATCCTTAACTCTTAAGGGTACATGCAACCTAAGGATCTATGTCATAAATCTATTGAATTAATATTCTATTGAAAAACAAAAAATATAAACCCTAGGTAATTTCGAATATGACAAAACAAAATAGGGTTTACTTACCTTTTAGTTATTGTAGTAAATAACTATTCAAAAACCTTCTTGAAATACTCTTGGAAGCAAGCACCACAAGTGTCGTACCTCTAATGGTTCACACCCAAACCCTAGCAACCAAGGAGGTTGAAGAAAGAGATGAGAGAGGTGATAATTTCGGCTTAACTATCCCTTAGAAGTCATGGTCGAAATTTGTATCCCCAGGGTCCTTTTTATAGTGTAACAAGGAAACCCTACATAACCCTAAAATTAATAAAATAATATTATTTCCTTTTGGTAATTATCCAACTTCCTAATTATCCTCCAAGGATAATTCTAGAATCCCAAGATACCTCCTAAAACCTTCCAAGGCTCTAGGATGGTTCTAGAATACCTCTTGCTCAACTATTAAACAATTACAATTTAACCCATGTGCATTTAAGTAATCCAATTAATCCCAAAATTAATTCCAATTCATTTCTGATTAATTCTTAATTAAATATTACTATTTCTAATTAATATATTATTCTCATAATATATTAACAAATCATATATTTTGAGTTCTAGTTAATTTATTAACCATATAATGAATTAATAAATCAGTCTCTTTCTAAAAGTTATCATATTTAATTCCTAGGTTTGAGGGAAACCCAAAAGGATTGTGCTACTATAAATTCAAGTTTATACCAATTATAGTTATGTGCTTAGACACCTAATCAAACAGTCTCCCACTTGGATAAGTGTGTAACTATAATTGCCAGTATAACTTCCAAACTGATAAGCAAATTGTAGCTTCCAAAAGCTGTTGTCGAACTCTAACCCAGTCAATTACGTATCCTAAGATAAGTGATCAAATATTCCTCCATTCTACAAGATAGCGTACGGACATGAGACAAGGATTATAATCAATCTCAATGTCCAAGTTTTGTTTCCCGATTTCTGATTTGTGATGACGACATAAGACTTCTAATCGAACACATCAGCTTAGTCTTGGCTAGGCCTACCACATATAAGTCAACACCAAATCACCGAATATATCACTTTTCTCGTTAGGGAAAAAGGAACGAATAAACTTTGACCTATATGCTTGCACTATTTACTCATCAAATCATTCACAACAATACGTTTTATAACATCAAGTTAGTGATGTGTTTACGTATTATCAACGCACAACTGACTCGTAAACAACAACTCATATATCTCCATTTCAAGAATATAAGATATTATCGTCTCAAAATTACTCGTGATAAAATTCATGAAGTAATTCTCTGAGTGTGGGTTTATCCAATACTTAAAATCCCCATTACTAAGTACCAAGGTTGTAGAAATCGAGTTTAATCGCTTGGCGTTCTACAACCGGTTAGAATTACGGGTCCTTGGAGTTAATTTCTCAATTTCGGTCAACGACGGGCTTGGCAGTCTTAGCGGTCAACGACGGTCAACAAAAGTCAAAATAAGTCAAAGGTCAAAGTTAGTCAAAATTAAAAAAAAAGGATCCAAAAAAATACAAAAATTTCGTCTAACCCTAAAATCATCATATTCATCAGCCATTTTTGTGCTCTCTCTCAAAAACTGAAGCGACACAAGCCCACCACGACGATATAGTCGATGCCGACGCCCACCATACTCCGGTGAACCTCCAGCGGCCACCGGTGAACCTATAGTGACAACGGTGTTCGTATTTCAGGTTAACGATTTCTCTTAATTAGAGTTCGTTTTTCTCCCAAAAAAAAGTTGAGTTCTTGTTTTTTCATTGAAAGTCCACTTCCGATAGTGTTATACAATTGATTTGTTCATTCGTTTTAGGATCTTGTATAGAATTGATTACATGTGTTAATTCTTGAAACTAATATTCGTAAATAGTCGCCACCCATGTGGGTTTATGTAGCACATGTAAAAGCCAATATTCATGGCTTCCTTTTTGTTGTTAAACACGAGACACAAGTGTATACCATAAATTTCCTTTTTTTATTATTTTCTTAGTAATTTATTATAAATATATTAGAAACAAGGTTTGTGTTGTGTTGGAATATAATCGCAATCTATCATTTGGACAGATAACAAAGGAGTAATATGTTAACTGTTGATATGTTGAATATTGTTTCCATTAACTTACAAAGATAGAAAATATATTCTCAAAGATGCCTACCTGCTTCTTCAGGATTACCGCTAAACATTAGATTAACATTTTTTGTGATATTTTGATGTCTGCTAAAAGTTTATGATTTATGTTGTATATTTCTGATGTATTTTTCTGGTATGTATAACAGTGTTCAATCATGACATCTAGAAATTTGACTTCGCCATTAGTGGGATTAACCGGCACCGGTGCTCATAAACGGAACTCATTTGATATTGGTTGGGAATATGGTTTTTGCCCGGATAAAAACTAGATGGATACAGTGAAATGTAACTTGTGTGGAAAAGTGTTTGTCAGGGGGAGTTACTAGATTGAAACAACATATTGGTCATGTGATGGGAAATGTAAGTCGATGTCCAAACTCTACAAAAGATGATCAATTGAATATGCAAAATTTTATCAATGAACGGAAAATAAAAAAGAAAGCTAGCCATGCACATTATGAGGCCTTAAGAGCAGAGGCAACACAAGTATTAAATGATAGTGTTGAAATGGATGAAGTAGAAGATTCTTTGGGGTTGAAAGCACAAAATATTATAGGGCCCATGGGTGACTATGCAAACAAAATAAACCCCGAAATTATGAAGGTAGGATAGATTAAAAATTACATTTGACTGCTTGTCTTTTGTATCTTTATTACCATTATAATGATTCCCAACTCCAACATGATCCCGACGTAATGGATGTGGTTCTTGAATTTTTTGATACATTACTTTTTGGAGATTTTGAGATGCAAAGACAAGTCATGATGATTGATTTGCCAAAATACAAGGAAAAAGTTGATAGATTTGGAGCGGATCTTGCAATTAAAGGTTGTATGGTGAATAATGCTGACTTTGATTGGGATAATATGCTTTATGCTTAGTTTAGTAATTTATAAAATAATAGAATTTTATATCTATCAATTTAATAATTTTTTTTATTTAATATTATAGCAAGATGGTGGGAACTTTTTGGTGGCTCAACTCCTCATTTGAAAAGGATTGCAATGAGGATTCTTTCTTTAACTAGTAGCTCATTAGGTTGTGAAAGAAATTGGAGCACGTTTGAAGCAGTTAGTTATAAAGTTGTAATATTTAAATATCAAGAATGTTTTTAACCTTTATTTATGTGTACTTTTATAGGTACATACGAAGAAACAAAATAGATTGGAGACAAATAGATTGAACAATCTTGTTTATGTTCAATTCAATGCTAATCTAATAGAAAAAAAAAACAAAAAGAGAAAAGATAGGAAAAAAACAATCTTGTTTATGATGAAGATTTCGAATCAGAGAATGAGGAGAAAGTGTTTGAAGAAGACGAATATGAGTCGGATGGAGTTAAAATAGTTGAAGAGCTTGAAGATTATAAGAATATGGACATTTAAATGTATGAAAATGTGTGTTCTTCTTATTATTAAACTTATTTTGGACTTGTAATATGATGGATTATGACTTAAATATTTAAATACTAGTTATGACTTTTTGTATTGTTATTTGCTTATTTTATGAATTTTTGTATGGTTATTTGCTTGTTTTATATTAATTTTTTATTAATAGTTAATGGTCCCCGATTAATCCCCGTCGAGACCGATTAATCCCTTAACCCCAGTCGACCGCCAAGCTACCGTCGAGCGATTTCTACAACCTTGCTAATTACTCATGAACATTGCAACAAAACTATTGTTATGTCTAATCTCCATATTCAATGTATAATTCAATTCATGACGGTCTTATTTCACTACGTACTTCCAAAAGTATGAGCGACTGCAGAATTTTGAATAATCAAATTATGCTGGAAGTAAAAATGCAAAGTGAAACACAATAATAACCTAATTAACTATGCTCTCAAAACTATTGAATATAAATAAAACTCTTATTATTTAATCACCATAATAATTAACACTTTTTTCATTGTATAATGTTTCAAGTAATCAACTAAACACTTGAATTAAACATCAGTCATGCCATGTTATGTACATGCATACTTGTTTCTTCCTTTGTGAACAGATCAACTAGACATTATTCCAATGATGCTCATTTCACAATTCCAAATTCTTGTCACTACTTAGAATGTGTTAAAATTCCAACCTTACATGAATTGTCCTTCTATGATGTCGAAGCTTCAAAATCACAGAGACTTAGCCAATGACATTACAAAATGTTCCATTGGAACTTTGTTCTAAAAACAATTTCATGGAAATCAAGTCTCAAATTCAAGGTACACTCCTTGAACACCTTTCCTACATTAAAGTTTCCAAATCACATGTAGATTTTGATAACCAACTCTCTCTATGGAAACATTTCCATATTCCCATATGACCATCAATTTTGAACAAGAATCATCCCAATCTAAAACATGTTAATATGGTCCTTCCAAACAATACCATACTTCCAACTGTCTACAAGCAACCGATCTGTTGGTATAACCTTAGAATGTTCTTGACAGTTGTTTAACAACTTTAGTCACATAGAGCTCTAGTCTTTTTCCCTCTTAATTCCCAAGGACTTTGGAAAAATCAAAACAAGTGAATATTATAGCATATGTAATCAATCCTATATTCAAAGCATATGGGACTCGATTCATTATGTCTTACATAAAGACATGATATTTGTTCTGTCTCTTGCTATAATATTTACATATATTGAATTCCCTATGTTGAATCATTTCAATATGATATTCATATATGTCCAAGACTAAGTTCCATTAAACTATTGCAATCTAAACTTTTAGATTCAAAACGAAGTATTAGTGCCTCTCATTTAAGCCTTACTATAGCGAAACAATTTCCAAATTTTGCAACTTGCAAATTGAAAACTTTTTTCCCTATGAATACTATTTTCATCTAGAAATACTACCATAAAAATTTTGTTCCCACTAGCATAATAATTATGCTCTCACTTGCATAACAATTATGCTCCCAATAGCTTTGACATGTACCCAGAAATCAACTGGATTTCTAGAAATCAATACTCTTGACTTTCTTACTAAAGTGCAGATTTCTGTTACATGATGCTTCGAAAAGTCTTCAACTAGACTTCTTAAGCTTATACACCTTCATTGTATAGCTTATTTGTGTCTTTAAACCCTTTCAAAACTTTTAGACATATGTCTTGAAAGTTTAAACAATTCCTTTCCATTTCTCATAATTCGATCTATAAAAAAGGATTTTGTAATCATATTACGAATTTGAGAATGCAATTAACACAACTACTAACCATAATGATATTTATCAAATCTTTAAAATCTACTAGCGAAAGTGTATCCTCATAATTATTCTCATAAATTAGAGCGAAACCTTTTTCCACCTAGATTTTATGTTGTATACATTCCCATCCATGTCAATCTATAATTTCTAACCTACAATCATAATATAAGTTTTATGACAAAACCAAATTCAAATTTAGTTTTTGTCACACCCCCGAACCAAGGATGGCGGAAACATCCGGGGGTGGAGGACTTCACGTATAGTATCACAACAACGAGTATAATAGTGCTCAAAGTAAATACAACCATCATAAATATAATTGAAAAAGTTACACCATAGAATGTGTTTACATGTTTCTAAATCAATTACATTATGATGACAAAATGAACTGTTTGACGATCGTCCCATCCTCAAAATGTTGTTGATTTCCTGTTTCACTGATTTCCTGAGAATACAAGTAGTTTTGAAAAGTGTCAAGAATTAAGTTGGTGAGTTCATAAGAGTTTTATTTGAGAAAGAAGCCGTTTTCCTTGTAAAAGCAATTGAGTATGATTCCATAAAATTCAATACTTTCTTTATTAAGTGTGAAAAGAAAGCTCCTATGTTATGCAATAATGTACCCTAGAAATACCCGTAGATTCCTTCTATAATCACTCGGTGTATATAAGTTATATAAAATTTACGTTAAATAAACTGTCGAATATAATGGGTTTGCCCTAGGTCCACAACCAAACAAGGAACAGGAAGTAAGGCGGGCCCACCAATTCTAAGTCGATTGCGACTAAATTCATATATAACTCTAACATGTACACTTAGCAATTATAGTTGGAGTCTAATAATTCTAGATTTTCCTTATAAAAGTCATGTAGTCCTAAAGCCCAAGACTGAGAATATGTGTGTGTTTTGTACTTATAACGAGTTTGTAGTTTTAAATAGATAAAACCCCTTTTTAAAGTAAAATTTTCCCCATAAACTTGAAAGATTGTTAACTCCCTATGTGAGTCATTATAACCATATTATAACGAGAATTAACCTGCAACAATGTTTTTCAAACATCAAGATCCTATGACTCTTGTCACCCGTAGACCTGTAGGTTCGGCTGTAGCTAGCAGCGAGGTGTGGTGTGTCAATCCCAATATAGATCTATACACAATTATCAAGCTCTCCCTACAAGAGACTCTGGTTATAACTTACAGGAATTTGAACCCGTACTCTAAGAGTATGATGGAAGAATTGTCTCACAACTTACGTTAACTAGTTTACATATAATTTGAGTATAAAACCTCTTCCATGGTGGAAGTGAAATCACCTGTTATGTAATAAATTTGTGATGTGAAATCCATAAACTATTACTATTATAGTTTATCATGTAGTATATGAGAAACCAGGTTTGATTTGAGAGTAAAACCTTTTTCATGTAGTATGATTTTACTGTAAAATCCATAAACTATACTTATCGTAGTTTATTATGTGTGTTCAAAATGAATGAAAAACTTTATCATGAATGAATAATTTCTGTTTATGATGATAAACTAACAAGAAATGCATCCAACAATTCGAAACTTATTGTTATGCACTTTGCTCAACATACTACAAAGTGTTGTTAATATTGTAAGTTATGAAAGTAGTCTTTAACCCATCTGCACTATTTTAGAAAAATCATACCAAGTTAAAAACTGAATACGTAAACTCTAAGAGTTTAGAAAATATGTCTAGTTTATTCATAATTTTTATTATGATTTTTAGAAGTCCCTAAGTTGTGTGAAAATGTTCATATTCACATACTAGTCCGAATTCGTTTCTGAAATGATAGGCAGTTTTGTAAAAATCACCATAAATTGTAGAAAAATCATATGGAGATGTGAAAGTAGTCATTTTAAAGTTATGAACCTGAACTATTTGCAAATTAAACATTTTTAAAAAATACTAAGTCTATGTTGGTCAAAACAGTCTGTGAATAGGACTCAACTTTTCTAATGAAAGTTGTTGCTTAAATTTAGTTAAGTTTTTGGTGTATTAACTTGTATTCCCCCTCCCCCCCTAAAGCTTGAAGAAAAACATGAAAATGTAGGGGTATGAACTCACCTTGAGTTATTCCCTGAGATGAAGGTGGAAGAAGAGAGGTTTCCAAGTCAAGAACACTTGGTAGACACTTGAAGATTTGAAGATCTAGCAACAAATATGATGATATTTGTGTGAGAAATCCATGACTTGAGTGAAGAAGTATGGGATAATAAGGTGAAGGAGGAAATTTACTTTCCAAAAGAGGGTGAAAAGCTCAAAACTCCTGGAGAATCTCGAAATCTTGGAGAGAACATGAGAGAGAAAAGTGTATTTGCTTTTAGGTGAAGTGTTTGTGATCTAGAGTAGTATAGGTTCTTTGTGTGTGGGTTTAAGGAGACTTGTGGGGGAAGGATAAGAGTACAATAAGTGGACAAGGCTGATGTGAATAGTGAATGAGGGTGTCATGGAGTGGGTATGTGAGGTAGCTTATGTCTTTGCTTTATGGAAAAGTCAACACTCCACCTTTTTTACTTTGCCTTTGCTCTTAAGAAAAGAGTGAGTTTTAATACAAGAATCCTTAGAATATGCATATTTTATGATCTTGGAAGGTTAAAAATAATAAAATATGGATTTATACGAAAATTCCGTGCGAAAATCATCGAAAACGGGCTTAAAACGAGATTGGGGTTGAAAACCGGGAATAAATGGTAAAATCCGAAGTCAGGCCGAAGGTTCGGTCCTTGGATGCTTAGAACCGAAGGTTGGTTCGCTCCATGGGCTGGGAACCGAGAGTGGCTGATCCGTGCAATTTTGCATGTGAGAAGGGGAGGGCAGCGAAGGCGAAGGGTAGTTCGGGTTCGGTCTATGCGAGTTCGGTTCTCCAGAAGCTTCGGTCCTTGCAAGTTCTGTCCTAAGGGAGTTTCGGCTCTAATAGGGTTCGGCCCTATAAGAGGGTTTCGCTTCTATAAAGCTATTTTTCACATAAACGTCCCATTTCGAGCAATTTTGACTAAGTTAAGGGTCGGGACGCTCCAAATGATTTTAAAAAGTTGAGGGAGGTTATGAGAGACATTTGGGAGAGATTTCACATGCTTGGAGAGATTTGGGAGAGATTTCACATACTTGGAGAGATTTGGGAGAGATTTCACATGCTTGGAGAGATTTTACATGCTTGGAGAGATTTGGAGATATTTCACATACTTGGAGAGATTTGGGAGAGATTTGAGATAGAGAGAGATAGAGCGAGAGAGATTTAGAGAGACTTTATTTGCAAATTTTGTGAGTGTTTAACTTCGAAATTCAAGGTTTGTAAGCCCCGTTTTGCCTTTTTATGAGCGTTATACGCCTCCAAAGAGTATGTATTAATGTTTTATTGAGTTGTTCCATCAGTTACACTGATTAGGGTTTAGATTTTTTGAACACATGAAGACTCAAAGTGATACTTTGCATAACGATAGTGAGTTGTACAATAGTAAAAATGATGTAAACCCTAATACACAAGGGTTATTTGAGTTGACCAGTTTGACTTGTTGACTTTATTTGACTTTGACTTGAACGGAAATTGACGGCTGTCACAGTTTTACTTTCATGGACTGAACTTCGCTTATTCTTAATTTCTTGCCCTCTAGTAGCACAAGGGCCTACTAGTGCTTTCGTGTTGTTAAGCAGCTCACCCATCTTGATCAATGTACTATCACTGACCAACGTACTCTGCCTTTTGCAGTCAAATGAGAACCATAGAACTCATAAGCATTGCCAACCCAACTGGAAGATGCACAAAAACAAGAACATGTCAACTGAACACGATAGGTTATTAACCTGAGGTCGTGTGCTGGTGATGACGAAAAGGCTTATTTTTCGATTGACTCTTGAAACACTCAAGATCAATAAGACTCCCACTAACTTCTTGACATATAAGTTTCCCTCTTAAGGAACATTCCTTGATGAGCTAAAACAAATATTCAAAAGTTAGTATGGATTCCTGACAAGAAACACTTCATGGAATTGGTCTTATTTCATCCTTCGCTTTAACCAAAACATAACAACTTCCAATTCTAAATGTGTTAGAGTAAGAAAACATTATTACTCCACATTTCATGAGGTGTCATAAACTTCCTTCGCACGAAATAATTTTTTCAAGATACAATATGTAGTAACTAGAGCATGGATCTAAAACCTAATTGGAAACAAAGTATGACTTATCTCTCGATTTGATCCATTTCAATAATATATGATTCCTCTTCTTATTCATACAATTTCACTAATATGTTTTTCGTGGATCAATTGTGATATAGTTGCACAATCATTAAGATGATCACAAAACATGATACTAAAGTACTCTCCTTTCCTTTTAGATTGGAGAAACTTTTATCTTTCTGCCTAATAGATTCTTCATATTCGTTCTGCTACTCTTTAAATCTTTTCAAAGCATCATAATTATGCTTAATATTATAAACACAACCATATTTACTGAAGCATCAGTAAATCATGATAAATATATTTTTTCATCCTTTGTGGTGGATCTGAATAGTCCATATCGATGGACTAGATCCATTAGTCCTTCACTTTGACACACATAAATCATGTGATCAATGCATTAGTCATAATATTCCAACGATCAATACTCACATTCATCATACAATTTGAATTGTATGACTCCAAGTTTATGTCCAATTGATACTTAGGTGATGAGAATTCTTTATCACTTAGTTAATTATGACATTACCACAAGTGAAATGATAAGAATAAAATCCACAATTAATATTGCTAATAATAGAAATGTAACCAACACTTTCACAAATGCCAACTAGATAAAACAAAATTTCACTTTTATTGATAATAAATAAAAATTTGAGATTGTCCTTACAACGCATAAAATTAAAACAATGTTTCTAGACATTTCCTAAGCAATCTATTAAATTATCATAACTCCTAAGTAGTAGCTTCCAAAATCTGATCATCGAACCATACGACTGAAATCCATCTCTCATGATTAGATTCAACTCACTCTTCTTAAGCTTTCTTCTTTCTCTTAATTCCTACAAAACATCAAAATGTGATCATCACATCATGTATTAAGTGTCTATGAGTAGGAACTTGTTAAGCTAATGGATGTACCTAACGTAGAGTCACATGATTTGACTTTACCATCTCTGAGATCTTTCTGGTAGCCAAGGAAGCTTCATAGCCAATGTCCATTCAATTGGCAATAGAAACATATGGAATCTTTAGGGTTAACATATGGAACTATCTAAAAACTATCCTATCTCGTTACCATATGATCAAACTATTTGTCCTTGGCCGATCTATTTCCATTAGGAAGATAAATATTTTCTGGACCACCATTGTCACCGTTGTCAATGTCCATGGAAACATTGGAATCATCCCTTTCAAGGACCTTTACTTCACTTGTGCCCTTAAGCATTTATGCTTTAACAACAATCAATATTTGGTTCAGATCAATTAGGGTCACGTCGAGGTTCCTCATATAAAAGTTCTCAATGAACTGGCTATATGACTTAGGAAACGAAAGTAGAACCAAATCAATGACTTGCTCCCTTGGGAAAGCAACACCCAACCTATCCAATTTGTCAATGTACACTTTCATTTTCAAAACATGCGAACACATAAAATTTCCATCTTGATGTTTACATGCCAATAAGGCTTGAGTAGTTTCGTATCTTTCAATTCGAGGAAACCACGACGTGGGGAGAGTCATTGGAAGAGGAAGAAGAAGAGTTGAAGAAGCATGACGTCCAGTTCCACCATTTTACGAAGAAGAGAAAACATTTTCACCTTGATTAGAAAGTGGAAGATCACCTTCAGAAGAAAGAGGAAAACCATTTCCACAAGAATAAGGTGTTGGATTAATATCTAAGTCCATAACTATATTTGGTATGTACCTGACCCGACCCAGCATGGTCCATTTGGGTTGCACTTCACCGGCACAATTTATATGGATAGTCTTTTAAGAATAGTATATTTATGATTTATATTAATATGTTATAAGTTCTAATATATTAATATATATAATCATATTTAGTTAGTATTGATCAAGAATTAATTTATAATTAATTAACTGATCAAAATGAACTAATTAAATATGGAGTCTTATATATATGGAATGGGCCAAATTCATTTAGGTTGGGCTAAGCATTCATGGATAGTCAATGGAGTGTTTAACCCATGGATCATATGAAATGAAAGGTCATGGGTTTAACCCTAGTCTCCATACTATATAAAGATGTCCTTGGTTGGTGAAATTGGCACTAGTGTGGGTACACTATGAAGGGCTAGCCGATTTCACTAGAGAGAACCAAGTATCAATATTCTCTAAAGTCTTCCAAGGTGTTTTGGTGATTTGTGATTCCACTTGAGGCTTCCACACTATTGGGGCTAAGCTCTTAAAGCTTGAAGACATCGAGCTACATTAGAAGGTATGTCATCTAACTAGTACTTTGTAGTATAAGAGCTTCTTAATATGCTAGTTAGGATTAAAGCCTTGGAAAGTTCTTATTTGCATGTATAATAAAGAAAACATAGATCCAATGTTTATAGGGTTGCATGTACACCATAGGAGTGTTAGAATGCTCAAAACCCAACAGTGGTATCAGAGCCTAGGCTTGTTTTCTTGTTGTACTTGCAAAAGTAGCTGAAAATCGAGTTTTGATGTTGTCTGCCCAGCAGACTCGCCGAGTCCAAGGCAAAATGCATCCAACTCGCCGAGTTGGTTCGTGCACTCGACGAGTTGGACCCCCAGACATCATATATTCGACTTTTTTGGTTGGAATTGGACTAGGAACATCACCCTAAGATGTTTTTGGACTTATAAACTTGTTTTTGATGTGGTAATGTTCATGCTAATCCAATTTCAAAGATAATTGTCAATAGATTCATGTTTTGTATTAGTTTAAGGTTTAGACTAATTACATGAAAAAGTTTGATTTGAATTATCTTGTTCTTATGAGTTGCTTAGATTAATAGAAAAGTTAATTGAATAGTTGTTTTCAATCAATTTTAATCTAAGAGATGATTCTAAAATGTGTTTGTGTAACTTGTCCTCAAGTTACATGAAAGGTCACATTTAAGTTTCTTAAAACTCATAAAAGTTGGCAATGGTTACAAAAATGAAGAGTCTTGTCTCATTGAATGGTTTTATGACTCCATAACTTGTCCTCAAGTTATGGAAGTTCAAGTGTCATTTCATTAAGTAATAAAATGTGTAACCTTAATTAATTCCATAAGTTATAAAATAAAGAAAAGTTAATTCTTTTATTAGCTTAAAGTCTTCCATAACTTGTCCTCGAGTTATGGAACTTGAAGAGTTTTTGGATTAAAACTACTTTAAACACATAAGTTATGGAATAGGAAAAGTTTTGAAAGTTACAAAACTTGCCCTCAAGTTTTGGAATTTGAAAAGTTTTCTCTTATGAATACTTTAATTCCAAGTTAGCCTTTCGAATTTTACAAAGTTAAAATTCAACCCTTATACTTTATAATATTATAAGTTAATAATACTTATACATACATATATATATATATATATATATATATATATATATATATATATATATATATATATATGTATGTATAAGAGTAAAGTCAGTCTTACCGTTAGTAGGCCTCATTCATGAAACCGGTCTATAAGGGGGGTATAAATTTATGCCTATAAAATGGCAGTTTAATGGGTGTCCACTCTCACCCACCGCTTCCTTGACCGGTGGAGGGTCGTTAGCCGAACGGGTAGGACAAGGACTATAATTCTCCCTTCATTAAAAGTATTAATGATAAATACTAAGTAACTAAACCTTTTATAGATACCCAATCTTAGTTACTTAGGAAAATGTGAATAAGGTGCTAATCCATGAAATTACACTTTGCACTTTGTTTAAGTCAGTTAGTGGAGCGTGTGTGGTTAACCGGCACATAACTTGTATTTAACAAGGTAGGCAAAGGGTAACTTAATGTTTATCATAGTATCGATGGAGCGTGTGTGGTTAACCGGCACATCGATTGAGGGGTAAACACTTAAGGGTACCAAGTAATTTGCATGGTTACCTCACACCTTGTTTTGTGATCCTCGGGATCCCAGTCACAAAACCTGAAGGGCACACTCGTGATTGAAACATGCCATTGAAAGTTCAATGAATCTCAAAGATCTAGGAGTTTCAAATCCAATTAAAACCTAATAAATTATTTCGTTTTTCGTGGTGGAAATTGGTGAATCGTCATTCACGTACCTTCAAATATTCTATAGCTTGGATTACGGCATCCCTCTTCCAAGTTATAAAATAGTGTGTTGGGTCCTAGCCTTAATATTTCATATTGGGTGTTATATTAAGGACTTTAAATCAACTATCCTGAATATCTCCCAAAAGATGTCTAGTTCAGACATCTATGATCTTCCCAAATATCTTGGAACTTCACTTCATCCTCCTCCTCCAATTATTCTCCGTAACCCACAAGTTCAAGGTCACTCAAGCCCTATTGGCAAGGCAAGGACTAGGTGTGATCACATCTTGGAGATGAAGTCACATACTGATAAGCTGGGAGAGTTGGGTGTCAAACTCTTGAGAAAGTTAGTGGTTCAATTACTTTCTAAGTCACATAGTGAGTTCCTTTGGGACTCCTATGAAATAGACTATGACAAGACCCTTAATGATCTTATTTATTTGCTTGGTGCTGCTAAATCAGAAATGATTTAGTGTACTAGTAAAGCAAATATGATTAGGAGATCAACTTCCCAAAACCTTATGGACAGGGACAGTAGTGACACAGGAAATCCAGAAATGCATTCTCTTCCCAATGGAAAGGGATTGGCCATAGTCAACTTGGTTGACCAAATGGTAAAGAGAAATGCTAAGTCTAAGATAGTCTCATGTACTATTACCCAAGGGTCCATATGTTTCTATTGCCAAAGGAAGGGGATTTAGTTATGAGGCTGCCAAACTTACCTAAGGATGGTAAAGTCAATAAGTTTGACTTTATTTTAGGTAAATTCCATTGTCTAACTCTATCAAGTTCCTACTTGGAGATTCTTATTACATGATGTGGCTGGATCACATGTTGATGTTTTAAGAATCAAAGAAAATTAAAGAAACTTAAAGGAAGTATATGTTGATTCTGATCGCGAAGATGGATTTCAATCGCATGGTTCGGTGATCAGAATTTTGAGCATGTGCTTAAGAGTTATGATAGATTGCTTAGGAATAGATGACAACAAGTTTTCATATACATATGCATTGTAAGGATTAGTTTTTCCGCAAAGTTTTAAAATAAAAGAAAAGTTTTTAATTCTATTTATTTTAAAATATCCTTACAATGGCATTTGTAGAAAAAGGAAAAGATGTTGCTTATATGATTCCATTGATAACAATATTGGAAATATGAATTTGATTCTTTCATTTGTGGTAGTGTCTAAATTTACCAAATAAGGAAAGATTCTCATCACCCAAGTTCCAGTTGGATAGAAACTTGGAATCATGCAAGTTGTATAGTATGATGAATGAGAACTTTCGAGCATTGGAAAATTAAGACTAACTGCTTGTTCACATGGATGTGTGAGTCAAGAGAAGGACTAAGGGATCAAGTACACTCTCTTGTGCACTTGTCAAAGTCCACCACAAAAGATGGATAAGTAAATATGATTATACTTACAAGCTTAAGTATAATTCCGAAGCATTGGAAAATTTTCAATGTAGGACAGAACGAATAAGAAGAATCAAATTAGGCAGAAGGATAAAAGTTTCACAAATCTGAAAAGATGGGAGAGTACTTTAGTATCATGTTTTAAGATCATCTTAATGATTTTGAGACCTTATCCCAATTCATCCTCTAAGTACATTCTGATAGTAAAGAAGAGGAGTTATGAATTGTTGAAGTGGTTAAATCAAGAAGATGATCAATACCTCATTCCAAAACAATTCGTAGAGTTATACGCTAAGATTGTAACTTGAGTGACATATCTTAAAGAAGGCTTAAAACACTTGTCAAATGTAAGAGTAAAAGTTTTCTACTCTTGTACATTTGAAATTGGTAAGTTGTGATGTTTTGGATAAAACAAAGACCAACTAAGGCTAATTGTGTTAAGTGTCTGTCTTGATTAGAATCCATACTATCTCTTGAATATTTGGCAAGAAAGTCTTATAGGTCAAGGAGACAGTGGGAGTCTAAAAGATCCTGAAAGGGTTTCAAGAAGTAATCAAGAACAAAAACTTGTATTTCATCACTAGCACACAACTAGAGGTTTATAACCTATCGTGTTGACATTTATGTGCACATTCAAGTTAAGTTGGCTATACATTTGAGTTCTACATGTTCTCAATTGTTTGTATAGCTACTTGGAAGCAATGGCAGGCCCTTGAGCTGCCAGGTGGCAAGAAGTTAAGATTGCACAATTTCAATCCATATGAGTTAGGATTTGTCACTAACCTAGTCCTGTGATTATGGTTTTCACAAATTCACATGGATAGGAACACTTACACCATAAAATCTAAGTGTCATAAGGTTTCTCTTCGATTCATGGAAATGATGGTAAGGAAACTCTTTCACTAAGTATATTTTATGTAGATAGCAATTGTGACTTTTGCAGTTCTCAAAGTCGTTAGTGGAGCGTGCGTGGTTAACCGGCACACTAACATTGACTTATGAGAAATGGCAAAAGGTCTAAACAATTTAGACTATGATTACGGCATCCCTTTTCATAGTTCTGAAATTGTTTAGACACACTTGTGAGCTATCTAAGAGAGGTGTATGATTTTGATAAAGTCTTATCAAGGCAATCTAGTATCAGAAATCTGAACTTTGGTAAGAAAGTCAATAAAGTATTGATTTCTAGAAGTCCAGTTGATTTCTGGGTACATGTCAAAGCTAGTGGGAGCATAAGTGTTATGCTATTAATCATCATGTTAGTGGGAGCATGATAATTATGATAAAGGTTGCAAGTTAGAAATGTTAATTATAGAAAACAAAAGGTCTCAATTGGGAAAAAGTTGTTTTGCTGTAATTAAGGGAGAGGAAATTATACTTCATTTCAATTCTAAAAGCTTAGATTGAGATTTTAATCATCTTTAGTCAAGAATATATAGATGAATTTCATGTTGGAATGGCTCAACATAAGGAAATTCTATATATGGGTTCATTAATTGCGTTCTAAAATTCGATTATGATTACGGCATCCCTTTTCATAATCTGAATTATGAGAACTTGGCAAATAGAAATGGAAATATTATAGAAAAAGACTGGTTTAGTCTTTATGTGAGACATCATGAATCGTGTCCCATATGCTTCGGATATAGGATCGATTACATGTGCTATATTCATCCTTTCTAAAATTTTCCAAATGCCCGGGGCATTAAGAAGGGAAAAGGTCTAGAATTGGATATGACTAAAATGATTAAGCAATTGTTGAGGACAATCTAAGGATAACCAAAGATTGGTTGCTCAAGGACAGTTGGAAGTATAGTATTAATTCTGGAAGGACCATATTGACATAATCTGTAAGGAGGCAACTCTTCATCAGAAGTGATAGTCAAAATGGAATATGGAAATGTTTCAAAGTTAGAAAGTAGTCAATCTGTAAGATTAGGAAACTTAATGCAAGAAGGATGTTTCCAATGAGTTGATCTCCTTTGGAATACTCTGTAATGATTGTTGCCAAGTCTTTGTGAATTTGTGCATAATCATTACAAGTGGATCAATGCGTATAAGTTTAGAATCTAACAGATTACAGTAAATGGCATGAATTTGGAATTCTTGCATTTGCAGTAAGGAATTGGGACTGTGAAATGAGAATCATTGGAGTTATGTTCAATCGATCGAGTTCACAAAGTAAGGATCATAGACAAACATAGTATGCATACTTTGTGTACGGCATGACTAGTGTTTAGAAAACATAGTGTACATGCTTGGAGCATGGGACAACTATTGTTTTAAATTCAAGAATAAAGTTGATAGTTGAAACAGTATACAATGAATAATGTGTAATCATATGGTGATAAATAAAAGGTGTTTTATTTATGTTCATAGGTTTTGATAACATATTGGATTCAATTATTATTGTGTTTCACTTTGCATGTTTTAACTTCCAGAATAACTAGGTCATTGTTCTGGATGACTAAGTTATTCAAACCATCCACAGTCGGTCATATGTTGGAAGTAGATATGAATCAAGACTGTCATGGGTTGGCTTGTAGAGGTCTAAGGTGTCGGACAAAGGGCTACAACACTCATGAATGCTCATAAGTTCTGAGTATTGGATCCAACCCACGCTCATTGGAATCACTTCATGGATTTTATCACGAGTGATCATGAGACGATAATATCTTATATTCTTCAAACCTAGAGATATGATTTGTTACTATGAGTTGGTTGTACATTGATTGCATGAAAACGCATTCAGTAACTCGGTGTTATAAAACGTGCCTTTGTGTATGATTCAACAAGTAGTAGAACAAGCTATATGAGTCGAAGCTTATCCATTGCTTTTACCTTCGGGATAAAAGCGATATCTGTGGGCCCCTCGATGATTTAATGATGACACATGTGAGTGCTTGGCCAAGCCAGGACTGATTTGATTTGTTCAATCAGTCAGTTGTCATTAATCGGAAATCAGGAAACAACAAATGGACAGAGAGAATGATTATAATCTATGTCTCAGTCCATATGATATCTAGAATGGAGGAATATATGATCCCTTATCTAATGGACAAGTTCGTTGACAAAGATCAGAGTTCGACAGCGGCTTTAAGAGCTACAATTGCCAGTTAGGTTTTGAAGTCATACTCGATAATAGTTTTAGACTTATCCAAGTGGGAGACTGTTGGATTAATGTCTAAGTCTATAACTATATTTGGTATGTACCTGACCCGACCTGGCATGGTCCATTTGGGTTGCACTTCACCGGCACAAATTATATGGATAGTCTTTTGAGAATAGTATATTTATGATTTATATTAATATATTATAAGTTTTAATATATTAATATATAATCATATTTAATTAGTATTGATCAAGAATTAATTTATAATTAATTAACTGATCAAAATGAACTAATTAAATATGGACTCTTATATATATGGAATGGGCCAAGTTCATTTAGGTTGGGCTAAGCTTTCATGGATAGTCCATGGAGTGTTTAACCCATGGATCATATGAAATGAAAGGTCATGGGTTTAACCCTAGTCTCCATACTATATAAAGATGTCCTTGGTTGGTGAAATTGGCACTAGTGTGGGTACACTATGAAGGGCTAGCCGATTTCACTAGAGAGAACCAAGTATCCATATTCTCTAAAGTCTTCCAAGGTGTTTTGGTGATTTGTGATTCCACTTGAGGCTTCCACACTATTGGGGCTAAGCTCTTAAACCTTGAAGACATCAAGCTACATCAAAAGGTATGTCATCTAACTAGTACTTTGTAGTATAAGAGCTTCTTAATATGCTAGTTAGGATTAAAGCCTTGGAAAGTTCTTATTTACATGTATAATAGAGAAAACATAGATCCAAGGTTTATAGGGTTGCATGTACACCATAGGAGTGTTAGAATGCTCAAAACCCAGCATAAGGATGACTATTGTTGTCTTGTTTTGACATCTATAAGAAGGGAGAAAAGAGAATTCTAGTTACTTGATTTTAATCCTTAATTATTAACCCATAAATTTTAAATTAAGTCTAGGATCCATATTTTTTTATTCGAACTTTGAAGAGGGATGTCGTAATCAAATTCGAAACTATTTAGGTAGGTAAGGCTTTTACCAATTTCAATCTTATGAAACTCCTAGATGTTTTGAGATTCATTGAATCTAATCAATGACATGTTTAATATCAGATTATGCTCTCCTTTTTGTGACTGGGATGCTGAGGATCACAAACGAGATGTGAATAACCATGCAAATTAGCTTGGCACTCTCGATGTCATTTATCATCTCGTTTTAATGTGTCGGTTAGCGACATGCGCTCCATTAATCAACGATAATTTTCGAAACACCCACTACCACTATTTATTAGTCCTCCATTAGTGTGATGGTTAAACATGCACGCTCCACTAACGACTTATAAAGTGTAATGTATAATTTCATGGATTAGCATACAAATTCATATTTTTCTAAAGTAACTAAGAGTGAGATTTTATAAAATAGTTTAGTTACTTTATGTCATTATACTTGTCAATGAGATTATGTCCTATCAAATCGGTTCCCCTAATGACCCTCCACCATACAGAAAACCGGTGAGTGAGTGTGGATACCCATTAAACGGTCATTTTATATGTCGCTTCCTTATACCCTCTTTACAACATGGTTTCGTGAATAGGGTGTACTAGTGATTTGACTGACTTTTCTTATATGTGTAATATATATAAAACTTTTAATCTTATATACTTAGTATAAGGCGTATTTTAAAACATTTTAAAATTGCAAGAGTTTAATCTTTTAATAAATTAAACTTTTAACTTAATTAAATTTAGACCATTATATGGATTTATTAATTATATTTTAATTAATCATTTAATTAAATTAATAATAAGATCCATAAGGATAATTTTAATCATATAAATTTATCATTATCTTATCTATAATCATATCCTAATATTTAAGTTTTATTTAATTATCTAACATGACCAAAATTTGGATTATGGCAGATTATATAAAAGATAATTACCAAATAAATCAAATTAGGCAAGAAAATCCGAAAATTCGGAATATACTGTGCTCACATCATGAACATGGACTGCTCACATCGTGAGTAGAGTTTGGCAAAAATAGATTTCCGAATTAACATGTGCTCACGTTGTGATCTATTAATATCACGTTGTGAGATCTGATATTCAGAAGAAAAAAAAATCAATTTTTGTTCAAGTTCAAGCAATATACATTTAATTGTTAGACAATCTATGCTCTAATACCACTAATGGGTTTTAAACGCACTAACGCGGATAAATCTTTAACTCTTAAGGGTACATACAACCTCATGATCTATGTCATAACTCTATTGAAGTAATATTCTATTGAACAACAAAAACTATAAACCCTAGGTAATTTCGAATATAACAAAACAAAATAGGGTTTACTTACCTTTTAGCTATTATAGTAAATAACTATTCAAAAACCTTCTTGAAAGACTCTTGGAAGCAAGCACCACAAGTGTCGTGCCTCTAATGGTTCACACCTAAACCCTAGCAACCAAGGAGCTTGAAGAGAGAGATGAGAGATGTGAGGATTTCGGCCTAACTATCCTTTAAAAGTTATGGCCAAAATTTGTATCCCAAGGGTCCTTTTTATAGTGTGACCAGGAAACCCTAGATAACCCTAAAAGGAATAAAATAATATTATTTTGTTTTGGTAATTATCTAACTTCCTAATTATCCTCCAATGATAATTCTAGAATCTCTAGACACCTCCTAAAACCATCTAAGGCTCTAGGATGGTTATAAAATACCTCTTGCTCAACTATTGAACAATTACACTTTAACCCATGCACTTTTAACTAATCTAATTAATCCCAATATTAATTCCATTTAATTTCTGATTTAATTCTTAATTAAATATTACTATTTCTATTTAATATATCAGTCTCTCTCTCTCTCTCTCTCTCTCTCTCTCTCTCTCTCTAAAAGTTATCATATTCAATTGTTAGGTTTGAGGGCAACCCAAATGGTTTGTGCTACTATCAATTAAAGTTTATACCAATTATAGTTATGAGGTTAAACACCTAATCCAACCAAATAAACTTGTCATATCCCTATCCTAGGGATATGCAAACCGTCCATGCTCCTTTATATATGATTCTGGAATATCCCAATTAATCCCTAAGATTAATTAATATTCAGCCTCGTTAATTAATTAAATCTTTTTAATTAATTTATCAAAATAATTCCTGATTAATTTATTAATTCCTTAATAAATTAAAATATTATAAATCTCTTTTTCCTTTTGATATTTGTTTCATCAGATCTACTCAAAAGGACCTTACTATTATTAGAAATATTACCAAAATATTTAATGACTTTGGACACTATATCCAACAGTCTCCCACTTAGAGAGGTTGTCAACTTTTTATGATCAAAATATTTCGCTAGCAATCAACATAAAGTAGTCATCAATTGCAACTGTCAATCTCTGATTAGAATAAAATTTGGTTCTTAGACAATTGATCAATTATTCATTTGTTCTAGATATCTCTATAAACATGATTCATGGATATGTTTCAATATTAATGTTCAACATTTTATTTCCCAATTAATGATTTCTAACTTTACATCTGACAACTAATCGAACACATCAATTTAGTTAGGGATCGGCCAAGCACTCCAGATGTCATGTAACGTCCCATTTTCACAACCAAAACTTTGCATTTTTTTTATTAGAGTAAAATTCCCTATTATAAATCAATTAGTAAGAAAACCATTTATTCCAAAATACATTTATTGAAAATCAAAGTAATATTAAAGTGCGAAATCTTCATTGATTCAGATGAATGTGTACAGTAACGCTTCACCTTCCCATGATAACCGATGATACCTTAAGCAATAGACAACTGGGTAAGCACAAATCTTAGTGAGTTTTTCCCCAAAATTGCCCATATGATAAACATACAAGCATGCATAATATCCCACAATAATCAGATTGGAATGCCCAAGCCCATTCAGCCCTTTGACTAAATGCCAACATGCAATGGGTCCAATCAACCATCGGGCTGCAATACCCAGGGTTTGTTGGCTAGCCGCCTGACCTCAACCGTTATTCTCGATCCTTCATGCCTACGACTTACAGTCGGCCCATGCCGAGTATCTTGGCCTACAGAAGCAGGATCGACTCAACCTACTACCACCATATGTCGACATATAAACAATCAAGAATCAAGTAGGCACATAATACAGGCAAACATCAATCCTACAACTCACTACCCACTACTACAAAAATACCTTTTAACGACACACAATGTGTGTCGTAAAACGCTCAAACGACATGCAAATACGTGTCAAGGAAGGCACTGTCATAATGAAAGATGACACGCTTTTGCGCATTGTAAACTTACGACGCACATTTATGACATGCATTTATGATGTTCCTTTATGACACACAATGTGTGTCAAGGAAGCCCGTGTCATAAAGGAAGACGACACCCCAAAACCGAGAACGACGAAATACGTTCTGGGGTGGAGGACGTTATGTACAGTATCATAACAATGCATAATAGTAAAAACAAGCAACAACATTCATTGCATTAATATAGTAATTGTAATACAAGCGTGTTCTGTATAGTTTGTTAGACACCAAAAAGTATAATCAAAATAAAGAGGAGTCTTGTATGTGCTCCGTCTTCTCAAAAGTTGCATCTGTACCTGTCTACTGACGACCTGAGAATACAAGTTATTTTGAAAACGAGTATCAGCATAAAGCTGGTGATTTCATAAGAATTTAGTGTCATTGCTTGTATAAAAGTGTTTTCAATCGTTTAATATGAAAGTTGTTATCAAGTTTGTAAATAGTTTGAATCTCTAGAAAATCCTATATTTTCCAGTAAAAGTAGTCTTCTGCCAAGACTTGGTTACTTGTAGGTTTGATCCTTTGAGTGTGTAAAAGTTTTCCAATTAGACTCTCAATTATAAAAATATAGTTTGGACTTCATTTGTACAAAGTAAATGGGAAGGTAACGTATTATTCCAGCAGTGTTACTGCCGGCTGAAAGGTAAATAAGTTGCAGACTCTAGGTAGTGATAAGTATAAAATACATCTCGGGGAGTCCAATTTACCTTTATTAATTAGTTTTTTAATTTAATTAACCGAATGTGAAGTTATATGTAACCATGCGGATAGGCGACCGAATGTATAGTGACCCTCCAGGTCACACATAGTGTGGTAACATGTTATCATCCCTGGGCCTAGATCTCTCGGACTGTAGCTAGCAGTCGGGATGTGAAAGTGTCTGCCCTGTATAGATCTATACACGTAGAGTCCGCTCTCCATTCAGGAGACTATGGTTACACGGCGAAGGCGCAGTAAAGTGCCGTATAGAGAAATAGTGTATCACATTCTGTTTTAGTATGTTCTCTTGTATTAGTGTATAGTGTGCTTCCCGGTATTATGTATTTAGTGTTCTTCTGTATAGTACATAGTATTCTCCTGGTATAGTACTTAACATGTAGAGACTCATAATAGTGCTAACTATGGTAAGTATCATAATAATGGTAGTAAAGAGCGGGAAACCTTAACTATACCTATTATAGTTAAATAGCACATTGTAGTCTATCTTGGATACACCAAAGTATTGTACGGGGTGAAGACATTCATATCCAACACAAATACATACAATATATAACTAAGAATTCAATGACCGTCGGCCAGATAACAATATACCCTAAGACCCCAATCAAACAAGAACAGGAAATAAGGCGAGCTATCAGTCCTAAGTCCTTCAAGTCTCACTTATATAAATATATTGGTGTAGATATATTTTAGGAACATAAGATGTTTAGAAGAGTTTGGAAATAGTTTTTATAACAATTTAACATGAAAATGAGTTTGATAAACATTGAAGGCAGTTTTGATGGCAAAAACGGTTAAAAGTATAGAAATCCTTTTTGATTGTAAGTTACAAATCACAAATGATTAATACTATAGTTTGTTGGATTCAACTTGTATCCCCCCCCCCCATAAAAGCATTTAAAAACATTTGAAAGGTTAATTAAGGGGTATGAACTCACCTGTAGTGAGCGGAGTGGATGGAATGCCAGGTAGGATGCTAGGTGTCAAATGAGGACTTGAACACACCCACAGATCCTATGTATCATGTAGTGGCACATAATGGTGTCTAATTACTCATTTTATCACCAATTAAGTAAGTAAAGACCTTCTAATGTATGAAAACACTTTGCTTCAAGTGCAAGGAGTGCTAGCGGTTGCTTCTAAAGAGTGCATGGCCTCACTATGCAGTTTACACTTCAAATGACCACCCTAACATGAGTTTGCGGTTGAGAGACCACTTCCCCCATGATTTTACAGCCGTAAACTCATGGGAATAGTGAGTTTGTGTGTGTAAAGGTCCCTTGTATCACTAGGAAGGGTTCTAAGGTCAAAACAAAGGTCTTGAGAAGTGATTAGGGTTCAAAAGGGTACTCCCTTGGAGTTTGCGGTCCTTGGACCACTCCTTGGGAGTTTACGGTCGTAAACACTAGGGTTTACGGCCGTAAACCCTTGAGCACATCATTTCCTTCGTCTTTTGTGGGCCTAAGCTCATTCATACAAGTTTCTAGTCCATTAAACATGCTAAGGAAGGAGTTAGGGACACCAAAACACCATTTATTGTGTTTACGGTTTTGGGAGATTCCCAAACCGTAAACATGTGTTCTTGAGTGTTTTGAGGTTTATTCCATGAATTTAACAAGCACACTAACTAAACAACTAGTTAGGAAGAGTATACTTACTTCTAGGAGGCTTGTAGATGTGTTTTAGGACCTAAAAAAACAAATGTGTTCTTGGTGATTTGAAGATCCTTTGATGATCTATGTAAAAATCAGAAATTCATGGATGAGAAGATGTAGTAAGACTAGATTAAGTGTTTTTATGAAGGAATCTAAGGAGAAAACTTACATTTTTGGCGGATTTGGAAGAAATGTATGATGATACTTGAGAGAAAACCTTATGTTCTTGAGGTGGGGAGTGGTAAAAGTGAGGACAAAGTGTAAACTCATGCTATATGCATGAGTTCATGGGGAGAAGGGTGTTTACTGCCCAAACTCCCTTGTTTGGCCGTAAACACCTAGCTAAGGTGTCGGGTTGTCCGGTTTAATGCACACCACTAATTACGTCACTTCTTTTTATTATATTGTTTGATGAAAAATAAAATAAAGCACCAAACGGGTTTAAATCCGGCCAAAAATGTATTAAAATATTTTTGACTAATATTTGAAGTGTTTGACTGTGGAAATTATACAAATGAAAATTTCAGGTTGCCACAAACATATAGTAGCCACCTTTGATAGATTCGGGCCGAACTGGACACTACACAATTACATATAAATGATAATTGCAACATTGATCCAAAAAATAAAGTAAAACCTGCAATTTCAATAAGGAATTAAGTCATGTCATAACATTGACCCAGTTTAGTTTAACCCTCTTGTTGGATCCACTTTGTGTAGCGTACATAACCATTTCCCTATAAAAAAACATTAACAAATATGTATTTATTGTATTCACATCAAGTGTTTTGATAATTTATATTACTTACGAATCAACAATTTGCTTCAACTGCATATCGAAATTGCCAGAACTCAAGGAATCAAGATAATAACAAGTATCTGATTTCATGTATAGTACACCCAACACCCAATGTCTTCTACAAAAAACACAAACGAAATTAAGTCAAATAACATAATTGTAGTCATTTTTAAAATAAAATGGCAAAATCAAACCTGGGATTGTAGGGCAATAGGATGATGTCATTGCCCTTTCTAGTAGACAATTGATCTGCAACACCTCTACTTGCATCATAAATATTCTTAGATTTCCCTTTACACGTACTTGGCGAGATTACAGTCGGGTTCACAAAGAAAATTACATGATCTCTTTCTGGCAGGCCATACTTGCTTTTGGTATACAACACCCTGTTATCATACAAACACTAAATTGATTAAACAAATTTTGTGTTAAGAACAATTATTTAAGTTAAATTTCTTGCACTTACATCATATAAAACACAATGACAGTATCGGTCAGCTCATCCAATGTAAGAATTGCTTCAAAATCATCCCAACCTAAGTACGTGTAGTTCTCGTACCCAAAAAGATCGTTCTCACACTACACTTTTATAGAATCAACCTTTGTAACTTGTCCATCAGCCATAATTGCAGTCATTTTCAAAATACTATTTTTATCAATTCTTATCATTGTCTTCATATGTGCTCTGGTCCACCTTCTTTGCTTGGTCACGTTTTGTTTCTCCATGTAATGCCCGTGTTTCTAGGCTAGGCATTAATGATAATGTAATAGTCTAGGTCAACCTTTGTAATTTTTTTGAAATAATAAATTGTATTATTTGAGTATTATGTGTTTTATGCTTAAATATTATAATTTAATGAATTAAGAATAAAAATAATCGTCGAAAATAAATTTTAAATAAACCCGATATCTATGAAGAAAGTGGTAGTGGTTGAAACAAGGATTCTAAAGATATAAAGAATATCAAAATCCGAGTTATAACGAAGAAGTTATGACCTGTCAAAGTTTCGCGACAGAACTGGCACGACGCTGTGTGACGTAAAAAGTGAACTTACGATAAAGTGCTTTTTAGCCTTAGCAATCTAAATGAAAGTCATAGCATTCGTTAAGCTGAGAGCGTGCATAAAAAGAACGCCCAAATCTGACTTTGTATGAGGAAGTTATGCTTTTTCTAAGTTTCAGCTTAGCAGTATGCAGCCCGAAACTCGAATTTTAGATCGAGTGATTTTTATCCGAAACAACCTAAACTAGAATTGAAGATCTTGTTGATAGTAGTTCAACGATAAAAAGACAGACGAAAACGGACGTCGGATGAAGACGTTATGAATTTTTAACGAACTTTTCCTGTCCCGGCCTGTTAAAAATATAACTTTAAAATAAAGTCAAAATTAGCCGACAGAGTCTATACGAAAGTTGTAGAGCTGAAATTCACCTACGCGTGGATATAAAGAACGTCAAAACGGAGTTTGTATGCAAAAGATATTAATTTTTGAAGTTCGGAACACAAACTTTAAGGTCTGACCAACTCACGACGTGAACAAAGCATGGTTCACAACATGAACCAATTGATTGACACTTAACAAGCCTAGAAGACACGTGGAAAGAGTAGGGGATGACTAGGATCAAAGTTCACGATGTGAATGTCGAATTTTCACCCTATAAATAGAAACGAAGGTCTCCGGGCTTAGGTTCCAAAAACCTATTCTCTTACACTTCAAACTCTCTTTTAAGCACCTTTACACTACCCTGACGCCTTGGTTACATATCGAACATCCGAAGGAAGCTCTGAGCCCTGAAGATCCCGAGAAAAATAGTTTTCGAGCCGAAACTCTGTCCACATGAACCTCGTTTTTATCTGAAAAGATTATATTAAAAGACGAGGTGTTGCCCAATTGTCATCTTAACAAGTGAGTGTATAGTCACTTTCATCTTACACATAGATATGAAGTATTTTTTATACAATATGTGCTATGTGTAATTATAGTGTTTGTTTATTTGAGATGGGTGTTAAATAAATGTTTTATACAAGTTTTAAACTGTATATGTATTTTTATCTACAAATATGTTGGGTAAAACATGGGTAGATGAAATAGTTGATGTGTGTTAAAATGATGAGAGGCCTCGATGTTGTTGTTGTTGATGATGTTGTAGTCATCTAGCGGGGTATAGATGAAGACGACAGACCTTTCTAGACGGTCCAGTGGAATGCTAGCATGTTCGCAACATGTAGGTGTCGTTGAACTATATGTTCGCTGGTATACTCTATCCCCCTCATGGTTGCCTTATTTGACATAAATTGTTGAGGAATCCCTAAAGCAGTGTTGTCACCCCGATGAAATTCCTTAGACTAGGTCCCTTATGATAGGTGTTTAAGGACGTAAAGTGAGGATAACGGCAATGGGTAATTAGGGTTATTGTTGGTTGATGAAATTAATAAATTTATTTTTAGTTGATGAATTTAATAATTTATTATTATTTGTGGGTAGAAAACCCTATATGCTCACCAGGCTCCCAAGCCTGACCCACTCAGCTTTTTATATTACAGGTAGTGGACCACGAGCATATTCGGATGATGATGATGATAGATTTTTGGATTGTAGGACAGTAATTGTAAATAACTGTTGTAAGGCTTATAATGTACTGTTTATGCTTTTGATATGTATCGGAACATGACATCCCGAGGTTTTGATATATAATAAAAATATATATTTCTTTAAGAAATGTTTTGATAAATTTTGATCATGTTTTGTTTTGGGGAAAAATTCCGCAACATCTTTTAAAAAGATTACTTTGATTTTATTTTAAAAGCATAAATTAAATCAGTCTTTTCTGGCCGAGAAATTTGGGGATATCACAGTTGGTATCAGAGCATTAGTTTAAGTGAACTAGGAATTTGTAGGATTTCTAGACTTAAACTTAGCATGCTAACTAATGATCGTGATATGAGTGTCTACCATATTTTAGACACGAGCACTAGTATATTTTAGGAAAGATGCCTAAAATGCTTTTATGTGCTAAATGCTATATGTTTTCCATATATGCCATTATTTGTTCAGATCTATGGTCTGTTGCCGACCGGATCAGGAAACCTTATGTGTTCAGGATTCTAAGCGTACGAATATGATATTAGAACTAGCATGTAAATGTTTCGGAGGGATAAAGAGAATTTAAATATCTATCGTGAATAAAGAAAATTCGCCTTATTTGGTATATAGATTATAATGGCAAGAACTCGAAGTGGAGCTGGAAATGCAAATAGAAACCAGCAACCTCAACCCCAAGTGATGGAACAGGTGCCTATAGCAGGAGCTGCACCAGAACCCATCACCATGGCTGGAGTACAATCCATGATTCAGACAATGATGGCTGAACAAAGGGAGGAAATGAGGCAAATATTGTTGAACAACAGAAGTGAACCTTCAATTCCTGTTGAACAACCGGAATTAAATGACGATCAATCTGAGGAAGGAAATTATAGTAGATCCGTTGGTCAAACTGAACCACTTGTCGTTAGGAGGAATAACCACGAGGACAGAGTGGAGAGAAATGGATGCGAGTATAAAGACTTTATGACTTGCAAGCCATCAACTTTTACTGGAAAAGAAGATCTCGTCCGACTAATGGATTGGATCTCGGAAATGGAATTGGCTTTCATGACATGTGGTTGCCAAGGCAAGTTACAAACCATATTTGTTGTGCGTCAGTTCAGAGGTGGCGTTGTTCAGTGGTGGAACACTCTGGGAAGACCCTAAGCCCTAATGAGCCACTGCAACTGACTTGGGCAGAGTTCTTGGTGCAATTCAAGCGCAAGTACTGCTCGGCCCAAAATATGTTTTGAGCTAGAAAACCAATTTCTGGCATTGTAGAAGGGAAGTATGACCATTGATGAATACACAAATAACTTCACAAACAAATGGAGTTTGCTTTGCGTATTGTCCCAGATGAGCTGACGAAAATAGACAGGTATGCAAAGAGACATCCATGGGAGTATGCAGTGCCAGTCCGTCAAGCACTTACTCTAGAGGCAGCTATCTGGGTTGCCAAGTTTGTTGAAGATATGATTAAGGGGAGAGCCGCTAGCAAGGTTGATGTTGGCGAAAATAGAAAGTTTGAAGGAACTTCTAGTTCCAACAAAAAGAATAAGTTCTCGAAATCTGGTTCGAGGAAATTTGGAGGAGGATCCAAGAGAAATGGTGTGACAAGTGTAAGAAGAAACATGCTGGGAAATGTAGCGAGGAAGTTACTTGTAACAAATGTGGAAAGCCCGGGCATTATGCTAATGAATGCACCTTCAATAAGAAAGTCTGTTATGGGTGCAATGAAGAGGGGCACATTTTGAAGGATTACCCGAAGAAGAAGGATGCAGCAAAGCCCAATCATCCACCAAAGCCAAAAGCCAGAGCTTTACAAACGACATTGGAAGCTGCAAAGGATGCAACGGATGTTGCTTCAGGTAGTTTTCTTGTAAATGGATTGCCTGCCAATTTATTGTTTGATTCCGGAGCGAATTACTCCTTTATATCACATAAATTTGGTGAAAGACTAGCATTGCGTATAGAAAAGCTAGATGATGTAGAAGTTGCTAGTGGCAAATTCATACCTATTAGCGATTGTATTAGGAATATTGTCATTAACCTGAACAGAAACGAATTCCTTGAGAATCTGTTACCCATTGAGGTAAACAGCTTCGACGTAGTATTGGGAATGGATTGGCTTAGTGCCAATGATGCCGAAATAATGTGCAAGAAAAAGATAGTAAGGGTAAATCCGCCTGGAAAAGAGTTGTTTATGGTATACCGAGATAAGCGTAGAGTAAATTCTGGAACCATTTCCCTAATGAAAGTCAGAAGATGTTTATCTAAAGGATGCACTTCATACTTGGCATTCGTAATCGATACTAAGAAGGAGAAAAAGGATATACAAAGCATACCATTGGTGTGTGACTATCCGAAAGTTTTTCCTGAGAATCTTCTTGGATTGCCCCCTGATAGACAAGTGGAGTTTAGAATAGACTTGGTACCAGGATCAACACCAATACCAAAAGCCCCATATCAATTAGCACCGATAGAGATGATGGAGCTTATGACGCAACTTCAGGAGTTATTGGACAAAAGTTTTATTAGACCTACTTCATCACCTTGGGAAGCCCTGGTGTTATCCGTGAAGAAGAAAGATGAGAGTATGAGAATGTGCACAGATTACAGAGAGCTGAACAAGGGAACAATAAAGAACAAGTACCCGTTGCCAATAATTGATGACCTGTTCGATTAGTTGCAAGGTTCGAGCTATTTATCGAAGATCGATCTTAGGTTAGGATATCATCAGCTTAAGGTAAGAGAGCGGGATATTAAGAAAATTGCGTTCAGAACAAGATATGGACACTACGAGTTTGTGGTTATGTCATTTGGACTAACCAATGATCCAGAAGCCTTCATGGATTTAATGACCAGGGTTTGTAAACCATTCTTAGATAAATCTGTGATAGTGTTCATAGATGGCATTCTGAATTACTCAAAAAGCTAGGAGGAGCAAGGCAGACACTTGAGAGAAGTGTTAAAAGTATTAAAAAGGGAGAATTTGTATGCGAAGTTCTCCGAATGTGATTTTTGGATTCAAGAAGTCCAATTTTTGGGTCATGTGGTTAACCAAGAAGGGATTATGGTTAACCCAGCTAAGATTGAAGCTATAACAAAGTGGGAACAACCAAAGAGTCCTACGAAGATCCGAAGCTTTCTAGTATTAGTTGGATATTATCGAAGATTTATCCAAGGCTTTTCTTCGATAGCTGCTCCATTGACAGCTTTGACCCATAAGGGAGCTACTTATGCTTGGAGTGAGAAGCGTAAGGAAGCATTCGAGAAGCTAAAGAAGAAATTATGTGAAGTACCAATTCTTTCTCTACCCGATGGAGTTGAAGACTTCATAGTGTATAGCGATGCGTCAGGAGTCGGGTTGGGATGTGTTCTATTTCAAAAAGAAAAGGTGATAGCATATGCATCTCGAAAATTGAAAGAGCATGAAAAGAATTACCCCACTTATGATTTGGAGTTGGCAGCGGTAGTATTTGCCCTAAAGATATGGAGGCATTACCTCTATGGCACAAAGTGCAAACTTTTCATTGATCATAAGAGTCTTTAGTATCTCTTTAATCAGAAGGAATTGAACATGAGGAAACGACACTGGCTAGACTTACTCAAGGGCTACGACTGTGAGATACTTTACCACCCTGCTAAAGCAAATGTTGCCGCTGATGCTCTCGGTCGGAAGGTAAAACTTGAAAAGAAAAGGGCAAGAGCGTTGAGAATTGAAGTTGTCTCGACAATTGTGGAAAGTATAAAGAAAGCTCAAGAGGAAGCTTCAGAGAAAAATGACTGAAAGGAAGAACGTTTGGGAAAAACGTTAGTGTTCGGTACAAATAACCAAGGGTTGAAGGTATTCGAAGACAGGATTTTGGTACCTAAGACAGGAGGATTAAGAGATCTTCTGATGGAAGAAGATCACAAAACCATTTACTCGATTCATCCCGGTAGCACAAAAATGTATAGGGATCTAAAACCCTACTACTGGTGGCCGACGATGAAGCTCGATATTGCAAAGTATGTGGCCGAGTGTGTGACATGTGCGAGGGTTAAGGCTCAACATCAGAAACCGTATGGGAGTTTAAAACCTTTACCTATACGCATGGGTTAATGGGATGACATCAATATGGATTTCGTAACTAAATTGCTCATAACAAAAAGCGGTCATGACATGATTTGGGTTGTCGTTGATCGATTCACGAAAAGTGCACATTTCATAGCAGCCAATGAGAAGTGGTATGTGGAGAAGCTTGCAAAAGTTTACGTGAAGGAAATAGTGAAAGCACATGGTGTTCCCCTGACGATTGTGCCAGATCGCAATAGTCGTTTCACATCAAGGTTTTGGAGAAGTCTACAAGAGGAATTGGGTACGAAATTGTGTCTAAGTACAGCTTACCATCCACAAATTGGAGGGTCAGAGCGAGCGAACAATTCAAACGTTAGAGAATAGTCTAAGAGCATGTACCTTGGAATTCCAAGATAACTGGGATGAACATTTACCTCTGGTAGAATTTTCCTACAACAATAGTTACCATTCGAGCATCAAGATGGCACCTTACCAAAATTTGTATAGAGAAAACTGACAAACACCGTTGTGTTGGCTTGAAGCTAGGGAAAAGCTGTTTATGGGACCTGAAATAGTCCATCAGACTGCTAAAAAGCTGAAAGTGATTAGGGAAAGGATGTTAGCAGCTCAGGATCGTCAAAAGAGTTATGCTGACAAGAAAAGACAACCGATATCATTCGAAGTTGGTATTTCGGTTTTACTTAAATTCTTGCCGTGGAAGGGAATTATAAGATTTGGTAAAAGGGGAAAGTAGTGTCCAAGGCTTATTGGACCATTTAAAGTTCTTCACAGGATTGGGAACCAAGCTTACAAGCTAGAATTACCAGAGGAACTAGATGGTATTCATAACACTTTCCATGTGTGTTATTTGAGGAAGTTCACGGGAGATGTACCCTACATCATTCCAATTTCTGAATTAAGATTGGATGAAAGCAAAAGGTTAATAGAAGAACCAGAAGCAGTCATTGACCGTAAGACTAAGAAGTTGTGACGCAATATGGTTGATGGAAACATACGAATGGGCCAAATCTCACCTGGGAAACGGAGAGTGACATGATGAGTCGCTATCTCCCTCTGTTTGCTGATGTGTGTTTCCGAAGACGGAATCAACCTAAGGGGGTGAGAATTGTAACGCCCGTGTTTCAAGGCTAGGCATTAATGATAATGTAATAGTCTAGGTCAACCTTTGTAATTTGTTTTGAAATAATAAATTGTATTATTTGAGTATTATGTGATTTATGCTTAATTATTATAATTTAATGAATTAAGAATAAAAATAAGCATCGAAAATAAATTTTAAATAAACCCGATATCTATGAAGAAAGTGGTAGTGGTTGAAACAAGGATTCCGAAGATATAAAGAATACCAAAATCCGAGTTATAATGAAGAAGTTATGACTTGTCGAAGTTTCGCGATAGAACCGGCACGACGTTGTGTAAGTAAAAAGTGAATTTACAATAAAGTGCTTTTTAGCCTTAGCGATCTAAACGAAAGTCGTAGCGTTAGTTAAACCGAGAGCGTGCACAAAAAGAACGCCCAAATCTTACTTCATATGGGGAAGTTACGATTTTTCTAAGTTTCAGCTTAGCAATATGCAGCCCGAAACTCGAATTTTAGATCGAGTGATTTTTAGCCGAAACAACCTAAATCAGAATTGAAGATCTTGTTCATAGTAGTTCGACCTAAATATATACTTCTTTAAGAAATGTTTTGATAAATTTTTATCATGTTTTGTTTTGGGAACAAATTCCGCAACATCTTTTAAAAAGATTACTCTTATTTTATTTTAAAAGCATAAATTAAATCGGTCTTTTCTCGCCGAGAAATTTGGGGATGTCACACTCCATTTCTTTTTCCTTCGTTTTACTCTTCTTTTCTATTCCCTTACCTTCTTCCTGATCACATGGTTCTTTTTGTCTATCAACCATATTTCTTGTCCCTTTTTCTTTCTTATTACTTCATATTTCTTCTTTTACATGTGTTGCATGTTTTTTCACTAGTGGTGCATGTTTTTTCAAAGGTTTCGCCACCACTTTTCCCTACAAAAGTTATAAAAAACAGAATGAAACAGGAAGCTTGAAACATAAGCATGTTTGTTTCATGTTGTGTGAAGTGAAACAGGAAACATGAATCACAAGAATGGAATGAACACACTCAAATATCATAAAATATCAGGAAACAGAAGCATGTCTGGTGAATCAATTAATGAAGCTAAAAATGAACTCATTCAAACATTAGAAAAATTAAGAAAACCAAGGGTGTTTTCGGTATATAATTTCAGTTGACTGTTTTGAGAGTGCAAATAGCATTAAACCTGTGTAAACTTTGTTTTAGATTATATGGACTGCTACTTGTCTTGGATGTTGTGCTACTCGTTAATATGATATTTGATAATTGATATTGGTGGTAACAGCAACAGGTTTTGATATTTATTGTGTTAGGATTGTTGTAAATTTTTTTCTATTTTGTTGTTTTCCTATATGACAGGTACCAATTACCAGATGAGCATATTGAAAGGCGGATTTATTGTGATTCAGAAATGTATAAGTGATAAAGTCAGAAGCCATGGAAATGGAATCTAAAACAGGAATCCAAAATTTACTCATGGCGTATGCAGAAGCCAAAGGATTACAACAGAGAGATCTGGTTGAAGTGATTCAGAAATGTATAAGTGAAAAAGTCAGCCCCAATGGTCAAACCTTTGATCGCTTAGCACTTAACTTGTTCCCATGTGCTGAGAATGAAAAAGAGTATCCAAAACAAGAATCTATTAGAAACATCAACACAATATTTAGTGGATTCTATGAGATCTATCCTTATGGAAGGTTTGCTCATTTCACAGCAAATTCAATAATCCTTGAAGTTGTTCCAAACCATGTTCACTCAGTTCATATAGTTGAATTTGACATGGGTGAAGGAAGTCATTGGCCTGTGTGGTAATATAAGTCATGGAACAAAGAAGAAAATCGTTAACCATTACAAGTGTAAAGCTAAAAGATGATAACTCATGATTATTATGCGTCATTGCTTTACTGCGTATCTAGTTTTTGGTGGTATAATATCAACAGAACAGAAACAAGGCAGCTGGAATGAAGTGTAGTAGTCCTATCGTATAGGGTATGGTGTTTGGATATTTTCTGGTTATATCATTTTTCTCTTCTCAAATTTTGTAATTTCAGTTTTTTGACTAAAATAAACACCTTTAACAAATATCAACAAAGTTTACCTTTAACTAAATATTCAAAGTGTATGTGAAAATAGTATTACTAGGTCAGAGCATCGAATAACTAAGTGTCTCGGCCAACTTAGTATGTGTCCAAGTGCATCTTTGACCTTCATAATGAAATCATCTTCAAGTGGAATGGGTAGTAAAGCTTCTTCTTGTAAAATTGTTTCCATCATAACTTGAATGTTTTCATCTATTACATAAACGTAAAAAATAATTAAGATCCTATTTTCTAAAAAAATGAAAATACATAAAGTAGTAATAATGCAAATATTTTTCATAATACCCGAGGCACTATACTTCATTATGGTTCCTTTAGCAACTACATTTGCGGCAAAGTCAACCGCAAGAAGACATGAATTATCCTACCAAAATATAGTATGTTAATTTGTAGAAAGAAAATACTTTTAAAATATTTTTCAAAGTGGACTTACAAGTGATTCTTCTGGTGGTTCTTTTTCAACATCTTCAATAATGACCCCTACTTGGCAACTTACAGCTTCAGAAACATTACATACACCTCTTTTTAGTTTCTCTAAGGTAGTGTTTGTTTTTTGTCCGCAAATCTTCATGTCCTCTTCTGTCTTCTATATGTGCGACGCAGACCACGCCCAGACATTAGCCTTCGCAGACTGTTTGTTTTTTTGAAGATTGCAGACCTAAAAATGTATGTGCGTCCCCTCACTACTCGAAAAACAGCCTTTTACGACGCTCATTGCGCATCGTAAAAGGTGACGCGCGAATGCGCGTCAAGGAAGGCCCTGTCAGAAAGAGAGACGACGCGCATTTACGACGCTCATTTACGACGCGCGTTTACGACACGCAATGCGTATCAAGGAAGGCCCTGTCATAAAGGAAGACGACACGCATTCGCGTGTCGTAACCTTACGACGCGCGTGTTAATGACACGCAATGCGTATCAAGAAAGGCCATGTCATAAATGAAGATGACACACATTTTTGCATATCATAATTTTAAATGTTAAAAAAAATATTATTTATATATTTACTTATTTTCAAATCAAATTTGTATTTAATGTTTCATAATAGAAAATAAAATATCATATACAAAAAATAGAATCCATTACATAAATTTAATGTCATACAAATAATCGTTCCATGAAAAAAAAGATAAAACAAAACAATAGAAGTTGTAACAAAAATTTACAAACAAATTAGACACAATAAATACAATCGAAGATGACCCGAATGATATGAGTCGCTATTTTCTACATTTAAAAAAGCAACACAAACAAAATGTTATCATAATATTTTAATATAAAATACAAAGAGAGTTTTTTAATAAAAAATACTTTTTAGGACCAAATTTGTAATTTAATGTTCTTACATTTATCCGGCTTAAAATCAGCAAACAATCGAAGAAGCTTGCTTCTATTTGCAGCAAGCATGCCCACAATGTCAGCTGCCTTATTCTGATTGGCTGCAAATAACTGTAAAACAAAAAATAATTTTCTTTAATTTTCACCGATCATTAAATAATACTTTAAAAATTCGTTCAAACTTGGTTACCTTAAAAACATGAAACGCTTCTATCTGGGTGCTCTTGCTCGACTCCTAAATGAAAACAAAATCAATACACGGATTTTTTTATTATTGTTATTTGTAAAGCCCATAGATCCGGGCTAGTCAATTTAGAGATAATAGGGGTCGAAAATGACTTTTTGGCAAAAGATTATTTAGAATAAATAATCTTAACCAAGTTGTAGTATATGTTACAAGGTTTCCGTACATATAAAGAGCGCCGAAATTTGAGTTATAATGAAGAAGTTATGACCCATCGAAGTTTCGCGACGGAACCGGCACGGCACCGGGAAGTGTAAATAGTGAATTTACAATAGCGCGACTTTTAGCCTTAGCGATCTAAACAAAAGTCAAAGAAAATGTTAAACCGAGAGTGTCCATAAAAATAACGCCCAAATCTGACTTCGTATAAGGAAGTTATGATTTTTCTAAGATTTGGCATAGCGGTGCATGGCCCGAAACTAGAATTTTAGTTCGAACGGTTTTTGGCTTACGCGACCTAAATGAGAGTTTAATATCCCATTAATAGGAACTCAACGACAAAAAGACAGACGAAAACGGAGTCTGTGTGTAAAAGTTATGAATTTTACGCAGACATTTAACAGTGTAATCACCTCTTACTGTTAAATTTAAGATTGGTCGAGAACTAGCCGACGGAGTAAAAAGGAAAGTTGTAGATTTTATTTTTACCTACGCGTGGATATAGATAACGTCAAAAATGAAGCTCGTATGTGAAATTTATGGATGAAGCTTAGTCTCTACTTTTCGAGCGCGGCAGATTCGATACAGTTTTGTAAATCCAAGATAGATTGAGAATTAGCCAACAAGGTCTAAAATGAAAGTTTTAGTACTCGTAAATACCAACGCATGGATATAAATATCAACAAAAATGGAGATCGTATGCGAAAGTTATGGATGAACCTTAGTCTCTACTTTTCGAGCGCGACGGATTCGATACAGTTTTTGTAAATATGAGATAGAAGGAGAATTAGCTGACGGGGTCTAAATGAAAGTTGTAGTACTTGTAAATATCAATGCGTGTATATAAAGAACGTAGAAAACGGAGCTCGTACGCGAAAGATACGGACGATGCTTGGAGACTACTTTACTATAAAATTCCTATAAATAAGAGATGAACTCTTCATAATTTCTTTACACCATAAGCCTCTCTTTCTCTCTCTAACTTCTCTCTAGCCTCCCTAAACCCCTCCGAAGTCTAGGGAACCTCCCTAGCATGAGAAGGAATCCCCGGAGCGCCCGACGACTCCGAGAAGAAAAGCTTTCGGTTTGGAAATGTTGCTCCAGCGAAACCCGGTTTTTAATAAAAACCCGTTGTAAGTTTCGTCGAAGGAAATTATTTTTTTAAGAAGCGAAGCACTGTCTAAGTTCGGAATCACCACCGTATCAGGTGAGTGCATAGTCCCTTTCATGAACATGATTTTAATACAAGTATTGATTGAAGTATTAATTATATGTTTATGTGCGAGTTAATTGATGTTGCCTGAATTACGTGTTAAAGAACATACCCGATTATATATGATGATTTAGGATAAAGAGTAGACCTAAATTAATTATGAGGAATATTGGGTAGTATTTTCTTACGAGTACAAGTGAGTTATACTCAAAGAATAGAACTTTAGTATATGTCATTTATCCGGGAGCATGAATTAGACACAATCATTGTCCCTAGTCCGAGAATATGGATTGGACATAGTCAACTGTCATTAATTCGGGGGTATGGATTAAGACATAGCCAGTTGTCCTTAGTCCGAGAGTATGGATTAAGACAGAGTCATTCGTCCCTAGTCCGAGAGTATGGATTAGGCATAATCATTCGTCATTAATCTGAGAGTATGGATTAGTCATTCGTCCCTAGTCCGAGAGTATGGATTAGGCATAACCATTCGTCATTAATGTGATAGTATGGATTAGGTAAAGTCGTTCATTTCTGATCCGGGAGTATGGATTAGGTAAAACGGTTAATCTTGGGTTTGAGAGTATGGATAGTCTTGTTGCGAGGATCAACGGGGTGGGATAAGAGTTGCTTATACATATATGGTGAAATTGTATATTTTGTGAGTTCTAAATTATATATATGATATAACATTGTGGGATTGAAATCCCTATGTACTCACCAGGTTTCCCAACCCGACCCACTCAGTTTATTTATATCACATGTGTTGATATGAAGTCACATTACACTGAGAGATTAAGGAGATATAAATCACATACTAGTGATAATGAATGTAAGTTCTGTTTATGCTTATGTTTCTGTATTGACGATGACATCCCAAATGATTAAAAATGAATAAAAATACTTTTATTCGGAAATGCTTTGATAACGAATTTATCATGTTTTACTGGGAACAAATTCCGCAAACATTTTTATTACAAGAGGTACTCTGATTTTTATAAAGCATAAACAAAATCGGTCTTTTCTGGCCGAGAAAATGGGGATGTCACATTATTAGTTGAACATATCAAGGATAGCAAAATGGAAGTCATCAAAGGTCTTGATTTCTTTTTTGATGAATTTTTTGTAGAGTGTGCCCATCACCAGACTCAACATTTAGGTAGTTGGCAAACCTACCAAAACATACATAAATATTATTACCATTTTTTTTACCAAATTTCATAAAAAAATTGCAATACTAAAAATGGTGTTTTTCCTGCTTTGGCTATGGATATTGTTTGTTTTTCCATGGTTTCATGTATGGCAACCCTAATATGGAAGGGTGTTGTAGAATATTTGTAAGCCCAGCTGCAGATGAGCCTTTCCCAAAGTGTATACGGCTATAGGAGTAGTCTTCTCAACAAACTTGAGAAACTACAGAAGAGAGTAATTTCATGGGTTAAAAACAACAAATAGTAAAGTACCTTCATTAATTTACTTAGATTATTAAAATTACAACTCTGTAATAAAAAGAAATGAAAAGAATTTAAGGTTACCTGTGATTTTGCAGTGGATGGGTCTCCCAAGAGCAAAACATTAATATCACCCCTCAATCTTACACCATCAGGTAAAGTCTGTAGAAATAGAGGAAATGAGTTCCTAAATGATTAAGTAAAGACAATAATATTCAAGGGTAAAGTTGGCATTATACCTTCCTTGATCCTCCAAACAGGACACAAGCCACAACTTTTTTCCTCTAGTTCATCATCTAAATTCATTGTCAATATTTGAGTCTCACCAATGAAGTTGACAACTAAAAATGTGTCACCTCTAAATTCATTAATCACTCAAAATGAACAACAACCCTAGAGAATTGAGAGCCTAGCCTCTCCCAAAGGAATAATTTCCAGTTTTCACACAAATGAAAAGATGTCTTCCACTCATTCTCTCTACTCCTATATAACCACTACATTAACATAAATGCCCAAAATGACCCTACACTAAAAGATGCTCTTTATTTATTTAGTTTTCCCACAATATTAACCTGATGCATAGCATTTATATTGCCAACAAGTTTCCATATCAGTAACAATTTTTAACCATGTAACTTGCTTGACCAAACTGCCCATGTACCTCATTTTATGTTGTCATCAGATCGAAGAGATGACCTACTGCATACTTTTATTGAGGAATTTCCCACCATTTGCAACAGTGAGTAATGATACATATTCCAATAAGCAATTGGTACCTCCATTTGTTCAACTTGTAGGATTATCTTGGCTCTTTAGTCTTCAATGAAATGAAATGATGGTTTTGCCCTTTCGTAAATTTTCCTAAAATAATGATTGGGGTTAATGATAAATGGCTTATGAAATTACATAAAAATGACTACAGAGGCAGGAAGACCCACACAAGCATGCCACAGTTCAAATTTTCTCCCCTGTAAATAAAATCTCACATCAATAAAATAAGTAAATAACTAATTCCTATATTTATCTAAATGGTAAAAATCTTTGTAACCTGTTGGCAGATGAATAATTTGAGAAGCATGCAAAAAGAACAAAGCCCCAACCAAAGTTGCAAAATTCTTTTATCTTGTAGAAAATATTTACCCCTTCAACTTTATCAACCTTATCATGTCAAAGTACACAAATAAATCATGCCAAAGTTAGAAGCCAAAACAAATTATTTTCTTTAAAAAACTTTTAAGTTTAATATTAATGTGTTTCTTTGTTTATGGTAGATTAGATAATATTTTTTTACAACTAAAACATCAAACATATGCCCATATTTAGGTTTACCAAAATTGAATTTTAACAAATGATTAGATGAGCAACAGTAAAAGAAAATACATGTTTTCCCTTACCTCCAGCCAAAGAGAAGTTGTCCCACTTCCTGTGAATAAGTATTGACTAATGAAAATGGTGTCTCATGTTTTCACATCCTGCAAAGACAACATAAACACACTCATACGTACAGAGCCTCAGAGAGTCATCTAAAGGTTGAAATTAACTTCAAGAATTTTTTTTGTTGATAGTCAAGAACTGAAGTTTCAACATGATATTTTCATAATTAAAAAATTTATTGTAATTACATTACTACCCATCTGCAATTAATCAATTTTGTGTAGTTACATTACTACCAATTGGGAATCAGATGCAAACAATGGCTAAAAAGGTCATTCACAAAAACATACAAAATATTTTGTCACTTGTAATTATAAGCTTAGAACATAACATTAGCAATCAAAGATTCTATAACTTGAGTGTTTTTTGTTGTTCTTACTCTCTGTGTAAGTTGGAATCTCAATGGCATACACTTTCAGCAACTGACTTCCTATCCTTTGATCTTCAGTCCCATCTTCCCTTTGACAAGATTGATGAAGTTCCTTCAAAATTTGAAAATATAACGAATCAAAACCTCCACATCAAATATTTTATCATAAGCCATTTCAACCGCAAAAAATTCAAAAAGAAATGTTTTCATTTCAAATATGTCACCAGAAATATCCACTTCATGAACTACATAAAAATGCTAATAAGATAGTAAATCAGTAATGATGTTGAATTACCAATTATGGATAGGTATATTAGTTGATTCAAGCATTTCATCAAGCACTTGGTGTGCAATATAAGTCCAGGAGAGCTTAATAGTACGAAGTACATTAGTTGATTCAAGCATTTCATCAAGCACTTGGTGTGCAATGTAAGTCTATTATTCCTTGCATTGTAGGTGTTGTTGCGTCTTGAGAAGTTAGAAACAAACGAATTGTCTATTATATTAGAAAGGGCCACGGAGGAGAAAATCAGAAGTTATAACAGAAATCAAATTTAGGGTAAAAATTAATACCACTTGCATTCAATCGTGTTCTCTTTGTATTTAACATCCTCAATTGTTGTCAAATACAGAGTCCTGATAACTGGTACCACAAATACATTGCCAACTTGTAGAGTAACCAAAAACAATTTTAAAACATTAAATCATCTAGTGTGAAGACTTACAAAATTGATCCTAGAAAGGTCAAAATCATGTATAATCCTGTAACAATAATGTATTACTCATAGGTGTGATTTACTGACCTCGTCTCATAGGTGCGAGAGAGATGAGAGATGAGAGAGAAAGAGGGAAATAGAGGGGAAGAGTAGCTGCAACCTACCCGATGATACTGCCCGTAAGCTTTACCTTCACTATAATTGTCTCCGGTCATCACGCCGATGTCAAGATCTCTGTAGTTCAAGAACGCACCACTTGGATTCTTTGATACGAATGGTGTCATGAAATCGTGCATAACCCATGTTTGATTCAAGTGGTTTCTTTCAAGTGCGGGATCAGGGTCACTCCACCTGATGGAATATTGGATTTTGAAAATATTGTCGGCGCGGTGAGGCATTGGACGTAGTCGCACTTCCATTTTTCGAATTTGATGTTGTCGAAGTGGTGGTTGAGGAGAATCTCCGGCGCGGTTGTGTTGTCGAAGTTGGCCCAGTAAAGTAAGGAGTCAATCCAACTTCCTTCCACAAAATTCTATTAGGGTTGATGGGGTTCGATGGCCCAGCTGTCAATTTCATCAGATGGACTCCGAACTCTTAGAGATGATAGGGTTCGATGCTGGTGGTGGCGGTTAGGGCTTCCAAATGGATAGGATAGAGAGTGCAGAGGTAGAGGAAGACAGGCTGCTTCAAAAGGATTAACAGCCTCCTAATAGACATTCTATTAGGGTTCATTGGTAGAGGATTGTAGATTGAGAAGAAGGAGATACATGGCGGGGTGTTTAATTTTTTGGGATTTCATTTCCCGGTAATTAGAAAAAACGGAGAACGCGCGCCTTCATAAAAAAATATAAAATGACACCTGTAGAGGACATGCTCTTTTCGTTAGGTGCCCTCCGTGTTTTTTTTTTCTTGAGACACTAATTTAAGGGCACGCAGAAAATACGTGTCCTCTATCCTTCAATTTTTGGAAACCTGACATTATTTTTAGGGATACCCAAAAATGCGTCTCATAGATCTGCGAGTGTCATTGTTTGCGCGTCATTAAAGGGTATTTTTCTTGTAGTGCCTTCTTGGCGCAGATGTGGACCAGAGTATTCTAACATCTTCTAGCCTAACAAAACACATATACTTTATTTTTATTTTTTAGTTTTTTTGAATTTATATTTATTCCAACTTTATTAGTGATAAACAATTTGAAAAAAAAAAGTTACAATACTTAAAAAAAAAAAAAAAAAAAAAAAAAAAAAAAAAAAAAACAAGGTTCACGACACAAACATGATATTTTTAATAAATTTATAAATAAAAGTTTATTACTATAATAGTCGTTGAAGTTGTTTATATAAATATGAATATATATATATATATATATATATATATATATATATATATATATATATATATATATATATATATATTCTTATATTTTTTGTGCCAAATTTTATAAAACATTATTTAATAAAGCATCGTCAAATTTTTAGAAAAATTATTTATGACACGTTTTTAATTGATTTAATTGAATAAATCGAAGTTTATTTCCATTCATTTATATATCAAATTCTTTGATTCCTAATTATAATGTTTAGGCATAACTTTACGACCAAAATTGTTGGTTTTTTTCAAATATATATGTTAATTTGTAACATTTTTATTTTCACTTTTTATAGAATAATACTAAAAGTTGATTTAGATTTGTTAATTATTTATAACAAAGTCATAAATATATTAAAAAATCACTTTGTAGTTTAAAAAAATCAGTTTATTTAGATTTTAGTTTATTTTAGTAGCCTGCACATGTTAGAAAAACAATCTTCTTTTTTCAAACTGCAGACATTTGGTCCACCTCTTCTGCTGCAAAGATCTACAGATGTGGTCCGTAGACTACAGACATTTTTCCTGAGAAAAAACAATCAGTACCTAAGTCATCTTCAAGTTTGTTAATACGTTTATCCACCCTCTTGTTCTCAATCTCCAAGAAATGTTTAACATTCTTGGGTAAATAACAGTATTGTTGTGGTGTTATAAATTTATCCATCCCTCGTACATTCCCACATTGTTCCTCAGTACCCAAGGCCTCTGTAAGCACATCATGTGTTCCACATGTAATCTCTCCAAAACTTCCCGAATTCTACAGCTCATCATGTAAAAAAAAATGGGACATACTATGAGTGAATTTGTGGATAGATTCATGTTGTTTTTTTTTTATATATTTGACATTTAATGAAAGTTACAATTCTATCAAAAATCATCTTGACATTTGATTCGTATCCTCCTATTTTCAGTTCTCTTGCTTTTTTCCACAACATTGTCTTATCATTCTCCTCTTTCATCTTGCCAGTTTCTTGCATCTAAATTATCAAGAATAACAAAGTCAATTAACATAAATATATACAAGTAAAATATTCAATAATTAGTGGGATTCATACAATGTCATTAATTAGTCCGACATATCCTTTTCTGCTCAAACGATGATTGTATTTATGATGTACACGGACATTTTTAGCTTTCATACTTTTGTCCTACATTAGAAACATTAAAATTGTAACTCTTTTTTGTAACTCTCTGGGATACAAAAATTTTTATTGAACAAATGCATATACAAAAACTTTAACGAACCTCCCACTTTTTTGTAACTCTATGGGATACAATAATTTTCCAGTCTTCTTTCTTTAAAAACGGATAATCTTTCAGAGGTTTGAGTAGATTTAACTTAGGATCTTTACTTTTTTTCTTAATGAACTTGACATATAGATAATGTTTGAAGTTTCTCCACTTCTTCCCGATCAATTTGAGAGAGTGTTTCCGGCTCTTTGGCTCAACTACAAATTTTTCCTGAAACATAAAACAAACAATATTATTTTCAACAAATAAAAAAAAAAGATAACTTGAAGTTAAGATCATATGTTAGACTTACCAAAACATATTTCCACTACTCTTCCATTGTTCCGGCACCAACTTCCAACCAAGAGGAATAAGTTATGAGAACCACTGTTCTTGCAACCAAACCCTCAAAACTATATAGTTTTGTGGCTTCCTTTCCAACAACACCTTTTTTATTGTAAGTTATTACAAGTTTCACTTTATTAGCTTTTCATCTTATTGTTAGACCTCATTGTTTGGATTCCTCATCATGATCAAAAGCAAATCTGATTCCATATCACAAAAAACAACCTGTTTCAATGAGATTCAAATAAAATTAAGTACATTGTAATTTGTTGCAGTTGGAAAAAAATTAATCACATTCAAGATCTGAAATAAAAACATACCAAAAACTTTATTATTCTGCAAAAAATAGTTTAGACTAAGATTCCCTCACCATCCGGGCGCATACAAAAAAAATCATCATCAAGGTCTAATAAAGCGGAGTCTTGTGTTAAATCGAAAGTAGCAACAAATTCCAACATATCATCAGTGTAAAATTCATAAAATTCTTGAAAATTTTAAACTTTTTAATAACCACAAAACCATCATTTATCACAATTTGTTTTCAAAATAAGTTTCACATAAGAAAAACCCCAAAATCGTAAAACAAAACATGAGGAGGTGCACGATCACGCCTTCGCCTTCCCGTGATCCTCTGAGGTACCTAAAACATAATCCAAACTGTAAGCTCAAAGCTTAGTGAGTTCCCTGAAAATACCCATACATAACAATAGCACAAATATAATAACAACATACTATGGGTCCAATTAACCATCGAGTTAGAATTTATGGGTTTTGAGTATTCTAACACTTCCTAAGTGTACATGCAACCCTAATAACCTTGAATCTATGTTTTCTCTATATACATGCAAATTTCTTTTTCAATGTTATTTCCTAACTAGCATGGCATGGGGATTACATAAAACATAGAAACTAGTAGAAATGCATACCTTGTTGTTGCTTGGATTCCTTCAAGACTTTGTGAGCCTAGCACCCCAAATGTTGTGCCTCAAATGCTTTACACAACACCACAAATCTTGGAATAACTTGAGAGAATACTTCTTACACTTGAAAATCGGTTATGCCCTCTCTAGAAAAACTCTAGTGCCGATTTTTCATGCTATAGGGTTTCTTTTATAGTGTTTCATAATTAGGAGTTACAAATGTAAACCCTAATTGTCATGACTCTTCATTTGTCATGACCCATGGGTTTGTAACTCCTATGGACTATCCATGGAGCTCCATATGGTTATAACCAAACCCATAAACCATGGATCATTAATCCACCATAAAAGAATTGATGACTGTCATAATCAACCCTATATATTTAATTAGTCTCACTTTGATCACCAAATTAATACTAGATTAATACTTGATCAATACTAATTAAATAATACTATTATTAATATGTTAGAACTTATAATATATTAATAATCACAAGTGTACTTTCTCTCATTTTGTCTATCCTAGTATTGTAATGCCATGCAACCCAAATGGACCATGTCGGGTCGGGTCAAGTACATACCAAATAAAGTTATGGACTTAGACACTATATCCATGTGACAACCCGAAATTGTTCCATCGCCGTAACCCGTTCTGCCCGTAAAACCCGTCTTTAGCTATTCGTTCCGATTTCGTTTTTGGGCTAAGTTATTTAAATTTATATGTTTGTTATAATCTCATGAGTGTCTAAACTTTTTTTAAACTCATGTAAATGGCCCAAATTATTTATTTGAAAGTTTTTCGAATCGGTCCCCCCGGGTTACGACAACTTAATCGGGTGTGACCAAAAGCACCGTTTAACGTCGGTATCGGATAGAATTCCACCGTGTCCCAAACCCGAACCATATATAAAGTTGATTAAGCTTCATTTTGAAGCTTTTGCACTCTCTCACTACTCTCTCTCTAACCTCTCTCCTCAATCCAACTTCTTGATCCAAAATCACTCATTTCAAGCTCCAAATCACCAAGGTAACTATCCTAGCTCCTAGTATAACATCTTTAGCCTTCAATTTCGAGTTCAAATCATGATTTAGGACCATAAACATGTGTTTATGGCCCTGGAACATTCTTGGGCCATAAACACATAAAAGTGGGGTTTTTGAGCCTTAAAACTCTTCCAAAACACCATTGGAGCTTAGATATGGCTTATAGACTTATGGGATGGGACTTAGAACACCTTAAACTCATTATTAGAGGAGTAAACTTGAGTTTACTGCCCAAGAACATGCTTGGGCCGTAAACACCCATTCATGGGTAGTAAACTCCTTCTAAGGTGTTAAATTGCCACTTACACACCTCCTAAGTCTTGAACTAAAATCTAGAAGCAATCACAAACGAATTAGAAGCCTTAAACTTGATGAAAACCCTTCCTTTAGGAGTTCACACTACAAGAAAAAGAACCTTTTATGACGCGCAAACCACGACACTCAGTGATTTATGTTACACAAAAGAGAGTGACATTAAAAACGTGTTATCTCTTCAAAAAAATTTAAGGATTTAGGTCACGCATTATTGCGTGCCCTTAAATTAGTGTCTAATGTAAAAAAATTAAAAACATGGAGGGCACTTTATCTAAAATGAGCGTCTTGTATGAATGTCATTTTATATTTTTTTTTTTTGAAATGCACGTCTCTCTTCTCCTCCTAGAGGGAAAATGAAATCCCCAAAAATTTTAAACACCGCTTTCTTCCTCTACATTCGTTTCGATCTGTTCTCTAATATATGTCTCCATTGTCTCCGCCCCTCACCCACCCCCGACTCTTCAGGCCGGCACGACGACGATACCATCTCCACTGCCTTCAACATGTTCTCAAAATAAAATTTCTCCATGAGAACCACCGTCTTGCCATCTGATGCCGCCCTGATCAACATACAAAATCCGTCTTTCATGAATCTGTTATTGTGTGCGGCGGATGTTATGGAGACTGCAACTCCTCGAAGATTTAGGGTTTTGATTGGTGTTGTTCTTGGTGATTCTCAACGAAGCGATTCAGGCATCATTTCTCTCTGATTTATGGTTTTTTGGTACAAGGTATCGACTAGTCTTTTTTCAGACACCAACGACTTAGGGTTTTTCATAAAACATGTGCATGTGCACTTCGATTGCTCCAATGGCAAATCCACAATTCTGATATTCTTGAAAGATTCCACCTGAACGAACTCGGTTAGGGGGAATGCAAATTCTGTGAGAAGGTAATCTCAAATCTGATATTCTTGAAATCTCCATGAACTTATAACCTTTTTTGCTCACCAAGTCTTTTTTTTTAAATTATTGCATAGCCTGTTCACTGTGGATATGTTGCTTCAAAGTATCTTCACAAATGTATTGATTTTGGGAGGAATATCAAGTATAAAATGCATAAGAGCAAGGGGAACACAAGCCATAACACCAATGCAGGTAATCAGTTATCTATTTCAATCTTTTTTTCTAATCATTTGCAGATCGATTCCTTTTTCTAATAAATTATATATGCTAATGCAGAGCAACCCAACTGACATTCCTAATGGCTTCATTCCATTTTCCGCGACTTGGCATTCATATGTGATTAGTAATCGAAAAAATGAGAATTCCATGGTAATGAGCTTCATTGACAGGTGAATTTTGATCTTACTAAATCTCTGTTATTATGTGACATTGCTCCCCTTTTGATTAGATGATGTGTGTGTTTTTACCAGATTGAGAATTTATTTTATAACATGATTGCACGAAGGAAAACTCTCTAGAACTCTGCTGATGATTATCCAAAAAAATTTGACCTACTTTGTCGGTTTGCCATTTATCATAAAAACGTGAGCTTCTCCTGCAGAAAGGTGAGTAGTTTAACTAATTGTTTTGCATGCATCTGAAACTAATAATTGTTTTGTTCCATAATTTTGGGAGGCATACTGCATACATTTTTTAATATTGGTTTTAATGTCTTGTACATATCCACTATCTGATTCTTAGCATGGAGCTGGTGCAACCGATGTTCACTCAGTTGCTATGTCTACAAGGCTTGATGCAATCATATCTGTGTATGGAGTCTCAGTTGCTCGCAGTCTGATGAAGATAGAGGCTAGCTTTAGATGCTAATCCATCTACTTCAGTTTTTGAAATGCATGGCTTTATATCCGACTCTAGTTACTTTGCAAAGAAGACTACCATGGTTCTCTTCATCAATGGTATGTGTTATGTATCACACAACTTTGAGAAACCATCAAAATCCTTCCCCTCTAAATTTGACACCCTTGAACTTCTAAATTTTGACTTGTGCAAATTTATTGACATTCTTCGTGATATTTTGGTTCTTATTATAACCTAACTTTTCCTCACTTTTTCACAGAAAGATTAGTCGAATGTACTGCTCTGAAGAGGAAAATTGAAATCATCTATGCTGCAACTTTACCCAAAGCATCAAAACCTTTCATATATATGTCACTTATCTTGCCTCCCGAGCATGTTGATGTTAACATGCATCCCACAAAGAGAGAGGTAATGATGTTTCTTGCATGATTTCTGTATTATTTCTTCTTGACTTATCCAAAGTGCTTTTTTAATTTTACCACTTTAAAAATGTGTAACAGACCAATGCATGAAAGACAAAATGAATGAGGTATGTATACTTAGGGTTTTCTGGATGTGAGGAATACATCCTTAGTTACTCTAAACTTGATCTTGTAAATTTATACAGGTGGGCCTTTTGAACTAGGAGGTTATTATTGAGAAGATACAATCGGTGATAGAAATGAAACTACGAAACTTAAACGAGTCAAGCACTTATCAAGAGCAACAGGTAGTCTTTTGATTATAGAAATGTCAGAGCTTGCTTTTCTTTTTGGTTTGGTTCATCTAATATATAATTTCTTTTATGTGTTTGAACAGGCAGTGGATTGCTCTCCTGTTACTTCAATATCTGCAAACAAAGCTTCCTGTGTAAACACATCAACTTCTGGTATGCAACTATACAAGTGTAGTGATGCTCTTCTTTTTACTTTTCACTTGATATATCTCTTCATGTTCTAACTTGTTTTCATATATTTTAAAGGGTCACAAAAAATACCTGTAAATAAGATGGTGCGGACAGATTCACAGGATCCTTCTAGGAGGATGCATGCTTATTTGCAAGCTAACCTTCTAGACCCAATGAAAGCAGTTGTGGCTTGAATTCTTTGAGGTAGGAATTTAGGATCTCTCTATTTCCATATAAACAATGGGTAACACTCCTCATGAAGGTGGACCATAGATATTGATCATGCATGCTCTACTTGTTGCAAATAAAGGTGTCTGCCAAGTGCCAAGTAGATTTTATACTAACCATATTTTATCAATAAATTCTTTTATAATTTTTTATTTTGGGATTTATAATTGTTACAAGTAGAGGGTTTGGATACGTGGGGCACAACCTGAAGAAGAAGAAACATTTCAGTTTACAATGGTTCAAGTATGTTTTTTTATTTTATTTATTCCTTACTTTCTTCATGGGTTTTTTTACTATCTGGATTCTCTCTGATCTATCCATGTCATCTTTGAGCATATTATTGCTTCAGGACCTTACACCACAACTGGAAACTTGTTCTTTGAGCCACTCTCTGATCTTCTTGCATATGCGCAAAGAAAGCAGCCTCAGTTGCTTATACTGGTGAGAATTTGTAATTTTAACCCTGTAACTATTCAAAAAGCAAAACCACTCTAAACTAACAATCATTCTATTTAACTCATTAACAGTTAGGGCCTTTCATTGATTCGGAGCCCCCCGAGATCAAGAAAGGAGCTTTAAACAGGACTTATGATGATTTATTCCGTCTTGAAATCCTTAGGAGGGTATAATCGTCTAAACTGCTCCTTTATTTTTACCTATAACACTTTTATTTCCACTTTTTCCCTTGATTTTTGATATATCAATTGTTCCTCAGCTTCAAGATTATGTGGAATATATCGGCTCTGCTGCACGTGTGATTCTTGTGCCATCTATACGCGATGCACATCATGATTATGTATTTCCTTAGGTAAAATTTTATCATTTTATCGTGAATGAAAGAAATATTTATAAATATTACAGTAAGTTACATGTTGGTCCGTGAGTGTAGCTTTTGATTATGCAGCCTACTTTTGATAAAATTACTCTAAGTATTGGATGACTAAGAAGTTTTAGAACTATATCATTTGATTGTACAGCTTGCTTTTGATATGAACATAGTTGATCAAGATTGACAGATAACTTGATAAAATTACTCTAAGTATTAGGCTTTGGGATGTGGAAACAGGTACATGTAAGCACACATTTGGTGATAACAGCTTCCTTGTTAGCTCGTGTGCTTGGTTTCCAGACTCAAAGAGACTCGTCTATGGGAGTTTATACCCTAAAAAAGGCATTTGCATGTGGCATTGTGAAGGCAATGAGATTAAAGCATGGAGAGGAACACAGATGCCAAAGGTGTTAGATATTGCTGTTACTCCAAATGGTGAATATCTGATTACTATATTTTCAGATAAAGATATTCGGATACTAAACGTGGCTACAAATGTTGAAAGAGTTATCTCTGAAGAACACCTGATTACATCTCTTTCGGTTTCTAGTGACAACAAGTATTTGATTGTTAATCTTGATAGCCAAGAGATTCATATGTGGGATGTTGAAGGGTTATGGGAAAAACCTTTGAGATATAAGGGCCATAGGCAACATAAATATGTCATTCGTTCTTGCTTTGGTGGGGTCAATAGCACCTTTATTGCCAGTGGCAGCAAAATTCACAGGTATATATAAATACCTGTGAATTTACCTAACTATCCCTAACTTTCAATTCTCCATCATTAATGTTTACAATTTTTTGATCAGGTTCAACACTTATAGGTTCTAAGAAGATATATAAAGATATACACAGAACTTCGTTCACCTGTGGAGAAAGATGAAATCATATTTGAGGTAACAATTTATAAAAATTTAGGATTTAAGTAAAAAAAGAACTAGACGATTGATGAATAGTATGGTGGGTGGGTGTATAATTGTTGTTTTATGAAGTTACACGACAAAAAGATTCTAAGTATTATATAATACAATTTTATCTAAATGCTTTGAGTTATAAGAATAAATAGTAATTATCTTTTGGATCCCCTTAAAAGATGTCTCAAGGTAACATAACATATCTATTTATTGTTGGAGTCTTTATATATTAAGTACATGCAATCAGAATATTGACACCTTTATATGTAGTGTGTATTTAAATAGTGATTTGTATGATCTTGTAGGACCTAGATGCGTTCACTACAGCTATTGTTGTGAGTATTGCCTTCTCTTTCATTCATGTTTCGTTAGTTGTTGCTATTATGAAGGTAGGCCACTGTCCGGTTGTATTTTTCACATAATTGACAAGGAGCGGTTGTATCTATTCAGACTAGGCTTAGAGCAATGGTTGCAAGAGATGAGTTCAGAAGAAGAAGAAGAAACATGGTTGCAACTATAGTTCAGGTACTATGGATGAATTATGTTTGTAAATTATTTAAGAAAAAGATTAGAAACAAGGGTGAATTTGTACAGATTAGTTAGCTACTTGCAGGTTGATCTTGAATAAGCAAAGGGGCAATGGATTGTATTTTTTGTATCTAATTCGTTTGTAAATTTTTGTTACAACTTCTATTGATTTGTTTTATCTTTCCATGGAACGATTATTTGTATGACATTAAATTTATGCAATGGATTCTATATTTTGTATATGATATTTTATTTTCTATTATGAAACATTCAATACAAATTTAATTTGAAAATAAGTAAATCTATAAATAATATTTTTTTTAAACATTTAAAATTATGATACGCAAAAATGTGTGTCATCTTCATTTATGACATGGCCTTTCTTGACAAGGGCTTTCTTGATACGCATTGCGTGTCATTAACACGCACATCGTAAGTTTACGACACGCGAATGCGTGTCTTCTTCCTTTATGACAGGGCCATCACTGATACGCATTGCGTGTCGTAAATGCGCGTCGTAATTGCGCGTCGTACATGAGCGTCGTAAATGCGCATCGTCTATAGATGACGCGCAAAAGCGCGTCGTCTCTCTTTATGACAGGGCCTTCCTTGACGCGCATTTGCGCGTCGTCTGAGCCTTTTACGACGCGCAATGAGCATCGTAAAAGGCTGTTTTTCTAGTAGTGTCACGGCCGTAAACCCCCCAAGTATGGGTTCCTCGGCTGTAAACTCCTATAAATGGGTTAAATGGTACCCTAAATTCACCCCTTGGCTTGTAAAATGGCTTGAAATCATATGTGATTGACTTAGCACCACCAAAACACATTGTGAATGGGTACACAAGAGTTTACGGCCGTAAACTCATAGTTTACTGTCGTAAACGCCTCAAAAGGTCCTTAAAATGCCCAAACTACCTTCCAATACCTTGAAACCAAACCTAAAATTAACCCTCAAATGATTCAAGGTCATTTAGCACTCTAGAACAACCCACCATGAGTTTACGGCCGTAAACTCATGGGGAGTGGGTAATTAGGGCTGAAAACTCTTGTGTGAGTTTACTCTTGAAGAGTAAACTCCATATCCAAACTATTTGTGTCCATAAATGTCACCCGGGTCCCTCCAAACACTTGTAATGAAGTGTTTTCGTACCAAGAAGTGTATGTCCTCAACTAATTAGTAGTTCAAGTCCTAATTAGATACAAATTTGTATCTTTTCATAATACATAGGAATCTTGTGCGTTTGCAAGCCCCGATCTGACGTTTAGGATCCAAACCGACGCGTTCCTCAACCGGTGAGTTCATAACCCTACTTTTTTTCCGTGTTTTTCAGATGTTTTCAGGAAGGGAATACAAGCAAAAGTACAAGGAAATCTTGTACTTAAACTTATTTTCGGCTCAAATGTTTCATTTTATGTATGCTTTTAATATCGAAAATCATGTTAACAAATGGTTCGAATTGCAAAGTAAACTGTTAGACTAAATGCAGATTTCTTTAAAAAGTGTTACCAACTATGTTACATTTTGCAAAATAAATCATACAAATCATAAACCAAGATTAATACTAATAAAATACACCAACGAATACGAATACGAATAGGAATAGTAATAGGTATACGAATACGAATACGAATACGAATAGGAATAGTAATAGGTATACGAATATGAATATGAATATGAATACGAATACAAATACGAATAACGAATACGAATACGAATAACGAATACGAATACGAATACGAATACGAAAGTACGCCTTTGGATGACGCCAAGACTTCGGAAATACAGTTAATGTACGCCTTGAGTGTCACCAGAGTTTCGAAAATAATTCGAAAGTACGCCTCTGGACATCGACTGAGTTTCGAAAACATACGCCTTCGGATGTCGACAGAGTTTCGAAGATACATCTAATGTACTCTTTTGGAAATCACCAGAACTTCGAATATACAGTTAATGTACGTTTCTGAGTGTATCCAAATATTCGAAACTACAACTAAGTATAGTAGATAATCGATATTCGAATGTAGGGTAACTAAGATATCAAAACACCTAATTAATACTATAAGTATGGTAGATACTAGTACATCGAAACCCGAACTAAGAACTAACCGCAACATTTAGGAAAAATATGGGATTTTCCTGGGATAACGTAACAACTCGTAAACAAATGGTGTAACGAATGGAAAACTAAACTAATAGGAAAATATGGGATTTTCCTGGAACAACATATCTAATCATAAATGAAATTGTGTATCGAAAGATAACTAAACTGTTTTCATAAGAAAATATGGGATTTTCTTGGATAACGACTTTTTTCAGAAAAACCAAAGGAAACTCGATCTTTTCAAAACTAAACCGCTTATGAACTCACCAGCTTTATGCTGATTTTCAAACTGCTTGTATTCTTAGGTCAGCATTAGACAGGTACATCGCCATCTTTTGGAGAAGACGGAGCGTTTAGAAGACTCGTCTTTGTTTTTATTCATATGATATATGTGTATAACACTTGTATATCTTTACTTTCAAACAAATGTAAATGATTCTATGTAATGTAATGTTTTGTGTTTACTAAATTACTATGTACATTGGTTATGATATTCAACATGAAGTCACCTCCACCCCGGAACGTTTTCGCCCTGGGTTTCGGGGTGTGACAGATTGGTATCAGAGCCCTTGTTTATAGTGAACTAGTATACCTAAGCTTACATGGTATAAGACTATAAACACTACGGACCTAAGTGCTCTGAACTAAAAGTATACCTTAAAATATAAGTATTTTCAAAAGTATACAAGTATACCTAACCATCGAGATTCGTAACTACAAATAGAACAAAACATAAGTAAATGGGTGTTGTACGCTGCGGTTAAACCTGGGCAGTTATGTAGCCGTGTCTAGGATCAATATAGCCTGGCCAACTATATTCATTCGAGACACAGCCAACATGTGCTTGGGAGTGACTGTGGTATGCGGCATGCCTAAAACTTACCCAATACTCAAACAACGAGCCATCGTTGCAGCGAACCATGAAATACTATGGGAGTATTTCTCGAGCCAATCCGTTGTAGAAATCCTCATTCAAGCATTGTTCCTTGATCATTACTTTAGCGATCATTTATCTACTTTGATAACCCTTTCCTGCTTTATCGCGTATTCGGAAATTTATACCTGTGATATATCTTGATTCAATTCAGAGGACTTATGATCCTCTCTTTCCTGGCTCTTTTAGATCAACATGCCTCCGAGGAAAAGACCCAACTCAAAGAATAAAAACCCTCCGCCACCACCACCTCCTCCTCAATTTGATCCTATCATATTTGAGGCGGCTATTGCTGTCGCAGTAGCAGCCGCCATGTCTCACATAAACCCCGGTGGTTCAAGGGGCGGTACCCAAACCCAAAACCAGGAAGGTAATCAGGGACACCAGAAGGAGTGTTCCTATAAAGACTTTATGAATGCAAAACCCACATTCTTCGATGGCACAGGGGGTGTCATTGCTCTAACTCGGTGGTTAGAGAAAATCGAGTCTATCTTCGAGATCTGTGCCTGTTCAAAATCCGATAAGGTGAAATTCGCTGCTTGCACATTCACCGATAAAGCTCTGACTTGGTGGAACGGCCAAGTCAAATCCTTAACTTTACCTGTAGCAAATGCTATGGGTTGGGAAGTTATGAAGGAACTTCTGTTCGCAGAATACTGCCCTCGGGGTGAAATACAGAATACTGCCCTCGCCGCCTACACATCCAGATTCGATGACCTGGCATTACTCTGTCCCGGAATGGTTACCTTGGAGAGTAAGAAAGTTGAGAGGTTCATCTGGGGATTGACCCAGCCAACCAAAGGGAACGTTTTAGCTGCGAAGTCGGATACCTATGACAGCGCCAAATGCCTAGCGCAAACCTTGATCGACCATAGCGATGACCCAGAGGAAGCGGCCACCACTCCTGAGCCGACAGAGAAGAGTGGTGAGAAAAGAAAGCTTTGGAAGAAGAAGAAGAGTCAGTCTTCCCCGGATCCCTCCAAGAAACAACAGATAGTGGTAGTCCACGCTGCCACTACCCCTGCTGTTGTTTCTGTTATCGGTTCCTCAGCCCAAGCACCTATCACCGGATATGCTGGTATCCTCCCGTGGTGCAATAGGTACAATTACCACCATCGTATCCCTGGCCCTTGTCGTGCAAAGTTTTGTAAGAACTGTGGTCAGGAAGGCCACCTCGCGCGAAGCTGCAGAGCACCAACCCAATCAACCAGCCAAGCTTCTGGAGCAGGTATCGGTCAGGCCTGCTACAGTTGCGGGGAAGTCGGACATTACAAGCGAAACTGCCCCAAGGCAGCAACATCTGGCAACACCGGGAGAGTCCCAGCTATAGGACAAAATGAGGCAGCAACCCGCCCCACCGTTGCTACAGGTATATTTCCTCCTCGATGAATCTTATGTCTGTGATTTTTTTTCGATTCTAGTGTTGAAAGAAATTTGCTAACTATCCATTCAAACACCTTTCTAAACTTAATCCTTCATTAGCAACTGAAACGTGTACCATCAAGATGGCTAACCAGTGAGAAAGAGAACGCTAACGTCATACCCATAGGTTGTATCCTTAAATCGGACGATTAATCTTTTCCATTCGATCAAATGGCAAACTTTTCATGAATTGCTTTGATGCTATCATTGGCATGTAATGACCGGGTCTCATTCATGTTGTTATTCTTGGTTTCGAAAAGGTCGTCCGTCTAAATCTTTCCTCTGACCTAATTCTCATGATCTTCGGCAACAAACCTAAATCCAACCTTCGCATAATTTTGTGTATCAAGGCTTAAAAAGTTTTCCTGAAAGGAGTATCATGCATTCCTCGTCCGTGTGATCATCAGGAAACGGGAAGTCTGCAACTCTTTCCTTAATGTCTTTCCCAAAGATTTCCGGAGAATTCCTTCCGAACGTCTAGTCAAGTCTCGTATCGACCTAATCCCTGGAACTACCTCGTAGCCAAACCTCCGTGTGGATGATGTGTTCAAGACAGCGACCAGGGCTTGATATGGTCACTACGAGTTAGTAGTGATGTCCTTCGGTCAAACCATTTTTCCTGGTCATGTAGTAAACAAAGCAGTCATACCCGTGGACCTTTCCAAAAGCTAAGGCGATAGGAAATTAGTCAGCACTGGAGATATCCATAGAAACCTGCCAATTCTTGGGTCCCATCGACTATTATCGTAGAACCACCCAGAAATTTCTTTTAGAACCATCAGAACCTTAGCTACTCTTCCACATGAAGATGTACCTTCTTGTTGGAGCTTGTGTCCTGTTGAAGGCCTTATCCCAGAAAGGCATGATATGCTTTAGGAAGCACGAAATACTTCACCCGTGATATGTCGGACTTTTCGAAATCCCCGCCAAAATCGGAACCGTGAACTACAAACTTCGACTATCTCAAGGACTTAGTAGTATCCATCCTGTCTTCCACATCTCGAATCTTTAGAAGCGTTTGCCCAACGAAACTCTAGTAATCCCTTTGATGAGACCGAAATCAACGAAAGTCTGAACCTCCATGGAAGAACAAATTGAGATCATGGATTGAGATATCAAACGTACGAAACAAAGCCGCATCCCGATAGTGAGGGTTTTCTGGAATGTCAAGCGGAGACCCGATTCCACTTGGGAGCGTGAACACCCGAAGCAGTAGATTCATCCATATCTCTTTTCAATTCATGATCTATATCTTAATCTTTGAATTTCGGGACGAAATTCCCTCTAACGGGGGGATAATGTGACAACCGGAAGTTGTTCCATCGCCGTAACCCGTTCTGCCCGTAAAACCCGTCCTTAGCTATTCGTTTCGATTTCGTTTTTGGGCTAAGTTATTTAAATTTATATGTTCGTTATAATCTCATGAGTGTTTAAACCCTTTTTAAACTCATGTAAATGACCCAAATTATTTATTTGAAAATTTTTAGAATCGGTCCCGCCGGGTTACGACAACTTCATCGGGTGCGACCAAAAGCCCCGTTTAACGTCGGTATCGGGTAGAATTACACCGTGTCCCAAACCCAAACCATATATAAAGTTGATTAAGCTTTATTTTGAAGCTTTTTCACTCTCTCACTACTTTCTTTCTAACCTCTCTCCTCAATCCAACTTCTTGATCCAAAATCACTCATTTCAAGCTCCAAACCACCAAGGTGACTATCCTAGCTCCTAGTATAACATCTTTAGCCTTCAATTTCGAGCTTAAATCATGATTTAGGACCATAAACATGTGTTTATGGCCCTGGAACATTCTTGGGCCGTAAACACATAAAGGTGGGGTTTTTGAGCCTTAAAACCCTTCCAAAACACCATTGGAGCTTAGATATGGCTTATAGACTTATGGGATGGGACTTATAACACCTTAAACTCATTATTAGAGGAGTAAACTTGAGTTTACTGCCCAAGAACATGCTTGGGCCGTAAACACCCATTCATGGGTAGTAAACACCTTGTAAGGTGTTAAATTGCCACTTACACACCTCCTAAGCCTTGAACTAAAATCTAGAAGCAACCACAAACGAATTAGAAGCCTTAAACTTGATGAAAACCCTTCCTTTAGGAGTTCACGGCCGTAAACCCCCCAAGAATGGGTTCCTGGGCCGTAAAATCCTATAAATGAGTTAAATGGTAACCTAAATTCACCCCTTGGCTTGTAAAATGGCTTGAAATCATATGTGATTGACTTAGCACCACCAAAACACATTGTGAATGGGTAAACAAGATTTTACGGCCATAAACTCATAGTTTAATGCCGAAACCTCCTCAAAAAGTCCTTAAAATGCCCAAACTACCTTCCAATACCTTGAAACCAAACCTAGAATTAACCCTCAAATGATTCAAGGCCATTTAGCACTCTAGAACAACCCACCATGAGTTTATGGCCGTAAACTCATGGGGAGTGGGTAATTAGGGCTGAAAACTCTTGTTTGAGTTTACTCTCGAAGAGTAAACTCCATATCCAAACTATATGTATCCATAGATGTCACCCGGGTCCCTCCAAACACTTGTAATGAAGTGTTTTCGTACCAAGAAGTGTATGTCCTCAACTAATTAGTAGTTCAAGTCCTAATTCGATACAAATGTGTATCTTTTCATAATACATAGGAATCTTGTGCGTTTTCAACCCCGATCTAACGTTTAGGATCCAAACTGATGCGTTCCTCAACCGGTGAGTTCATACCCCTACTTTTTTTCCGTGTTTTTCAAATGTTTTCAGGGGGGATACAAGCAAAAGTACAAGGAAATCTTGTACTTAAACTTATTTTCAGCTCAAATGTTTCATTTTATGTATGCTTTTAATATCGAAAATCGTGTTAACCAATGGTTCGAATTGCAGAGTAAAATGTTAGACTAAATGCAGATTTCTTTAAAAAGTGTTATAAACTATGTAACATTTTGCAAAAGAAATCATACTAATCATAAACTAAGATTAATACTAATAAAATACGCCAACGAATACGAATACGAATAGGAATAGCAATAGGTATACGAATACGAATATGAATACGAATACGAATACGTATACGAATACGAATAACGAATACGAATACGAATAGGAATAGTAATAGGTATACGAATACGAATACGAATACGAATAGGAATAGTAATAGGAATACAAATACAAATAACAAATACGAATACGAATAACGAATACGAAAGTTCGTCTTTGGATGACGCCAAGACTTTGGAAATACAGTTAATGTACGCCTTGAGTGTCACCAGAGTTTCGAAAATAATTCGAAAGTACGCCTCTGGACATCGACTGAGTTTCGAAAACATACGCCTTCGGATGTCGACAGAGTTTCGAAGATACGTCTAATGTACTCTTTTGGAAATCACCAGAACTTCGAATATACAGTTAATGTACGTTTCTGAGTGTATCCAAATATTCGAAAATACAACTAAGTATAGTAGATAATCGATATTCGAATGTAGGGTAACTAAGATATCAAAACACCTAATTAATACTATAAGTGTGGTAGATACTAGTACATCGAAACTCGAACTAAGAACTAACCGCAACATTTAGGAAAAATATGGGATTTTCCTGGGATAACATAACAACTCGTAAACAAATGGTGTAACGAATGGAAAACTAAACTAATAGGAAAATATGGGATTTTCCTGGAACAACATATCTACTCATAAATGAAATTGTGTATCGAAAGATAACTAAACTGTTTTCATAAGAAAATATGGGATTTTCTTGGATAACGACTTTTTCAGAAAAACCAAAGGAAACTCGATCTTTTCAAAACTAAACCGCTTATGAACTCACCAGCTTTATGCTTATTTTCAAACTGCTTGTATTCTTAGGTCAGCATTAGACAGGTACATCACCATCTTTTAGAGAAGACGGAGCATTTAGAAGACTCGTCTATGTTTTTATTCTTATGATATATGTGTATAACACTTGTATATCTTTACTTTCAAACAAATGTAAATGATTCTATGTAATGTAATGTTTTGTGTTTACTAAATTACTATGTGCATTGGTTATGATATTCAACATGAAGTCACCTCCACCCCGGAACGTTTCCGCCCTGGGTTTCGGGGTGTGAAAATCCAACAATCTCCCACTTGGATAAGTCTAATAACTATATTTGCAAATATGACTTCAAAATCCAAATAGCAATCGTAGCTCTTTCAAAGTCTCTAAGAACTGAGATGATGATGATAAGCCATTTAAGATAAGTGATCATATAATCCTCTATTCTCATGATATCAGTCGGACAAACACATGGAACATGGTCTTACTTATTGTCCAGCATTTGTTTCTCAATCTCTGATTTGTTTCGACATAGAACTAAATTGAACACATCAATTAGGTTCTGACCGGGCCCGATACATAGGTCAAAACCAAATCATCGAGAGGCCCATATATCGCTTCTATTTCTAGAAGGAACAGATAAACTTCGACTGATATGCGTGTACTAACTACTTGTTGATTTATTCACAAAGGCACGTTTTATAACATCGAGTTACCAATGTGTTTTTGTACAATCAATGAATAACCAACTCATAGTCAACAACTCATATCTCTAGATTTGAAGATTTATATGATATTACCGTCTCACGACACCCGAGATAAATTCCATGAAGTGATGCAAGTGAGCGTGGGTTGAATCCAATACCCAGCCCTTATGAGTACTCATGAATGTTGTAGCAACCATTGCATTGTCTAAAGCACTTTAGACAAATCATACAAGCCAAATTCATGACAGTCTTGATTCATATCTACTTCCAACATATGACTGACTGTGGATGGTTTGAATAATATGATATGTACCATAACATAATTATTCTGGAAGTCAAAACATGCAAAGTGAAACACAAGAATAATACTAATCTTATATGGCCCAAACACTTTGAGTGTAAATAAAAACACCTTTTATTTAAGCACCATATTGATGTTGGATATAGTGTCTAAGCCCATAACTATATTTGGTATGTACTTGACCTGACCCGGCATGGTCCATTTGGGTTGCACTTCACCCGAACAATTTATGGATAATATTTGAGAATAGTACAAGTTATGATTTATTAATATATTATAAGTTCTAATATATTAATATAAGATCATATTATTTAATTAGTAGTGATCTATAATTAATCTAGGATTAATTTAGTGATCAAAGATATTACTAATTAAATATGGGCTTCTATATTTATATAGTGTGGGCTTATGCTTATTTGGAATGGACTAGGCTTGCATGGAAGAAGTCCATGGATACTCCATGGAGCTTTAACCAATGGATCTCATGGAAATGAAGAGACATGGGTATTAGGGTTTACATGGATGTAACCCTAATCCACCACACTATATAAAGGAGGTCTTGGCTCTTGAAATCATACTAGTTGACACTTGTTGAGGTGAGGCCGATTTCAAGATAGTAGTATCTATTCTCTCAAAGTTCCAAGTTTGTGGTGATTTGTGATTTCCACTTCAGGCATCCACACTATTGGTGCTAGGCTCTAAAACTCCAAGCAATCAACTACAACTTCAAGGTAAGCATTTCTACTAGCTTTATTTGATTCATGTTCCCCATGCCATGCTAGTTAGGATATGAACCTTGGAAAAATAATTATTTGCATGTATCTTAGACAAACATAGATCCAAGGTTTATTAGGGTTGCATGTACACTTAGGAAGTGTTAGAATGCTCAAAACCCAACAATTGATTACTCATTATTTATGTTTCGATTAATCAACTTTATGCTTGAATTAAAACATTAGTTGTCCCATGCTCCAAGCATGTACACTATGTTTTTCCAAACAACAATTATGCCATACTCCAAGTATGCATACTATGTTTACATATGGTCCTCTCTTTGTGAAATAGATCAATTTACAATATTCCAATGATGCTCATTTCACAATTTCAATCCTTGTTGTAAATACAAGAATACCAAACTCTTGCCATTTACTGTAATCTGTTAGATTCTAAACTTATATGCAATGATCCCCTTGTAATGACTATGCATAGAAGTCACAAACACTTGGCAACAGCCATTACAAAGTATTCCATTAGAAAAAAATTCCATGGAAATGAAGTCTCAAATTCAAAGTACATTCCTTTGAACATCCTTCTTAGCATTAAGTTCTTTAATCTTACACAAATTCAAAGAATAACTTCCACCTATGGAGACAATTCCATATTACCATTTTGACCATCACTTCGAAACAAGAGTTGCCTCTTTTCAAAATATGTCAATATGGTCCTTACTCTATACTTCTAATTGTCCATGAGCAACCAATCTTTGGTAAACTTCAGATTGTCCTCGACAACTTTGCTTAATCATTTTAGTCATTTCCAGTTCTATTCCTTTTTCCATATTAATGCCCCAGGCATTTGGAAAATTTAGAATGGATGAATATTATAGCACATGTAATCAAACTATAACCAAAGCATATGGGACATGATTTATGCTATAAAAATTTTTATTTGCCATGTTTTCATAATTCGAACTATAAAGAGGGATGTCGTAATCATAATCGAATTTTGAGAACGCAACATATATAGAATTTCCTTATGTTGAACCATTCCAGCACATTCATATATATTCTTGACTAAAGTATATTAAATTCTCAATCTAAGCTTGTAGAATTGGAGTGAAGTATAAAATCCTCTCCCTTAATTATAGCAAAACAACTTTTTCAAGGCGAATTGAAACTTTTGTTTTCTATAATTAATATTGCTGACTTGCAACACTTAACATAATAATCATGCTCCCACTAGCATAATCATTATTATCTTACTAGCATAACACTTATGCTCCCACTAGCTTTGACATGTATCCAGAGATCAGTTGGACTTTTAGAAACCAACACTTTATTGACTTTTCTACCAAAGTTCAGATTTCTGATACGCAATTTCTTTGATAAGACTTTATCAAAACCATACACCTTTCCTTAGATAGCTCACTTGTGTGTCTAAACAATTATGAAGAGGGATGTCGTAATCATAATGTTTAGACCTTTTGTCATTCTCACAATTGCTATCTACTCAAAATCTACTTAGTGAAAGAGTTTCCTTATGACACTTAGATTTTTATGGTGTATGTGTTCCTATCCATGTGAATTTGTCATAACCATAATCACAAGACAAGGTTAGTGACAAATCCAAACTCATATCGACTGAACTTGTTCAATCTTAATTTCTTGCCACCAGGTAGCACAATGCCCACCATTGCTTCCGGGTTGTTATGCAAACAATTGAGAACTCATAGAACTCACAAACATAATCAGCTTTTAACTGGAATAGACACAAAAATAAGAATATGTCAACACGATAGGTTACAAACCTCAAGTCGTGCGCTAGTGATTAACAAAACTCTTGATTAGTTCTTGAAACTATCCATAATCTTTTAGACTCGCACTGTCCTCTTGACATATAAGACTTCTCTTTCTCAAGAACCATTCCTTGACAAAACAAATATTCAAGAGCTAGTGCGGATTCTTACCAAGTTAAACACTTCTCACTATTGGTCTTAGCTGGTCTTTGTTTTATCCAAAACATCACAACTTACCAATCTCAAATGTACAAGAATTGGAAGCATCTTACTCTACATTTGACAAGTGTTATGAACTTTCTTAAGACTATGTCACTCAAGTTACAATCTTGGAGTATAACTCCAGGATTTGTTTTTGGAACGAAGTATGAATTATCTTTTGATTTAACCATTTCAATAATTCACGATTCCTCTCCTCAGGCAACAAACACACTAAGGTGTCCTTAGAGGATCAATTGTGATATGGTTCCATAATCACTAAGATAATCATAAAACAAAATACACAAGTACTCTCACATCTCTTCAGATTGGAGAAACTTTTATCTTTCTGCCTTATTTGATTTTTCTTATTCATTCTGCCATACATTGAAACTTTTCCAATGTTTCAGAATTACACTTAAACTTGTAAGCATAACCATATTTACTAAACTTTAGTAAATCATAACGAATAATCTTATCTACCTTTGTGGTGGACCTGACTAGTGCACAACTTAATGTACCCGATCCTTTAGTCCTTTGCTTGACTCACATGCGAATGTGAACAAGGAATTAGGGGAGACTCGGCGAGTCCATGGAGGGACTACCACTAGTGAAAGAATCAAATCCATTTACCCATATTGCTTATCTGTAACACCCCAAAGTTTGGAAAGCCAAGAAAAGAAAGAAAACCTCAAGTTTAGGGGAGACTCGGCGAGTCCATGGAGGGACTCGGCGAGTCCGAGCGGGATCCGGGTTGTGGTGGAAGCGACCGACTCGGCGAGTCGGCCAAGGAGACTCGACGAGTTGGGTCTGATCGAGGAAAACCCTAAATCTGGGACTTGGAGCCTATTTAAGCGTCTCATTCTCTTTCCTAGGGTTCCTTTACTGCCTCTCTACCCCAGAACACCAAACCCTAGCCGCCATATCCGTTTTTGAGCTAGATCTTGCCTTGAAGAATGCACTAAAGCTTGGAGGAGGAGGAAAGACCTTGGAGGTGCAAGAAGGGACTGTAGATCTGGGATTGTGGAGTCATTTCAGACCAATTGGAGGTAATAAGCTGTTGCTTGGACTCCCTTTGCATCTAGATCTATTCTTATGTGTGAGTTTTGGTCATTGTTGGTATGATATGTAACCAATTCGAGTTGGAGGTTCAGATCTGAGGTTGCTACCTCAGATCCATGTTGGTTTTGGTCTTGAATCCCCTAAAGTATCAGCCCTTGGTATGTTGAAGAAGCATGTTTGCCATAAACCCTAGTTTAGTGTGTTTTGAGCATAGATCTCTCAATCTACACGTAAAGTTTGCCACTTTACGTGGGGAATAGGCCCTAGAAGTATGGATCTATGAGTTGGAAGTTCTGTTTGGCTCGAAAAGCCACTGCATGGATTGAGGACTGGATAGACTCGGCGAGTCCTTCGAGTGGACTCGGCGAGTAGCTTGAAGATGAGGAGGAACTCGACGAGTAGGATGAACAGCTCGTCGAGTCGGTTGAAGTTAGGCATGGACTCGGCGAGTTGGACGAGCAACTCGACGAGTTGGTTGAAGATTGTCTTGGACTCGGCGAGTCTGTTCTTGGACTCGGCGAGTCAGATCGCGAAACCCTAAACCCTTTGAGTTGAGACTCGAATCAGTGAGTCGGGTGGTGACTCAGCGAGTTGGACAGGACAGGACTTGGAACTAGTTGGACTCGGCGAGTCATGGACTGACTCGGCGAGTCGGGTCGCGAATAAGAAAGACCCTGAGCTTATGAACTCGGCGAGTCTTTAGGAAGACTCGGCGAGTAGGGTTGACCTAGAAGGTTGACTTTGACCAGAGTTGACTTAGTTGACTGTCAGACTAAGTGTTATATGTATATTGATAGCTCAGAGAGCTAGAGGAGCAGCGGTTCAGGGGATTGTCGAGTAGCAGCCAGAGGTTTATCAGCAGGGCTCAGCAGTTCAGGTGAGTTTCCTTCCAGTAGGAACGGGTCTAAGGCCACATTGCCGGCCCGTTTAGCTAGCAGTAGTTTCGGATGTTGATCTGATACAGTAGTAAGTATGTTTGATGCCTTTGTGGCTCAAACAGGATTTATGTGTTATGTGTTCCGGGCTACGGCCCGATGTAGTATGCAGTATATGTGAGTTTATTCCAGTTGATATGTTATGATATGATGTGTTCAGTTAGCTTCGGACTTCGGTCCGATGGAGGGGACAAGGTCCCAGACAGTTAGCTTCGGACTTCGGTCCGATGTCAGCTTCGGACTTCAGACCGATGGAGGGGACAAGGTCCCAGACAGTCAGCTTCGGACTTCGGTCCGATGGAGGGGCAAGGCCCCAGTCAGTTAGCTTCGGACTTCGGTCCGATGTCAGCTTCGGACGTCGATTCGATGTAGGGGGCAAGGCCCCGTTAGTCCGGACTTCGGTCCGATGCAGTGGGCAAGACCCAATATGTGCTTTATATGTTTTTGTGCGATATGTGGTAGATTGGGGGAGCTCACTAAGCTTCGTGCTTACGGTTTTCAGTTTTGGTTTCAGGTACTCGGTTTTCAAAAGAGGAGCTCGGGAAGATTGCAGAGAGCACACCATAGTCAGTTAACCTGGGAATGTTTGACTCTGACAATGCTATTATGTTTTGAATTTAATACTCAAAAGTTATGTTTGGCTTATGATACGTTGTTTATAAATCCATTTTTAGTAATGTTTTAAAAGAAATTTTTAGTCGTGATTTTTGGGTCGTTTCAAGTTGGTATCAGAGCCTTAGTTTGAGGGATTCGGGCGCACTCCTGAGTGTGTCTGAACTCAAACTAAGGAAGTGGTATATAGTTTTCAAAAGAAAAATCGTAGTTACAAAAGAATTTTGAGAAAAGAAAACAATTTTTATAAAAAGCAAAAAGAGTTTTGAAAAGAGAAAAGGGTGTGGTGCATGCAATCAGCCGAGCTCAAGTAAGTACTCCCAATTTACCCATACAAGTTATATTATGATTATCAGTATCAGTTTCAGTATCAGTTTCAGTTTCAGTTTCGGTTCCAGCTTCAGTAGAACAGCATGCTAGAATAGGACTAAGGATCTAGGATGATGCCTTATGTGCCTGCTTTATGTGTTCAGCTTTATGAGAATTGCATGCTAGTATTGAGTAGACAGCAGTAGGATAGCCTGTTTAGGTTATGCCTGGTAGCGCGAGCTTAGCATTGTATGCTAGTGTAGTTTCTCGTTATGAGAATAGTTTTGCCTGAGTATGTTTCCTTTATCCGAATGCTGCTTGCTTTGTGCTTTGTGGGACTCTGAGTGGTGGGAGTTAGCCATTAGGTGAATACGTCACATCACATGTGAGCAGGGTTGAATAGTCTCAGAGTGCTGGATTTGGCCCTATTGCGCAGCTCTCGTTTGAGTCCAACCGTTGTAGGGACGAGACTTTTACTCGAAGGATTATCCGAGCCTCATTACATGTGATGGTATTCAGGTGGTGGCTAATTGGCATTACAAGGAGGCCTTCAGCAGCTGAGGACTGGTTTGAGTAGAGTCAGAAGTTCCCTAAGGCAAGCCTAGGATGAGAGCAGCAGAGATTAGTAGTAGAGGAAAGGGGATTTGGTGGAGTTGAGGTAACTCTTGAGGAAAGTACGGATAGATGTGGAAGGTAGTAGGGGCCCATACTACTGAAAGCAGAGGATCCGTACTCGATTCAAGAGGGGCCGAGGCAAAACCAAGGAACTAGTAGAGTATGTAAGAGATCCCTCAGCAGTAGTATGAAAATTGATCAGGATTTTGTTATATTTTCAGCATGGTGACGTTGCGCGAGATACCAGTTAGCAGTTCAGGTGTCGAGGAGGGGTCTGGTTCGGGCTTCAGAGCCGGGCAGCTTGATGATCAGATGAGGGATTTCATTTCCACAGAGATTATGCGCAACATCATTGATCAGACTCCAGTGATTTTCGGTTCAGTTAGAGAGGCCATTGTGGAGCTCATGGACAGTCATCTTGAGGCCTTTAAAGCCGGAATAGTTCCAGGGCAGTTTGGGGCTCGTCTAGGCCCCGAATCTTATGGAGTTCAGGGATCCATCAGGGAGGGAGATCCCATTTCTAGTTTCTGCCATCAGGGGATAGAAGTGAGTCGGGCACCCTGTCTTCAAGAGAGACCTTTGGATGATTGGATAGTTGAGGAAGTTTCGCGAGCCATTCACGAGGATCTGCCCGACATGGTCGTGAGGATCACTGATAGATTGATCGAGAGGCTCCAGGATCAGACAGCTATTGCCCAGTCGGCGGGCAGGGAATGCGAAAGGAAGAGGAAAGCGGATGAGACTCATGTAGCCTCAGGTTCGGGTAAGAGGCCCAAGGGTTCGGATTTGAGGGCGAGGAACTATCAGAGCCGCAGTCGATGCGGGAAGTGCGGAAGGACGCACATGGGTGTGTGTAGGCGTAGAAGTGGTGGCGATGCTGGGTGTTTCAAGTGCGGCCAGATTGGTTATATTAGCAGAGACTGTGTTGTTACCATCGCCCAGGGACTTGATCCGTTGTGTTTCCATTGCAGTCAGAGGGGCCACAAGAAGGCCCGTTGTCCGAGTTTGTATCCAGCAGGGCAGGTGCCAGCTCCTGCCCTTGGGACTTCAAGTACCGCCAGCAGTTGTCGAGGCCGGGCAAGGGTGCCTACGGCTCAGAGCCGAGTTTTCCGGTAAATTTCAGCAGGGATTTGAGCAGCACTGAGTAATGAAGGTACGTAACTTTTGTTTTTCTGTCAGCTTATGTCATGATTATATTGTTATGGTTCTGCATCAATTTGTGGTATAAGTGTTGTGTTATAGTGTGGCTTGCTTGTGATTATGTTATATGCCATTTGCATACCTCGGATAATTGGTTGGTAGTTAGGGGATGTGCTCTTATGGAGAAGGTTTCGGAGGATGCAGTAACTGTAGCATGGTTGAGAGAGATTTGGTTCGTTTCGCTAGTTCGGAGTGGTTAGTGATTGGGATGGATTGGTTAAATTCCTACCTGGCGGGCTTGGGTTCCCCAGTAGATGTTCCGGAATGGTAGTGAAGATCAGGATCTCTTTTGAGTGTGAAGCAGCAAGGGGTAAGCAGGATCGAAGTGGGGGAGAACCCTCCGGGTATACATGGATAAGAGTCTCGTAGACTCAGAATGAGTGCGCGGCCTCTGAGAAGAAATGGTAGTAGCACAGTGATGGATGGATTGAGAAGTTCAGAATTGGGAGTTCGAGAACTTTTCCCAGCAGTTAGTTCATGTAATCGAGATGGTTAGAAGCTGGTTGGGAATCCAGGATTGGAGGACCACCTGTCGGACGCATGAGAGTCAGAATGAAGATCCTGAGAACGGGTAACAAGAGATGTTTTCGTATTAGTAGCCAGTGTCTAAGGCAGCATGCAGGTTGCGTAGATTCAGGAGTTGGGAGGTTGGAAACTTCCCAACAATAGCTTCTTGTATCCGGATTAGTAGACGGTTGGTTTGGGAACCAAGCCGAAGAATTCCTCGACGAAGCGCTAAGAATATCAAGGATATAAGACGTTGAGGTTGATGCAGTATTCGAAGACTAAGGACTGTTTTTTTTAGAAATCGGGATGAGGAATCACTAGCAGGATTAGGGACAGTCAGGATGTTCTCGAGATAGTAGTAGTGTTGTAAGTCTGCGGGGGTAGCCGTAGCATTCACTAGCAGTAGTAGTGTTGTAAGTCTGCGGGGGTAGCCGTAGCATTCACTAGCAGTCAGATGGCAGTAGTAGTGTTGTAAGTCTGCGGGGGTAGCCGTAGCATTCATTAGCAGTCAGATAGTAGTAGTGGTGCTGTAAGTCTGCGGGGGTAGCCGTAGCATCCACTAGCAGCCAGATAGTATTAGAGAGTTGTAAGTTCGCGAGCGTAGTCGCAGCCTTTTATCAGATTGGTAGGTAGCATGAGCGCGTGTTAGACGCGGGAAAGCAGTTGTACCCACCAGTTCGGGTGCAGCAGTGAGGATATGGGAATCCACGGGTTAGATTTCGGATTTCCCAAATGGAACAGTTATGGCTAAGTCAGCAATTTGGGCTATAGATCGTCACATCAGTTATGAGATCAGAGTAGCAGTGGACCGTTGGGGTTCGGGTATGTTGCGGGCTACCGTCAGTCTGGGAGCCATCATGTTGTTAGTCGTGGAATTGATGATGTCAGGATGTGACGTATGGATCCGATCGGTTGGATCGGAAGGTTGCTAGAGCCACAGCGACAGGATAACTAGTGGAAACTAGTCCTAAAGGAAGATTTCGTTCAGAAGTCGTGGAAGCGACTAAGTGAGGAGTCCCTTGACTCCACAGTTGGGTTGGAGCTCAGTGTTTCAGCCAGTTCAGTGTTTCAGGCAGCTCAGTGTTTCAGCCAGTTCAGTGTGTCAGGCAGCTCAGTGTTTCAGGCAGCTCAATGTTTCAGTCAGTTCAGTGTTTCAGGCAGCTCAGTGTTTCAGCCAGTTCAGTGTTTCAGGCCGTTCAGCGTTTCAGTCGGTTCAGCGTTTCAGGAAGTTTAGTGTTTCAGGCATGTTCAGTATTGCAGGCAGTTCAGTGTTTGGAAGGTTTCAGGGTTTTGGGTCAGTATTGTATTTGCGTTGGAATGCAAGTGCTGACGATATAGTTGGTTGATTTGGAAATGGCAAGTCCCTCTCAGCAGGATCAGTTGAGCCTTTTGCCGAGTATAAGTGATCTGTAAGGATAGCTAGGCAGGTAGCTTTTCATTCAGGAGGGAAGGCTCGAGTTAGTAGGAGATGAGTAATCAGGTGGGATAAAAGCAAGCTGGTTCCAGCAGCATCGTTTCAGTATGAGCGGCAGAATGGATAGAACAGTTATAGATAGTCGAAGTATCTTCAGGAGTCGCTGGAAGAGACTAGGAGTTTGCGATGGAGTGTAGTGACCGGTGGGAGTCCGGTAACTCAGATATCGGGAGATTGGTTAGACCAGAGTAGTCTCAGTGCATCCGGTAGGCGGATGGGAGGCAGCAGGATTTTCAGTCGGAGGAAGTAACGTAGAGGAAATTATGGAAAAGAGAAGGATTCAGTATGTTCCAACGGTAATGATCGACATGGTGAGTGGCTGGAGTGACGGACAAAAGAGTGTTAGATTTTCCAGACAGAGAATTGGAGGCAGTTCGCAGGCAGTTGATCATAGCAAACTTCGAGGACGAAGTTTAGTTTAAGTGGGGGAGAGTTGTAACACCCCAAAGTTTGGAAAGCCAAGAAAAGAAAGAAAACCTCAAGTTTAGGGGAGACTCGGCGAGTCCATGGAGGGACTCGGCGAGTCCGAGCGGGATCCGGGTTGTGGTGGAAGCGACCGACTCGGCGAGTCGGCCAAGGAGACTCGACAAGTTGGGTCTGATCGAGGAAAACCCTAAATCCGGGACTTGGAGCCTATTTAAGCGTCTCATTCTCTTTCCTAGGGTTCCTTTACTGCCTCTCTACCCCAGAACACCAAACCCTAGCCGCCATATCCGTTTTTGAGCTAGATCTTGCCTTGAAGAATGCACTAAAGCTTGGAGGAGGAAGAAAGACCATGGAGGTGCAAGAAGGGACTGTAGATCTGGGATTGTGGAGTCATTTCAGACCAATTGGAGGTAATAAGCTGTTGCTTGGACTCCCTTTGCATCTAGATCTATTCTTATGTGTGAGTTTTGGTCATTGTTGGTATGATATGTAACCAATTCGAGTTGGAGGTTCAGATCTGAGGTTGCTACCTCAGATCCATGTTGGTTTTGGTCTTGAATCCCCTAAAGTATCAGCCCTTGGTATGTTGAAGAAGCATGTTTGCCATAAACCCTAGTTTAGTGTGTTTTGAGCATAGATCTCTCAATCTACACGTAAAGTTTGCCACTTTACGTGGGGAATAGGCCCTAGAAGTATGGATCTATGAGTTGGAAGTTCTGTTTGGCTCGAAAAGCCACTGCATGGATTGAGGACTGGATAGACTCAGCGAGTCCTTCGAGTGGACTCGGCGAGTAGCTTGAAGATGAGGAGGAACTCGACGAGTAGGATGAACAGCTTGTCGAGTCGGTTGAAGTTAGGCATGGACTCGGCGAGTTGGACGAGCAACTCGACGAGTTGGTTGAAGATTGTCTTGGACTCGGCGAGTTTGTTCTTGGACTCGGCGAGTCAGATCGCGAAACCCTAAACCCTTTGAGTTGAGACTCGAATCAGTGAGTCGGGTGGTGACTCAGCGAGTTGGACAGGACAGGACTTGGAACTAGTTGGACTCGGCGAGTCATGGACTGACTCGGCGAGTCGGGTCGCGAATAAGAAAGACCCTAAGCTTATGAACTCGGCGAGTCTTTAGGAAGACTTGGCGAGTAGGGTTGACCTGGAAGGTTGACTTTGACCAGAGTTGACTTAGTTGACTGTCAAACTAAGTGTTATATGTATATTGATAGCTCGGAGAGCTAGAGGAGCAGCGGTTCAGGGGATTGTCGAGTAGCAGCCAGAGGTTTATCAGCAGGGCTCAGCAGTTCAGGTGAGTTTCCTTCCAGTAGGAACGGGTCTAAGGCCACAATGTCGGCCCGTTTAGCTAGCAGTAGTTTCGGATGTTGATCTGATACAGTAGTTAGTATGTTTGATGCCTTCGTGGCTCAAACAGGATTTATGTGTTATGTGTTCCAGGCTACGGCCCGATGTAGTATGCAGTATATGTGAGTTTATGCCAGTTGATATGTTATGATATGCTGTGTTCAGTTAGCTTCGGACTTCGGTCCGATGGAGGGGACAAGGTCCCAGACAGTTAGCTTCGGACTTCGGTCTGATGGAGGGGACAAGGTCCCAGACAGTTAGCTTCGGACTTCGGTCCGATGGAGGGGACAAGGTCCCAGACAGTCAGCTTCGGACTTCGGTCCGATGGAGGGGGCAAGGCCCCAGTCAGTTAGCTTCGGACTTCGGTCCGATGTCAGCTTCGGACTTCGGTTCGATGTAGGGGGCAAGGCCCCGTTAGTCCGGACTTCGGTCCGATGCAGTGGGCAAGGCCCAATATGTGCTTTATATGTTTTTGTGCGATATGTGGTAGATTGGGGGAGCTTACTAAGCTTCGTGCTTATGGTTTTCAGTTTTGGTTTCAGGTACTCGGTTTTCAAAAGAGGAGCTCGGGAAGATTGCAGAGCACACACCATAGTTAGTTAGCCTGGGAATGTTTGACTCTGACAATGCTATTATGTTTTGAATTTAATACTCAAAAGTTATGTTTGACTTATGATACGTTGTTTATAAATCCATTTTTAGTAATGTTTTAAAAGAAATTTTTAGTCGTGATTTTTGGGTCGTTTCATTATCAATGGGAACATATAAGCAACAACCTTTTTCACAAATGCCATTGTAAGGATACTTAAAATAAATAAAATCAAAACCATTTTCTTTTATTTTAAAACTTTGCGGAAAACTTATCCTTACAATCCATATGGAAAACTTGTTGTTATCTATTCCTAAGCAATATATCATAACTCTTAAGTAACAACTCAAAATTATGATCACCGAACCATGCGATCGAAATCCATTTTCACGATCAGAATCAACATATACTTCCTTTAAGTTTCTTCACTCTTCTTTGATTCTTAAAACATCAATATGTGACCTAGTCACATCATGCAATAAGAATCTCATAATATAAACTTAATAAAGTTAGATAATGGACTTTACCTAAAGCAGAGTCAAACATTTGACTTTACTATCCTTATGGACTTTTAGGTAAATTTGGCAGCTGCGCAACCAATGCCCTTCCTTTGGCAATAGAAACATATGGACTCTTTGGAAACAGACTTAGCCTTTCTCTTTACCATTTGGTCAACCGAGTTGACTATGGCCAATCCCTTTCAATTGGGAAGAGAAAGGTTTTTTGGACTTCCAATGTTACCATTGTCAATGTCCATGGAAGTTTGGGAAGTTGATCTTCCAATTAAATTTTGCTTTACCAATGCTCCAAATCATTGTTGATTCAGCATCATCAAGCAAATAGGTAAGATCATTAAGGGTCATGTCGTGATCTGTCATCAGGGAGTGATTGAAGAACCAAGTCAACAGCCAGCTACCTCGAGACTTTGACACCCGACTCTCCCGACTTGTCAATATGGGACTTAATCTCCAAGACCTAAGCACATATAGACTTTGTTTGCCAATAGGGATTGAGTGACTTATAACTTATCAGGTCTTGAAACTTTTGGGATACGGAGATTTATTGGAGGAGGTGGAGGAAGTGAAGTATGATTTCCAGTCCCACTAATGGACAACAAAGGGATTGATCTTTCACCTTGGTTGCCATTTGGGATATCATCTTCGTTAGGAAGCTTGTTCCTAAAGATTTGGGAAGACCATAGTTGTCTAAACTAGACATCTATAATGGGAGAAATTCAAGTTAGTTTATTTAAAGTCCTTAATATAACACCCAATATGAAATATTAAGGCTAGGATCCAACAACCTATTTATAACTGGAATAGGGATGATGTAATCCAAGTTATAAAATAGTTGAAGGTAGGTAAATGACAATTTACCAATTTCCACCATAAGAACGAAATATTTTATTATTAGGTTTTATTGGTTTTGAAACTCCTAGATCTTTTGAGATACATTGAACTTTTCAATTGCATGTTTGAATCTCAATTGTGCCCTCTCAAGTTTGTGACTGGGATGTCGAGGATCACAAACAAGGTGTGAATAACCATACAAATTGACTTGGTACCCTTAACTTTATCACCTAATCGATGCGCCGGTTAGCCACACAGCTCCACCGATCTATAATAAGGTCAAGTTACCCCTTGCCACACTTACTAGTTCTTGTTAGTGTGCCGGTTAACCACACACGCTCCACTAACGACTTGGTAAGGTACAAAGTGTAATTTTATGGGTTAGCACCAAATTCACATTTTCCTAAAGTAACTGAGATTGAGAATTATTAAGGTATAGTTACTTTATAATTTCATTATACTTTTAATGAGGATTAAGGTCCTATCCTACCTTTTTCGGCTAACGACCCTCCACCAGTCAAGGAAGCAGTGGGTGAGAGTGGACACCCATTAAACGCCATTTTATAGGCAGTAACCTTATACCCCCCCTTATAGACCGGCTTCGTGAATGAGGCATACTAATGGTAAGATTGACTTATTCTTATACATATCTATATAATTAAAATTATAATAATAGTATAAGGGTGTATTTTAAACATTTAAAATACTTGGTGGTTTAATCTATCAATTAAACTATACTCTTAAATTAATTAAACTTAAACCATGTCTTTATGGAATTATTAACTCTTTTAATTAAACACTTTAATTAATTTAATGAAGTCCATAAAGTTTGAATTTTTTTTTAACTTTAAAAAAAAGATTTAATTTGGAATTAAAGTGTAAGACTTTACAAATTCCAAAACTTGAGGGCAAGTTTTGAAACTATTCCAAGTCTCTTTAATTTGTAACTTATGAGTTTTAATGGTTCATAAAAATGAAGACTCTTCATTTTATGAAACCTCTTTAGTTCTTTAATCACAATTTAAAGAAGTGACTTTTGGTTATCCATAACTTGAGGACAAGTTATGGACACCATCATTGCCATTAAGATCATGAATTAATCAACCATGCAAGTTACAAACAATTCCTATGATCTTCTAAAACTCATAAGAACAAATATTCATATCAACAATTTCAAGAATCATAAATAAACCATATAAAACTTGAAATTTTGATAATAACCATTTATTTGGATGAGAATAAACATTACCATAACATCAAAATCAAGTTTTAAGAACAAAAACACTTTGTGGTAATGATTCTGATCCAAAACAGGCCAAAAACAATTTTTTTTTTCACTGAACAGTCACCACCTCGTGGTAAACTGGCATATTCCAAAACAACGAATTTTCTTGCAAATTGCATCAAGTATATAGAAAAAAATCCTAGGCTCTGATACCACTGATGGGTTTTGAGCATTCTAACACTTCCTAAGTGTACACGCAACCCTAATAACCTTGAATCTATGTTTTCTCTATACACATGCAAATTTCTTTTTCAAGGTTATTTCCTAACTAGCATGGCATAGGGATTACATAAAACATAGAAACTTGTAGAAATATATACCTTGTTATTGCTTGAATTCCTTCAAGACTTTGTGAGCCTAGCACCCCAAATGTTGTGCCTCAGATGCTTCACACAACACCACAAAACTTGGAATAACTTGAGAGAATACTTCTTACACTTGAAAATCGGTTATGCCCTCTCTAGAAACACTCTAGTGCCGATTTTGCATGCTATAGGGATTCTTTTATAGTGTGTCATAATTAGGAGTTACAAATGTAAACCCTAATTGTCATGACTCTTCATTTCTCATGACTTATGGGTTTGTAACTCCTATGGACTATCCATGGAGCTCCATATGGTTATAACCAAACCCATAAACCATGGATCATTAATCCACCATAAAAGAATTGATGATTGTCATAATCAACCCTATATATTTAATTAGTCTCACTTTGATCACCAAATTAATACTAGATTAATACTTAATCAATACTAATTAAATAATACTATTATTAATATATTAGAACTTATAATATATTAATAATCACAAGTGTACTTTCTCTCATTTTGTCTATCCAAGTATTGCAATGCCATGCAACCCAAATGGACCATGTCGGGTCAGGTCAAGTACATACCAAATAAAGTTATGGACTTAGACACTATATCCAACAGGAATACCCCAGGCCCCTTTAACGATTGGGTTGGAATGCCGACATATTATGGGTCCAGTCATCCTTAGGATGGAATACCCTAGGCCCTCAACCATCGGGTTGGAATGCCCCGGCCTGTTGGCTTACGCACAAAGCAGTGAAGCCTCAGCCACTAACTAATCATGTGCACATATACAAGATAATCATATGACAGTCTACAACCAGACGAACAAATCTACAGATTACTAAGCATTGCAACATCCTATCTACCAGGATACCGGTCTAACATATCATAACAGCATAACAACATGTATAACAGTGTATCAATCTAATGGGCCGCATCGGTGCCTTCGACCCGCAATTACAGTGAGGACAACTCACCTCATAAGAAGTGCTGAATTGATAAGATCTAACTCCGAATCTCAGCTCCCGACTCAATGCCTACAACCACCATGACCATTTCCATCAAAATCCCGACATACCCAAAATGCCCTCAAAATTGAAACTTGGTCAACCATGGTCAAATTCAAAGTCAACAGTCAAGGTCAACAGTCCATGCTGACCCAACTCGTCGAGTTCCTACAGAAATCAGAAGGTCGGAAAAACCCTAGCCAACTCGCCGAGTTGGCTGGAAAACTCACTGAGTTTTCCCCAGCTTAACACATTCAGTTGATTGTTCAATTCCAGGGACTCTAACGCTCATATCTAAACTCAAATGTTGTCTAAAAGGATAAATTTTCCAACTTTATCCTTTAGAGCTACTCCAAGTGCTCAAAAACCCCTCCACAAGGCTTGAAAACTCAACGACTTAACCAATAAGCACAAAATCCTTGATATCTGAAACTCAACTTTTCCAAAAGGGATTCTAGCCTCAAAAACGTCCCAAAGATTGGTGCTTTATAGACATGCATGTCCAATGCATGTCTTGAACCCAAAATGGGTCCAAAAAGGGAAAATGTGACCTAAACTCCATGCATCGCATCAAGACTTGGCTAAAGACCAAATCCAAACCACTATAAGGTCACCTTAACCTGGAGATTCATAAAGTTTCAAACTTTATGAAGTTCATCCATTGCATAATCCAAAAATAAGGAGAAAAAGGGACAAAAATCAAGATGTAGCTACATAGATAAAAATCGGATCCTAGACACTTACAAAGGTCCATAAGAGATTCAGACTGAATATGAGAGATTTTCTTGCTAGATCCTTGCCTCCTTCTTCTCACTTTCTTCTTCTTTTGCTCCAAAAAGCCACATTGGAAATCGAGATGTTACAATCATTTTCATCATTTGATCCATACTTGTTCATCTTATGTCGTGTGAAGCCAACAACATGAAAATTCTCATCTTGTTGATCTTGAACATAAAAAACTTGTTTGGCTTAACTAGCTAATATGAAGGGTTTAGACTTCTGACCAAGCCTATCAAAGTTAACTATTGTGAATCCTAAATCATCCTTTTTACTCCACGACTATCAACCCAATCACACATAAATACATGAATAGTAAACATGCGATAATCAAGATCCCATATCTCCTTTATACGACTGAAGTAAGTAACAACACCATACACATAATTGGAGTGTTTTGCAATAGCAATCTGCATAATATACGCAACTAAAGATACTCCACTGCATTGAATTGTTCTAGACTCATCTCGAGATGTTATATGAAAATGATACTCATTTATGGCAAAACTGATATATTTACTAACAACAAAACTAATCCCTTTGGCCAGCCAACGAACATCATCATAAATATCTTCCCCGTTAGCCAAACATTTTTCAACCTATTAGAAAAATATCTAATTAATTTAATTCAAACAAAATAATTAAAAATATTGTAATTCTAACAAGCTTATTTTAAAAATAAACCTCTTTCTTAAACTAATTACTAAATGCTTGACTGTGTTGGCTCTGCAACCATGTACTCTTGCGAGAGTCACGGGGGTTGAGATCCTTCAATTCTAACATATGTAGCCTGAAGCGTATTAGAAGTTAGAAGAAGTTTAAATGATAGATAATGTTCAAAGAGTATATAGTTTCATGTAATTCTTACTCCATATATGACTCCACAACATCAGTGTTTCGTAATACATAAAGATGAGCTTGATCAAGTAACATAGCATCTACAACGTCGATTATAGCCTTTGATAAAGGCTTGCCGCTGCGGATTCTTTCAAAAACACGTTCATGAGGATTTCCAATTGATTTCATGTTTTTTAAGTAGTCTGAACAAAATTCTAAGGCTTCCTCTGCCACATAACACTCTGCAATGCAACCCTCGGGTCGATGATGATTTATTACATACCCTTTAAGTGTTTTCAAGTATCTCTCAAATGGATACATCCACCTAAAATGAACCGGGCTACACAACCTCTCCTTTCTAACTAAATGCACCATCAAGTGATTCGTGACATCGAAAAATGAAGGAGGAAAGTACTTCTTTAACAAACATAAGGTTAATACGATGTCACTTTGCAACTTGCCTAGCTTACTAACATCAACAACTTTACTACACAACTCATTGAAAAAACGACACAAACTTAGGATTGTTCTCAACACCTTCATGTCTAACACCCCTTTGATTGCAAAAGAGAGAAGTTGTTGCCTTAGTACATGACAAATCATTAGACTTCAAACCATTCATCTTTGAAACATCATCCGACTCGAGATTCTTGAAATTGGAGCAATACCCATGAGGCACTTTTATGTTAGACAATGTACCATAAAATAGATGTTTCTCTGAGGAATTCAATGTGTAGCACGCATGAGAAAGCCAATGTCGGCCCCCTTTTAGATAAGTTTATAATTCAGGCTTAATGCCCAACGCTTCAAGATCTTGTTGTGTTTTTAATCCATCCTTCATCTTGTGAGGAAAATTCAATATTGTCCCATAAACACTCTTGGTCACATTTTTTTCTATGTGCATGAGATCTAGCTGATGACGAACAGTCAACTTCTTTCAATATTCAAGTTATAAAAATATCGACTTTTTATGCCAAAATTTAGATCTATCATCGATACTTTCTTTTTTCTTCTTTGGCGTTTCCTTCTTTGATGCTCACTTCTTTGACTTTATCTTCTTTCATCCTATCTTCTTTGACTTTATCTTCTTACCCCATGTACTCTCAAATCCATCTAGTTAGTCATAAATATCTTCACCTAATGATGGTTGTTGCATAAAATTATGCTCTAGTTGATTGTTGAAATGTTTTTTTCTTTTACGAAAATGATGTTCAAGTGGGAAGAATCTTCTATGCCCAAGGAAGCATACTTTTTTGGACTTTGGCAACCATTGTGAACAAGTATTCTTCGAACATATTAGACACGAATAATAACCTTTGGTAACACACCCCGAAAGATTACCATATACGGGAAAGTCACTTATAGTCCAAAGTAATATTGCTCTTAGATTGAAGTATTCTTTCTTATAAGAATCAAATGTCTCAACGCCAGTTTCCCACAAGAGTTTTAGATCTTCTATCAATGGTGCCAAGTAGACATCAATATTATTACTAAGTTGGTTTGGCCCTGATATCAATAGAGTCAGTATCATGAATTTTCTTGACATACGCAAATAAGGGGGTAGATTATATGTTATTAAGATAACTGGCCAACAACTATGCTTGGAACTTAATGACTTGTGAGGATTGATACCATCAACAAATAAGGCTAATTTAAGATTTCATTTTTCTTTTATGAATTCTTTCCATATGTTATCAACAAGCTTCCAAGAAGGGGTATCATGAGGATGAGTAAGCTTCCCATTATTGGCGCGACCTTGTGCATGCCAAGTTAAGTCATGTGCAATTTGCGGTGATGAAAACATTCTTCTAAATCTAGGGATGATAGGAAAATACCATAAAACTTTTGAAGGTATGTTTTGGCATTCTTCTTCCAACGAGATGTGTCATAAGTTGGACATTCAAAAGGATCCTTATGTTCTTTCCATAATAGAACACAATCATTTTCACATGCATGAATCTTCTCATATAGCAGACCTTCTCCTTTTAGCAACTTCTTGGACTCATATATCGTGCTAGGGATGGTATTATTTCATGGTAAGATATCTTTTAGGACACACAACAAAGCACCAAAACTAGCATCAGACCAGCCAAACTGACCCTTAAAATGTTGAAATTTCAATAATCCACTAAGTGAATTATACTTTGACGCTACATAAAGTGGCTTATCACATTCTTCAAGAAGTGATTTCAATGAATCAAGTTCTTTCTCTACATATTTGAAGGCATCATGTAGCATATCCTTTGTATAAATAGCATCAGGAGGAATGTAATTGTTAGGGCATCCAGAATCAATACAGGGTTGTTTTTCTCCATCGAAAGACCAAATGTTATAATTTTCATCGAAGTCATGGGCAAACAAATGATAACAGACATTGTCAATTGAATGGTGACACAAATTGATACAATTTACACAAGGGCATGGAATAACATCTAACTTTGGATTATTACTTTGTGAAAACTCTAGAAAAGCATTCACACATTCATCATATGCATTTGATAACCTACTAGAGGAAATCCATGATTTATCCATTAAACATTTGTTACCAACCTACATAATTATTTACCATTTAAAGCAACAATGATTAGGCATGGATAAAAGAAAAAATTAAACTAATATTTGACACTAATTGGTTCCTTTTTAGGACAAGAACCAAAATGTAATTTATTTATTTTGATAACAGAAAACAAAACTAAACACCGTACAGGGACCAAAATCCAAAACTTTTACAGGGACCAAAACTGATGCAGGGACCAAAACTATGCAAAAACAAAACTGTATAGGGGACAAAACTATACAGGGACAAAAAAAAACTTCGCATAGACCAAAACTGATATGAAAGGAAATATCTGATACAATAGGGTGCAGGAAACAAGAAACTTTTACACTCAAGGTGGAGTTAGAGGAAGGACTTTTACACTCAAGGTTTGTTCATTTAACATTTTTTCATGGCAAGGGCTAAAAACAGGAAACAAGAAACAGAAGTACGAAAAAATCAAAGAAAAGAAAGGAAGTTATTACCTTAGCTACAATTCATTCAGGTAATTAAGGAAGTTAGGGAGGATCCAACTGTGCAGAAACCACCACTTTGTTCTCTTTAACCTAAAAAAGAAGCATATTGTTACATGTTGCAAAAAGGTTAAAAGGTAAAAATAAAAAGGATTTGTTATATATATATATATATATATATATATATATCACAACATAAAATTTAGCTAGTATAAAACCCATGTCTAATAAACTATGGAAATAAGTTGTGAACATTAAAGAAACATGGTCATTGCAAAATTAGAATAACAGCAACCTAACATTGAGACTGACAGTTAACCAACTTTCGAAGTTGATGCGTTGATTTGGTTGTTTTCACTATTTGGGGAGATAGTAATGGCAAAGGTGATTAAAGATAGGGTCACTGGGCTGAGCAAAGGTTATGGTTTCGTCAAGTATTCTGATATACCTCAGAGCAAGAGCAATATTGCATCTACTACTACTAATACTAAGGCCCAAACCCAACAAAGCTACCCAAGTAATATTAATGCCCCTCCTGCACAGTCCCCATCCCAGTTTAGTAATGTTTATGGGACAACAACAACACCAAACACCCAAACTGCATATCCTTACTCTTCTTATTATATTGTACCTGCAACTGCACCTTGGTCTTTAAATCTATCTGCAGACCAAACTCAGCAAACTACTTACGGCACAGACCCTGAGTATGACAAGGCTGAGATGAAATGAATGTTGGTTTTACTTCTACATATGCATCGACTGTAAGTTTGCACCTTATTTTCTACCTTTTTCTGTTTGGTCATTTGGTTATGACTTAGGAATTGGGTTCTGCTTAGTCACTTACTTCACTTTGAGTGAAATTCTTGACTTAAAATAGATAGTCAACAATCTGAAGATATATACATGATGTTACAAATTTTGTATTAATTACTCAAGACAAAATAGAAATTAATGTCCATGAATCTACAAATTTGAAGAGTTATGTTTTTTTGTAGCCACTAAGAACCATTGTGTTCTTCTAACGATGCCTGAAGCATCACTATAACAATAAAATAATGTGTACTTAAGTTAAAGTTTACTGTTGAAAATGTTTCATCAATGACAGATTCTGCTAAAACCTAGTTGTTATACTTTTTTTCTATGGCAGATGGAGGGGAGGCACCAACTACTTTGTATTTGTAAATTGTAATTTTAATCTAAGTCTGACAGTGTTACTTTTTTAACAACTGTTGTTGCATGCTAACAATGAGCTATCTTGGCCTAATGGCTATTGTTTTTAACTCATTAATGGGTTATTGCTAGACATGTGACTATTTGACCTTTTTTCTTGTAAGCTAAGTTAAGACTTAAGAGTGGATTTGTTAGCAATGTTTTTCTTTGTACAAGAGTTGTTAGTTTTCTTGAAAGTAAAAGACATGAAATGACATAAATATTGAATTTTGGCATTTGTGGCTTGCTTTTTGAATAAAGAAGTAGTGAACTGGAAATGAAAATAAAAATGGAAAAGTTTTGTATTTTGGTATTGTTTTTGAGGTGTTGGTACAGGGAGCTTTGAAAAGAGGTCATGGAAGATTAGGATGAGATATTTTGAAATGCAAAGTAATAGGAGTGATAGAAACAATAGGCATTTGGTGTTTTAGTATGTATGAATGATAATTGATATGTAGGTGAATTAGTTGATAACGATTCTTCTTGTTTATGGCGATATTGTTTGGCAGGTTTCTTGGAGCCTTCAACCAACCTAATTTGTTTGGTTCCTGATTGAGTGACTCAGGTTACTTGTTGGAAGTGTTTCAGACTCACATTCACATCTTTATTCTTCTTGTTGTGGTGTTGCCTTCTATCACCCAACTTCAGACATTCACATCTTTAAGCATTGCTTGCTGATAATAATATTTTTTTTTAACTTTTTACTAATATTTTAGATACAAATTTTGGTAGTGTATGTTTCTACAATATAATTCACATCTCTATGAGTATGTTTTTTTTGGTTGATATGCATGCCATCTACTTCTGTAGATTGGTAGGACTTCCATTTCTTCCCTATATGGTATGGGCAGCAGTTGGCATTGGTGGCTCCTAAATTTTTATTATTATTATTTGTGAAAGGCCATTTGAGTGTTGGTTATTAAATCTAACTTGTAACAAAGTTAGATTTCAGTTTTGATTATTATTTGTTGGTTCCCTCTTTCTTTTTATTACAACTGTTTTGGTGTTTTGTTTTATGATTTTAGTCTTCTTTTAGGTTGAGTACTATGGTTCACCAGTCAATTTGAAAACAATCACCCAAATTAGCACTCCAGATTCAAGCTCGCTCTTGGTGCAGCCTTATGAAAAATCAAGGTACATGATTTGATAAGTGTTATTTAGTTTCCTTTCTTTTGGCTTAATGGACTTAATTGGGACATTACTTAATCAAGTAAGCTATATATGGGTGATTAGTTTGACTTAATGCAGAAAGAATGACTAAATAGAAAAAAAGTCTAGTAAAGAAGACTCTCCTGATAAAGTCCTATCTTTTTGTAAATATTCCCTCATTTATTCAGACAACACTTAATGCATGGCATTTTTCAGCTTCAAGTATATAGAGAAGGCCATAGTCAACTCTGATCTTGGTTTGACTCATAACAGTGATGATGAAGTGATAAGATTATCCATTCCACAACTCACATCAGAAAGGATAACACACATGATACAAGACAAGACGATAACACAAATGATGAGCCTCAAGTGGAATTAGTCTCCAACTGGAATATAGCAAAAAACCTCCTCAAGGATACTCAGGTCATATAATTTACAATTTTACCCCTTCCATGTATTATTATACATAACTGTCATCTAATACCAGTTAGATTCTTTTTTATTTTACAGGATCATTTCATTTTTATAGTCACTGAGTTCATGCACCTCCCATGGAAGTTTACACAAGAGGAAACCATGAAAAAAGCACCTATAATCGACAATCGGAGGAGAAAACCCAACTAAGTGCAAGTATATACACGAGGAGAAAACCGAACTAAGAGCATATGTTTGAATAACACAAAGATCCGGTTTTCTTGAAATTTTACCTTGTGTTCAACTTTAGAAGCTTCAGAAGGTGAGAAACCCTTGAATGTGTTCAATTTAGCATCAGATTCATGGCTACCAGGCGCTTCTTCCCCTTGTGTTGACTTTCTTCTGCTCTTTCTTTTTTGTTACTTGGTTCTTTGGTCAACCGGGGAAGTTGACTTTGCATTAATTGTTTCAACGGGAACACCAAGCTTAACACGTGACTTCTCCAATACCTTAATCAGACCTAGGGCACATAAATTTGAGCAGTCTCCAACAATGTCAGTTGAGCCCAAGGTCGTTGGTGAAGCGAAGTCAGTTGGAGGAGAAGTAACCTAATGTCGTTGGAGGAGATGTTGTCGGCAAGGCGAGGCGAGATCGCAGAGCCGATCTATTGTAGAGAGTGTACTCACTTAGTGAGTGTTTTTTTTCTGAAAAGCTCTAGAATATTAGTAGTACCTGCAATTTTTGTAACAAGAGACACATATTTCATTAAAATTATAAAGTGACAGTAATAGAGGACGCGCGTTTAAGATAAAGAGCCCTCTGTGTTTTTAGTTTTTTTCTTGAGACACTAATTTAAGGGCACGCAATAATGCATGACCTAAATCCTTAATTTTTTTTGGAGACATGACACTATTTTAAGGCCACTCTCTTTTGCGTAACATAACTCAATGCATGTCGTGTTTTGCATGTCATTAAACGCATATATTAAGGCCTTTTGTCCATATCTCAGATCTAGACTTAGAACATCGACTTAAGTCATAAAGTTTCCACCTTTATGACTTTGCATGGCTAGAAAAGGTCCAAAAGCTAAAACCCTAACTTATTAATCCATTAAGACACCATAACTCTTGCATGGAAGGGATAGAAGGACCATGATCATATTTTTGTGGTTCCTAATAGTTCTATAATGGATAGAGGTTCCAACTTTATCCATTAGGATGATCCAAACCATAAACATAAACATTAGCATAAAGCTTAACAAGTTCCCCAAAGTACCACATACCAAACATACAACTGGGCTTAACCCTAGGGTATAATAGAACACAATTAAAAAAATATGGGCCCCTCCCTAGGGTGTATTTCAACCCGATCATACAATAGTGGGCCCCGCCCTAGGGTGTATTTCAACCCGATCATACAATAATGAGCCCCACCCTAGGGTGTATTTCAACCCGGTCACCCAAACATATATATATATATATATATATATATATATATATATATATATATATATATATATATATATATATATATATATATATATATCACATAGCAGCTAACATTCTGTAGAACCGAATAATAGGCCGACATTGGTGCCTTCGACCCATGAATACAATGAGGAGACTCACTTCATAGACAGATGAGTAACTAAAAAGCATGCCGCTCCGAGATCAACTCTACTAGTCACCTTAATAATTTTAGTGACACAAACTCAACATAGATACCAAAATACCTAAAACGCCCCTAGGTTAAACCCTAGCCAAAATCCAGGTAAAAGACAACTGAGTCAACCGAGTTGACTTAGTGAGTACACTGGCGTACTCCTCACGTACACAGGGCGTAGTGCATGGTTGACCGAAATCGGGGAGCTAACCACGTACATGCAGCGTACCTCTTAGTACGCCCAACGTATGCGTCTGCTCTTCACTTAAACCATTAAATGCTTAATCCTTAAGCACTTACGTCTAAAACCCAGATCTAGGCTCAAAAAAATGTCCTTAACCATAAAGATTCCAACTTTATGGTTTAGAATGGCTATTAAGACCTTAGCTCCAAAAACCCTAGCTTCTTTACCCATTAAGACAAACTAGCTCTTGCATGGAGACAAACTAGCTCTTGCATGGGAACAAACTAATGACCAAGAACATATTTTTATGACTTAACAACCCTTAAAACCTTTGAAAGGATAACCCAAACGTCTAGGAGTACATCCTACTCACAAAGATTATGTTTGGGACAAAAAGGTGATAAATTTGGGCTAAAACTAGATCCTTAAGAAATATACATCAAGGTTGAAGCTTTTTACCTCCAAATGATGCACCAAGGGAAGTAGATGTTAGATCCAAGGCCTTGAGTGAAACACCACAACCTCAAGGTTCTTCCTTCTATTCCAAGGCTCCAAAATGACACCAAAAAAGGCTCTTCAAGCTTCACAATGCACTCACACACTTTAGGTTTTCGAAATGAGGAAGGGGGTTGAAGATAAGAGGGTACATGAAGTTATAAAGGTGCTTAAATAGGGCTTAAACCCTAAAAATTAAGGTTTGCACCCTGGTTGCGTACGCCCTGCATACCACCATATGCTTAGCGTACTAGCACGGAACCGAGCACGCCCAACGTACTAAGCTGGATCCGGAAATTACGAAAATTCCATTGGGAACTATTCTTGCAAACAAAATACAACCCAAGGGTTAAAAACGAATACCTGAAAATTATAGATGTTACAATAACACACGAGACCTATGGTTTAATGCTGTAGATTCTTTCATGTGTTGTAGGTGCATGTAGTAGCTGTTATACAAGGGAATGTAGGAGCAAAAGAACATGGACTAGAAGTAGTTTTATTTCTTAGTACTCCCTTGTTACTTTAAATTATGTTTATGGTTTTATTGTAAACTAGAAATAGCCTTGGACGTAAAATGTTTTTGAGTTATAGAATTTTGTATTTTGTTAGAAACTCTGATAATCCCTACGGTAATTAGATGAGAAAAATCGGGTTATTACACGACCTTTGGTCATACTTGAACTGGAAAAATAATGTGTGGCTAAAGTCACATATTTTTAGTGTGGCCAGTTTGTACTAATATGTTAAAAAAACATTAAAAATGTATTTGAACAAAACGTCAAAAAAGTAAAAAACAATTATTTAAAAAAAACGTCATAAAAGTAAACAAACAAAAAAAATATTAAACAATATATCCGAAAAAAAAAAGTTAAAAAAATATTCCAAGCCATAAAAAATTTAGATAAATAAAATAAAATGTAAGTGAACAAAAAGTAAAAAAATTAAAGAATAATAATACTCATAATAATGAATAAACCAAATACTATTAACAAAAGAAAAAAAAAGACAAAATATACTAAAGAAAAAATATAAAAAAATTAAGACAAAATTAAATATGTCATTTCACGGAGGGTATTTTGGTCATTTCACATCAATTAACACCAACCTTCAACGATGTTAGTTAAAATGACCATTCATGTTCATTTGAAACATGAAAATAACCTATCATGTCTAAAATTCCTCAAAAGGACATGTAGTTGTAGGGATGAGCAAAAAGACCGAACCGACCCGAACTGGAACCGACCCGGGAACCGGCTTCGGCCAAAATCAAGAACCGAACCGGCCCGGCGGTTCTACCGGTTCCCGGATCCTACCGGTTCTTGTCGTGTCTTCAAATTTTGGAACTATTCCTCGAGAAATAGCATCATACGGTTCCGGTTTTTGCCGGTTCTACCGGTTCTGGTGTAACGCCCGTAGATTAGGGCTAGTCAATTTAGAGACGATAAGCGTCAAAAATGACTTTTTGATAGAAGATTATTTAGAATGAATAATCTTAACTAAGTTGTAGTATACGTTACAAGGATTCCGTACATATAAAGAACGTGAAATCCGAGTTATAACGAAAAAGTAATGGCATGTCGAAGTTTCGCGACAGAACCGGCACGACACATCGCGACGTAAATAATGAATTTACGTTAGAGTGATATTTGGCCTTAGCGATCTAAATGAAAGTCGTAGAATACGTTAAACCGAGAGCGTGCATGAAAAGAACGTCTAAATCTGACTTCGTACGAGCAAGTTATGATTTTTTTTCTAAATTCCAGCTTAGTAGTATGCAGTCTGAAACTTGAACTTGAGATCGAGTGATTTTTGGTCGAAGCAATCTAAATGATAATCGAAGATCTCATTATTAGTAGTGCAATGATAAAAAGACAGACGAAAAACGGTCGTCAGATGAAGAAGTTATGAATTTATAACGGGGTTTTCCTGTCCCGGCCTACTAAAATAATATAAAAAAAACATAAAGTCAAAATTAGCCGACGGTGTCTAAACGAAAGTTGTAGAGCATAGTATCGCATACGCGGAGATATAAAGAACGTCGAAAACGAAGTTCGTATGAGAAATATATGAATTTTTTGAAGTTTATTAAATAATTAAAATATTTAATTTAAATATAAAATCGGATAATATCGAAGGCATTGACGCGTCGGTCCTATCCACCCGGTACGCCCGGCGTACCTAGATGTACGCTCGGCGTACATGTCGACGGAGGATTACGCCCAGTGTAATTTGGGGTTACGCCCAGCGTAACTCGGGGTTTCAGCCCCTATAAATAGAACATAGGTGCTTCCGAGTTCTTTGCTCATTTTCTTCTTTTCTCTCTCGTTTTTGCATCGTTTTGCGTGCAAGAAATACCCTGAAGCCCCGATATTAATCTCGAGCCCCGAAGCGAGTCCCGAAGCCCCGAAGATCCCGAGAAGTAAAATTCCCAAGCCAAAGCTCTGCCCGCGAGAAACCCGGTTTTTGGAGAAAACATCCCGGTTTCGTCGGAAAAGATTATTCCAAGAGACGAGGCGTTGTCCAATCATCTTCTGATCATGTGAGTGTGTAGTTACTTTCTTCTAACACATAAATATGAAGTATTTGCCATGAAATACGTGCTATGTGTTATATATTGTTTGTTTATTTGAGATGGGTGTGGAATGGATGTTTTATACAGGTTTTTAATCATTTAAACCGTATATGTATTTTATATCTACAAATATGTTGGGTAGAACATGGGTAGATGAAATATTTGGTGACTATGAGATGTAGTGCCTATTGTATAAACTCTAGCGTCTATGCGACTTAGGGCCTATCGAGTAAACCTTGGTGACGATGTGACTTCGTGCCTATCGAGTAAATCCTGACGACTATGCGACTTAGTGCCTATTGAGTAAACCTTGGCGACTATGCGACTTAGTGCCTATTGAGTAAACCTTGGCGACTATGCGAATTAGTGCCTATTGTATAAACCTTGGTGACTATGGAGTTAGCGCCTATTGTATAAACCTTGGTGACTATGGAGTTAGCGCCTGTTAAGTGAACCTTGGTGACTATGGAGTTAGCGCATATTGTATAAACCTTGGTGACTATGGAGTTATCGCTTATTGTATAAACCTTTGGTGACTATGGAGTTAGCGCATATGGTGACTATGGAGTTAGCGCCTGATGGCTATGGATTTAGTATCTGATAGATAAACTTTGGCAGCAATGGACTTCGTGCCAATTCCTTAGGTAAATCCTTAGGAATGAATGAATGAAGGATAATTGGTTTTTAGGGTAAACCCTTAAGAAATAAAGAAGATAATGGGGATGGGTAATTGGGTTGATTGTTTGATGATTAAATATAATAATTATATTATTGTGGGTTGAAAACCCTATATGCTCATCAGGCTCCCAAGCCTGACCCACTCAGTTTTCTTTGCATTACAGGTAATGACACAAAAGTATAAGTTGGTGGACTTTACGAGAGATTTTGGATTATAGATAAGTAGTTATAAATAACTGTTGTAAGGTATATTTTATACTGTTTATGCTTTTGGTCTGTAACGGAACATGACATCCCGGGATTTTGTTATTTAATGAAAATACATTTCTTTAAAGAAATGCTTTGATAAATTTTTATCATATTTTGTTTTGGGAACAAATTCCGCAACTATTTTAATCAAAGGATTACTCTGATTTTATAAAACAAAGCATAAACAAATCGGTATTTTCTAGCCGTGAAATTGGGGATGTCACATCCGGTTATATCGGTTTCGGTTCCTACCGGTTCCCGATTCCAAAAATCCACGAAAATAACGTTCCGATCCCAGCTCGACCCGGTTCCATCGGGTTCCGGTTCCGGTGCCGGTTCTGGTTCCGGCCGGTTCCCCGGTCCATATGCTCATCCCTATGTAGTTGTTTTTTTTGCAAACCATAAGGATTAAATATGTAATTTTGTCTAGAATATGCTTAAGTGGTTTTTAGGAGTTTTTATATTTTTCGAAGCTTGTAGTTTATTAACTTTTTTTTTTCATTTTTTCTTTTGTAAATTTACATATTTAAACGACGATGACTACTTTTTCTCAACACTTATATACAAATAAAAATTACAATTTCGCTTCCAACTTCAAGCTAGTAGCTTTCAACTTGCAACTTCTAGCTATTAACTTGTTTTGACAAACACGTCAATTATAACAAACAAGTTTTGAATGTGGTAAGGGTGAAAATGTGCGTACATGTTTGATATTGAACTTTTGATAGTTTTCGGGAGTTTTTAGATTTTAATAAAAACTCGAAAAAAAAACTTATTACTATATTTGACTCTTATTGTTTAGGCCTTTGGACATATTGTATGATTTAGTAAGATTAAATAAACATATGGTTAATTGTATTTTTTTATTGACGTTTTACATGTGTTTGTCGTGTTTGTTTTATGTGTTTGTGTTCATAAAACAAACATGACATCATGTTTGTTTGGTTATGAAAGAATCATATTGTGTTGGCAAAATACATGAACAAAACAACTATTCCATTTGACACCTTAGTTGTCTTTCAATTTCAAAAGTGAGGAATTTGATCCCTCCCCTTCCTTTTTTATTTGTGAGTTAGATAATATGGACAACTAGACCTCTCCTATGGGTTCATGATACATCATTCTAAACTATTTTTTTTAACAATTTTGATACAACTTTTAAATTTAATTATGAATTTTGTTATGTAATCTATTTTTATTTTACATCTTTCACGTGCTTTTAATTATTTTTACGAATTTGGTGTCCAAATCCTAATCTCAGTCCCTAAGTTTTAAATTCTTTTTCTTTTCTTACCGTGAACCCAAATTATTTATTTATTTATTTTAGGAATTTTTTTATGCTAACTTACTTTTTTTAATATATTTTTGTCCTAAATATTATTTATTTTTACGACTTTAGTCCAATCTTTTTTAAATATTTTTCCCAACCTTTTTTCAAATATATATATATATATATATATATATATATATATATATATATATATATATATATATATATATATATATATATATATATATATATATATATATATATACTAGCCGTAGACCCGCGCAAAGCGGCGGCGAAAAATAATTTCTCATTCGGCAATAAGTTCTATACGGAAACATGTTAGATTTCAAGTAACACAAAACATATGCATATTGTTATCGATCGGTTTTACGGCAACAAATAAATGTAACCCTCGCAATACAAAAGAAATAAATATTTTGGTGTGTAGTGTACGTTTATAGTCCTTCATTTTAGAAATCAGGACACATCCATACGAAGTGACTTGCTTATACCTTTATTGGTATTGATAAAGTTAATAAAAGGGAGAATCAAAGTTAATCTTAACAACCCGGTTTGCTTGATACAGATAAGTCTAAACGGATATATCCTATTATCCACTTTACTATCTAAAGTTTTAAACCGAAAAATAATAAAATTAATACAACCATATTTCATGGAATATGAATAACAAATGGAATACTAATTTTCTATTAGCTATAAATCATACATAGATATTTTTTCTTAATATTAAACAAAATATTTGATTTTACAACTGATTGGTTAATTTCGATTAGAGAGCATAAATAATAAATAAAGCTTAAAAAAATTACAAATAAAAGGGCATATATAATGGATTATTTGTTTTATTTTAATTGGATAAGAGATTGAATCAAATTTTTGGAAGAGATAAGATTTCAAAGTAATCAGATTAAAATTTAATATTATTTTATTCATTATTAGTTGTACTTTACGCTTAGAGAGTTGAACGTTTTAAAAAAATAATATTATTTTATTGGATCTATTTATAGAAATAGTATGATTTCTTTTATAAGTTAGTAAATATATATATATATATATATATATATATATATATATATATATATATATATATATATATATATATAATAAACGTTTTGTTTTTTAAAAAAAAAACTTTTTACTAATGTTTTCATTTCTTTATTACAACTTTGCTTTTTATAAAATTACATTTTATTACATTCTTTTATGTATTTCTTTAGTTTTTTTTTTTTCATTTTTATCGCATTGTTTTTTTTTCTCATCCTTGCTTTTATATAATTTTAAATTTTAGTTCGTTTTAGATTTTTTGCCTAACTTACTTTTATATATTTTGTTTTGTAAGATTTCATATTTTACAAAAAAAATTATAAATATTTTTTTACATCTTTGTTCATGCATGTTTTAAGATTTTTTTCCCAGTTTTTATAACTTCTTTTTATGAAATCGTCTAAACTTTTTTAATTAATTTTGGATTAATCTAAATGAAGACCTTATATTTTTTGTTTTTTTCTAGATTAAATTTCAAATTTATTTTTTGTCTGAAAAAACCTTTTATTTTTCATTTTTTTTTTCTAAAAAGCCCTTAACTTTGTAGATTTTTTTTTCCGAAAAAAACCCTCAACCTTTCAAATGCTTCCGAATAAACCGTTAACTTTTTTAGTTTTTTCTCCAAAAAATCCTCATATTTTGCAACTTTTTTTTGGAAATAATGAATAAAAGAGCAAGATTGGAAAAAAATGAAAAAAATAAAAGGTATTTTTCAAACAAAAAGTATTGAGGTTTAATCTGGAGAAAATACAAAATATAGTCATTTCTGACATATATTTACAAATTTATTTTTTATGAGTTGATTTAAAAAATATTTTTTACATAATTAACTATATATATATATATATATATATATATATATATATATATATATATATATATATATATATATATATATATATATATATATATATATATAAAATAATGCACAGCCTAGCATAATATATAACAAAAATGAAAAAATATATCAAGAGAAAAATTACATAAATGGTTCGTGTGATTTTTCGAATACATAAGTGTCATTCTTAATTATTTTTTATACATAAATGGTCATTCGTGTTTTCAAATTCTTGCATAGTTGATCCCTCACCAATATGAGTTAACTTATTTTCCATTTCTATGTTGTTTTTTTCTTTATTTTTTTATTCTAAATTTAACTAAAACTAATCAAATGAAACCCTACTAGTTTTAATTAAGAAAAAAATAATAAACTAAATTTTTTATTCGTTTTTTCTCTTATCTTCTCATTTCTCTTTCTCTCCCCAATTAAAGAACATGCATAGAGAAATCAACCCCTTGTGTTTTTCTTTTCTCACCATGAAACAAAGAAAAATAATGAACATTGGTAAACGCATTTCAAGAGTACATCTGAATTGATATTTTTCCAGTTTTCCATTTTTGGAGAGCATTAAGAAAGAAACTAATGATTTTTTTTCAACGAGGTTAAACCATTTAACCAATCAAAATTGCAATTTTTTTTCAGTTTGCCATAATCAACATTTGTAAATGCCGTTAAGACAAACAAAAAATATGAGACACGGTTCAATAATCAACATTTGTAAATATGGATCAAACCTAAAAGACATTAAAATTCTCAACTAGTCATCTACCTGAAGAAAACCCTCACCCTAGATCGTCTGCCTAAGAAAAAACTGTCTCAAAATAAAAATCAAACCCTAAAACAATTCATTTGCATAAAATCGATGGTTGCTTCAACTTCTTTGCTTCGACCTCAATCTCCATTGGGTTATCTTTAGTGGTGGGCAGTGGGTAACAGGAGGAGATGGTTTGTGGTGGTTGTCAATTAAGGGAAAAAAATAAGGGGATATAAGTTTTTACATGCTTGTAGGCAGCGATCATGGTTCTAAAAAGCGCGCCATGGCGCGCCTCAAGACGTGCCACGGCGCAAGGCGTGATGTAGCCGTTACGAAAACATTTAAGGCGGGTTTGTTAAGCGTGGCGCCCAAATAATGTGTCAAGGCGTGCCTTATCGCGTTATGTCACGAGTTTTTTTCAAGGCGCGAGTTTTTTCGACTTTTTTTTTGTTTTTTTTTTGTCGGGCCTAAAATAATTGAGTTTTTGTTAATTTTTTTATATTAAATATTAATATAACACTTCTAAAAACTTCATATATTTGATACAATTCAATAATTATATGATTTATCTCTTTTAATGTATATAAAATAGTCACGCCTTGAAAAACGTCATGACTCACCACGACTTGGCATAACTTAACTTTGACCTCGCCGCCAAGTCACGCCTTGTATTTTTTAGAACCTTAGCAACGATTAATTGATGGAAGACGTGGTCTTTGGTAGTTTGTATTTCTATGGTCCAAGTAATTGAGGGATGAATGAGGAACATGGAGCGACATGATATGGACGAAAGACAAATGAATGACAACACTTAGATATATCATTGATGGTATTAGGGGTGTAAGAGGGTTTTTATGAAACATAAGTGAAAGACGGAATGGGGAGAGAGAAGCGGAGACAAAGAAGTAGAAGCGAGCCGGATTTTCAAATTCAAGTGTAAGAGTTAGCCAAAAAAATGTGAGCGCTCCTATATATGGGTGATATTTTTTTAAAACTAATTTTTAGTTAAAAGGAAATGTAAAAAAAAATAAAAGGTAGAGACGAAAACTGCAATCTAAATAACCCCATGGACCATTAGTATAACAACAAGAAGTTAAGAACGAAAAATTACAAATCCTAAAAAGCAAAGAGTAATTTTGTCAAAAATTAATACAAAACCTAAAAAGGTAAGAAAGTGACAAAAGTATTGAAAATCACCACCAAAAATATAACAAAAGATCCCTTCCAATTAATCTCTCCTCAAACCTTAACATGCAGTTCACCATATGATTCCGTGACAGGCAATCACCATTTGACACGCAATGATACCCCACGCCTCTGTCTCCCACTACATCCACACAGTCCCGTCGCTTTATCAGACTCCGGTGATTAAGACAGAAGTAGTGGCGGTCGAGGAGAGAGAAATGTACGAAACACCTTCACCTATATAAAAGGGGGACAGAAAACATAGTGAGAAAAAGTTAGAGCGACATATATACGTGTGTGTGTAGAGAGAGTAGAAAGCAGGACGTGCTGTGACTTTGCGGTTTTTGCAGAAAGACTGAGGAACTTGCCGTTGTTGAAGAAACCCTAGTTTTGAACTTTTAATTTTGCCTCACGAGTAAGCTTTTGATTAATTTGTTTTGTTTCGATGTGTGGATGAATCGGCTTTGTGTGGTTTCGATCTATACTAAGTTCATCCTGAGGGTTGTTGTGAATTAGAGATAACTTGTAGAAGAACAATATCAGTTATGGTTGATGATTTTTCTTTAGTCTTAATCATAAAATCTGTTTTGTTGAAATAGAACACTCTGAAGTTCAACGGAGGCTGTATGATGAATACGACCTTCGTCTTTTATTCCCCTACTACGTCGTGCCTTATGATTAGAGAGCCTTTTATAGAATTTTGAAATGTTGCTCATCTGTTTGAGATATTGCGTCATTTTGAGCTTAATCGGACCTATTTTTGATAAACTTTCCTTTTTTATTGTCGTAGTTGGAGTTTAGTTTGGGAAATTAAGAAATCAGGGAAGTGAATTGTATGATTCGGCTGTTGTGAGGTTGTACATGACTACATTCTGCTATATTTTGCAGCTTTTTGACTTGGAATACCTTTTTTGCAGAATACTGTATGCAAAAATGCAATGTTCTTGAAATTGTGAAAGTTTGCACAAAGATATTTCATTGAAGACACTGATGTTATAAATTAGAGATTAGAAGGTGTTGATTTTTGGAATCGATTCATTATTCATAAGTTTTTGTGGTTATAACCAAGATTTGCACTGGAGTGGTTGGGGGTGCCTGCAGTAGGAGCCATGTCATCCTTAAGTCGGGAATTAGTTTTCCTAATCCTGCAATTCCTGGATGAGGAAAAGTTTAAAGAAACTGTCCACAAGTGAGTGTATTTCTCTATAGGGTTAAATGCAAGAAATAGCAATATGTTTTTGTATATCTGTCTATTACAATATTACACTTCCAAAAATTTACCTAATTATATCAATGTTGTTCAAGTACAAAGCAATTTCACTGCTACAATTGGGTAGATTTTTCAAAGTACAATGCCCTAATAAGAGAGAAAGTAAATATATAATGATGTTATTAAAGGAAATGAAAGTAAGATGCTTTAATAATCAAATAAATGGAAATTCATTGCTGTTTCTTGCATTCATCTCATTTTCTATATTGTATTAACTTTCTTATGTATGTTTATAGGTTGGAACAAGAATCTGCTTTTTTCTTCAATATGAAATATTTTGAGGAACAAGTTCAAGCTGGTGAATGGGATGAGGTTGAGAAATATCTATGTGGGTTTACAAAGGTTGAAGATAATCGTTACTCAATGAAGATATTCTTTGAAATAAGGAAACAAAAGTACCTTGAAGCTCTTGATAGGCAAGAGCCTAATATTTATTATATTTATATCTCACACCATTTTACTCTTTTTATTGACATTTTAGTTGCTAATATCAGGAATGACAGAGCAAAAGCTGTTGAAATTCTTGTAAAAGATTTGAAGGTCTTTTCGACTTTTAATGAAGAGCTCTTCAAAGAGATCACACAGCTACTAACTCTTGATAATTTTAGGTATTGTTATGAACATTGGCTATGGAGTTTTGTAAGTGTTAGTTTTACTTTTTAGTTGACACTATTGCTTTTGTGATGTTTATTTAGGCAGAATGAGCAGCTTTCAAAGTATGGGGATACCAAATCAGCAAGAAGCATTATGTTGGTTGAACTGAAAAAGCTTATAGAAGCAAATCCTTTGTTTAGAGAGAAGCTAACTCTTCCTGTATTTAAAGCTTCAAGATTGCGTACATTGATAAATCAAAGGTCCTGAGCCCTCTGCATTCTTAAATATTGTTACTCTGTGTTACCATTTGTGGGCCCCTTTTCTTCATTGTGTGTTTTTTTTTTTGTTATCAAATCAAATTGGTCTTTCTTTTAGTATAAAAAATAAAAGGTGTACTTAACGAATGGTTACTCTTAGGAGCTGTTTTATCTTTTTACTCCATTAAGTCTATGGATAAAGTTTTGTATATATAAGAACTGTTTCTTTTCTAGACTAAATAACCATTTTACCCTTACATTCCAAAAAACAAATTTCACATTAGTCATCAGTTATAACATGAGCGGAGTTGGGAGGAAAAGAGAAGAAAGAAAAATAGTTAACTTCTTAGTGTCTTAACACACTAACTCATGTTTTTTTTTTTTTGGCTTAACTCATTAAGTCATTCTATCTAGATTAAGTCAAAAGGAAACAAACCCTTAGGCCCATTAACATGAACACCATTCTTTCTCTACTTTCTCTTGTTTTTTCATACACTGTTCTTACTTATAAGTTTTCTTATACACTCTTCTTTTTCAGTCTTAATTGGCAACATCAACTTTGCAAGAATCCACGCCCTAATCCTGATATCAAAACTCTTTTTATCGATCACACATGTGCTTCCAACAATGGAGGTAGAGCACCTCCCCCTACCAACAGTTCTCTTTCTGGACCTGTTCCTAAAGCTGGAGTATTTCCTCCAATTGGAGCACATGGTGTAAGTGTAATTAAAAATTTAAATTTAAGATCCTGTCTTAAATCATAATGTTAACATTTATATAATCTACAATAAATTAAGAGTCAAGACATACTTCTTCTATACAGCCTTTTCAGCCTATTGTTTCTCCTTCTGCTGGATGGATGGCAACTGCTAATCTTTCCATGCCTCAACCTGGACCTCCTGGCCTTGTGCAGCAGCAGCAGCCTCCAGTTACAGGTGTGGTTTGAATTTTGTTTCAGATTTTATTTTAATTATTGTTATAAATTAAATTCGATAAAAGTTGATGTTTTGATTTATATGTGCAGCTGCATTCCTGAAGCATCCACGGACTCCTCCAGGTGGTGGTCCTGGATTGGAATATCAAATGGCTGAATCTGAACACTTAATGAAACGTGCACGTGTGGGCCCATCTGATGAGGTATGCATTGCATGTCAGCCATTAAACTTTGATGGTGCCATTGTTTTAGGGTTAGAAAGTTTCTTTTTTGGTCCTTATTTCAAGGTTTCATTTTGGTTTTGGTCCTTCACAATCGCACTTTGAGTTGGAGTTCTTTAAACCTTGTAAAATGAATCACTTTGTGCTTGCTCTTATGTTTTTTATAAGCTGTTATTAACAAATATAAATGTAAGGGTAAAATGGTCATTTTTTTCTTCATGTTTTGTCGTTATTTTGATGTTTCAGTTTGGTCTTGGTCCTTCACACTCGCACTTTGAGTTGTTAAACCTTGTAAAATGATCGCTTTGTGCTTACTCTTATATGTTTTTTATAAGCTGTTATTAACAAATATAAATGTAAGGGTAAAATGGTCATTTTTTCTTCATGTTTTGTCCTTATTTTGAGGTTTCATTTCGGTTTTGGTCCTCCACACTCACACTCTGAGTTGAAGTCCTTTAAACCTTGTAAAATGATCACTTTGTGCTTACTCTTGTATGTTTTTATAAACTGTTATTAACAAATATAAATGTAAGGGTGAAATGGTCATTTTACATGGGTCTAACGGACTTCAACTCACGGGATGAGAGAGAGGAGCAAACCTGAAATAAGACGTTGAAATAGGGACCAAAAATGTAAAAAAAAAAAGATCCCTTTTTGGAGCTAAACCAAAGAAAATCACTAACCAAAGGGGCCAAATTTGCAGTTTACTCTAGTTATAAAAGTAGGGGCAAAATGGTCATTTTACAAGGGTTTGTAAAATGCCCATTTTACAAAACCAAATTACTGAAACGAGACTCGAAATAGGGACCAAAAACGAAGAAAAAAGAATTTTCTTTTTTGGTTTAATCTTTGTTATAATTCCTTCAGAACTGACATTATCTAATATATGTTGAATAGGTGTCCTTTTCTGGTTCAACTCATCCTCCGAATTCATACTCACTGGATGATCTTCCAAAAACTGTGGTTAGGTTACTTAACCAGGGTTCAAATGTCATGTCAATGGACTTCCATCCTCAACAACAAACTATTCTCTTAGGTTAATTAATCCTCAGTCTATTTGCTTCAATCCCTAACAATTTCTCAAATTGATTTAATCTTATGTATCCTCCTTCCTTTAAAAAAAGAGGTAATGAGATTGTTCATGGGTTTCAGCTGGAACAAATGTTGGTGAAATAAGCATTTGGGAGATTGGAACTCGAGAAAGAATGGTACATAAACCCTTCAAGGTTTGGGATTTATCTGCTTGTTCAATGCCTTTTCAGGTAAGCTTCTATTACTTATTCTTTCATTTTTTAAATATTTTGTATATTGGCTTAACTTTAACATGAATCATGATTAAATCCATCTCCAGACAACTTTGGTAAAGGATGCAGCAGTATCTGTTAACCGTTGCATATGGGGACCAGATGGATCAATACTCGGTATAATTTATAAAATTTCTAAATTAACTTTTAATAATTTTGTGTGAGTGTATTGATTTTTTAATTTCCTACCATAGGTGTTGCCTTTTCCAAGCACATTGTTCAGATATATACATATAACCAATCAGGGGAATTAAGACAACATTTGGAAGTAAACCCAATCCTCCATCTTTTTGTTTTTCTTTCTTTATCTTTGATTCCTAAATTTTTTATGAATCTTTCACATTACAGATAGATGCCCATGTTGGTGGTGTAAATGATATTGCTTTTGCTCAACCCAATAAGCAAATGTGTATTGTCACATGTGGCGATGACAAGACAATTAAGGTACACAAATTTTATCAAGAAATATATATATATTTTTTCTTTTTCTTTTCACTCATATAACAAGCTCTTACATATTTTGTAATAGGTATGGGATGCTGTTGGTGGAAGGAGGTTATATATGTTTGAAGGTCATGAGGCTCCTGTTTATTCTGTATGTCCTCACTCTAAAGAACAAATACAGGCAAGTTTCCTTTTGTTCTTTTCTAATTTTTAATTTTTTTAGAAGATTTAACGAATAATGAACGTTACATAAAGCATTGATTTTGCCCTTGTTTTGTGTAGTTTATATTCTCAACAGCAATTGATGGGAAAATCAAAGCATGGCTGTATGATTGTTTGGGGTCAAGGGTAGATTATGATGCCCCTGGTCTTTGGTGCACAACAATGGCATACAGCACTGATGGAACCAGGTTATATACTTAACTTAAATATGCATAAGATTAAAATATTTAATTATATGAGTTTATGAGTGACACATGATATTGTTTCAGATTGTTTTCTTGTGGAACAAGTAAAGAAGGTGAAGCCCATTTAGTTGAGTGGAATGAGAGTGAAGGAGCCATCAAGAGGGAATATTCTGGTTTCAAAAAGCGTTCTATGGGAGTTGTACAATTTGACACAACAAAAAACCGTTTTCTAGCTGCTGGAGATGAGTTTCAGATTAAGTTTTGGGACATGGATAATAATGATATGCTAACAGCCACTGGTCCAAATAATGGATTACCTGTAAGCATACAATTCCACTTCCATTTCACTAACACCATATTTTATGATCCTTTAGTCCCCATTTGTACAAAAGACGTAAATGCCCTCTTACTTGTTTAAACTGTTTCAGGCAAGGCCTAGATTAAGATTTAACAAGGAAGGGTCATTACTGGCAGTGTCGACAAGTGACAATGGATTTATAATATTGGCAAATAATGATGGGCAGCGCATGGTAAGGATGCTGGAGAGTCAAGCGTATGAGCGGACCCGGGCACTTTCTGATTCAGTCAAAGTAAATTTCTTGACCTCATTTATCTAATATTTAATTTTCTCATGAATATCTAATACCCCTCCCCTTTGCAGCCTTCAATCACTGGCCCATTAGGTCCGATCCCTAACGCGTCATCATCTATGGTAACTGCTATAGAACGTGATAGAATGCAAACTCCATTATCCATTGGAAATCTTGTAAGTTATTACTTTATTATTCCCTTTTATTTTTAACTGTTTGTTTTATTTATGGTTAACTTACATTCCATTGTATTTGAAATTTTGAACATTGCAGGCTAATGCTGAAAGCAGTAAAGTTGTGGATATTAAACCAAGAATTGTGGAGGGTGCTGACAAACCTACAAGCTGGAAGCTCCCTGATATAGTTGATTCTTCTCACCTTAAAGCCCTAAGGTTACCCGATCCAACAGCTGCCAGCAAGGTTTGTTCTGAAACTTGTGTTTCTTAATTCTTTGTAGAATTTTTTCAAGTTATCAATTGTTATCTGTAGTTCCAATTGTGTTTGTTTGTTAGCGTTAGATATTTAACCTAGAACTGGTGCTTTAGGTTATGAGGCTGATCTATACAAATTCTGGGTTATCTTTGCTTGCACTTGCTTCAAATGCCATTCATAAGCTCTGGAAATGGCAACGAAGTGAACGCAATCCATCTGGGAAGGTATGTGGGCCCCACCCCATCCCATCAACATTTCTCAAGATTTAACATATTTCTGCATTTACTGAATTCTGTACACATTCAGTCGACTGCATCTATTGTCCCACAACTATGGCAACCAACAAATGGAGCTCTCATGTCCAATGATGTGAATGAGAGTAAATCTGCTGAAGAGTCTGCAGCATGCATTGCTTTGTCAAAGAATGATTCTTATGTCATGTCTGCCTCTGGTGGGAAAGTCTCCCTTTTCAACATGATGACTTTTAAGGTATGTCTCCAAGAAATAGCAATGTACTTTCATTTCTTCTTGTACAACATTGTACTTAGAAAAACCACTCAACTATATCAATGTCATTCAAATACAAAAGCATATTTTTAAAGTACAATGTCATACTTTTAAGGTATGTCTCCAAGAAATAGCAATGTACTTTCATTTCTTCTTGTACAACATTGTACTTAGAAAAACCACTCAACTATATCAATGTCATTCAAATACAAAAGCATATTTTTAAAGTACAATGTCATACTTTTAAGGTATGTCTCCAAGAAATAGCAATGTACTTTCATTTCTTCTTGTACAACATTGTACTTAGAAAAACCACTCAACTATATCAATGTCATTCAAATACAAAAGCATATTTTTAAAGTACAATGTCATAATAAGAAAAAAAAGTTAAATGTATCAAAAGACAGTTTACTGAGGTGGCTAAACTGACTGACTGACTGCAGGTCATGACAACTTTCATGCCCCCACCACCTGCTGCCACCTACTTGGCTTTTCATCCTCAAGACAACAATATCATTGCTATAGGAATGGAGGATTCCACCATTCAAATTTACAATGTTAGAGTTGATGAGGTAATTGTTCTTGCTTTTAGTGGCAAGCTTCACAACTTCTAATCTGGTTATTATCTTACATTCTTAACCCTGATGGTTTAATACTTAATAGGTCAAAATGAAGCTGAAAGGTCACCAGAAACCAATTACAGGACTTGCTTTTTCACAGACTTTAAATGCACTCGTTTCATCTGGAGCTGATGCTCAGGCATGTGGCGATTAAAAAAAATTAGAGTTCAAATCTCTGTTTACGTGTTTGTTAGATAACATGCAGTCTAAAATAATACTGAGTTAATTTATTTATTTATTATTATTTTGAATTGATTGCAGCTATGTATCTGGAATATTAATGGATGGGAGAAGAGGAAATCAAGAAACATACAGTCGCCACCTGGCCATCCCTCCTCACTCGTTGGAGAAACCAAAGTTCAGTTCCATAATGATCAACGCCATCTCCTTGTTATACATGAAAGCCAAATCGCTATTTATGATCACCAACTCGAATGCTTGAAATTGGTATATATTCAGAATATCTTTTTTGATTTTAAGATTCCATGGATAATTGTGAGAATTCACATGCTCAATTTTTATTTATTTACAGTGGTCTCCAAGAGAATCTCTTTCTGCTGCAATTTCAAGTGCAATATATTCATGCGATGGGATGCTATTATACACTGGATTTTCCGATGGTGCTGTTGGAGTTTTTGATGCAGACAATTTAAGGCTTCGATGTCGTATAGCACCTTCCGCCTACATATCCTCTTCAATTTCCAGGTATTTCTCTATAAACATTATAAAATGAATAAACTGCGATTTGTTAATTTATAACCTAATTTTGGCAGCAGCAATAGCACGGCGTATCCAGCAGTGATTGCATCACATCCGTCGGATCCAAACCAATTTGCTCTGGGAATGAGCGATGGATCTGTCCACGTCATCGAGCCAGCCGATGCTGATCCAAAGTGGGGTGGATCAACATCTCAGGATAATAATGCGGCTTTACCTTTACCATTACCATCTTCTAACCCTTCAAATTCTGCTTTGAATAGTCAACCATCAGAAACACCCTCCAGATAAGCACGGTACATAACATAACATAATAGTTTTTTATTTTTATTTTTTTATGATGGGGTTTAGACTCGATAGACACGTCTCAAGGGTTTGCGTAGTATTGTAAATTTTAGATTATAGTTTTGGTTTTCTTGATAGAGAGATATATGAGGCAGTGTACTACTACCTCAATGGTTTCAATCAGGCTTATTTTATCATGATCTTCTCTTAGTTGATGTTTTTTTCTGGACTTAATGAACTTAATGGGGACGAAAAACGAAATCATGAAACCTATATATGATTGTTTTTTTTAATTAATGTTGAAAGAATGATTTAACAAAAATAATATATGGTGTGCTTCTTTAACAATTTGCACTTGTGGCCAATCAATGTGGCCTATTGTTGATCAGTTCGAATCCAACATGCTTCAATCTTCTGTTTACGAATGAATGTATGTAAAATGTAATCGGTGCATAATTGCCACTGCGGAATTTGGCAACATTAATTGTTATTCTATGGAATATATTTTTAACAACTTTAATGATACCAAAGAAGTCGGTTGAATTTGAAATGTCAACTCTTTTGCACCGATTAAAATGATGAAAAATACAGCCTTCAATGAACATAGGTAGGATTACATCATTGTTTATGCAACGGTTTTCATTCTCAATAAATAACATTTCGACTTTCTAATACATGTTTTTATTGGTGTCTTATAAGTTTTTATATACAGATGTAAATTTATAAGTTAAAGCAGATAGATACTTACGATCGGGTATTAGGTCAGCTTACTTTTTGCACACGGTTCAATTTATTTTTTAAACACTCAAAATGGTTTATTACACATTTACTACATTACGACTAAAGCACCAATGATCCCATATTAAACTACTCTTTTTCATACTTGGTTTTGAAAATTGAGGATGACCGTCGTAAACGTTGCTAAACCGTTCACCTAAATTACTAAAGTTTATCTTGGAGAGAAAGATGGAGAAATAGAGTGGATTTTTTTTTTCTTTTATTCCAAATATTTCATTCCTATTTGGAAGAGAAGGATAAACTTCCTCTTTTTTTTTTTTTTTTTTTTTTTTTAGTTCCAAATATTTTATTCCTATTTGGAAGAGATAATTTTTTCCCCATAAACACCATTGCAATAAACCTCTCTTGTCTATTTATTCATTGGCAGAATTTCGTATATACATTTGTTAAACAGCTAAATATCGTATTTGTCCGACCTAAACTCTAAATATCGTATTTGCACTTGTTAATGTTTTTTAATATCATATAATCTAAATCTATTTTTTTTATTGATTTATAATCTCTTTCACAATTTTAAAATCATTAAAACTAAAAAACCATTTTAAATGGACAATATTGCCCCTTGATACTACGTGCTGAGATCACGTTTGCCTAATCCTCCATCTCAATCACGATTGCAATTTCAGCCTCCAATCCTCCATCAACATGAGTTCACAGGCTCTTATACTTACAATCCCAGCGTACATCCTTTTACCCTGTTGTCGCATTCACACATAACACATAAGGTAATAGGCTTTAACCCTATTCCTATTTTCCATCTCTCCAATTTCATTACTGTTTATTGAATTGTCGATGCGAACTTCTTGATACTTATTACCGAATGTGTTCAAACTTATCGAATGCCATCGCCTCCTCCTTCAAATGCTCAGGTTTGATTTTGTTCTTGATCAGGTGCGACTGTGTCACCAAACCTACACTCCCGGTATTTGATGAAAATCCTAGATGAAGTGTGTGTGTGTGTGTGTGTATATATATATAAATATATATATGTGTGTGTGTGTGTGATGCGACCTCGTTCCGACACTCCTGGTTGAAGGTGTTTTTTGCTCCGCTATGGTTTACAAGATCACAACAAGAAAGAGCGTCGTCAGCCATTCTCCGAGAGGGGATCCCGAGAAAAAGCTCCGACGGTCAACTCATTAGATTATCTAAGAGTGAGTGTAAGAGTCTGAGAGAGATAACTTACTTTCCTGGATGGCGGAGGAGACCTTTTATACTGAGGTCTCCTGCTAGTCCGTACACGGGACAAGGGCATCAAACCCGACAGGATCAGACGCGCTGATTGGCCAATCGTGCTCCTTTTTCTGTCAGAGTTAGCGATTGGTTCATGTGCTAATGCTCTGAGCTTACTCCTTGTCGTCTGGAGCCGTTGATAGGTACTATGCAAAACATATAATCCTATGTGTGCATGCAAACCTAAAAATTTTGATCTACATTTTCTCTAGTTGAACATACAACTTTAACCACAAATTTACTAAGGTTTATCTTGGAGAGAAAGATGGAGAAATAGAGTGGATTTTTTCTTTTATTCCAAATATTTCATTCCTATTTGGAAGAGAAGGATAAAATTTTTTATTTTCCATAAACACCATTGCAATAAACCTTTCCCTTATCATCTATTTATTCATTGGCAAAAATTCGTATATACCTTGATTGTTATATAGTAATAACAATGCAAATCCTTGTGTTGATGAAGCCTTGAGAGCAAGCATCACAAGTGTCATGCCTCCAGTGGTTCACACCCAACACTAGCAATAGAAGATGATTGAGAAGGAGGAGAGAGGTTCAAAATTTCGGCTAGGTCTTCCAAAGAACAGATGGCCGAAATTTCAAGGGTTTAGGCTGTTTATATAGTACAGTCAGGAAATCCTAGATAAGCCTTAATCCAAGATAATCTTAAACCAGGCAATCATCCACTTTCATGTTTATCCACCAAAGACTATTCTAAAACTCCTTAAGCATGAAGAAACCATCCATGCCTTCATGGATGGTTTTAGATTGCCTTTTGCTCAACAATTGAACAATTGCACTTCAGTCCCTGCACATAATTAATCCATTTAATCCCCAAATTAATTCCAATTAATTTCTGATTAAATATTATTTTCATAATATGTTAATAAATTATTTATTTCAATTTATTAATCAAATAATAAATCAACATCTTTCTCCAAAATCGTCCTGTCTAGTTGCTAGTTTTTTTAGGGCAACCTAAAAGGACTGTGCTACTATCAATTTAAGTATATACCAATTATAGTTATGAGCTTAAACACTTAATCCAATAGTCTCCCACTTGGATAAGTCTAATAACTATAGTTTCCAGTATAACTTCAAAAGTGATTAGCAAATTGTAGCTCTCAAAAGCTGTTGACGAACTCTGACTCAGTCAGATACGTGTCTTAAGATAAGTGATCATATAACCCTCAGTTCTACAAGATATCATGAGAACATGAGACATGGAACATAATCAACCTCATTGTCCAATACTTTGTTTCCCGATTTCAGATTTGTAATGACAAAAAACTGCTAATCGAACACATCAATTTAGTCCTGGTCGGGCCCGACACTATAAGTCAACACCAAATCACCGAGGGGCCCAAAGATATCGCGTTCCCCCTAAGGGTAAAAAGGAACAGATAAACTTTTACTTATATGCTTGTACTATTTACTCATCAATTCATGCACAACAATACATTTTATAACATCAAGTTACCAATGCGTTTATGTATCATTAATGCACAACCAACTCGTAAACAACAACTCATATATCTTTGTTTAAAGATTATAAGATATTATCATCTCAGAATTAATCGTGATAAATTCCATGAAGTAATTCTCTGAGCGTGGGTTAATCCAATACTCAAATTCTCTATTTCAAAGTACTCACGAATATTGCAACAATACCTTTGCTATGTCTAAAACCCTTTAGACAGTCTACAGTTCAGTTCATGACAATCTTGATTCACTACTTACTTCCAAAAGTATGATCGATTGTGGATGTTTGAACAATCTAATTATTCGGGAAGTAAAACATGCAAAATGAAACACAAAATAAATAATAGACAGAAGGTAGTAATCCAACTCATAAATAAATCCTCGTTACTTAATCATCGAAAGTCAATTACATTTATTTCGTTACAAGTGTCGAACTAACTATCTAACTACTAAAACTAACATCATCATTCAGACCAATGCTCCTAGCATGCTGAACGTGCTTGACCCTACTCAGACCCTTTGTGAGGGGATCTACATGATTCTCTTCTGACGATACCCTCTTGATGACGATGTCTCCTTCTTCTACTTTATGTCTAATCAAATGGCATTTCCTGTCGATATACCTTGATCTTCCTGATGGGTTTTGAACAAACAATCCTATGTGTGCATGCAACCCTAGATTTGGATCTATGTTTTCACTATTAGATACACAACATTATGAACACATGAAGAACCCTAGCATGCTCCTAGTATTTTCGAAATTCACATAGAAAGATAGATCACATACCTCTTGTTGTTATATTGTAATAACAACTCAAATCTTCAAACCCTAAGTCTTGAAAGCAAGTACGACAAGTGTAGTACCTCTAATGGCTCACAAACACCATAAGCAATTGGAGAGGCAATAGAGAGAGAAGAGGAGAGGTAGAAATTGGCTCTAGGAACCCTAGGGATCAAGTGGGACAATTTCTATGGCCTTAGGGGTCTTTATATAGGGTAGATATTAGGGTTTCAGTCCTTATCCTTATCTAGTTGCTTGCCCACCAAGTAACCATAAGATAAGCCTTGATAACCCTTATCCTTGGACGATTTCAGGGATGCCTTATCCCTTGAATTCATCCAACCTATATTTAGGGTAACCATTGCCCTACTTTGCAACTATCACATAATTACAATTCAGCCCCTCTAGTGTAATTAATTACACTTGATCACAAAATTAATTCCTAATTAACTATTGACCAATATTAATTAAACAAATATGATTTCTCCTTTAATATATTATTCTTATAATATATTAATAAATCATAATACCCTCTTTCTCTATTTATTTCTCCAGTCAAGTTGCTTTGGTGAAGGCAACCCAAAAGGACCATGCACAACTGGGTCAAGTACTTACCAAATATGGTTACGGGCTTAGACACTAATCCAACAGTCTCCCACTTGAATAAGTCTAGTAACCACAAATCCAAGTACAGCTCGATTAGCAATCGTAGCTCTCAAATACGCTGTCGAACTTTGATCTTATCAGTAACCTGTCCTTTAGATAAGGGATCGTATAGTCCTCTGTTTAGATATCGTGCGGACAATCTCATGAAACATTGTCATACTTATTGTTCCAGCAATCAGTTTCTCGATCTCAGATTCATTTGACATATAACTCAATTGAACACATCAATTCAGTCCTGACCGGGCCCGGCACATAAGTCAAATCAAAATCATCGAGGGTCCATGATATCGCTTTTACCCTCTTAGGATAAAAGTAACAGATAAACTTCGACTTATATGCATTTACTATTCACTAATCAATTATACACAACAATGCGTTTTATAACATCAATTACTGATACGGTTTTGCATTATCAATGCACAATTAATCAGTAAACAATAAACCATATATCTTGGTTTTAAGACAATATGATATTATCATCTTGCGATCACTCGTGATAGATTTCATGAAGTGATTCCACCAAGTGCGGGTTTATTCCAATGCTCAAACTTATTTATAAGCACTCATGAATGTTGTAACAAACCTTTTTTTTATGTCTAATACCATTCAGACAATCTACACACTAATTCATGACAGTCTTCATTCATACCTACTTTCAACATATGAACGACTGTGGACCGTTTGAATGATTCGATTATTCTTAATAAACTCAATCATTCTGGAAGTCAAAACATGCAAAGTGAAACAACCAATTAACATAAGACAGACACCATTAAATAATAATCCTTTATTTAATCATCAAATGTCAATTACATTTATCTATTACAAGTTTCCAAACTATCTAATTCAAAATAATATCATCCTTCAGCCCAATGCTCCTAGCGTGCTGCAAGTGCTTAACCCTACTTAGTTCCTTCGTAAGCGGATCTACTGGGTTATCCTCTGATGATATCCTCTTAACTACGAGGTGACCTTCTTCTACTCGATGTCTAATAAAGTGATATTTTCTGTCGATATGTTGAGATCTACCATGATCTCTCGGTTCCTTGGTCAAGGCAACCGCTCCTTCATTATCACAAAAAATTTCCATAGGATCCTTTATGGCTGGTACAACTCCAAGGTCTCCAATGAAGTTCTTCAACCATATCGCCTCCTTTGATGCTTCGCTCGCTGCAATGTACTCTGATTCGCACGTTGAATCAGCTCCAGTTTCTTGCTTGGAACTTTTCCAAGTCACTGCTCCTCCATTAAGGGTAAAAACCCAGCCCGACTGCGAACGGTAGTTATCCCTGTCGGTCTGGAAGCTGGCGTCACTATACCCTCGCACCTTCAAGTCATCACTCCCTCCGAGAATCAGAAACCATTCCTTGGTCCTCCGAAGGTACTTAAGGATATTCTTAACTGCGGTCCAATGTGCTCTGCCGGGGTTCCCTTGATATCTACTGACCATGCTCAAAGCAAAGGCCACATCAGGGCGAGTACAAGTCATAGCATACATGATTGAGCCTACTGCGGAAGCATAAGGTACTCGGCTCATCTCTGCTATATCGGATTCGGTACTCGGACTTTGAGTCTTACTCAACTTGGCATTACTTTGTATCAGTAATTCTCCCTTCTTCGAATTTTCCATACTAAAACGTTTTGTTACCTTATCCAAGTAAGTATTCTGACTAAGTCCTATTAGTCTCTTACTTCGCTCTCTCACTATCCTTATTCCCAAAATATAGGAAGCCTCTCCGAGGTCCTTCATAGCGAAACACTTCCCGAGCCAGGACTTAACCTCCTGCAGAGTGGGGATGTCATTTCCTATGAGCAGTATGTCATTGACATACAAAACGAGGAAGCTAACTATACTCCCACTGGCCTTGACATATACACATGATTCATCTTCACTTCGTACGAATCCAAACTCTTTGACTTTCTCATCGAAGCAAAGATTCCATCTGCGAGATGCTTGCTTAAGCCCATAAATGGACTTTTCAAGCTTGCACACTCTATTGGGATGCTTCGTATCGACAAAACCCTCTGGCTAAGCCATGTAAACATCCTCAGCCAACTTCCCATTAAGGAAAGAGTTCTTGACATCCATTTACCATATCTCATAATCATGAAATGCAGCAATGGCTAGCATCACTCTAATAGACTTTATTTTAGCAACTGGTGAGAAGGTCTCATCATAGTCAACTCTGGGAGTTTGAGTAACGCCCTTCGCAACCAATCGCGCCTTATATGTGTGTACATTTCCATCCACTTCGGTCTTCTTCTTGAAGATCCATTTGCACCCAACGGTCTTACGTCCGGGCACATTGTCAACCAAATTCCAAACTTGGTTGTCATACATGGACTGAATCTCGCTGTCCATCCCCTCTTTCCATTTTGCAGACTCTGGGCCTGCCATGTCTTCCTTATAGCTGTTATGTTCATCTAGATTTATTAGTGTACCATCACTAATATACGTGTCCCCTTCAGTAGTAATATGAAAGCCATAAAACTGGGTTTGAACTCTAACTCTTTTGGAACGTCTAAGAGGTAAGGACTCGTCAATCGGTTCAACCGGAGTTTCCTCCTCGGGTTGAGCGCCAGCGATAGAGGTTCCTTCATCACTCGACTCTTGAATCTCTTCAATATCGATTTGCCTCCCACTGTCTCCTTGGCTTATGAGTTCTCGCTCTCGGAAAACCCCTCTCCTCGCAACGAAGACAACATTGTCACTCGGTCTATAGAAGAGATATCCAAAGGATTTCTGCTGGTAGCCGATGAAAATACATCGCTCACTACGAGGTTCGAGCTTGTCGTGAGTATCTCGTCTTATGAAAGCCTCGCAGTCCCAAACCTTGATATGTGCCAACGAGGGAGCTTTCCCTGTCCACATCTCGTGAGGTATTTTGGCAACCTTCTTTGTAGGGACTCGGTTAAGGATATGGGCGACAGTCTCTAAGGCATACCCCCAGAATGAGATAGGTAGTGAAGCATGAATCATCATGGAACGAACCATGTCCAGCAGGGTTCGATTACGCCTTTCTGCCACACCATTCATCTGTAGTGTCCTAGGTGGCGTTAATTGCGAAACTATTCCACATTCCTTGAGATAGTCGTGGAATTCAAGACTTAGGTACTCTCCTCCTCGATCGGATCGAAGCATCTTGATTTTCCTGCCCAATTGATTCTCCACTTCATGTTTGAATTCTTTGAACTTTTCAAACATTTCTGACTTGTGCTTGATTAAATAAATATACCCATATCTACTATAATCATCGGTGAAAATCACATAGAAGCGGTTCGCATCCTTTGTGGTGGATCTAAAGGGCCCACACACGTCGGTGTGTACGAGATCCAATAAACCCTCACCCCTATCACAAGTGCCAGTGAAGGGTGACTTGGTCGTCTTTCCAAGCAAACAAGACTCGCACGTGTCATCTTCCCTAAGGTCGAATGACTCCAATACTCCATCCTTTTGGAGCTGGGCTATGCGCTTCTTGTTGACATGTCCAAGAGGAAAATGCCACAAGCATGCTTTATCCATACTATTGGAAGAATCCATACACAATACATCATTTCCTAGGTTATCTACAACCATGTCAGTTTCATAAATTCCATTACAAGGAAATGCTTCAAAATATAAAACACCATTTAGATAAGCACAAATCGAACCATTCTCATTATCAAACGAATATCTAAATCCTTGTTTAAACAAACAATGAAATGAAATGATGTTTCTTGCCATATCTGGCGAGTAGCAACAATTATTTACATCTAAACCTAATCCATTACTAAGCACTAGAGAATACACTCCAATCTTGGTGACAGACGATGATCTTCTGTTCCCCATGATTAGATTTATTCTTCCACGCTCCACATCCCTACTTCTTCTTAGTCCCTGCAAATCAGAACATATGTGATAACCACATCCTGTATCAAGAACCCAAGAAATAGCATGCGATGAATCATTAGATTTAATTGTGTAAATATCTACGAAAGATGGCTTGATCTTCTCATCCTTGATGGCTTGCAGATATTCCAGGCAACTTCTCTTCCAATGCCCTATTTTGTGGCAGTGGTGGCACTCTGCCTCCTTTGGGTTTGAGTTGGGCTTGGCAGGACCAACTTTGGTGCCACTAGAGGAGGAACCATCTTGGGACTTTCCCTTGTGGTGGCTCTTTGAAGAAGCCTTCCTCTTCTTGCCCCTCCGTTGCCCAATAGCCAAAACAGGAACAGCGGGTGGAATGGGAGTTAATGCAATAGACTTGTCCTTGAGGTTGCTCTCAGCAGTCCTTAGGAGCCCTTGGAGTTTACTTAGGGTGACCTCTTCTTTGTTCATGTGGTAGGTCATCCTAAATTGGTTGTAGCACGAGGGTAAGGAGTGAAGAACGATGCCGATTGCCAAATCTTCCCTACAGTTAACATTTAACTTGCGAAGACGATCAACATATCTTTGCATCTTTTGCAAGTGCACGGTTAGAGACTCTCCACTTCCCATCTTAGTGGTGATCATGTTCGTGATGATCTCATAGCGCTCTTGCCTTGCGCTTTGGTGATATCTCTCCATCAAGTCTTGATGCATTTCGTACGGATATGTCCTTATAGGACTTTTGGAGATTCATTGTGGCTAGCATAATGCAATGGATTTCGTTGCATCACGCTCATGGGTCTCAAAGACAACCATTTCTTCGGGAGTAGCAATTTTTGGATTGATCTTTTCAAGCTTCTCGTCGAGGACATACTCTTTGTCCTCGTAGCGAGCAATCGTGCGAATGTATCTTATCCATTCGCTAAAGTTCGATCCATCAAATGTCACCTTTTGACATAGGCTCATTAGCGAGAATGAGGTAGCAGCAACGTTGTTTACGTTAGACATCTACAAATAGAAAGGAATAAAGTTCGATTAGAATTAAATCCCTAATTAAACACCCAAAATGGAAAATTAGGGCTAGGACCCAACAACATTATTTACACATTAGAAAAAGGGATGTCGTAATTCAACATGCAAATAATTTGGAGGTAAGTGAATGACGATTCACTAATTCTTCACCATGAAAAACATAACGCTCAAGTTTTAAATGTATTGAGAATTCCTAGATTTCCTTAGAGATTCATTGAACTTTTCAATGGCATGTTTAAATCTCGATATGCCCCTCTCGTTTGTGACTGGGATGCCGAGGATCACAAAGTGGGTGTGAAAAACCATGCAAATCTACATGGTGCGCTCATTGTTACAATCACCTATTCAATGAGCCGATAAACCACACACGCTCCACCGAACTATGATAAAAAAAGAGTCACCCTTTGCCACCTTTGCTTAGAACCAATTAGTGTGCCGGTTAACCACACACGCTCCACTAACTTCTTAACAAGGGTGCAAAGTGCAATTTCATGGGATTGCATCAATTTCACTTTTGCCTAAAGTAACTAGGATTGGGAATTTGTAAAAGTGTTTAGTTACTTTACATAGATTCATTATACTTATTAATGAAGAGAGGATTGCCCTATCCTACCTATTCGGCTAACGACCCTCAACCAATCAAGAAAGCGGTGGGTAAGAGTGGATACCCAATAAACGGCCATTTTATAGGCAATAACCTTATACCCCCCTTATAGACCGGCTTCGTGAATGAGGCCTACTAACGGTAAGACTTGCATTTTAGTTATACATATATATATATATATATATATATATATATATATATATATATATATATATATATTAATCTTGTAATAATATAATAGTATATGGTGTATTTTAAACATTTCAAAATACTAGGGTTTTAATCTCAATTTAAAATTTTTTCGAAATTTAATACCTTTTAAATATTAAAACTCTTGATTTAATAATTATCTTGAATTAAACTATTAATTTAAATTATTAAATCATAATGGATTATTTAAATCATGAAGGATAATTACCAATTAAACAATTAATTTATCCTAATCCTTTTAATCCCTCTAAATTTCGAAAATCATGGGATAGGATAATTCAAAATCTTTAATTACCATATTTAACCATTAAAGGATAATTGCAAGATATGGGATTATCCAAATCCCTAAAATTTAGGATCTAATCTTGGGGAGGAGGCTAATTGTAGTTGTGTTGATTATGATGGCATGTGCGGAATTAGAAAGATCTAGTAATTCATCATACAAAATCAAGAACACATGGAGTAAATAAATCTTTGTAAGCTCTTATTAGATCTAGAAAGATTATACAAATGGGTTTGTATACAATTTCTCTCTCTAGTCTAACACTCCAAATGGACTCATACATAATGGGAGTCACTCACTTCCTATTTATAGGAAAGACTCAACCCATTTACACATACAAAGAGGAAAGCCTAAACACATTACATCCAAGCATGACTTTGCACCCTAACATTCTCCCCCTCAAAGTTAGGATTGGATGTCCGACTTTAATTTCCAACGAGCTAGCACGATCAAGACCAAACTCCCCCTCGAAGTAACACCGGTCTTCAAATCCGCAAATGAATATTCGACAAACCCGAGAAGCTTTGAATACCCATCATTCTCTCCCTTTTTATAATCAAAAATTGATTATAAAACCCACTAAGGATGAGAAGCGCCCGAGGAATAGTCTTCACGATACTCCCCTTTGATGTGTACCAAAAATGAATCACCAAAAATCTTGCACGGAAAAACAATCACGAAAAAGCCACAAAAATTTTCAATTTATGAAAATTTTTGACTTTTTGGGTGAAAGTTGCAAGATTTTTCAAAAATCGGGTAGATATTGTCACTTTCTGAAACTTGCAGGGACCCGTTGCGCCAAAAACAGTCAAATATGCGAAACTCTAGGCCATTTGCGAAACCGGGCATAAAGCGTTAATTCGCACAAACTGCAAGGACCAGAACTGAAAATGTTGCAATTTCATCATTTTATGACCCCATTTGCGAAGTTGGGTATAAACTATCAAAAATGCGAAACTACATGTAGTCGTTTTGACAATTTCTGCATGTTCTTCAAACTTGCAAAACTCTTAGCTTTCTTCCCCAATTTGCATTCTACTGTAAAATTCTTCGCATGCTTCGCACATTTTTCATTCCCACACCCTTCGCATCTTTCACTCACCCTTCGCATTTTTCAGCCAATATCACAAACTAAACAAATATGCGAAATTGATTTTGATCCAAATGCGAACTCAAGAGAACTGAACTAATTTTCTGTTTGTCTTCCAAAATGCGAACCATTTCACAATCTTATATGCGAACTCAAAATATGCGAACTACCCAGATGCGAACTCAAAATTACCAAATTTAAACTCCATTCACACAAATGGGAAACCAATCCATAAATGCAACACAATCCACTTCCCAAAATTTTTTCAAACACACGAATGCGAAGCAGACAAAGACTGATATATGAATAGTAACTCTTCGCATTTCCAATACACCCAAAAATATAACCCTTCGCTTTTAGACCCTTCGTTCTTGCTGCCTTCGTTTTTCCCAATTATACCCAAAATTACGAAGCGTACGAAGAGTTAATAGTAAACAGTAACTTCCCTCATAAGAATTTGCAATATACCCCCTTCGAAATTTCATCATCTTATAAAATCAATACACACCCTTCGAAAATACAAACCCAAAACAACTTTGTACCCTTCGAATTTTATTCCAAAACTTCCCAGTCTTCGTAAATCAACCATTCGAAAATTTTTATTCTTCATCCCAAACATACGAAGACTTTTAGCAAAAGATACGAATACTTGTTCTTTCTCTCTCCTCTTCGTATCATCCTCCATCTTCCCCAATTAATCAAAGATACGAAGTATACAAAGCCTCTATTATTAACAATGATGAACAGTAACCCTCTTTGTTCAATCAGAGACCCTTCGTATGAAGTCACAAACAACCCTTCGTAACAAATCAAAACACCTCTTCGTATCTTCACAATCCAAACTCTTCCCAAACCAACACCAACTTAGTCTTCGAAAATTAGTAACCCAAACCAATTCTTCGCTTTTTGGTGTAAACCCAGTTCTTCGTGTCAAAATCACAAACACAGGAACCCTTCGTAAATCAACGATCAAAATCCTTCGTATATTCAAAATTCTCAGTCGACTCTAAATCATCATCACTGAAAATCGATTCCCAAATCTTCGTTTTTCAGTCAACAACACAAATCAAGAAATCGTTTCCTCAAAAACATACATACGAAGAGTTAAAACATACGAAGCATACGAAGACAAAATTATGAATAGTAACTTTCTTCGTAGGAATTTTCAATATACCCCCTTCAAAGTCTCATCTTCATATAAAATCAAAACACCCATTCATATATATATCCAAAATTACCCCTTCGAATCAAAATAATATTCCCATTTCATTCAAACTCAAAAACATATGAACAGTGACCCTTCGTTCAAACTGCTTGACCCAATTATACCCAAAATACGAAGCATACGAAGAGTTAATAGTGAACAGTAATATCCTTCGTATGCTTAACCCAGTTCTTTGATTCCAAAAATTCTTCGTTCAAATTCAAAACACCCTTCGATTTCTCAATGAAACTTTCAAATAAAACAAATCTTCGTAAACATCACTACCTTCGTTTTGATTTTGAGATCAACCATACACAACAATCAATTCTTCGCATATTGTTTTTGGTTGTATTTGATCTTTTAAAAAAAATTATTGGATCATCAATGGGGTTTGAAACAGATTTGATCCAATTGAGGCAAATCGATCAAAAATGAAAAAACGTAAACTACGAATCGAAATCATGGACGTTTTGGAATCCATTTGAGAATTTGAGATACCTTTTTGACAAATCGAGTTCCGTTTTCAATGAATGAATCAAATTTGGAAGATCTTGGTTCTTTTGTTGGAATGAGAAAATCTCCAATTTGAACATTGTACCACCCATTATGCGAGATGTACAACTCGTTCTTCGTGTTCTTCAACAATCCAAGAACATCTTCAAAAGAACCACCAACACATTTGAGTTTTGACTTCAAATTCAATGCAACCTTTGGAGATTGTTGCTTTGGAACCCAAATTTGTTTCACGGATTTTGGCTTCACAATATATGACGATTTTTGTGAGTAAACCCGCTTATTCTTCCGATTCATCTTCTTCTTCTTTTTCTTTCTCATCTTTTTGCATATTGAAGACTTGATCTCATGAACAAACCCACTTTCCACAACATCAACTTTGTGAATTTGAATCAAATCTTTTGGAGTTTGATACTTGTGATTTTCTTGGATCACCGACTTCCGATAAGAAATCATTCCTTCAAACGAATAACAAGAACACAAAATATCATCTGTTTGAACTCCAATTGAGCAAAAAACTTTTTCATCATGAGAATCAACTTGAACTCCTTTTTCTTGAACATCAAGAACATCAAGAACATGATGATCATCAAGAACATCTTCAACAAACATAAGAGCTTGAAGATCACTTGGGTTTTCAACAAGAGAAATGTAACTCTTATTAAACAAGTCTCTTTCTTCTCCTTCCTCTCGATTCTTGCTACGAGCTATCATGAACATGGAAAGATCATACAAACATTCAATCTTCAAAAGTTTTTGAAATATCAATCTTCCATGATCATCTTTCAAACCTCCATAAGAAACCAAAGAATCCCATGAAATGAAACCTCCTTTCAACAATAATCCATAGAATTGAAATTCGTTGACTTCGTATTTCACACCTTCAATGATTACAATCCAAGAATCATACTCCAAACGCACCATGATCACAAAAACTTGAAGAATTCTAGAGAGAGAAAGTGATTATGAATGGGTTTTCTAGAGAGAGAAAGTAAAAATCACTTGAATTCTAGTGAAGAAAATCGAATTATGAATAGAATCAAAGATGAATTCGATTTCTAGAATCCAAAAACTCTCTAAAACACGAAGATCAATGAACAACAAGAATCACCAAATCAAAATAGCCATCAAGGATCAATTCTTGATCAAATCAAGAACACCCGCTCTGATACCAATTGTTGTGGTGTTGATTATGATGGCATGTGCGGAATTAGAAAGATCTAGTGATTCATCATACAAATTGTTTGCAAACCCTAGATTTCGAAATCTTGGCACTTAAGGAAAGGTTTTGAAAAACCCTTTCAAATTTTCGCAAATTAGGGTTTAGGAACCCTAATCTCGAAAGCTTGCCTCCTAGGGTTTATTGGCTATAAGCCCTAATATGTCAAGTTCATACAATTGTATAATACTAATAGAAAACAAGTTAACCAAAGGCTCTGATACCACTGATGGGTTTTGAACAAATAATCCTATGTGTGCATGCAACCCTAGATTTGGATCTATGTTTTCACTATTAGATACACAACATTATGAACACATGAAGAACCCTAGCATGCTCCTAGTATTTTCGAAATTCACATAGAAAGATAGATCACATACCTCTTGTTGTTATGTTGTAATAACAACTCAAATCTTCAAACCCTAAGTCTTGAAAGCAAGTACCACAAGTGTAGTACCTCTAATGGCTCACAAACACCACAAGCAATTGGAGAGGCAATAGAGAGAGAAGAGGAGAGGTAGAAATCGACTCTAGGAACCCTAGGGATCAAGTGGGACGATTTATATGGCCTTATAGGTCTTTATATAGGGTAGAGATTAGGGTTTCAGTCCTTATCCTTATCTAGATGCTTGCCCACCAAGTAACCATAAGATAAGCTTTGATAACCCTTATCCTTGGACGATTTCAAGGATGCCTTATCCCTTGAATTCGTCCAACCTATATTTAGGGTAACCATTTCCCTACTTTGCAACTATCACATAGTTACAATTCAGCCCCTCTAATTTAATTAATTACACTTGATCACAAAATTAATTCCTAATTAATTATTGACCAATATTAATTAAACAAATATGATTTCTCCTTTAATATATTATTCTTATAATATATTAATAAATCATAATAACCTCTTTCTCTATTTATTTCTCTAGTCAAGTTGCTTTGGTGAAGGCAACCCAAAAGGACCATGCACAACCGGGTTAAGTACTTACCAAATATGGTTACGGGTTTAGACACTAATCCAACACTTCCATGATCTCTTGGATCCTTTGTTAATGCAACTGCCCCTTTATTATCATAGAAAATCTCCATTGTCTCCTTGATGGCTGGAACAAATCCAAGGTCTCCGAGGAAGTTCTTTAACCAAATAGCCTCCTTTGATGCTTCGCTTGCCTCCATGTACTCTGATTCACAAGTAGAATCAAATATCGTCTTTTATTTGGAACTTTTCTAGGTTACCCCTCCTCCATTAAGGGTAAACACCCAGCCAGATTGAGAACGAAAGTTATATCTATGTCTGAAAGTTGGTGTCACTATACCTAGTTACTCTTAGGTTATCACTACCACCAAGAATAGGACCTAGTCCTTAGTTCTTCACAGATACTTAATAATATTCTTAACTGCTATCCAGTGAGCTCTACATGGATTTCCCTGATAATGATTAACCATGCTCAAAGAAAAAGCTACATTAGGACGAGTACATGTCATAACATACATGATAGATCCAACGGCGGAAGCATATGGAACTCTACTCATTTCTGCTATCTCTGCATCGGTACTCGGACTCTGAGTCTTACTCAGTTTGGTATTAATCTATATGGGCAGTTCTCCTTTCTTGGAATTTTCCATACTAAAACATTTTTGTACCTTTTCCAAATACGTACTTTGAATAAGTCCAATTAGCTTTTTTCTCTTGTCTCTCAGAATTCTTATCCTCAGAATATAAGCAACCTCTCCCAGATCCTTCATAGCGAAACACTTTCCAAACCAAGACTTGACCTCTTGCAAAGTTGGAATGTCGTTTCCTATAATAAGTATGTCATCTACTTACAATACTAGGAAGGTTACTATACTCCCACTATATTTGACATATACACAAGATTCATCTTCGCTTTTGGAGAAACCAAACTCTTTGACCTTATCGTCAAAGCAAAGATTCCATCTGCGAGAAGCTTGTTTCAATCCATATATTGATTTCTCAAGCTTACACACTCTATTCAGATACTTTGTATCCAGAAAACTCTCTGGCTGACTCATGTAAACATCCTCACAGCCAACTTCCTATTAAGGAAAGCAGTTTTGACATCCATCTTCCAAATTTCATGATCATGAAATGCAACTATGGCTAGCATTACCCTAATAGACTTTATCTTGGCCACTGGTGAGTAAGTCTCGTCATAGTCAACCCCTGAGGTTTGAGTAAAGGCCTTTCGCAACTAGTCTAGCCTTGAAAGCGTATACTTTTCCATCCATGTCAGTTTTCTTCTTGAGGATCCATTTGCACCCAACTGTCTTGCGACCTGGTACGTTGTCAACTAAATTCCAGACTTGCTTGTTATACATGGACTTGATCTCGCTATCCATTGCCTCTTTCCACTTGGTAGACTCAGGGCCCGCCATTTCTTCCTTGTAGTTAGAAGGTTTATCCAAATTTATAAGTGTACTATCACTAATAAACGTATCACCATTTGTAGTAATATGAAAACCATAAAACTCAAGTGACATTCTAACTCTACTGGAACACCTAAGAGGTAATGATTCATCAATTGGTTCAACTGGAATTTCTTCCTCAGGTTGAGCCCTAGCATTTTCAGAAGTTCCTTCATCATTTGACTCTTGAATTTCTTCAATATCAATAGTACTCCCACTGTCCTCTTTGCATATGAGCTCTCTCTTGAGAAAGACTCCTCTTCGTGATACGAAGACCACGTTTTCACTAGGTCTGTAAAACAAATATCCAAAGGACTTCTGTGGGTAACCGATGAAAATACATCTCTCACTTCGAGGTTCAAGCTTGTTGTGTGCCTCTCGACTAACAAAAGTTTCAAAACCCCAAACCTTGATATGTGCTAACGAGGGGACCTTCCTTGTCTACATCTCGTGAGGTGTTTTGGAAACCTTCTTTGTTGGGACAAAATTAAGAATGTGGGCAACAGTCTCAAAGGCATGCCCCCAGAAAGAGATTAGAAGTGAATCTCGACTCATCATGGAACGAACCATGTCCAACAAGGTTCGATTACGCCTCTCATCTACACCATTAAGTTGTGGTGTCCTAGGAGGTGTCAATTGTGAAACTATTCAACATTCCTTGAGGTAGTCGTGGAACTCAATACTAAAATACTCACCGACTCTATCGGATCTAAGCATCTTTATTTTCTTGCCCAATTGATTTTCGACTTCTTGTTTAAACTCTTTGAACCTTTCAAAAGTTTCTGACTTATGCTTGATTAAGTAGATATAGCCATATCTGCTATAATCATCAATAAAAGTCACATAGAATCGATTTGCATCCCTTGTGGTGGATCTGAAGGGCCCACACACGTCTGTGTATATGAGATCCAACAAACCTTCACCTCTTTCACAAGAACCAGTGAAAGGTGATTTTGTCATCTTTCCTAGTAAACAAGACTCGCATGTGTCATCTGACCTTAAGTCAAATGATTCCAACACTCCCTCCTTTTAGAATTGGGCCATGCGTTTCTTGTTAACATGTCCAAGACGACAATTCCATAAGAATGCTTTGTTTATACCATTAGACGAATGAATATGAAAAACACTATTTCCTAAATTGTCTACAATTATCACAGTTTCATACACACAGTCACAAGGTAAAGCTTCAAATTAAAAAACACCATTTTTATAAGCACAAATAGAACCATTCTTATCATCAAAAGAATATCTAAAACTCAGTTTAAATAAAGCATGGAATGAAATGATATTTCGTTTCATTTCTGATGAGTAGCAACATTTTATTATATCTAAATCTAACCCACTACTAAGCACTAAGCTATAAACTCCAATCTTGGCAACAAGTGAAGATCGCCTATTCCCCATGATCAAGTTCATCCTTCCGTGCTCCACATCCTCACTTCTTCTCAGCCCCTGCAAATCAGAACAAATGTGAAACCCACATCCTGTATCAAGGACCTAAGAAAAAGAATATGATGAGTTATTAGATAAGATAGTGTAAATACCTGCCAACGTTGGCTTCACCTTGCCATCCTTGATATCCTGGAAGTATTTCGAGCAACTTGATTTCCAATTCCCCTTGTTATTGCAATAGAAGTAAGTAGCCTCTTTGGGGTCAAACATAGGGGGAGCATCATAATTGGATTTTCCTTTAGGTCTTGTACTTGACAACCCAACTTGGGACTTTACCTTCCAGTTTTGATTGGGATGACCTTTCTTTTTCTTCCCTTTTCCTTTCCATATGGCTAGAATAGGTGCACTTGTAGGAGATTAGGCAATACCTTTTCCTTTCGTTCTTGCTTTAGATGTTCGAAGGAGGTTGTGCAATTGTGACAAAGTAGTTTCATTGTTGTTGTTCAAATGATAGATCAATATGAATTGATCATAACAACTTGGCAAAGAGTTCAAAACTATGTCGATTGACAACTCTTCGTTAAAATTCACATTGAGCTTAATTGGCCTATCCATGTATCGTTACATTCTCGAAACATGGTTGCTCACAGACTCTCCATCCTTTATCTTGCTAGCAATGTGGAACTTTACCACTTCGTACTTTTCTTGAGAGCTCGCTTATGGTATTTCTCCATAAGGTCCTTGTTCATCTCATACGACCAAAAATCCTCATAGTTCCTTCGCAATTCTGGAGTCATTGTCGCCACCATGATGCACACAAATTTTGTGGCATCATTATAGTGTTTTCCGTAAGCGACAATTTCTTCAGGAATGGCGTTCGTTTCGTCAATATCATCCAAAGGTTTTTCAAGGACAAATTCCTTACCCTCGAAGCGAAGAGCCATTTTGATGTTGCGCATCCAATCGTTGTAGTTGGTTCCATCCAATTGCACCTTTGAGCAGATGTTCAGCAGAGAGAAGTTGTTGTTGGAGGATGAGGAGGAACCAGAAGCATCAGTTGGAGTAGACATCTGAAAGAGTAGAAAAGATAGTTTTAGTTAGATAAGAACATAATAATCCTCAATATAACACCCAAAATGAAATATCAAGGCTAGGATCCAACTAAATAATTTACAACTTAGAAAAATGATGTCGTAATCTAATTGTAAATTACATAAAGGTAGGTTAATGACGATTTACCAATTTCATCATCGAAAAACAAAATTTTAATGAAATTTGGTTTCAAATGAAATTCCTAGATCTTTTTGAGAATCAATGAACTTTCCAATGGCATGTTTAATCTCGATTATGCTCTTCCATTTGTGACTTGGATACCAAGGATCACAAACAAGATGTGAATAACCATGCCAATTAACTTGGTACTCTCAATGTCTTTTATCATCCCATTTTAATGTGCCGGTTAGCTACACGCGCTCCATTAATCAATGATAATTTTTTAGATACCCATTGCCACTCTTTATTCGTCCCTATTTGCATGTCGGTTAACCACACGCTCTCCGTTGACGACTCATAAAGTGCAATGTGTTATTTTATGGGTTAGCATACCAGTTTATATTTTTCCTAAAGTAACTAAGATTGGGAATTTTATAAAATATGTTTAGTTGCTTTATAATTCATTGTACTTATTAACGAGGATTAGGCTGTCCTATCAAACCCGTTCGCTTAACGACACTCCACCAATCAAGGGAGCGGTGGGTAAGAACGGATACCCAACAATGTTCGATTACGCCTCTCAGCCAGACCGTTAAGTTGTGGTGTCCTAGGAGGTGTCAATTGTGAAACTATTCAACATTCCTTGGGGTAGTCATGGAACTCAATACTAAGATACTCACCGCCTCTATCAGATCTAAGCATCTTTATTTTTCTGCCCAATTGATTCTCGACTTCTTATTTAAACTCTTTGAACTTTTCAAAAGTTTATGACTTATGCTTGATTAAGTAGATATAGCCATATCTGCTATAATCATTAGTAAAAGTCACATAGAATTGATTTGCATCCCTTATGGTGGATCTGAAGGGTCCACACATGTCTGTGTATATGAGATCCAACAAACCTTCACTTCTTTCACAAGAACCAGTGAAAGGTGATTTTGTCATCTTTCCTAGTAAACAAGACTCGCATGTGTCATCTGACCTTAAGTCAAATGATTCCAACACTCCATCCTTTTAGAATTGGGCCATGCGTTTATTGTTAACATGTCCAAGACGACAATGCCATAAGCACACTTTGTCTATACCATTAGATGAATAAATATGAAAAACAAATTTTCTAAATTGTCTACAATCATCACAGTTTTATACACACCATCACAAGGGAAAGCTTCAAAACAAAACACACCATTTTTATAAGTAGAAATAGAACCATTCTCATCATCAAAAGAATATATAAAACCTTGTTTAAATAAAGTGTAAAATGAAACGATGTTTTGTGTCATCTCTGACGAGTAGCAACAGTTTATTAAATCTAAACCTAACCCACTACCAAGCACTAAGCCATAAAATCCAATCTTGGTGATAGGTGAAGATCGCCTATTCCCCATGATCAAGTTCATCCTTCCATGCTCCACATACTCACTTCTTCTTAGCCCCTGCAAATCAAAACAAATGTGAAACCCACATCTTGTGTCAAGGACCCAAGAATGAGAATAAGATGAGTTATTAGATAAGATAGTGTAAATACCTGTCGACGTTGGCTTCACCTTGCCATCCTTGATATCCTGCAAGTATTTCGTACAACTTGATTTCCAATGCCCCTTGTCATTGCAATAGAAGCAAGTGGCCTCTTTGGGGTCAGAGACATGGGGAACATCAGAACTGGATTTCCCTTTGGGTCCTGCACTTGACGACCCAACTTGGGATTTTCCCATCCAGTTTTGTTTGGGAGAACCTTTCCTCTTCTTCCCCTTTCCTTGACCTATGGCTAGAACAGGTGTGTTAACTCTATCGTACATAGCCACATTAAACTTAACGGAAAGCATAAACACGAAGTTATCAAGCCAGGACCTTGGCCGGGGACCGGTCTTGGGCTAAGTGATCCAACACCGGGATGACGGTTCGTTTTCCTCCACTAGGAAAGAATAATTCTTGTAATCTTCTCATTCACTCACGACCAATCAGGTCGTGACACAAAGCTTGATGACACCTAGAACTGATGTCACCTGGTAGTTAGTTAGCGTGGGCATATTCCTCCTAGTAAGAGGAAAACACATCTCATATCCACTGGAGAGGGTCCCCATGATCCGTTAGTAACAGGTATAAAAGGATCTCTTCCGGCTCGTGGAGGGGATCCATCTTCTTCCTCACAAAATTTACCCTAGACTCTCTCTCTCTAAGAAAACTAACTTGATCGTCGAAGCGACGTCCTAGGAGAACACCCAATTGTACTTTAACGGTTCTTCTGTGTTGTGTTCTCAGGAAAATTTCCAAGGCTGACACATCAACCAACATCCAATCCCCTGTAGTGCATGTCACAACATTTGGCGCCATCCGGACGTATCCTCAGAGTGGTACAACCAATAAATGACGCTGGTTCTCCACAAGAGAGCAATCTACACCAAACATCATCTCCAACTCCTAATTACCAAGTCGGGGTTCTGTAACCTTCTAGGGCTTCCACAGGGTCGTGACTTGATTGACCCTGAGAGTGTCTCCAACTCCACGACTCTAGAGATGTTCTATCAAATGGGCTACAATGAAATGTTGACTGCTATTTCTAAATTCAAGAAGCCCAACTTGCCGCTAATGTAGAACGGTCTTTTCACTCTTCTATTCAAGAGCTTTTCGGAGAGGGTTACTGGATCTAACTGTGCGAGCAAGTTCTTCATGAATCTGATGTACAATATCTACTCTGGCATTAATCTGGATTTTGGTTCTGTTCTCTGGGCCTAGTTGGTCCAAAGCAATCTCTTTACCACACGACACAGTGAAATTTCCTGTGCTCGTTTCTGAACTATCGTCGTTCAAAGGGAGATCAACAAGCTGAACATCCCAGTTTTGGAAGGTTTTTGTATGGCTTCAATCCAGATCTTTCACACCACGAACATCATACTTGCTGATAACTCCAAGTTCAGCTTCATCGGCTCCATTCCTAAAGTTATGCTACGAGAGGTTCTAGCTGCAAGCGAAGTACTGCGAGCCTATGGCAGTCTACCAGTCTCAGGCTTTCACCCATTGACTGATGAATTCCAACATATACTCGCAGAGGTTGACTAATCCAAGAAATAAGGTAAGAAGAGGGATGCGAAAGTTGGTACATCCGAACCTCCTCAAGCACCTAAAAAGAACAAGATCAAGAAAGTGGCTCGTAGGCCAAGATCTCAAATTCCAAGTGACCACGAGGGCTCGCAGTCACACACACTTTCGGAGGTTCCTGTGCAGGGTGGTACACAAAACGAACAAGAGGATGATACTGCAGCAATATCTCAACCAAAGGTTTCGAAGCCTGCAACTACGAACCCTAAGGTAACATTTGAAATCCCAACCTCTCTTCCTATCACTGAAGATGTTTTCCATGATTTTTCCATCCATTCTCTTACATCTACTATTTCTACCCCAATCACCATCGCCCCTTGCCCACCCGTATCAATCGAGGTTTCGCAAACACAATCCACTCTCGCACAATCAACCACACTCTTCACCGATTCAACCGCAACTACAACCAATACCACTGATGAACCTCTAGTCACTGTCAACGCATCTGATGTGGGGGCAAGGGATTCAGGTTTCTCAGTCGTTCATTCAACGCCACCCATTTCTCTATTTAGAAAAGATGATATGGATAACATTTTTGGAGGTGATGTTAAATTCGGAGACTTTAACTTCAGTCCTTTCCACGTTCTTGATGAAAGTGATGATGATGCACATGTCACTCAAAAACAGTTCAAGGTTATCACTTACAAGTTGGATTCATTGATTCAGTCTTCCACCACTTCATCCAATAATGCCTATTCTCAGGAAGTAGTCAAGGCATTAATCGAAACAACTTAAAAAGAACACGCTGTGAACTTGGAAAAAGCGAACAAAGCCGTGGAGGATTCGGCTAAGACATGCAAAGAAGCAACCGAAAAAGTTGATAAACTAATTACTCATGCTCAAGCCTTCATGAGCACTTTTCAAAGCTCCTTTAAGTCCAACATTGCCAAAGCCAATGAAGCTATCTCATGTCTGAGTGTTTCCCTTCATACAAAGAATGAGGCTTTGGAGAAGGTTCACACTGGAATCAAATCTGACAACTTTGAGCTCAACTAATCTATCACATCCAAAATTGTCAAGCTTCAAGAGGACTTAGCTTTTGAGAGTAAAATAATCGATGCTCTCGCACGCAAGACTGAGAAGGTGCAAGTGTTAAGTGCGAAGCTTGACACTGCTGAGAAGAAAGTTGATGAGCTCTTATTTGAGAGAGCTGTTGTAAAAAGCTACATTTCTGATGTGAACTCGTTGCTATTGAATATTGTTGAGGATCGTGATCCATTGATCCCTATCACGGTTCAGAAGCATCTGGCAAATAAGCTCCTCTCCACGTTCGCAATGTTAAATCGCTTTGAGGGTGTTTCAGAGTTTAGCTCTCTTCCGGAACAAGGGGGAGAATCTGAGAAACCTCCTTCTAAAAAAGAACCAAAGAAAGCCAATGAACCGGATATGCCAAAGGGTTTTGAATCTGAACCTAAGGTTAATGTAGCTTCAGGTTCAAGAGGAAAGGAGAAAGTGTTAGAAGAAGAAGAAGAGGAAGAAGATGAGGGTGTTTCATTTTAGAAAATGTTCTCTTTTGAACATACCTCTCTCTCTCTCTCTCTACATATATATATATATATATATATATATATATATATATATATATATATATATATATAATTTTATATTTCAAATTTGTAATTTTTAATATTAATTACTCTTATATATAATTGTAATTTTAGAATTTAATTTCGTGCCAAGTAATTATTTACAAAATAATAATAAGTAAAAAGAACATAATATATGATGTGACGATCTATTGATATATATGGAGTTTAATGAAGTCTAGAGTTTAATATGTAAAATTATATAGTGTGTGAAATGCTGACGTAACAATCCATTGGATTTATATGAGTTCAATACATTGGAAATGACCTTAATAACAATCTATGTTCGTATTAAAAACTCAAGACTTGATTTAAGAAAAGCAAATAACTATATGGACTATTTTTGAAATTTCTCAAAATAAAATAATAAAAGTTTCGAGTTTTGATAAAATTCTGTTCCAATTAAATATATGAGCACAATAAAAATGAAAATGGGACTAAATTACGAAATAAAATCATAATCAAAACAGAAAAGACAAAATAATAATAATAATAATAATAATAACTAGAAAGGGACCGGGGCTTCGCCCCGGGTTGGATTTTTGACGACGTTAGGATGAATCTTTCACTTGAACATCCAGGTCTTTTCCTGCAGTTAGAAGTAACATACTTAGGCAGTACAACAGCATGAGACTATTAATTTTCAAGAATGTGCTGAATTTGTAATGAACATTTGTTAAAATGCGTAAAGTCTGATACCAAAAGATCAGCGTAACTTTTTTGGTTAATGTCATGTACTGTGATGGATTGTCCGATGTACGTACGTGCTAATGGTGGATGTGTTGTAAATAGAGGTGTAAGTGAGCCGAGCTACTCGCGAGCTACTCGGGATCGACTCGTTAAAAGCTCGACTCGAGATCGAATTAAACGAGTCCGAGCTGAGCTCGAGCCCAAATATGAGGCTCGTTTATTAAACAAGCTCGAGCCGAGCTTTAGCTAGTGGGCTCGCGAGCCTAAATGAGCCTAAACGAGCCTATATATATATATATATATATATATATATATATATATATATATATATATATATACACACACACACACACACACACACACACATATATATATATATATATATATATATATATATATATATATATAGGCTCGTTTAGGCTCGAGAGCTCACTAAATTGTTCACGAGCCAAGCTCGAGCTTCATTTTAAGGCTCGAATCGAGCTCGAGCTCGAGCTTGGTCAGGCTCGGGCTTGGCTCGGCTCGTTTACACCCCTAGTTATAAAGTTGTAAATAAGCATGTCAACTTTTAATTATTGTATTTCACTATATGTTACAGATTAATTTTTGTACTTATACCTCTGTAAGAGACTTGCTACTTTTGGGATTGATGAGTTTATTAGCACATGGCTTGCAATTGTAGTTCCTAACCAAAATGTGTCTACAAATGATTGTATAATTAGAAAGAACAGACATTATCTTTGTATACAAAGTGTGTGAATGTGTATTAATATCACTTTGATATTAAGTACATACCATCAACTTTTGTCACTTTTACATTAGTTACAACAAGTAATGTAGGAGGTGTTGTACTCTCAATTAGGCCATGGTTAAACTTTTCGGGAATGTCTGTACATTCTTTCCAAAGGCTTATTACTACTTCCTCATTCCTAAAATTTGTAGAAAGTTAGTATGATATGAATGTTTGAAGTATGGTTTGAAAGGTGGATAACATACCAATCATTTGTGAGGATAAGAAGTTTGAAAGGTTCATCATTCTTCTTCTTGCAATTTAACAAGTTGTTGAAGACTCCTATGAAATCTGCATTGTTAAATTCAGATAAGTAGGTTATAATGTTAACTTTTTAGATAAGCGTATGAGCAAGCAGACTTAATAATGTAAAAATATACAAATTCTTTCCAAAGGCTTATTGCTACTTCCTCATTCCCAAAATTTGTAGAAACTTAGTATGATATGAATGTTTGAAGTATGGTTTGAAAGGTGGATAACATATGAATCATTTGTGAGGATAAGAAGTATGAAAGGTTCATCATTCTTCTTCTTACAGTTTAACAATTTGTTGAAGACTCCTATGAAATCTGCATTGTTAAATTCAGATAAGTAGGTTATAATGTTAACTTTTTAGATAAGCGTATGAGCAAGCGGACTTAATAATGTAAAAATATACAAATTCTGAGTTTTATTAATGTTGGTGTAGCTTATGCATATGTATATTAATACCTGGACAATGGTTGACATACTCCCTTATTTGGCTTTTAAATATGAAATTGAACCAATTTCGTGGGAGAAGGCTAGTGTCTGGAGTACGGGTGATTGATGAAGCCATTCCAACATTTATGTACACCGGATTCTCAAGCGATTTCTGATACTCATCTGGCTCAGGACATGCATATCGACTGATTGTTTAACAGTTAGGAGAGGTCAGCAATAACTGGATATACCCTTGATTTTTTTCTGTCCTAATATCTGAATTGAATCTCCCTGTAATGAGATTATGTCATATGAAGAAAGATGGTGGTCGTATATGTTTGATACATTTTAGTAAGCGGAAGTTAGGACTCACATATTCATCTACGGCTAAGTACCATGCTTCATAAGAACGGTAATGCGGAGTCCAAGAACGCAAAATTTGAACACGTAATAGTTTTCCTTGAGATCCATATTCCAGGTCTGAAATTCTTGTGAAGTCTTCAGACATGTTCCGAATAATCATATTAAAGCAATAAATAAGAATATCAAAGGTTAGTGACGTTGTAATGTGTTATCAGTAAGTACGAAACTATTTGTAGACAATGGATTACAAAATATTCTGAATAAGAAAAGAATTTATTAAGCATTTAAAGTAATGTGAGTTAGTTGTATGGTGAACCTCATGAGTATCCACTCTGGTTAGTAAATCCTTAAAAACAACATTCATTGTTGTGTCTTGGGTGACATGACTATCCATGTTAGCAAGAATTTTGATTGAGTCTGGGGATGTGGCGCGGGATAGATCTACATATAGTTGACCATGGATAAACACAGGTTCAGGCAGGTAAACCCCAATTTTCTTTAATGACTGACACTGGCTTTTGTTAATTGTCATAGCATAACAAACTTTTATTGGGAATTCTTTCCAAATAAAAGTGAAAGGTAAGTTAGAATTTTTATGGATGAACTTAATACGGGGGATGTAAACCCATTTTCTGATTGATGTCCCTGTGATTATTGTTACTTCTATTATAGTTGGTAATAGTTGTGAAACCATCAAACGTGTCCCATTGCACAATCCTTCGTGTTATTTAACATTTCTTATTAACATAATAGGGGTGTTAATCTTGAGTGTTAATCTGTGTGTGGGTATGCTTGCAAAGTTGAGTCCATTTAAATATTCTATTGGGTAGAAGGTTTCTAGTTCTGACGATTGATTGCCATTTGGTTCTATCATATTGACACTCCTATAAATCGCTTGACTTGTAACACCCATAAAATTCAAGCCAAATTTAAACTTTTCAAAAATATTTAAAATCAATAGTTATTACAAATTTGTTTCCAAAATAGTCCATATCAGAGTTTTCCCAGAAATCCATAACAAAATATGAGGAGCTGTACAATCACACCTTTGCCTTGCCGCGATCCCCTGATGTACCTGAAACAATAAACTGAAATTGTAAGCCCGAAAGAGTAGCGAGTTCCCCCAAAATACCAATACACATACAATCCACGTGACCATGTCAGCAATATCATAACATAACAAACTAAACAGCATGCAATGGGTCCACAACTTTACAAACTGGATTACCCCCTTGGGCCCGCAGTGTGAGTCTGGATTGCCTTCGGCCCATAGCTCACATCTGGCTTGTCATCGAGCCCACAGTACGAGTCTCCCTTAGCCCATAATTGGAATGCTCCCGGGTTTGTTGGATTACCGCACGAAGCAGTCTCACCTCAACCCATCCCACATAACATATCAACATATAGTAACATAACCACTAAGCATGCGGATAACATATAACAACACAGGTAGTCCTACAGATCTACCTAACTGGCATAACCACTAGCATGCAAAAACGGACTTCATACTCAACCATACTAACAGTAGAATAACATATCCAATGGGCCGGCCTTAGTGCCTTACACCCCTTAGTATAGTGAGGTAACTCACCTCGCAACTGTCGACTCGCAATATAAGTTCAAGCTCTCGGATCACTGCCACCAACTCCACCACCTATTATCATGATAGAACCGTACTCGTAAATTCCTAACTTTCCAAAGTGCCCAATAAGTCAACTAGTCAACCCTCGGTCAAAGTCAACGGTCAAGGTCAACAGTCCATGTGGACCTTAACTCGTCAAGTACTCTCATCTACTCGCCGAGTTCCATACAATACTCGCCTGCTCGCCGAGTCACCAGAGTGGCTCGTCGAGTTCCTAAGGCTCACGGTCGAAACTCTAAGGCCACTCGTCGAGTTTTCCCACTTGCAACTCGAAAAGTTCACACGCATTAATCAATTGGGGGAAAAACCCTAACAGACTCGCCGAGTCACCATGCTGTCTTGCCGAGTCTACAGCAATCTTCATCAGACTCGTCGAGTTGTTCATCTAACTCGTCGAGTTCAGGTCCATCTTTATATGACTCGCCGAGTCAACCATGCAACTCGCCGAGTCCCTTCAGTCCTTTAGCCATACAGACACCTTTTAAGCCATGCAAGTGCTCCAAATTGTAGATCCAACATCCTTAGGCATGGTTATCACGTAAAGTTGCAAACTTTACGTGCATGCAAGGCTTTAAGGCTCTAAAATGACAAAACTAAGCTTGCAATGAAGTCTCACACTTGAGGGAAGACTCACACTTAGCAAGGCTGATAGCTTTATGGATCTATAGGCCAAAGGGAGTTCAGATCTGAAGTTACAACTTCAGATATCAGCTCAAACATGAGAAGCCTTTCATAAAACCCATCCAAAAGAGATTTTAGGTGAAAATGAGCAAAGGAAAACAGTCTAACACCTTCAAGAGAGTATTCACTGTTGTAGATCTTGAATCCCATGAGTTCTTCCTTCTACTTGCTTGATTCCCCAAGTGTTTCCTCCACCAAAAATCCCTCCTCCAAGCTTGAACACACCAAAAGAGCACACACACACGATTTAGGGTTTGAGAGGGACAAGAAGCAATAAAGGGGAGGCTAGGGGAGGCCAATGATCCTTTAAATAGGGTGCAATGCCCCAAAATTTAGGGTTTCATCTGCCAGCTCCTACTCATCGAGTCCCTTCTTGGACTCGGCGAGTAGATCACTAAAACACGCAGACCAGCCCACTACTACTCGACGAGTAAGGCGTTCAACTCGTCGAGTAGACCCAAAAACCATTAAGATTCACACAGAATCAATACCTGAGAATCGGGGCTTTACAATTCTCCCCCACTTGAACTAGACTTCATCCTCGAAGTCTGCTGAGGTAAACAACGTCGGGTAATGCTCTCGCATCTTTACGTCCGACTCCCACGTCCACTAGGATCCCCTCTAATGTTCCCACTGCAGCTTCACCAAAGGTATCTCCTTGTTCCGTGGAATTTTCTTCTTCCTCTCCAAAATGGCCATAAGTCTCTCCACGTAATTCAGGCGCTCATCAACCTGGATATCATCCAAAGATCCTACCCGTTCGGCTAACGACCCTCCACTAGTCAAGAGTGCGGTGGGTAAAAGTGGATACCCATTTAATCTCCATTTTATAGGCAATTTCCTTAAACACCCCTTATAGACTAGCTTCGTGAATAAGGCCTACTAACGGTAAGACTGACTTTTACTCATACATATATATAATGTTAGACTTTTAATGTTATATATATAGTATAGGGTATATTTTACACTTTGAAAATACTAGGTGGTCTAATTTAACAATTATACCTTTTAATTCAATTAAATTATAGACCAAAACTATTATGGATTTATTAATCCTCTTTTAATTATACTCCTTAATTAATTAACAAAACCATAAGGGTGTGATTTGAACTTTTTCAAAACAATACTAGGGTTTTAGAATTTAACATTTAAACTTTTAATCAACTTTTAAATTCCAAAACTTGAGGGCAAGTTTTGAAACATTTCAAAACATTAGGGTTTCAACTATTTAAATTTCAAAACAACAAAACTTTTGGGTTCAAATTTAAACTATAAAACCTAAAGGGGAAAATATGAAACTTTTCATAACTACAAGGATCAAATAACAAATAATCTTAATTAACATTTAATCACATAATTATCCATATTTGAATTATTTAATGATTTCTTGCAAAATAATTTACCAATTTAATCAAAATAATTAATCAATTATCATATAAGGAAATAAATATTTTATTAATTTGATAAATATCTTTAATTAGATCAATAATATAGTCAAATATATCATAAAATTGGATTTATATTGATCTAGTATGATAAGGTAACAATCCTTAAGCAAAAACAGCAAGAAATCCCGGATATAGCTCTATCTGACGCTCGAACTCGCCGAGTACCCCCATGGACTCGCCGAGTAGGGGCAACTCGCCGAGTCCACAGTGGGACTCGCCGAGTCCATCAAGCAGAACCACAAAAATCGAATTTTTTCAACATACAAGGCATCAATACAATAGAAACCAATCATGGGTCTGATACCACTTTTGGGTTTTGGTCATAACAACATCCTATGTGCTCATGCAAACCCTAAAGCTTGGATCTAGGTTTCTTTATTGTACATGCAAGTTATCCAAGACTATAAACCCTAATTCTAGCATTCAAATAATCATATTAACATGAGAATAAGTTTATAATGTTACCTTGATTGTTATGTAGCAATAATAATCCCAATTCCTCCTTGAATTGACTTTGGAAGGCTTAGAGTCACAAGTGTCACTCCTCTAATGGTTTACAAACACCAAGAGCAAATGGAGAAGATATGAGGAGAGGGGGAAGGTATCAAATTCGTCCCTAGAAGCCTTAGGGAAGGTCTTACACGAATTCATGAGCCAAGGGGGTTTATATAGGTGTACAGATAGGGTTTCAGTCATTATCCTTATCTAGTTGCTTGCTTACCAAGCAACCCATAAGATAATCCTTGAATCCTTATCATAGTCGAATTCTAAGGCATTATCACCTTAAATTCGTCTATCCTATAGTTAGGATAATCCTTACATTATATTGTAACTATCACATAATTACAATTCAGCCCCTCTAGTTTAATTAATTACATTTGATCACAAAATTAATTCTTAATTAATTATTGACCAATATTAATTAAACAAATATGATTTCTCCCTTAATATATTATACTTATAACATATTAATAAATCATAATAACCTCTCTCTCTATTTATTTCTCCAATCAAGTTGCTTTGGAGAAGGCAACCCAAAAGGACCATGCACAATCAGGTCAAGTACATACCAAAATAGTTATGGACTTAGACACTAAGCCACCTTGCCAACCCTGGCAATGATCCGGAACGATCCAACGTAATGGGGATCCAACTTTCCCCTCCTTCTGAAGCGGATCATACCCTTCCAGGGTGAGACCTTCAAAAGTACCACGTCACCCACTTGAAATTCCAACTCAGATCGGCGTCTGTCGGCATAGCTCTTATGCCGACTCTGAGCGGTCTGCAACCGCTGCCCAATCTGCTGAATCTTCTCGGTAGTTTGCAGAACTACCTCCGCCGGTCCCATCACCCGGTGTCCAACCTCACCCCAACAGATCAGGGTGCGACATCTCCGCCCATACAACAACTCAAAAGCCGGAGCACCAATGCTAGAATGATAGCTGTTGTTGGAAGCAAACTCTGCAAGAGGTAGGTGGGAATCCCAACTCCCACTGAAATCAATGACACATGCCCTCAACATATCCTCGAGGGTCTGAATGGTCCGCTCGCTCTGACCGTTTGTCTGCGGATGAAATGCTCTGCTAAAGTGCAAGCGTGTGCCCAACTCTTCGTGGAACTTCCGTAAAAAACGGGAGGTAAACCTTGTTGGATATAGTGTCTAAGTCCATAACTATATTTGGTATATACTTGACCCGACCCGGCATGGTCCATTTGGGTTGCACTTCACCCGAACAATTTATGGATAATATTTGAGAATAGTACAAGTTATGATTTATTAATATATTATAAGTTCTAATATATTAATATAAGATCATATTATTTAATTAGTATTGATCTATAATTAATCTAGGATTAATTTAGAGATCAAAGATATTACTAATTAAATATGGGCTTCTATATTTATATAGTGTGGGCTAATGCTTATTTGGAATGGGCTAGGCTTGCATGGAAAAGTCCATGGATACTCCATGGAGCTTTAACCCATGGATCTCTTGGAAATGAAGAGACATGGGTATTAGGGTTTACATGGAAGTAACCATAATCCACCACACTATATAAAGGAGGCTTTGGTTCTTAAAATCACACTAGTTGACACTTGTTGAGGTGAGGGCCGATTTCAAGATAGTAGTGACTATTCTCTCAAGTTCCAAGTTTTGTGGTGATTTGTGATTTCCATTTGAGGCATCCACACTATTGGTGCTAGGCTCTAAAACTCCAAGCAATCAACTACTACTACAAGGTAAGTATTTCTACTAGATTTATTTGATTCATGTTCCTCATGCCATGCTAGTTAGGATATGAACCTTGGCAAAATAATTATTTGCATGTATCTTAGACAAACATAGATCCAAGGTTTATTAGGGTTGCATGTACACTTAGGAAGTGTTAGGATGCTCAAAACCCATCAGTGGTATCAGAGCCTAGGCTTGTTTGTGTTGATACTTGATGCAAAATAGTTGAAAAATTCGAAAAACTTGCTGTCTGCCTAATGAACTCGCCGAGTCCATGGGGGGACTCGCCGAGTTCATGTGTATCTTTAACCTACTCGCCGAGTAGGTTCATGCACTCGGCGAGTAGAAGCCACAGAGTGCAGATTTTCGACTTTAGTTGCTGGAAATGGACTAGAAACATTACCCTAAACTGTTTTGGTACTTAAAAACTTGTTTTAGATGGTGTAATGTCTTTGCTAATCCATTTACAACAACTTGTTATCAAAATTACAAAATTTTATGTGTAATTTTTGATTCATGAAAGTGTTCATATTCATGTTTTTGATCATATGATGTTTAGATGATCATAGGAATTATTTGTAACCTATGTGGTAGATTAATTCATGATCATTATGTGTTTTAATGGAGTCCATAACTTGTCCTCAAGTTATGGAAAATCAAGAGTCACACTTGAATTAAAACCATTAAAAGAACACAAGAGTTAGAAAAATGAAGAGTCTTCATTTTATTACTCTATTAAACTCATAAGTTACAAGAAATGAAAAGTTTTAAAAGTTTACAAAACTTGTCCTCAAGTTTTGGAACAAGTAAAGTCATATTAACAACTTTAGTTCCAACTCTTAGAATTTTAAAAGTTAAAATTCAACCCTTATACTTATAGTATTATGATTTAATAATTATATATATATATATATATATATATATATATATATATATATATATATATATATATGTATGTATGTATAAGAACAAAGTCGTCTTACCGCTAGTACGCCTCATTCACGAAGCCAGTCTATAAGGTGGGTATAAGGTTGTTGCTTATAAAATAGCAACTTAATGGGTGTCCACTCTCACCCACCGCTTGCTTGACTGGTGGAGGGTCGTTAGCCGAACGGGTAAGACAAGGACTTATAAATTCTCATTAAAAGTATGATGAATATTATAAAGTAACTAAATGTTTTATTAAATTCCCAATCTTAGTTACTTTAGGAAAAATGTGAATAAGGTGCTAATCCATGAAATTACACTTTACACTTTGTCTAAGTCGTTAGTGGAGCGTGTGTGGTTAACCGGCACACTAACTTGGACTTAACAAGGTAGGTAAAGGGTGACTTAATATTTATCATAGTATCGATGGAGTGTGTGTGGTTAACCGGCACATCAATTGAGGGGTAATTTGTTAAGGGTACCAAGTAATTTGCATGGTTACTTCACACCTCGTTTTGTGATCCTCGGCATCCCAGTCACAAAACTTGGAGGGCACACTCGAGATTGAAACATGCATTTGAAAAGTTCATTGAATCTCAAAAGAATCTAGGAGTTTCTTAGAACCAAATTAAATATTTTAATATTTCGACTTTGGTGGAAATTGGTGAATCGTCATTCACCTACCTTTCAAATATGTTATTACTTAGATTACAGCATACCTCTTCTAAGTATAATATATTGTGATTGGGTCCTAGCCTTAATACTACATTTGGGTGTTTTATTAAGGTCTATCTCTATATCTAAACTAATCCTTCTTTCTTCTTTTATCAGATGTCTGCAAACAACGCTGCTTCTGGCTCTAATCCTAGTGGCTCCTTTTCTCTTATGAACTTGTGTGGGAAAGTCACTTTTGATGGATCCAACTTTAATGAATGGACCAGAAACATCAGAATGATTACTCGCTATGAGGACAAGGAATATGTCCTCGATAAGGAGCTTAAGGAGATTGATGAGATAGTTGCTACTCCTCAAGAGATCACTAAGTTTAGGGCACATGAAAGGGATGCCACGAAAGTGGCATGCATCATGATGGCCACTATGACCGTTGATCTCCAAAAATCCTATGAAGATTTATACCCCTATGAGATGCACCAAGACTTGATGGAAAGATACCATCAAAGTGCTCATCAAGAGAGGTATGAAATCATCTCCTCCATGATAACAACTCGCATGAAGGATGGTGAACCCATCACGGGCCACATGCAGAAAATGCAAAGATTTGTGGACCGTTTGCTGAAGCTAAATGTGAACTTCCCTGAGGAGCTTGCAATAGATATCATTTTGCACTCCTTACCTTCATGTTATGATCAATTCCGCATGACATACCACATGAACAAGGAAGAGATCACTCTCAGCAAACTTCAAGGACTCTTAAAGACCGCGGAAAGTGGTCTTAAGGGTAAGGCGGTTGTTACAACTCCTACTCCTACCAACTCCGCCCCTGTCTTGGCAATCGAGAAAGGACGAGGGAAGAAGAGAAAGAGTTCTTCGAAGGGTACCAAGGTTAGGACCCTTGATGGCTCTTCTTCAAGTGGAACCAAGAAAGGTTTCATCACTCCTTCTTCTGACCCAAAAGAAGCTGAATGCTTCTATTGCCATGAAAAGGCACATTGGAAGCGGAATTGCCCGAAGTACCAGCAAGATGTGAAGGATGGGAGAGTTAAACCCAACCATGCAGGTATTTACACTATCTTATCTAATAACTCTCCCCATTCTAACTCTTGGGTCCTTGATAAGGGTTGTGGTATTCATATCTATTCTGATTTGTAGGGACTAAGAGGAAGTGAGAATGTGGAGCAAGGAAGAATAAACTTAATCATGGGGAATAGGAAAGCTCTACCTGTCGCCAAGATTAGAGTTTATATTTTATCGCTAAGTAGTGGGTTTAGTTTAGATTTGAATAAATGCTATTATTTGCCAGAAATGGCAAGAAATATTATTTCCTTTCATGCATTGTATAAACAAGGCTTTACCTTTTCATTTGATAATGAAGTGGGTTCGATTAATGCTTTCTTTAATAATGTTCTTTATTTTAAAGCATTACCTTGTGATGGCGTGTATGAAACAGTATCTGTGGTTGATAACGTAGGAAATAATGTATTGTGTATTGATTCTGTTAATAATAATAACTTGGATAAAGCATCATTATGGCATTGTCATCTTGGACATATAAGCAAGAAACGCTTAGGCCAACTCCAAAAGGATGGAGTCTTGGAGTCATTTGACCTAAAGTTAGATGATAGTTGTGAATCATGCTTACTTGGAAAAATGACAAAGTCACCCTTCACAGGCTCTTGTGAGAGGGGTGAAGGTTTGTTGGACCTTGTACACACGGATGTGTGTGGACCATTCAAACATGCCACAAGGGATGCTAATCGTTATTATTTGACTTTTACTGATGATTACAGTAGATATGGATATGTCTACTTAATCAAGCATAAGTCAGAGACTTTCGAAAGGTTTAAGGAATTTAAACAGGAAGTCGAGAATCAATTGGGCAGGAACATTAAGATGCTTCGATCCAATCGAGGTGGTGAGTATCTTAGTTCAGAGTTCCTCGACTATCTTAGGGAATGTGGGATTGTCTCACAATTGACACCTCCCAGGACACCACAGTTGAATGGTGTAGCTGAGAGGCGTAATTGAACCTTGTTGGATATGGTTCGTTCCATGATGAGTCGAGCTTCGCTACCAATCTCATTCTGGGGGTATGCCTTAGAGACTGCCGCCCATATCCTTAATCTAGTCCCTACAAAGAAAGTTGCCAAAACTCCTCACAAGATGTGGACTGGTAAAATACCTAAACTAGACCACATCAATATTTGGGGTTGCGAGGCTTTTGTGAGGCGCGAGTCTCATGATAAGCTAGAACCCCGAAGCGAGAGGTGTATTTTCATCGGCTACCCACAAAGATCCTTTGGTTACCTCTTCTACAAACCTAGTGATAATGTGCTCTTTGTAGCAAGAAGAGGAGTCTTTCGAGAGAGATAATTTATAAGCCAAGGAGACAGTGGGAGGCAAATTGACCTTGAAGAACTTCAAGAGTCAAGCGGTGAAGGAACTTCAAACCCTAGCCCTCAACTTGAGGAGGAAACTCCTGTTGAGCCAATTGACGAATCTGTACCTCTGAGACGTTCCACGAGAGTTAGGAGTGCACCTGAGCATTACTATGGTTTCCATATTACTGCGGAAGGTGAGACACTTATTAGTGATGAGACACTAGTAGGTCTGGATGAACCTAACAGCTACGAGGAAGCCATGGCAGGCCCCGAGTCTGCTAAATGGAAAGATGCTATGGATAGCGAGATACAATCCATGTATGACAATCAAGTTTGGAACTTGGTTGAGAATGTACCAGGTCGTAAGACTGTAGGGTGCAAATGGATCTTCAAGAAGAAGACCGACATGGATGGTAATGTACACACTTATAAGGCTCGACTGGTTGCAAAGGGCTTCTCTCAAATTCCTGGAGTGGATTATGATGAGACCTTTTCTCCAGTAGCCAATATTAAGTCTATTAGGGTTATGTTAGCCATAGCTGCATTTCATGACTATGAAATTTGGCAAATGGATGTCAAAACCGCTTTCCTTAATGGGAAATTGACTGAAGATGTTTACATGAGTCAGCCAGAAGGTTTTTTCAGCAACGAATACCCTAATAGAGTGTGTAAGCTTGAGAAATCCATTTATGGATTAAAGCAAGCACCTCGCAGATGGAATCTTTGCTTTGATGAAAAGGTCAAGGAATTTGGCTTTTCTAGGAGTGAAGATGAATCTTGTATTTATGTTAAGGCTAGTGGGAATATAGTTAGCTTTTTGGTACTGTATGTGGATGACATACTACTCATAGGAAATGACATCCCAACCCTGCAGGAAGTAAAGTCCTGGCTTGGGAAGTGTTTCGCTATGAAGGACCTAGGTGAAGCTGCCTATATCCTAGGGATAAGGATTTTGAGAAACAGGAGTAAAAGACTAATTGGACTTAGTCAAAGCACCTATGTGTAGAAGGTGTTGAAAAGATTCAACATGCATAACTCCAAGAAAGGTGATTACCCATTCAAAGTAACGCCAGATTGAGTAAGACACAAAGCCCTAGTACTGAGGCTGAGATAGCATAAATGAGTCGACTACCTTATGCTTCAGCTATAGGATCGATCATGTATGCTATGACGTGTACTCAACCTGATGTAGCCTTTGCTTTGAGCATGGTTAGCATGTATCAGGGGAACCCTGGAAAGGAACACTGGACTGTGGTAAAGAATATCCTCAAGTACATGCGAAGGACTAAGGACTGGGTCCTTACCTTCGGTGGGAGTGATGACTTGAGAGTTGTAGGGTATAGTGATGCTAGCTTCCAGACTGATAGGGATAATTTCCGCTCTCAGTCGGGCTGGGTCTTTACCTTAAACGGAGGAGCAATCACTTGGAAGAGTTCCAAGTAGGAGACAGTGGCTGATTCCACTTGTGAATCATAGTATATAGCAGCAAGCGAGGCAGCAAAGGAGGCTATATGGCTAAAGAACTTCATCGGAGACCTTGGAGTTGTACCAGCTATAAAAGAGCCAATGGAAATTTTCTGTGACAGCAATAGTGCGGTTGCCTTAGCGAAGGAACCAAGAGATCATGGGAGATCCAGACACATTGACGGAAAATATCACTTCATCAGACATCGAATAGAAGAAGGAATCCTTGTGGCAAAGAGGGTATCATTGGATGAGAACCCAGCAGATCCCCTCACGAAGGGACTGAGTAGGGTTAAGCATCTCCAGCATGCTCGGAGCATAGGGCTGAAGGATGATATAAGTTTTAGTAGTTAGATAAATTATGAAATTTGTAAAGTGTAATTGACATTAGATGATGAATAAAAGGTGTTTTATTTATGAGTAAAGTGTTGCTATCTCTTGTCAATCATTTACTATATTTCTTTTGCATGTTTTGACTTCCAGAATAATTATGTTTGGTATATCATATTATTCAAACCTCCACAGTCGGTCATATGTCAGAAGTAGGTATGAATCAAGACTGTCATGATTGGTTGCAGAGGTCTAAGGTGTTGGACATGGCTACAACAATCATGAGTGCTCATAAGTTCTGAGCATTGGACTCAACCCACGGTCACTAGAATCACTTCATGGAATTTTATCTCGAGTGATCTTGAGATGGTAATATCATATAAGTCTTCAAACCTAGAGATATGATTTGTTACTTACGAGTTGATTATGCATTGATTGTACGAAAACGCATTGGTAACTCGATGTTATAAAACGTGCCTTTGTGTATAATTCAATGAGTGGTAGAACAAGCATATGAGTCGAAGTTTATCTGTTCCTTCTAGGATTAGAAGCTGATATCTGGGCCCCTCGATGATTGTGTTTTGACCTATGTACCGGGCCCGGTAAGAACTAAATTGATGTGTTCAGTTAAGTTCTATGTCAAACAAATCGGAAATCGGGAAACAAATGCTGGTCAATAAGTAAGACCATGTTCCATGTATTTGTCCGGCTGATATCTTGAACAGAGGATTATATGATCACTTATCTAAATGGCGCGTTCTAGTTCAACAGAGTTTAAAGAGCTACAATTGCTGACCGGTTCCTGAAGTCATACTTGCAACTATAGTTATTAGACTTATCCAAGTGGGAGACTGTTGGATATAGTGTCTAAGTCCATAACTATATTTGGTATGTACTTGACCCGACCCGGCATGGTCCATTTGGGTTGCACTTCACCCGAACAATTTATGGATAATATTTGAGAATAGTACAAGTTATGATTTATTAATATATTATAAGTTCTAATATATTAATATAAGATCATATTATTTAATTAGTATTGATCTATAATTAATCTAGGATTAATTTAGAGATCAAAGATATTACTAATTAAATATGGGCTTCTATATTTATATAGTGTGGGCTAATGCTTATTTGGAATGGGCTAGGCTTGCATGGAAAAGTCCATGGATACTCCATGGAGCTTTAACCCATGGATCTCATGGAAATGAAGAGACATGGGTATTAGGGTTTACATGGAAGTAACCATAATCCACCACACTATATAAAGGAGGCTTTGGTTCTTGAAATCACACTAGTTAACACTTGTTGAGGTGAGGGCCGATTTCAAGATAGTAGTGATTATTTTCTCAAAGTTCCAAGTTTTGTGGTGATTTGTGATTTCCATTTGAGGCATCCACACTATTGGTGCTAGGCTCTAAAACTCCAAGCAATCAACTACTACTACTACAAGGTAAGTATTTCTACTAGCTTTATTTGATTCATGTTCCCCATGCCATGCTAGTTAGGATATGAACCTTGGAAAAATAATTATTTGCATGTATCTTAGACAAACATAGATCCAAGGTTTATTAGGGTTGCATGTACACTTAGGAAGTGTTAGGATGCTCAAAACCCATCAAACCTAACATCCCGGTCTGAGACAATGCAGACCGGAATTCTGTGGCGTGCAATGATCTCGCGGACATATATGTTGACCAACCTCTCGGCTGAAGAACTCTCCTGTATTGCCAAGAAATGAGCACTCTTGGTCAATCGATCCATGATGACCCATACAACGTTGAACCCTTTCACCATCCTTGGCAGCTTCGTAATTAAGTCCATCATGATCTGCTCCCATTTCCACATGGGAATCTCTAGAGGTTGCAGCTTACCGTGCGACCTCTGATGCTCGGCCTTGACCATCCTATAGGTCAAGCACCTCTCAACATACCAAACGATTTCTCGCTTCATACATGGCCACCAGTAACTCAAACTCAGGTCTCGGTACATCTTGGTGGCCCCCGGGTGTATAGAGAAATGAGACTTATGAGCGTCCTCCATAACTATTTGTCTGACCTTACCAGACATCGGAACCCAAACTCGACCACATCGGGTCAATAATCTCCGACTATCGTGAACAAATCGAGCGCTTTCGCCCTTGATCCTCTCCAACTTCCAGTTCTCTGGTCGCATGCCCTCGACCTGGGCATCTCTGATTAAACTCACTAGCGGGGAATCCACCGCTATCGTCATACACCTTGCTGGGGTGGGAGACCCAGCTGACTTGCGGCTCAAAGTGTCTGTAACCACATTCTCTTTACCAGGGTGGTAAAGGATCTCACAATCGTAGTCCTTGACTACATCTAACCACCTGCGCTGTCTCATATTCAGGTTCGGCTGATCCATAATGTGCCTCAAACTCTTGTGATCCGTGTATATGGTATAACAGACCCCGTATAGGTAATGCCTTCAAATCTTGAGAGTGAAAACCACCACTCCCAACTCCAAATTGTACGTAGGGTATCTCGTCTCATGCGGCTTTAGCTGCAGCGATGCATAGACTATCACTCGTCCTCTCTGCATGAGGATCACCTCCAAACCTGTGATGGATGCATCACAGAATACAACAAAACCCTCAACTCCCTTGGGGAGTGTCAAAAATGGAGCCTTGCATAAACACTGACGAAGGGTCTGAAACGCCCTCTGCTGCTCAGGGCCCTACCGGAAATTCACCCCTTCCTCGTAAGACGAGTGAGGGCACTGTAATCTTGGAGAAATCTCGAATAAATCTCCGATAGTACCCTGCTAACCCCAAAAAACTCCTGATATCCGAAGGAGACCTCGACACCTCCCACTGCATAACTGCCTTGATTTTGGCCGGATCGACCAAAATCCCCTCTTGGTTAACAAGATGTCCGAGGAACTGGACCTCTCGTAACTAAAACTCACACTTTGAGAACTTGGTACACATCCGTTCTCGTCTCAGAACTCCCAACAGCTCCCTGAGATGCTCTTCATGTTGTTCTTGGGTCTTGGAATACACCAAGATGTCATCTATGAATACAATAACCGAGCGATCAAACATCGGCCTGCAGACCCAATTCATCAGGTCCATGAATACTACTGGCGCGTTGGTAAGCCCAAACGGCATCACCACGAACTCATAATGACTATAACGAGTCCGAAACGCGGTCTTCTCCACGTCCTCCTCTCTGACCCGGACCTGATGATACCCCGACCTCAAATCAATCTTGGAGAACCAAGATGCACTCTGTAACTGATCGAAGAGGTCATATATCCTCAGGAGTAGATAACGGTTCTGCACATATAACACGTAATTTATATTAAAATACTTCATATATATGTGTAAGATGAAAGTAACTATGCACTCACTTGTTAAAGTGATATATTCGTTTATATATGGGAAACCTTGTGAGTACATAGGTTTTTCAACCCACAATAATATAATTATTATGTTTAAACAATCAAACAATCAACCCAGTTACCCATCCCCATTATCTTCTTTACTCTTTAGGATCTATCCTAAGAGTCATCTATTCGTTTATTCCGAAGTCCCTTGCTTCTGGGGTTATAGGACTGGCACTAAATCCATAGTTGCCAATAATCGTTCGTAAAGCACTAATTCCATAGCTACTATAGTTTATTCATCGGGTACTAAATCCATAGCTACCAGTGTTTATCTAATAGGTACTAAGTCCATAGCTACCAATTCCTATCAGGTACTAAGTCCATAGCTACTAGTATTTGTCCAATAGGCACTAAGTCCATAGCTGCCTATGTTTATTAGGAACTAAGTCTATAGCTGCCAATGTTTACTCACATCATCTTTTATCTCTCATCATTCATCTACCCATGTCATACCTAACATATTCGTATATATAAAATACGTATACAACTTAAATCATTTAAAACATGTATAAAAATCTTTCACCAGCATAGACAACAAGTATTCAGACAATATGCACATATAGCATGTGATTTATATTAAAATACTTCATATATATGTGTAAGATGAAAGTAACTATGCACTCACTTGTTAAATTGATGATTCCAAACTCGGGCAGCGCTTCGCTTTTAACGATTCTATTTTCCTTCGACGAAACCTAGTATTATTACCATTAGAGTTCAGTCTATTATTCGCCGAGACTAATTAATAGTCTAGCTATTATTACTATTATATAAGCGTTAAACAATACTTACATAACACATAATAATAGCCCAATTACTTATTATTAGTTCTTAATAACGTTACTATAATTAAATAAAAGCTATATTAAAAATAGCGTAGGCGTAGCTCACTTACAGCGGGTTTTATAGAAAACCGGGCTTTGCTTGGATCAGCATTCCTATGAGGAAAAGCTCTTTTTCTTGGAGCCATCGAGCACTCCGGGGCTTCCGCCTCGTGCTAGGGAGGTTCCCTAGGCTTTTCGGGGGGTTTCGGGGCTAGAGAGAGATTCTAGAGAGAGAGTAAAAAGAAGAAATAATAGGAAAGGTGTGAAGAAAATGAGGGTGAGAGAGGTTCTATTTATAGGGTCAAAATGGATGAACTTGGTGCCACATGTCACCATCTAGTGGCAAGACTTGGGGAGAAAGCAATGACCAAGATTGTGCCACATCACCCATTTTCGCACAACACACTTCCGACTTCTAAAATCCGTAACTTTCACATACGACCTCATTTTTTGACGTTATTTATATTCACACGTAGGTTAAAATAAGATCTACAACTTTCATTTTGACTCCGTCAGCTAATTGTCGACCGATCTTAAATTTAACAGTACGAGGAGATTATACTGTTAAATGTCCGCGTAAAATTCATAACTTCTACATACGGACTCCGTTTTCGTCTGTCTTTTTACCGCTGAGTTCCTATTAATAAGATCTTCAACTTTCATTTTGGTCGTGCAGGCCAAAAACCGCTCGAACTAAAATTTGAGTTTCGGGCCGTGCACTGTTATGCTAAATCTTAGAAAAATCATAACTTCCTCATACGAAGTTAGATTTGGGCGTTCTTTTTATGGACGCTCTCATATTATCATATTCTAAGACTTATGTTTAGATTACTAAGGCTAAAAATTCCTTTATCAAAAATTCACTATTTACGTCTCCCGGTGTCGTGCTGGTTCCGTCACGAAACTTCGACGAGTAATAACTTCTTTGTTATAACTCGGATTTCGGCGTTCTTTATATGTACGGAAACCTTGTAACGTATCCTACAACTTGGTTAAGATTATTTATTCTAAATAATCTTTTGACGAAAATTCGTTTTCGACCTTTATTATCTCCAAATTGACTAGCCCGGATCTACGTGCGTTACATCGGGTCCCGGACTCGGCGAGTAGACACTGTCTGGACAAAAACCTTAATCTGAGGGTTTGCACCCTATTTAAATAACCTTATGCAGCCTCCATCGCCCCTTTATGCTCCCAAACACATCTCATTGAAACCCTAGCCGTTATTGAAGCAATCTAAGCTTTGTTGGTGGATTTTGGGGATTGTAGTCTTAAGAACGAAAAAGAAAAGCTTGAGGAAGCAAGTAGAGACAAGGGAACCCGAGTTTATGCACCTACTACAACTCATTGAAGGTAAAAAGCTGTAACCTTGCCCATTCATTTGTTAGATCCCTCTTTTGGGAGATTTAGGGCTTTTATAAGCCATTTTTGGTGGCCAACCATGTTTGCAAACATGGTTGGGGGTTTAAGCTTCTGAATCACATCATTAAAGGAGTCACTAGGCAGATTTGGGTTGCTTTTGCACCCATGAAAGGTCCCATGTACCATAGGAACTTGTTTTATGTCTTTTGGAGCTTAAAGTCCCATGCAAGCACATAAAGTTTGTAACTTTATGTGCTAGATAGGTTGTAGAAGATTGGATATATCTTTTGATCAAAGGTTATACATCAGAAATCGAGGATTTAGAGTGTGGACGTGACCGACTCGGCGAGTCCATTATTGGACTAGACGAGTTCGAGGCTTTGAGCCCGGATTTGTTGAGGGTCAAAGGAACCCATTTGAGTGTTAGAAGGTTTGTAACCGGACAAAAAGAGTTTCCCAATGCATTGGACGTGATTTTAGACCTGGAGATCATGGGACTCAGCGAGTGCTAGAACAGACTCGGTGAGTCCAAGTCAATCTTCTTAAGGATGAAGATGAACTCGGCGAGTTGTTCATCAACTCGGCGAGTCGAGGACATAACTTGTTCATCAGATGAAGGTGAACTTGACGAGTTCTTCATCAACTCGGCGAGTCAGATGAGTTTTCATGTGAGGTTCATATGAGAGAAGAACCCGTCGAGTTGACGGCCCAACTCGACGAGTGGGGTCATGAATAAGGACGAGTAAAGGGTGAGGGACTCGGCGAGTTGATGACCCAACTCGGCGAGTCCGGTCAACTAGAAGTCGACTTTGACTTGGACTTTGTTGGGGGTAAAATGGTCATTTTACCCTAAGAGTAGATATCAATATCTAACTGAGTGTTTGTGGGGAATGTAGCCGGAGGATTTCTGGAGCAGTAGTGGACGGAGAATTCCCGCACAGATTATCAACAACTTCTTGTACGAGGTGAGTTACCTTCCAGTAAGGGTGGGTCTAAGGCCACAATGTTGTCCCACCAATGAGGAGTATTTAGAAGATGATTGTCTTTGTGATAATTATCTTGGTATGGTTATGTGTTTGGTTATGAGTTATATCTGTATGATATGTTACGTGCATGATAGGGATAGTTTCCCTGACAGTGGTCCTTAGGATCGATGGGTAGGTCAGTACCCGAATATGCCTGACTGTATATTTATATCTTGTTGCTATATGCTAGTGGTAGGGGTGGAATAGTCTCCAGTTACCGGTTGAAATACACCAATGAGGATTACCGGTTGAAAGATACCGATGAATGGTTACCGATTGGAAGATACCGATGATGATTACCAGTTGAAAGATACCGACGATGATTACTGGTTGAAAGATACCGATGATGATTACCGGTTGAAAGATACTGACGATGATTACCGGTTGAAAGATACCGAGGACTTTGTGTGGTATGTGGTATGATGGGGGAACTCACTAAGCTTTGTGCTTACGGTTTCGGTTTTTGGTTTCAGGTACCTCTTCGTCGAAAGGGAAGGAGCCGGCGGCATAGCATCGCATCACACACACACACACACACCTGATTTTCCGCATGGAGTCTTCTGGGACTGTACTCTGATATGTTATTAGTTTATGACTTGGGTTTCAGACATGATACATTGTTTTATGAGATGACGTGTTTTCACAGTATTTTTAATGAATGCATTTATGAGTCAGTTAATTAAAAATGAAAATTTTGGACCTGAAAATTGGGATGTTACAAGTTGGTATCAGAGCCCTGGTTTGAGGGATTCGGACACACCCTCGGGGGTGTCTGGACTCAAACCGAGGGACTAAAAGATTTTTACAAAGAAAAATGGTTTTCTAAAATCTAAATGGAAGGATTTTAAGAAAGACAAGGTGTGTGATGCATGCAACCGGCCGGGCTCAAATAAGTTTTCCCCAAGATACCCATACTTGCTATGTTATGTTATATGGTTTTGATTCAGAAAGTGCATGCTAGAATAGGACTAAGGATCTAGGAAGATGCCTTGTGTGATTGATATATGATTCTGAGAATTGCATGCTAGTTAGGGCTAAGGGTCTAGGGAGGATGCCTTATATGCCTGTTGTATGAGTTGTATGCTAGGACTGTTTAGTCAGCAGTAGGATGACCTGTGTAGGTTATGCCTGGTTTGGTTACCCAATGCACGAATGCTGCTTGCTTTGTGCTATGGGGGTCCTGACCATTTTCGACTAACTAAGGAGCAGATATGTAACGGTATCTGCAAGTTAGTTAGGGGGAAGTAGTAAGGACTCTTGGTGCAGTTGATGGTGGAGGGTAGGTCGGAGAGTACCCTAGGGAAGCCTAGGATGAGGTCAATGGAAAGGGTGTCGGTAAAAGGGACTTGGTGAAGTCGAAACAATCCTTGAGGAAACTACAGGTAGATGTGGAAGGTAGTATGGGATCACACTACTGAAAGCAAAGGACCCGTACTTGAATCAAGGAGGGCCTAGATGGAACCGGGAACCTTGGAGAATGCGTTAGAACTCTCGGGAGTATGTATGATCCTAACATTTATGCGTGTATTTTTCAGCATGGTGACCACGCGACATGGAGTAGGAGGTTCCAGATCAGGCTCGGGTGCAGGATCCGAGCAGGTTGATGGAGGGCTGCGCGAGTTCATCGAGTCTGAGATCACGAGAGGCATCCTTGAGTTGACCCCTGTCATTTTCGGGTCGATGAAGGAAGGGATTGTTGAGCTGATGGAGGATCACCTCCGAGCATTCAGGAGTGATATGGCATCTAGCCAGGTGGGTACGCGTACACTGTCCTTTAAGGACTTTCGAGGGAGTGGTGCGCCAGATTTCCATGGGATGAAAGACCCCATTGCTGCCAGGAGATGGATCGCAAACATCGAGTCTGCGCAGCTAACGAGCTTCTGCCCGGAGGGGTCGAAGGTGAGATATGCAGTAGGATGCTTGCGAGATAGGGCCAGAGATTGGTGGGAGTCAGTTGGTGACTCGTTGGGAGCCTCGGCTATTGAGGCTATGACCTGGTCAGACTTTGTGACCAGATTCAGGGCTGAGTTTATGCCAGTTGTGGAGCTTCAGCAGCTGGCCAGGGAGTTCTTGGACATGAGACAGACTACGGAGACTGTAGCGAAGATCACCACCAAGTTCCGGGAGAAGGCATTGATGGTGCCCCAGTATGCGGGAGATGAGGATATGAGGAGGACCCGCTACCACGACATGCTACGAGCTAACATTCGGGAGCATGTTAGTTTTTCAGCTTGCCCTACCTTGGATTCCATGATTACCAGGGCTAGGGAGAGGGAGATTGATCTGGAGCACATCCAGAAGAGGAAGGCAGTGGAGGGGCTGACGACTGGGGCTTCGGGGAAGAAGCCCAAGGGATCCAATGGTAGGCCGAAAGGCCAGTATGGACGAGACCGCTGTGGGAAATGCGGCCGGTCACACGAGGGAGCTTGTCGCACTTGGCAGGGTTTAGGTTGCTATAAGTGCGGCAAGGTTGGGCACTTTGGCAAGGATTGTACTGCTCCCGCCCCCACGGTACAGATGAAAGACCTGATTTGCTTCCATTGCAATCAGAGGGGCCATAAAAGGGCCAACTGCCCGAGATTGACAGAAGCGTTAGCAGCGGCGCCGGTCTCAGCAACGGCACGAGTTGCAAATGGCTGGAAGGCCAAGACAGAGGCTCCAGTGGTGCGGAGCCGAGCATTTCAGCTGACAGTCGAGGAGGCACGCGCTACACCTGATGTAGTGACGGGTATGATTCCTTTCTTATGCTTATATGTTATGGCGCTGTGATCTTGATATGTTATGTGTGTGCACGGTTCAGGATTGTTCCATGTGAATGGTATTCCAATTCAGGTATTGTTTGACTCGGGTGCCACCCGATCATTCGTTTCTCTTGCGCTTAGCAAGAAGTTCCCGGAGTCTTCGGGCATGTTGGATTGCCCTCTAGAGGTCGAGATTGCGGACGACCGGTCAATGCGAGCATCTGAGGTCTTCCGAGATTGTGTTTTGAGATTGTTCGAGGAGCGCTATCTGGTAGACCTGGTTCCTATTCCATTGAGAGGGAACAAGGTGATTATAGGCATGAATTGGCTGAGCCCCAATGGGGCAGTGATAGATTGTGCGCAACAGTTGGTGCAGATTAGGACCCCAAGTGGGGGAGAGCTGGTGATTCAGGGCGAGAGGCCACATCGAGGACCAGCTTTATGTTCAGCAGCGAGAGCTAGGCGCTACCTCCAGCAGGGTTGCGCATGTTATGTCGCCTATGTTGTGGATACCCGGGAGGCGGGTGGGGCTACAGTGGACGATGTGCCCGTGGTACGAGAGTTCGCAGACGTATTCCCCGAGGAGCTGCCTGGGATACCTCCGGAGCGACAGGTGGAGTTCAGGATCGACCTAGTCCCTGGTGCGGCTCCGATAGCCAAGGCACCGTATCGGTTGGCTCCTCCTAAGATGCAGGAGTTGTCTACACAACTGCAGGAGCTGTTAGATAAGGGTTTTATTAGACCGAGCAGTTCACCCTGGGGAGCCCCGATTCTGTTTGTGAAGAAAAAGGACGGGTCGCATCGAATGTGTATAGACTATAGGGAGCTAAATAAGGTAACGGTGAAGAACCGTTACCTACTCCCGAGGATTGACGACCTCTTTGACTAGCTACAGGGAGCATCTTGGTTCTCCAAGATTGATTTGCGTTCAGGGTATTATCAGATGAGGGTCAGAGAGGAGGATGTGAAGAAGACGGTGTTTCAGACGCGTTATGGCCACTATGAGTTCGTGGTGATGCCTTTCGGGCTCACCAATGCTCCTGCCGCGTTCATGGACCTCATGAACAGTGTGTGTAGACCGATGTTAGACCGGTCTGTGATAGTGTTCATCGACGATATCTTGGTTTACTCCAAGACGCGAGAGCAGCATGAGGAGCATCTACGAGAGGTCCTGGAGACTTTGAGGAGGGAGAACTTGTATGCCAAGTTCCCAAGTGTGAGTTCTGGTTACGTGAGGTGCAGTTTCTTGGGCACCTTGTCAACCAGAACGGGATTTTGGTAGATCCGGCCAAAGTGACGGCCGTGATGAGATGGGAGGTTCCAAGGTCTCCATCTGAGATTCAAAGTTTCCTGGGATTAGCTGGCTACTATCGGAGATTCATCCAGGATTTCTTCAAGATAGCCTTACTCCTGACCAGGCTAACGAGGAGGGCCGTGGTCTTTCGTTGGGGGCCTGAGCAGCAGAATGCATTCGAGACGCTGAGGCAGAGATTGTGCGAGGCGCCAATCTTAGCCCTGCCAGAGGGCATGGAGGATCTCGTCGTGTACTGTGATGCGTCCATCTCAGGCTTGGGCGCAGTATTGATGCAGAGAGGGCATGTTATTACTTATGCTTCGAGGCAGCTGAAGCCTCACGAGGCGAACTACCTGACGCATGATTTGGAGCTGGGGGCTATTGTGTTCGCCCTCAAGATTTGGCGTCATTACCTCTATGGGATTCGTTGTACGATTTACACGGACCACAAGAGCCTGAGGTATCTCATGGATCAGCCGAATCTGAACATGAGGCAGCGTCGGTGGTTGGATGTGGTAATGGATTATGATTGCGAAATTCTCTATCACCGAGAAAGGCCAATGTGGTGGCCAATGCGCTTAGCCGCAAGGCAACGCCGATCAGGGATATCTGTCTGAGGATGAAAGTGGTGGCTCCGCTTTTGGAGCGGACCCGGGAGGCTCAGCAGGAGGCTATGAAGGAGGGACATCGGAAGAGCGAGCAGATTGTGGGACAGGTTTCCTACTTCGACTATGATAGCTGAGGGTTATTGACCCTTCACCGTAGGGTGTGGGTCCCTTATCATGGACGTGTGCGCCAGATCCTGATGGAGGAGGAAAACAAATCCAGCTTTTCTATCCATCCCGGAGCGACGAAGATGTATAGGGATCTTCATCCCGATTATTGGTGGCCCTGCATGAAGCGGGACGTAGCATGGTATGTAGAGCGGTGTTTGAACTGCAGGAAGGTCAAGGCCGAGCACCAGAGGCCGCACGGTAAGATGCAGCCATTGGATATTCCGCTGTGGAAATGGTAGGACATTATGATGGATTTCATCACAAAGCTTCTGAGGACCGCGCGGGGGGTGGATTCGATTTGGGTCATCGTCGATCGATTGACCAAGAGCGCTCATTTTATTCCGATTTAGGAGAGCATCTCGGCTGAGAAGTTGGCCGACATTTATATCAGGGAGGTGGTGGCGCAGCACGGGGTGCCAGTGTTGGTGATTTCAGACAAAGATGTTCGGTTTACTTCCAGGTTTTGGAAGAAATTTCATGATGAGCTGGGCACTCGTCTGCATTTTAGCACCGCTTTTCACCCGCAGACGGATGACCAGAGCGAGCAGACCATCCAGACCCTAGCCGTTATTGAAGCAATCTAAGCTTTGTTGGTGGATTTTGGGGATTTTAGTCTTAAGAACGAAGGAGTAAAGCTTGAGGAAGCAAGTAGAGACCAAGGGAACCCGAGTTTATGCACCTTCTACAGCTCATTGAAGGTAAAAAGCTGTAACCTTGCCCATTTATTTGTTAGATCCCTCTTTTGGGAGATTTAGGGCTTTTATAAGCCATTTTTGGTGGCCAACCATGTTTGCAAACATGGTTGGGGGTTTAAGCTTCTGAATCACATCATTAAAGGAGTTACTAGGCAGATTTGGGTTGCTTTTGCACCCATGAAAGGTCCCATGTACCATAGGAGCTTGTTTTATGTCTTTTTGAGCTCAAAGTCCCATGCAAGCACGTAAAGTTTGTAACTTTACGTGCTAGATAGGTTGTAGAAGCTTGGATATATCTTTTGATCAAAGGTTGTACATAGGATTTAGAGTGTGGACGTGACCGACTCGGCGCGTCTGTTATTAGACTCGACGAGTCCAAGGCTTTGAGCCCGAATCTGTTGAGGGTCAAAGGAACCCAGTTGAGTGTTAGAAGGTTTGTAACTGGACAAAAAGAGTTACCCAATCCGTTAGATGTGATTTTAGACCTGGAGTTCATGGGAATCGATGAGTGCTAGAACACACTCGACGAGTCCAAGGCAATCTTCTTAAGGATGAAGATGAACTTGACGAGTTGTTCATCAACTTGGCGAGTCGAGGATAGAACTTGTTCATTAGATGAAGGTGAACTCGACGAGTTGTTCATCAAATCGGCGAGTCAGATGAGTTTTCATGTGGTCGTCGAGTTAACGGCATAACTCGGCGAGTGGGTTCATGAATGAGGACGAGTAAAGGGTGAGGGACTCGGCGAGTTGGAGACCCAACTCGGCGAGTCCGGTCAACTAGAAGTCGACTTTGACTTGGATTTGGTTGGGGGTAAAATGGTCATTTTACCCTAAGAGTAAATATCAGTTTCTAACTGAGTGTTTATGGGGATTGTAGCCGGAGGATTTCCAGAGCAGCGGCGGACGGAGGATTCCCGCATAGATTATCAGCAGCTTCTTGTATGAGGTGAGTTACCTTCCAGTATGGGTGGGTCTAAGGCCATAATGCCGGCCCACCAATAAGGAGTATTTAGAAGATGATTGTGTTTGTGATAATTATCTTGGTCTGGTTATGTGTTTGGTGATAAGTTATATCTGTATGATATGTTACGTGCATGATAGCCTGATAGGGATAGTTTCCCTGACAGTGGTCCTTAGGACCGATGGGTAGGTCAGTACCCGGATATGCCTGACTGTATATTTATATCTTGTTGCTGTATGCTAGTGGTAGGGGGTGGAATAGTCCCCATTTACCGGTTGAAAGATACCGATGAGGATTACCGGTTGAAAGATACCGATGAATGGTTACCGGTTGGAAGATACCGATGATGATTACCGGTTGAAAGATACCGACGATGATTACCGGTTGAAAGATACCGATGATGATTACCGGTTGAAAGATACCGACGATGATTACCGGTTGAAAGATACCGAGGACTTTGTGTGGTATGTTGTATGATGGGGGAACTCACTAAGCTTTGTGCTGACGATTTCGGTTTTTGGTTTCAAGTACCTCTTCGTCGAAGGGGAAGGAGCCTGCGGCGTAGCATCGCATCACACACACACACACACACACCTGATTTTCCTCATGGAGTCTTCTAGGACTGTACTCTGATATGTTATTAGTTTATGACTTGGGTTTCAGACATGATACATTGTTTTATGAGATGACGTGCTTTCACAGTATTTTTAATGAATGCATTTATGAGTCAGTTAATTAAAAATGAAATTTTTTGACCTGAAAATTGGGATGTTACATATTTATTGTTTTTAAATTAAAAGAAAACAATCACCACCACTAATTAAACCCAACATCCTATCGACACGGTATGTGTTCAAAGATCTAACCACCACACCAAAATCATAACTGTTCAACAACCACCATGAATCACCACCGTTCACCGCCGTCAACCACCACCAGTCACTACCTCCAAATCATATTCAAAGCTGAAATTAAACCTTAAACCTAAAACCAAAATGCATAAATGAAATATCTGAAATGAAACCTCAAACCTCATAGTTGAAATTAAAACCACATTTGAAATAAAACATCAAAAACACATCTGAAATCAAACCTCATATTCAAAACCTTAAGAAACTTAAAAACAAACAAACCCAGATTCCAAACCTACATGTGAATCCCCTACCGAAAATCAAATCCAGATGTTTATGCCTAAATGAATTTGTGATTAGAAATCTAGTAACATCAGGTGAAGATTTACTTCCGATGAACCTCAAATTAAACTTCAGAAACATCAGGTGAAGAAATCAAAATCAAAATCCAGTCATCCTATGTTGATCTTCTGTGAAGAAATCAAAACGGGGTTTCTGAAACGGACAAAGGTTTCTGGATCACATCAATTTCTGAATAGTGTTTGAATAATTAGGGGAATGCAACGATGGTGGTGTGGTGGCTCTGATTCACATCATCGATGGTGGTCCTACTCTAATTCACGATTTTTTGCAAAGGTTGTTGTGCTCCAATGTTGATGTGCCACTGTAGGTGTCGATCAATCTACCATTTTCTTTTATTCATTCTTCCTGTTTGCATCTTGTAGCAACCACAATCTCCGGTTACCACCCTTTTCTCTAAATTGAACAGAGAAGAGGAAATAAATGAAGATAGGAAGAAGCCTTACATGGTCGTTAGTGGGGTGGGTCGCTCGCCGGAAAGTACCAACGGTCATCGGAGAAGTGATGAGTTTTGGGAATGTGAGAACCTAAATGAGATGGTGGATGGGGATAAAACGGGGATCGGTGGGGGAGGGTCTTTTGTTTCTTTTTTTTTTTTTAATTAAAAATGATAAATAAATAATCAAAAATAAAAAAATAAAATATTAAGGGTAAAATAGTCATTTTGTGTTCGGTAGGGACCAAACGCGTAACAAAAATATGTTTAAAGGACATTCCGAGTTAAAAAAAAGTCTTGGACCAAACGCGCACATTACCCTAAACCACAAGGACCATTCGTGTAATTTACCCAATAATAAAATGACAGGTTAAAACCCAACAAAAAAAAATCATAAACAAACAAAGCCTCAGCAACTCTGAGTCTTCCTGACACCAGCTATATTCCTCGCTCGTCTGAAACGGTGGGTCAGTGAAGGTTGCTGCTACGCCGAAGACAGTACAGTAACGACACGGCGACACCGATAATTTGTAAAAAGCTTTATTTAAGGCCTGTAAATTTGTTCAGATAAGCTGCTCTATCCAATTCGTTAGCAAATTCGTTTCTTCGATTTCTGTTGCTTTACTGGTTCGAGCCGCGATCCCAAGTCAACCAGTTGGCTCTTTCATAACATCTGGTTTCTTCTTGCGTAACGTAGTTATGATGAAAATTTGTTATCAGATCTGAAATGCAAAAGTCAAACAGGGCTTACGTTGACTTTGGATTATGATGGTTTAGCTTCAAGCAAATGCACAGTCTCACTTTTCACTGCAATTGCTGATTGACTGTTGGCTGATCTGCTGTGTTGTTTAAGTTCAAATTCTAAACTTGTTTCTGGTAAACTTGTTCTGTAGTGCTTGTTCCTAATTTTTTTCGGTCATCAAAACAATGTCTCATATAAGAGAGTTTGAACACCTCAAAATAACGTTAGAAGCCATAAAATCTGCAACCAACAACTTCTGTCTTGAGAATTGGATCGGAAGAGGAGGATTTGGGAATGTGTATAAGGGAGAAATCGTCCATTCCAAGGGGCAGTCAATGGTTGCTTTCAAGCGTTTAGACCGTGCATTTGGGCAAGGAAACCCTGAGTTTTGGAAGGAAATCACAATGCTATCACTTTACAAACATGAAAATTTGGTCCATCTGTTAGGATTTTGTGACGAGAGTGATGAGAAGATTCTTGTTTATGATTATGCATCCAATAGAAGTCTAGACTTTCATCTCAATAGCAATGCTTTAACTTGGACCCAACGCTTGAAGATATGCATTGGGATGGCTCGTGGATTAGCATACCTTCACAATTCTGTCGTCGACACCCACGTTAGAGTGTTGCATCGTGACATCAAAAGTTCCAACATCCTATTGGATGAAAATTGGAACGCAAAGATATCAGACTTTGGACTGTCCAAATTTGCTAAAGCTAGCAAGTTCACATTTCTTTTCACCTCTGCTGTAGGCACGCTTGGATATTGTGATCCGCTATACGCGGAGACTGGGTTTCTAACAAAGGAGTCTGATGTTTACTCTTTCGGTGTGGTATTGTTCGAAGTATTGTGTGGGAGGTTGTGTATTTGTAAAAACGATGACCGTCCCTTAACAGGGTTGGCGCGAGAATGCTACGAACAAAAAAAAATACATACAATTATTTATGGTTATATACGAGATGAAATAAACCATAATTCATTGAGGGCTTTTACAACAATAGCTTATCGATGCTTGAAGAGAGATCGTGAAGAACGTCCGTCAATGACGGATATCGTCAGAATGCTTGAAACTGCACTCGAATATCAAGTAAGTTGTATACATTTCCAACACGATATATAATAGTTCTTCACAATATATAATAAATAGTTCTTTGTACTCTTGCTGTGTTGTTTGTCTTAGAACAATGTGACATTGACTTCTTTTTTTCTCACAATATATAATACATAATGATTTATTGGGAACTTACATGTTTCTAGATACAATGGTTGTACATATTTTCTATCCGTTGAAGTTGATTTCAACGATGTAAATTGTATTGATCTTCTCAAAAAGTAATGCTCGTTACATTACTTTAGGCTTCATAGATAATTATACATGGCGTCAACTCACTTCAGTTCCAAAATCCAAATCGTAATATCTAATAATGATTTTCAATTGGATTCAAGAATCGAAGCAGCCACATATATTTCCTCCATAGGACATCCAACTAGTTGCACTAGGACACTTTAAAAAAGGGCTAATAGAAAGTAATCATAAACATGTATTAAAACCTCTGGAAAGTTTCCTTTTCAATCCCATTTACCCATCTTATTATAAAGATGCAAAGCTAGACTAATTCTTAGAAATCTCAACAAACATCCTTCTCAATGTTTACTGATTCATACTCAAATTTATGTTTGCAAGCCTACTGCTCTCATTTCAAAAGATCCCTTAGTGGCTACTACATTTTAGTTGGAGGCAATCTAATTCTCTAGAAATCTAAACGACAAACTATCACATCCTTTTCAAGTGGGTAAGCAGAAAATTCCATGCCAAAATTTTCTGATGAAGCAAGTTAACAAGTTTCAAGTTGTTAATAAACATCTGTTAGTACTCATGTATATATATAAGCTTGTTGTAGCTGTACATATAAACTGAGTTTTAATTTTCAGAAAATTTCTTTAATCATTTTCTTTCTTTTCTCTCTTGTTCTTGAGCTAGTTATAAGAAATAATAAAACCATTTATTATGGTTCTATTATGGTCAACTAATATTCTAGTGTATGTGTACATTGCAGATTAATAAACAAAGCTGGGAGCTCCCTGATATAGTTGATTCCTTTCACCTTAAAGCTCTACGTTTGCCAGATTCAATGGATGCCAGCAAGGTGCGTTCCATATAGCTCCATTTGGCCACTTATAGGTCAAATTCAGAAGGGACATGCTCATAAAACTTTCATCAATTTGCACTTTAGATTTTAGAATGTCCGGTTTCTATTGCTATGCTTCCCTTTTAGAAATCTTTTTAGTGTAAATGTGTAGGACCTATTTACACGTATACTTGTGAATATAGATGTAGATGTAGGTTCGCACATTATGCTTTTTCATCTTCTACCATTACCCTCATAGACATAACATGAGAGGATTAGATATGACATGTATCTTGTTAGTAGTATGTAGTCATAGACATAACATGAGGGGATTAGATATGACATGTATCTTAATTAGTAGTCTGTAGTCAACCAAGTCAACTAAAATGGGTTAAAAGTCCAGTATTACCATTTACAGGATGTATATGTTTCTTTGCAATATTTATTTCACTTTATCAATTATTATTCCCAGTTCCAGTTATACTTTATTTACTAGCCACTTTAATCTAAGCTTGAGATGTTTAACCTCAGGTTATGCGGTTGACCTATACAAATTCTGGCTTATCTTTGCTTGCACTTGCTTCAAATGGCGTTCATAAACTCTGGAAATGGCAACAAAGTGAACTCAATCCATCTGGGAAGGTATTGTGGGCCCGATAAACATTCTCTAGATTTAACATATTTTTGCACTTATTGAATTCTGATTGTTCTCTTGTACACATTCAGTCGACTGCATCTATTGTCCCACAACTATGGCAACCAACAAATGGAGCTCTCATGTCTAATGATGTGAATGAGAGTAAATCTGCTGAAGAGTCTGCAGCATGCATTGCTTTGTCAAAGAATGATTCTTATGTCATGTCTGCATCTGGTGGGAAAGTCTCCTTGTTCAACATGATGACTTTTAAGGTATATATATCTGCATTGTTTTTTTTTTTTTTTTTTATCATCTGTTAACTAAAAAAATAGACATGTTTATATAATTTTATTATGCAATTCTGAAATACCAATATGGGAATGTGTCACACTGCAGGTCATGGCAACTTTCATGCGTCCTCCCCCTACAGCTACATACTTGGCTTTCCATCCACAAGACAATGATATTGTTGCCATAGGAAGGGAAGATTCAATTATACAAATTTACAATGCAAGACTTGATGAGGTAACTGATCTGATGTTGCTTTTAGTTGAGCAGTTTTATATAATTTGCATATAATATTGTGGCAATCTTCACAACTTAGAAGATTACATTTTGTTGAATTGTAACCTCTTATGATAGGTCATAATCGAACTCAGAGGTCATCAGAAACAGATTACAGGACTTGCTTTCTCACGGACTTTACTTGTTTCATCAGGAGCTGATGCTCAGGCAAGTGTAGGGAATGGTGTACACCTAATTTTCTGTTTCTTGTAAGACAGTATTTTCCTTTACTGATTGTTCTAACTTCTAATACAATGTTTGTATGTTTTGAGTGGATATTCAGCTATTTATCTGGGATCTTATTGGATGGGAGAAGAAGAAATCAAGAAGCATACAGTTGCCACCTGGTCATTCTTCCTCTCTAGTTGGAAAAACTACAGTTCAATTCCACAATGATCAACTTCATCTTCTAGTTGTTCATGAAAGTCAAATTGCTATTTATGACCACCAACTGGAGCGCTTGAGATTGGTAAATACACAGACATCATACCTTACCTAGTTTTAGAAATTGCTATATATGATCACCAAAAAATAATGTAGTTTCATCTTCTGTTTGAGGATAATTAATATTGGTTCATTGATTTAACCTTTTTGCAGTGGTCTCCAAGAGAATCTCTTTCTGCTGCAATTTCAAGTGCAATATATTCATGCGATGGCATGCTATTATACACTGGATTTTCGGATGGTGCTGTTGGAGTTTTTGATGCAGAAACTTTGAGGCTTCGAAGTCGTATAGCACCTTCTGCCTTCGTATCCTCATCAATTTCCAGGTATGCCATGAAAGAGGGGAGCTTAAAAATACATATATAACCCTGCCACTAGAAAATGGGATGCATAACTGTTTTTGCATTTTTTATGATAACTGTAAATCCAAAAAATAACAACTTACTTTCATTTATTTGTTTATTATCGTGTTACACTTTCGTTTCTTTCTATTACAACATTGTTTGCTCATTTTTTTCTAATACAGGCTTTGTACCTTATTAATCCACCCAATTATACCATCATACTTCCAATTTTTTTTTCTTATTAGGATATTATTCTTTGAAAATTCTATTCAATTATAGCAGTGAAAGTTGCATTGTACTTGTATACCATTGCTATAATTGGTAGATTTTTGTAAGTATGAAGAAATAAAACTGGGATGCTATAATAATCAAATCAATGGAATTTCTTTGCTATTTGCTTGCATGTAACCTTTTTTAGGGGCTGTTTCTTTTTTATACGGGCTTAGTGGGTCAAACACTTAATCTGGACAGCTATAGATGACTTAATGGGTTAAACCAAATACCAAAAATACCTGGCTTAATGTATCAAGACACCAACCCTTAATCTATTTGTCCTTTTTCTTTTTCTTCTCCCAACTCTTCTCATGCTAAAATTGATTAATATGCTGGAATTTATCTTTTTTGAATGCAAGGGTAAAATGCAAGAAATAACACCATACTTTCTTCTATTTGTTTGTCATAGCATGCTACTTTGATTTCTTCCTCTTACAACATTGTACTTTGAAAAATCTACCCAGTTATAGCAATGTCATCCAAATAAAATGCATTTTTCATTGCTATAACTGGGTAGATTTTTCAATGTTTAATGTCCTAATAAGAAATTGAAAGTACAACGCTACAATTGGATAAAATGTTACAAATACAATGCTAGATAAAAAAAGGAAATTGAACGTACAAATACAATGCTATAATTGGGTAGATTTTTTCAAAATATAATGCCTTAATAAGAGAAAAAGTAAAAGTTTAACATTGTAATATATAGAAAGAAATGAAAGTAAGCTGCTATAATAAACAAAAGACAAGTTTGTTGCTATTTATTGTGTTTAACCTATTTTCTATATCCTACCATTGTGCTAACTTTCTTATGTGAACCACATGCTTATAGGTTGGAACAAGAATCTACTTTTTTCTTCAATATGAAATATTTTGAGGAACAAGTTCAAGCTGGTGAATGGGATGAGGTTGAGAAATATCTATGTGGGTTTACAAAGGTTGAAGATAATCGTTACTCACTTAAGATATTCTTTGAAATAAGGAAACAAAAGTACCTTGAAGCTCTTGATAGGCAAGAGCCTAATATTTATTATATTTATATCTCACACCATTTTACTCTTTTTATTGACATTTGAGTTGCTAATATCAGGAATGACAGAGCAAAAGCTGTTGAAATTCTTGTAAAAGATTTGAAGGTCTTTTCGACTTTTAATGAAGAGCTCTTCAAAGAGATCACACAGCTACTAACTCTTGATAATTTTAGGTATTGTTATGAACATTGACTATGGAATTTTAACTTTGTAAGTGTTAGTTTTACTTTTTAGTTGACAATATTGTTATTGTGGTGCTTAATTAGGCAGAATGAGAAGCTTTCAGATTATGGGGACACCAAATCAGCAAGAAGCATTATGTTGGTTGAACTGAAAAAGCTTATAGAAGAAAACCCTTTGCTTACTGAGAAGCTAACTCTTCCTGTATCTATAGCTTCACAACTGCTGACATTGATAAATCAAAGGTCATGAGCCCTCTGCATTCTTAAATATTGTTACTTTGTTTTACCATGTGGGCTCTCCCCCTTTGATTAAATCCCATTTTTCTCCGTTCGTGGTTTTGTTGTTATCAAGTCAAATTATTGCTAATTGTTGGAACAAAACTACACACATGGGTGCCAAAACACAACACAAATCTGCTATCCTAAAGTGAAAAACGAAACAGGGAAAAAAAGAGGGTGTTTTGGACTCATTTTCTGTGTATTCTTCATGCAAATAAAAGCTCCGACTACAAGTCTACAAATAACAAAAAATACCTAGACACTAGGACTACTACTACTAACAAACCACTGTTTTATTTGACTCCTAAAATTACTGGAAGACCAAATCAAATACACCAAACAAATAAAACTAAAATGCCCCTAAATAAAACATGTGGCTTTGACCAAATTGCTCTTTCTTTTAATATAAAAATTCAAAGGTTTATTAACGAATGGTTGGTTTCTTTGGATTTTTTTTCTCGGTTAATTCCTGTATGGGTAATGATGACAATCTGGATAAAGTTTTGTATACATATTACATAAGAATTGTTTCTTTTCTAGATTGAATAAATCGTCTAAACGAGACTAAATAACCATTTCACCCTTACTTTCCAAAAAAACAAATTTCATAGTAGTCATTGATTTTAATGTGAGAGTAGTTGGCTTAAATTATTAAGTCAGGTTTTTTTTGGCTTAACTCATTAAGTCATTCTATCTCTATTAAGTAAAAAAGAAACAGTTATGTAGATTATAAGAGCTTAAATCATTAAGCCCATTAAGTAAATAAGAAACGACCCCTTAGTCGGTACGTAACATAAACACTACGTTTTCTCTATTTTCTCTTGCTCTTTATGCACTCTTCTTTTTCAGTCTTAGCTGGCAACATCAACTTTGCATGAAACCACGCCCCAATCCTGATATCAAAACTCTTTTTATTGATCATATGCGTGCTAATAATTATTTGGGAAACTAAAAGGTGATAGTTGGGTGAATTTTGGCAGCAGCTATCGCAGGGCATATCCGGCAGTGATTGCATCACATCCATCGGATCCAAACCAATTTGCTCTTGTAATGAGCGATGGTTCTGTCCACGTCATCGAGCCAGCCGATGCAGATCCAAAGTGGGGTGGATCAACGTCTCAGGATGATAATGCGGCTTTACCTTTACCATTACCATCTTCTAATCCTTCAAATTCTGCTTTGAATAGTCAACCATTAGATAAGCAAGGTACATAACATAACATAATAGTTCTTTATTTTTGTTTATTTTTTATGATGGGGTTTAGACTCGATAGACGCCTCTCAAGGGTTTGCGTAGTATTGTAAATTTTAGATTATAGTTTTGCTTTTTCTTGATAGAGAGATATATATATGAGTGTTTTTTTAAGTTTATGTAGAAGGAACGAGTTAATAGAAATAACATGTGGTGTGCTTCTTTAACAATATGCCGACTACCGTTCGAATCTAACAAGCTTTAAAAAAAAAAAGAACAATCTGCATTTTTTTGTTGTATGCTGGTAATAGCACATTTTGCAGTGATGTGGCAAATTGATTTTGTTTTTCCATGTTGGATAAGGTGGAATGATTGATGATATAATAAAAAGGAAGGTTAGAATTACAGGTGAAGTATGTGATCGGTGTATAATTGCCACTAAGGAATTTTGGCAACATTGAGTTTGATGGGATCGATTGATTATTATTCTATGGAATGTGTTTTTGACAACTTCATTGATACAAAATATGGGAGTGTTTGAGAGTGTGTTTCAAAATGTCTTGTTGACTTAATCATGAGTTTTCAAGAAATAACTCCTTACTAAGAGGGTGTTTGGATTTTTGTGTTTTAAAACAGCTTATTGACTAATAAAAAGGACTTTCTGAAACAACTTCTCACCACTAGTATAAGCTGATTTTGAGAAATCATTACACTCTAAGTTATTGAAAATGAAAGGACAATATTAGACCTCACAATTTCAGACACGAAAACACGAATCTGTGAGAGACACGACACGAATACGTCTTAAAATTTGAGATAAAGCTTCTTTCTCATCGTGTAATCGTATTGTGTCAAATTCGTGGCTGATACGTTTTCATGACACGAATACACGAATAGTTAGGTTTAGACAATATTGCCACTCTTTTACGCATATCCACCATTAATATTGACGGTACCATCTCATCACCACATCCAATCATTAAACTCATGGTATAACTATCATTAAAATACAACTTCATATCATTTTTTTTAATTAAATTTAATTTAAAAATACAACAAAACATCATTTTTTAAAAACTATTTTTCCATTCAATAAAAAAAGGTTACATTAATTTAAAAATAAACAACTTAAAATAAAATGTAAGAAAACATAAAAATTTCAAACGTAATAAACTATCCCTACTTTATTTTTTAAACTACCACCGTCATTTTGGGGAATCTTTTAACTTTAGCAAAGCTTTGAGATGTGGAAAATGTTCATGTGTCGTACTTTTGAAACGACCAAAAATTACAAGGTAAAAATTTTATTTTTAATTCAACCAAAACATTTATTATCTTTAAGTCAACATTCAATATCTGTTTATCCAAATATTCAAAGATACTTTTATAAGAAAACAGTTATTAGAGTACAATCTCAAAATCATTATGAAGCGGAAACATGGGTTGATGCACTGTAATCAAGTCGGACCTTTCCCTTTCGAACCAGAAGTACCTGAAACTATAACTATAAAAACTGCAACATCCGGACTTCCAGGTATATCATTTAATTAAGTTTTTGGAAAGTTCTATTAAGTGACTCGACGAGTTGGTGCTACAACTCGTCGAGTAGGGTCGTGATATGCCACGTGGATTAATGATCTACCCGACGAGTCCGAAGAGCCGACTCGCCGAGTAGACGATGTGAAGAGAAACCCTAAATCCCCAGGTTTGGGGCCTATTTAAGGGCACTTATAACCTTATTTGCGGCTCACCTTCACTGAGAGTAAACCCTAATCGGCCATTGAGCTTAGAGAGAGTATTTTGAGCTAACTTTGAGTGTTTGGTGCATCTTGTGAAGAAAAGGGAAGGATTCCAAGCCAAGGGACGAGAAGGAACTGCTAGATCCGTGGTTGTTTCACTTTAGAGCTTTTGGGAAAGGTATAAAGCTTGCACCTGTGACGACCCAAAATTTTCCATCCTGTTCAGTCAATCACTTCATTAAAAGTCAAACTCATCTCTGTTATCTTTTAGCACAATTTGGAGTTTATTTGAGCGTTCTGAGCCTTGTACACTTAAGGGATAAGTGTAGGGGTTTACCGGTTGAAGTTATAGCTCAAGGGAATGACCTTAAACACCTTTGCAAGGAGCTCACGACCACCACATGGGAGTTTACGGCCGTAAACTCCATGTGGGCCGTAAAATCCATCTTATATGATGATATGTTGGCCATTATTTCATTCTTTCATTTCCCTTGGCTGATTTCCTCCCAAATCCTCTCAACTATCATCCCGAAGTTCGTCCCCGATCTTCAAATCTCGTAAGTTTAATGTCCTAACTAGTTGATATCTTGCATGAACTAGTAATCTTACATGATTTCATCTATGGAATCATTCCATTTTGTAGATCTTCAAGTTTCACCAAGAACACCAAGAACACACACTAGTGTTCATGGCCAAAACCGACCATTCAAGCTCCTAGATCATAAGTACTCTTGATCCAACTCATTGTACACTAGGATTAACCTTTTTAGGGCTTAGAAAACATAAGAAATCACATGATTCAAGGAGTTTACGGCCAAGACATGTTCTTGGGTCGTAAACCCCTTTTAAGGGTGCAAATGACACCCTTACACCTTAGTAAGCCTTGGATAGTAGCTTAGGACCTTACACCATTGATCTAAGGACTTCAATACACGAAATGGTACTTCTTACCATGAGTTTACGGCCGTAAACTCATGGGGAAGTGGTCCCCAGGCCGTAAGCACCATGCAAGGTCATTTTTGGACCTTAAACTCACTTAGCCTCTTGTTTAAGCTTTGAAGCACCTAACCACTTAAGCCCTTATAGTTTTAAGCCTCTTTTGGTGACCAATTGAGAGTTTACGGCCAGGAGTAAACTCCCCTGGGCCGTAAACTCCAACAAACATGGTCCATTGACCATAAACTCCCGTATAAGGCCCTGCACTCCTTTGTTGCAACCCGATAGCCTCCTAGCACTTGACCAGAGTGTTTTCCTCGCATTAGGATGTTTATACATGTTTAATTAGTGGATAATCACTAATTATATATATATATATACATATATATATATATATATATATATATATATATATATATACACATACATATGTCTTCATATGTTATTAGGGTCATTGAGTGTGTATAAGTCTTCACCTGACACCAAGCACTCTACCGACACTTTCGTCCGATCCACTCACTGCAGGTGAGTTCATACCCCTTAAATTAACCTTTTAAATGTTTTTAAATGCTTTATGGGAGGGGGATACAATTTGAATCATGCTAGTTATTATATAAGTCACATGTGATTAATAACTAACATGCAAATGGATTTACTATACGTTAACTGTTTTACCAAACTAATTTCTTCAAATGATTTTCTTAAATGTTTTATATGTTTAAAAATCTTTATTAAACTGTCTTACACACTATATGTTTCCTTATAAACTCTGTTACAGCTGTATTTCAAACAAAGGTTTTCTTTATACTTAAACTGTTTTATCAAACAAATACTTTCAAATCGTTTTATAAACTGACATCAAGTCACCGTTTCTTAATATTAAACTTTCCAAAAGTTTTACAAAACTTCTTTTATGATTTTATATTATAAAAGCATGGCCATATATGTATAGTTATATAAATGATGTTTAAAGGACTTAGGAAGGCTAATTTACCTTATTTCTTTTTCCTCGTTTGGATGTGGCTTTAGGGTATCGGTTATCCGTCCGAATGTCGTCTAAATATCAGTTATATATCATGTATACATATATAGACATAAAAGTTTCCTCATTCAATTCAGTACCTTTGGGTAGCAAAGGCATACTTTCGGTTATACACGTACATTATTAGTAACTATTATAGGTATAGTTAGGAGATACTACTTACCATTCCAAGTACAAGGAATCACACAAGAGTCATTTCATTCATGAGTCTATACTAATACATTACATGTTACATGAATACGCTTACATGAATAAGCTTACATGAGTATATTTACATGAATACTCTTACATGAGTACATTTACATAGATATGCTTACATGAGTACGTTTACATAGATACGCTTACATGAATACGCTTACATGAGTACGTTTACATAGATACGCTTACATGAATATGCTTACATGAGTATGTTTACATAGATACGCTTACATGAGTACGTTTACATAGATACGCTTACATGAATACGCTTACATGAGTAGGTTTACATAGATACGCTTACATGAACATGTTTACATTAATACGTTTAATAGATACTATTACATAGAATCTGTTACGGACGTTTCGGGACTTACCATTCCACCCCCAAAGCTGTTAGCTACAGTAGGGAAAAGGAGCATCGACGGGCGTCCGAGGTTGTACTTTTCGGCGAGTTTCCACGCCGTGATTATCCTAGTGCAAAAGGATACTTTTTAGTTATTATATTATTTTTCTTTCTTTACTTTGTGACACATTCACATAAACGACGAGATAGGATATATTTGATATAGATAAACTATTTTTCGTTATTACCTTTATATTGTGACTCATACACATAAACGACGAGGTAGGCTATAGTTTTATACTAATAGTTTAAACAGGGAAAAACCGTTACGTTTACACTGACGCTTACTTACAAAACAGTCGGGTCTTGGTAGAAGACTGCTTTTATACTAATAGGAAATATGGGATTTTCTAGGGTTTTCAAACGTTTACAATTATTTACAGACATTTTCATACTTATACAAACTTTCCTTCTGTAACAGCCCGGATCTCCAGGTATTTTATTGTTTTAATATTTTGAGTTTTGAGAAGGGACTCGGCGAGTTGGAGCTCAGACTCGCCGAGTAGGGTCGCGATTCTGGACGCGGGATTCGTTCGGACTCGGCGAGTCCAGGATATGGACTCGGCGAGTCCACGCTGTTTAATGAAACCCTAATTTCTCGGGTTTGGGACCTATTTAAATGGCCTTATGGCCGTCATTTGCATCCATCATTCCATAGAGAGAAACCCTAAAAGTGCTTTAGCAATTTGTGAGTGAAAGGAGGCAATTCTTGACATTTGTGTGTTGTTTAGCAAAGAAGAAGGAGGCTCTAGCCAAGAGGAGGCAAGGAGGGCTGCTATTTGGTGGATTGGAAGCTTGACCCTTCAATCCAAAGGTATAATTTCGACTCATCTCCTGTTTTGTGAAGTATAGCCGATTTTAGGGTTTCTTGTGGCCTTGTTGAGTTGATTTGATGGCCAAATAGTCCCATGCTAGTGATGAGACTTCGGATCTGGATCCATAGAGGTCCAGAGAGCCTCATCCTTCAAGCTTTATAGAGAGCAATGGAGGTCATGACCTTGTATAGTGAGATTTGTTGAAGATTCTTCATAATTAGTCATATAAAGGTTGTTCATGCATCAAGACTGGGACTTTACGTGATGAATCAGTCTAGGAGGGCCAGATCTATGAATTGTTGGAGTAGATCTGACCTTAGAAGCAAGTTTGAGTGATTGCATGGAATGGACTCGCCGAGTCCGATGAGCAGACTCGGCGAGTAGCTTGAAGATTTCCTTGGACCGGCCAGTGAGTGGTCCAGACGAGTCAGGAGTTGACCCAGTGAGTCAGGGCGAGTTGGAGAGGATTGTCATGTGGTCTGAGTCGAGCTGGGACTCGCCGAGTCGTTCTTGAGACTCGGCGAGTTGAGTCGGGGTGGCCCCGCGATTCTTCCAGGTGGAACTCGTCGAGTCAAGGGGGAGTACTCGACGTGTAGAAAGGGAATCCTAGAGAGTGGTGAGAACGTCTAGACTCGCCGAGTTGCCGTGTGCACTCGCCGAGTCCGGTCAAAGTTGACCGTTGACCGTTGACCGTTGACCGTTGACCTGTGTTGACTTCTTAGGGGTAGTCAACTTTAGAGATAAAAAGTGTTAATTAGAGCCTTGTGATGTTATAGGAGGATTAGAGCTCGGAGGATCGAGCACGAGGGATCTCCAGGGATCGTGAGATACCGCGACACGCGAGGTGAGTCTTCTCACTATACTTTACCTTGAGTAGGTAACCAGAGTTGTGTGATCAGAGTATTTGTATGCTATATGTATGTTATGTGTTGTACTGCGTTATTTCTACGTGATCTATGCTGTGCATGTTTATAGAGTTGGAACCGGAAGGTTCATAGAGTTAGAACCTGAGGGTTCACAGAGTTGGGTGCACGGACCCATAGAGATATGGCCTCGAGTGGCTAATATGTGTTTTATGTGTGGTATTTTGGGGAACTCACTAAGCTTTGTGCTTACGGTGTTAGTGTTGTTGTTTCAGGTACAAGCGATGACCGTGGGAAGGCGCCGGCTTGATCTGTACACACGTGGAGGAATTTGATATAATTATGTGATCTTGGGATTGTATGATACAGATTGAAATTTGAAATTGATGTTTTATTAAATTAAAGAGAAATGTTTTTATGAATTGTGAAAAATAAATTTTTAAAATTTCCGGTGTTACAAGTTGGTATCAGAGCCTTGGTTTGAGGGATTCGAGTACACCTTCGGGCGTATTTGAACTCAAACTGAGGATTTGGGATGTATTTTCAAAAGAGTAAAAGATTTTCGAAAAACGCAGAGCAAGAGATGTGTGTACGATCAGTCAGCGCCCGAACGGTGATTTCCCAAAAATACCTTTATATTATGTGATATTGATATTGATATGATGTATCCGCATGCTAGAGTAGGCTAAGTATGGCTATTAGGACTAGAGTGGCCTGATGTGTGATGCCTTAGCCTAGAAAGGGGTGAGCTGCTATGAGATGCTTGAGGGTAAGTAGGTAGCAGCAAGGGACTTATGAGAAATCTATTAGGGAGTAGTCTATGCATAATACAGTACTTGAGACCTGGGATCCAAAGAGAAGGACTTGGAGTGTATTCTGGTGCGGTGCGGACAGTAGTATTGGGCCCGTACTACTGGAAGCACCGGAGCAGTGCGCAGCCTAAGTCAGAATCTTTGGAATGCCAAGAATCAAGGAGGAAAGAGTTATTGAGTGTGAGCATACTCGTGAGGATTCTAAATTATCGTATGTTGTATTTCAGAGGTAGATCATGGTGAGGACACGTTTGATGCCCGAGAGCAGTGGTACCAGTGAGGAGGAGATCCGCCGGATCATTCAGGAGGAGGTGGCTGCGGCCATCAGGGCAGAGATACCAGAGATGTTTGGGTCTATAAAGACCACCTTGATTGAGACGTTTGATGAGCGTTATGCTGCTCTTTCTGAGGCTGCTGCTGCAGCGGCTACCGCAGCGATTGCTGCTGCAAGGCCGCAGAGTGGGGATGCGTTGCTGTTCCGTGAGTTCAGCAACACAAAACCACCAGAGTTTGATGGTACTCAGGATCCGGTGGCAGCTATGAGGTGGATATCTGATATTGAGGGGTGTTTCTTCACTTGCTCGTCTCCTGAGCATTTGAAGGTACGGTTCGCGCTGAACCAGCTTCGCTTGGGAGCGAAGGACTGGTGGAAGTTTGTGACGGCGCATTTTTCGCCTGCTGAGTTTTCTGCGGTGACCTGGGAGAGGTTCACCACTATGTTTCGAGATGAGTATGTTCCTCAGGTGGAGAGAGAGCGTTTAGCACAGGAGTTTCTGACCCTCAAGCAGGGTACTGAGTCTGTTACAGCGATCACGAGGATGTTCCACGAGAGGGCGATGTTCTGCCCTGAGCACGTGTCCACTGAGCAGGCACGTATGAGCCGCTACTTGAGCATCTTGAGGAGGGATATTCGGGAGTTCGCTGCGAACTCCTCGTACCGGACATTTGCCGAGCTTCAGGCAAATGCCCGGAAGAGGGAGATTGAGCTTGAGACCCAGGCCAGGGAGGAGGCAGAGTCTCAGGGAAGGGATCGGCGACCGGCATTGTCGCAGCCGGCCGCCAAGCGGGCCAAGCCTGCTGGTCCCAGACCAGGGAGCCAGAAGGGCCGCACTTGCGGAAAGTGCGGCAAGGGTCATGACGGAGTCTGCCGAGCAGGGTCTTGCTACAAATGTGGCAAGGAGGGGCACATGGCCAAGGACTGCCCCAAGGGGTTTGCAGTGTGCTTTCACTGCAACCAGACTGGACACCGGAAGGCCGAGTGTCCGCAGTTGCGCGGAGCATCTCAGGGGTCTGCTCCTGCCGCCATCAGAGTTACAGAGAATCGGTCTGTGAAGGCCGAGACGCCGAGAGCTCGAGGGAGAGCTTTCCAGTTGACTGCGGAGGAGGTCCGCGCTGCGCCCGATGTTGTGGCTGGTATGTTTCCTTTCGTGTATTTATTTTGACATATGATGTTATGCTTATAATATGTTATGTGTAGGTACTTTTCTTGTGAATTCCGTACCTGCCTTAGTGTTATTTGACTCGGGTGCGAGTCGGTCTTTTGTATCTTTGGCCTTTAGCCAGCAGATCAGTGCTAGTCGTGAGGCACTGAGTCGGCCTCTGAGAGTCTCCATAGCTGATGATAGAGTGATTTGTGCCACGGAGGTTTTCCGGGGATGTGTGTTAGAGATCTCCGGGATTGAGTTTCCGATTGATCTGATTCCCATTGCGATGGGCGATGTTTGTGTCATTGTGGGAATGGACTGGTTGAGCCGATTCGGCGCGATCATCGACTGTGAGCGTCAGCTGGTGAGTATACGAGACCCTAGTGGGGGAGTTCTTTCGGTGTACGGTGAGGGTACATGTTCGGGATCAGCCTTTTGTTCGACCGCCAGGGCGAGGCAGTGTCTACAGCAGGGCTGTAAGGGTTTTGTGGCGTATGTGATGGATACGCGAGTGACTTCCGAGAGACCGAGTTCAGTTGGGGAGGTACCGGTGGTATGTGAGTTTCCAGATGTCTTTCCAGAGGAGCTGCCGGGAGTACCTCCTGTGAGGCAAGTAGAGTTTGGTATTGATTTGGTTCCGGGGGCTGCGCCTATAGCTAAGGTGCCTTATCGTCTTGCACCTCCAGAGATGCAAGAGTTATCCTCGCAGCTTCAGGAGTTGCTGGGGAAGGGATTTATTCGGCCGAGCAGCTCGCCGTGGGGAGCACCTATTCTGTTTGTCAAGAAGAAGGATGGTTCACACCGGATGTGTATTGATTACCGGGAGTTGAACAAGCTGACGGTCAAGAACCGTTACCCGTTGCCGAGGATCGACGATTTATTTGATCAGTTGCAGGGAGCATCTTGGTTTTCCAAGATCGATTTGAGGTCGGAGTATCATCAGGTGAGAGTGCGAGATGAGGACGTCCAGAAGACAGCTTTCAGGACGCGTTATGGGCATTATGAGTTTGTGGTGATGCCTTTTGGGCTCACCAATGCCCCGGCGGTGTTCATGGATCTCATGAACAGGGTATGTAGGCCGATGTTGGATCGGTCGGTGATTGTATTTATCGATGATATTCTGGTGTATTCGAGATCTAGGGAGCAGCATGAGGAACATTTGAGGGAGGTCCTTGGGGTACTGAGATCGGAGAAGCTTTACGCAAAGTTCTCCAAGTGTGATTTCTGGTTACGGGAGGTCCAGTTCCTAGGACATCTCGTTAACCAGGAAGGGATTCTGGTCGATCCGGCCAAGGTTGAAGCGGTGATGGGTTGGGAGGTGCCAAAGTCACCCTCGGAGATCAGGAGCTTCCTTGGATTAGCAGGGTATTATCGGAGATTTATCAAGGATTTCTCCAAGATCGCAGTGCCGCTCACCAGGTTGACCCGGAAGGGTGTTGCATTCTCATGGGGTCCCGAGCAGCAGACCTCCTTTGAGACACTTCGCCAGAGGTTGTGCGAAGCCCCGGTATTAGCTCTCCCGGAAGGGATGGAGGATTTTGTAGTATATTGTGATGCATCGATTTTGGGGTTGGGTGCGGTGTTGATGCAGAGGGGTCATGTGATAGCATATGCATCGAGGCAGCTGAAGCCTCATGAGACGAGATATCCCACGCATGATCTAGAGTTGGGGGCAGTAGTGTTCGCCCTCAAGATTTGGCGCCACTACTTATATGGGGTTCGATGTACGATATACACGGACCATAAGAGCCTGAAGTACTTGATGGATCAGCCCAATCTAAACATGCGTCAGAGGAGGTGGTTAGATGTGGTCAAGGATTATGATTGTGAAATCCTGTACCACCCGGGCAAGGCCAACGTGGTGGCCGATGCGTTGAGCCGCAGGGCGGAGAGCACCCCATTGCGAGATGTATGTTTGAGATTGACCATGATAGCTCCGGTATTGGATGCCATTCGTGGGGCACAGGCCGAGGCTGTGCAGCCGGAGATGCAGAAGAGGGAACGGGTCGTTGGTTTGGTTTCAGAATTCGTTACGGATGGGAGAGGGCTTATGACTTTTCAGGGTCGGATTTGGGTACCGTTCGTGGGTGGTACGCGCACTTCCTTGATGGAGGAGGCTCATCGGTCGAAATTTTCGATCCATCCAGGGGCTACGAAGATGTATTTGGATTTGAGGAGAGAGTATTGGTGGCCCTGTATGAAGAGGGACGTCGCATGGTTCGTTGAGAGGTGCTTAACCTGCCGTAGGGTTAAGGCCGAGCACCAGAGACCGCATGGCAAGTTGCAGCCATTGGAGGTTCCCGAATGGAAATGGGAACAGATCACTATGGATTTCATCACCAAATTGCCGAGAACTGCCAGGGGAGTTGATGCAATTTGGGTGATTGTGGATAGGTTGACGAAGAGCGCTCACTTCCTTGCCATCAGTGAGAGTTCTTCAGCAGAGAAGTTGGCAGAGTTATATGTGAGAGAAGTGGTATCTCGGCATGGGGTGCCGATCTCGATTGTTTCAGACCGTGATGTGCGCTTTACTTCCAGATTCTGGAAGAAATTTCATGAGGAGTTGGGTACTAGATTGCATTTTAGTACAGCATATCATCCCCAGACAGACGGTCAGAGTGAGCGGACGATTCAGACGCTTGAGGACATGCTTCGAGCATGTGTGTTGGATTTTGGGGGTAGCTGGGATGCGTATCTACCCTTGGCAGAGTTTTCTTACAACAACAGCCATCATTCGAGCATTGGTATGCCACCCTTTGAGCTGTTGTATGGTAGGAGGTGTCGGACCCCCATTTGCTGGGGAGAAGTTGGGCAGAGAGTGATGGGCAGTACCGAGATTGTGCTTCGGACGACAGAGCAGATTCAGCAGGTCAGACAGAGGTTATTGACCGCCCAGAGTCGACAGAAGAGTTATGCAGACAAACGCCGGTCCGAGCTTGAGTTTCAGGTCGGCGACTTCGTTCTCCTGAAGGTCTCTCCTTGGAAAGGGGTGATACGATTTAGGAAGAGGGGCAAGTTGGGGCCCCGGTATATTGGACCATTTCGTGTGATTGCGAGGGTAGGCCGGGTAGCCTATCGTTTGGAGTTGCCAGCAGAGTTGGGGCAAATCCACGACACTTTTCATGTGTCACAATTGAGGAAATGTATTGCCGATGAGTCGGCAGTAGTTCCATTAGAGGATATTCAGGTGGATGCGAGCCTGAATTATGCCGAGAGACCAGTAGCCATCAGAGATCGGAAGATCAAGGTTCTGAGGAACAAGGAGGTACCTTTGGTGTTGGTTCAGTGGCAACACCGGAAGGGATCAGAGATGACCTGGGAGCCGGAGCGCGAGATGCGGGCCCAGCATCCGGAGCTATTTTAGAGCGAGACTTCGAGGGCGAAGTCTAATCCTAGTGGGGGAGAATTGTAACAGCCCGGATCTCCAGGTATTTTATTGTTTTAATATTTTGAGTTTTGAGAAGGGACTCGGCGAGTTGGAGCTCAGACTCGCCGAGTAGGGTCGCGATTCTGGACGCGGGATTCGTTCGGACTCGGCGAGTCCAGGATATGGACTCGGCGAGTCCACGCTGTTTAATGAAACCCTAATTTCTCGGGTTTGGGACCTATTTAAATGGCCTTATGGCCGTCATTTGCATCCATCATTCCATAGAGAGAAACCCTAAAAGTGCTTTAGCAATTTGTGAGTGAAAGGAGGCAATTCTTGACATTTGTGTGTTGTTTAGCAAAGAAGAAGGAGGCTCTAGCCAAGAGGAGGCAAGGAGGGCTGCTATTTGGTGGATTGGAAGCTTGACCCTTCAATCCAAAGGTATAATTTCGACTCATCTCCTGTTTTGTGAAGTATAGCCGATTTTAGGGTTTCTTGTGGCCTTGTTGAGTTGATTTGATGGCCAAATAGTCCCATGCTAGTGATGAGACTTCGGATCTGGATCCATAGAGGTCCAGAGAGCCTCATCCTTCAAGCTTTATAGAGAGCAATGGAGGTCATGACCTTGTATAGTGAGATTTGTTGAAGATTCTTCATAATTAGTCATATAAAGGTTGTTCATGCATCAAGACTGGGACTTTACGTGATGAATCAGTCTAGGAGGGCCAGATCTATGAATTGTTGGAGTAGATCTGACCTTAGAAGCAAGTTTGAGTGATTGCATGGAATGAACTCGCCGAGTCCGATGAGCAGACTCGGCGAGTAGCTTGAAGATTTCCTTGGACCGGCCAGTGAGTGGTCCAGACGAGTCAGGAATTGACCCAGTGAGTCAGGGCGAGTTGGAGAGGATTGTCATGTGGTCTGAGTCGAGCTGGGACTCGCCGAGTCGTTCTTGAGACTCGGCGAGTTGAGTCGGGGTGGCCCCGCGATTCTTCCAGGTGGAACTCGTCGAGTCAAGGGGGAGTACTCGACGTGTAGAAAGGGAATCCTAGAGAGTGGTGAGAACGTCTAGACTCGCCGAGTTGCCGTGTGCACTCGCCGAGTCCGGTCAAAGTTGACCGTTGACCGTTGACCGTTGACCTGTGTTGACTTCTTAGGGGTAGTCAACTTTAGAGATAAAAAGTGTTAATTAGAGCCTTGTGATGTTATAGGAGGATTAGAGCTCGGAGGATCGAGCACGAGGGATCTCCAGGGATCGTGAGATACCGCGACACGCGAGGTGAGTCTTCTCACTATACTTTACCTTGAGTAGGTAACCAGAGTTGTGTGATCAGAGTATTTGTATGGTATATGTATGTTATGTGTTGTACTGCATTATTTCTACGTGATCTATGCTGTGCATGTTTATAGAGTTGGAACCGGAAGGTTCATAGAGTTAGAACCTGAGGGTTCACAGAGTTGGGTGCACGGACCCATAGAGATATGGCCTCGAGTGGCTAATATGTGTTTTATGTGTGGTATTTTGGGGAACTCACTAAGCTTTGTGCTTACGGTGTTAGTGTTGTTGTTTCAGGTACAAGCGATGACCGTGGGAAGGCGCCGGCTTGATCTGTACACACGTGGAGGAATTTGATATAATTATGTGATCTTGGGATTGTATGATACAGATTGAAATTTGAAATTGATGTTTTATTAAATTAAAGAGAAATGTTTTTATGAATTGTGAAAAATAAATTTTTAAAATTTCCGGTGTTACACCTTCAAAACAATTACAAGTCTATCATTACAAGCTTTACAAATCAGTGTCATTAAAATACTTATGAATTCACCAGCTTTTTGGTTGATACTCGCTTTCAAAATAACTTGTATTCTCAGGTCACAAATAGACAGATACGACGACCAGGTTTTGTGAAGATGGAGCAGTCAAGACTCGTCTTTTATTTTGATTATTCATTATGTTGTTTATTACTTTGAAAGAACACACTTGTAATTAAAATTATACTATTAATGCAATGGATGATGTTGTTGCTTGCTTACTACTTTGCATTGTTGTGATACTGTACATGACGTCCTCCACCCCAGAACGTTTCCGCCGTTCTTGGTTTTGGGGTGTGACAGATTGGTATCAGAGGATTGTTTATAGTGAACTAAGTATATCAACCCTTAAAAGATATACTAACTATAGATATAATGGGATTAAAAATACTCTGAACAAGAGTTATACTTTTAAGTAATAAAATATTTAACTAAGTATACGTGCCTGCATTCATACTAAAATACGTATCACAATGACACGAACAAAAGTATTACGATTGTTGAATATCAAAGTTAAGCTCGGGGATGTATGGTCAGTCTTGGGGGTGGCATAACCTGATCAACTATGCTGGTCCGAGGAGTGATTAGCACATGCCCAAGAATGGTTGTAATATGGCAACAAGTCTAAAAACTTACCAACACTACCACAATGAAAAATTAGAGCAGAACACAAGTCTAAAATACTATATGAGTATTTTGTCTTACTATAATTACTTACTTGAGAACTAAAAAGGATCTTCATTACCAGGTCAATAGTCGCTAAGTGGATACATTAAGGTTATATGTAACTAGGATGATATAGACTCAGAATCTGTGAAATTTTGCTTTACCCCTGTTCCTCGTGAATTTTGAGTCAAGGTCACTTATTCAAAAGCCTATCCTGTTTGATTACATGTAATCGGTATGCACTTTACAAATAGTGATGTAACTAATGAAGATTTTCTTATAATTATCTAGTTAGTTCATCTGATAGTATTTCTTTACTCCAATTCTCGCGTAGATAACATGGCTGAACTCCATCCCCACGGCAACCCGTACCTTCCAAACGAAGACATAGCTGGATGGTTTGGAGAAGAACCAGAGAATGATCATTCGATCCCTTTGAATGATCACCATGATGAAGACCTTTCGGATGGTGCTAACTTAGAACCCAAAGTTGAGAACCTACCCCAAGTAGCTCCCATTCCAAATCCTAACCTTCTTCCGGCTTTTCATGGCCCGGCGCCTCCTTGGGTAGAATTCTTGGAAACATGGAGTGAAGAGCAAGATCAACCTATGCCATTTAATGGAGACCGAAGCTTCTACAACATAAATGAAGGGAGCTCAGCAGACAGAGTTCTACCAATCCTGATCCGTAGAGTTGCCCGAAAAAAAATTCAGGGCAAGACAGCTCTATGTCGTATCGCAAAAGTTGATACCAATGGAGGAATGCATATCCTTCACACCAATCGCCTTGATCATGCTCGTGAGAGATCTGAGAGAGACCATGAGACCCTGCTCAAGCACTAGCTGAAACTTGAGCCGAAGTCATAGAGATCCGAGTACGTCAGAGAGTGTACGAAAGATACTTGCTCGATATGGAACGTCAACTGGCTGAACTAAGAGTTCACCAGAGGGATGACCGTCACCAGTAGGAGATGCTCTTACTTTCCTTCCTTGTTTTAAAGAATCGTGTTCCTGTCTATGTTCTGTGTAGCACTTTTCTATGTGACTACTTTGTACTGTAAGTACTTTTAGTTAGACCTTTATGCTGTCAAGGACCTTTTTACTCCGGATGTGATGTAAGACCTACTACAAGCTCAATTTTCCCCGAACTTATTACATCTTAAACATCGATGATATCGACAGTCGCCTAATTTCTGTGTCACTCTTTGTTCAAATACTTTCATCATACTTTCATTGGAGTCTATCTACATCCTGCTTTAGTCAAGCCTTTGGACTATAGTAATCTAACTCCGGAATCAAATTTCAAGCCTCTTTCAAAGGTTGGATCATGTTAGCCACCAACCAATGATACCCGACTTGAACGTCAAACGTCTTGAGACCATTCTACAAACATACTTCTACTCTGTACTAGGACTGCATCATAGGGATGTAGGTCAAACCTTCGAAAACTTACTTCTAATCTTTACTAGGACTGCATCATAGGGATGTAGGTCAAACCTTTGCGAACATACTTCTATTCCGTACTAGGATTGCATCATAGGGATGTAGGTCAAACCCTCGATAACATATTTCTATTCTTTACTTGAACGATCGAACTACATCTAGTTTCAACCATACTTGCTCATGAATTCATTCAGTTTCCGTGTAACAGAATCATGTCTTCAAAGAAAAGTGAACAACCCATCAACCAAACACCAACTCTTCAGATTGATGCAGCTACCTTTCAAGCTGCAGTCTCGGCTGCCGTGACAGCTGTTCTGACTCACCTTAATGCTAACAACGCGAATGTTAGCAGGATTGTTAACAATAATTCCAATCCAAGTAACAATCAAGTACCCACACAAGCAACAAGCTACCACGACACCCCGAATTCCAAAACAAAAAGTAACAAACTGAAGTTTTGGGCTAAATCTAAGGACAAATCACTCCGATAGGTGAACAAGAAACAACCACCAGTGACAACCTTCACAGCCACGACATCTGTACCTCCTACTACCATTCCTTCCGGTATCCCAATTGCCCCTAACCCAGCCAGACAGTATGCCGGAAACCTACCGAAATGCAATAAGTGCAACTTCCATCATCTAGGTAACTATCGTCCATTACACTGCTTTAACTGCAACAAGAACAGACATACTACCAGCCGCTGCAGGACGCGGATCCAACACATTACTTCAACCACCAATGTCGAAATCTATCGGATATGCCATCTATGTGGTGTAATGGGACACTTCAAGAGGGACTGCCCAACAGAGCAGAACGACGATGGAACAGGAGGAGTTTGACCTCAAAATGGAAAGAGGCAACGAAGGACCCTACTATAGTATAGGTTCACTTCCAATCATCAGTGTTAAGTATGCTTTTATACTGTTTTAAAAACTAGTGCAACTAGAGTCTCATCTTTTGCGGGATCCTGTCTGTAAGGGGACCCTCGTGATGCGTATACATGTCTTTTGTAGTATACCTTGTTCGCAGCAATAGCCTTGTAGTAAATCTAAAGTACTGTAACTCTATAAAGGTTGCACTGTTGTGTTTTGTCTTTAACGCCTTATGTTCAAATCTAATGTCTTTAGTTTCCATATGATTCTGACACTATCATACAACTTGAGTCAATTCGATCCTCGCAATACCAGTTTCGTGCGCACATCCCTTTCTCCAAAATCGTCCTTCTAGTGAAACCGTCATTTCAGAACACCGAAGTACTCATGCATGCAGTACCTCATGTTTCTTATCCTTTCCGAAGAAATCTCAACAAACCTCCCCGAAGTGCCACTCGTACAGTACATCAAGTTCAATCCAAAGGCCCATACGGTCGATCTATCGCTGAAGAATGTATACTTAAGGGTGGTCTATAATCAAGGTTCTACAGGTTTAGAATTGATGATTCCACTTTAACTTCTTTTCCTTGTTGGGATGTGGGCTTAAAGAAGAATCATTTATTCGACTACCTTTTCAATCTTAATTATATACGACTTGTATACATGAGACTGTGATTGATGAACCCTATATGACTTAAATATGAACTTCAGGACAGAAACTGCCCAAGACTACGAGTAATCGCATCGTCATGCGAACAAACTCCGAACCCAATACGACTCTTATAACCAGATCACCTTATAGACTAACACCCGTGGAGATACAAGAACCATCCGGATAATTTAACGAGCTACTCAAAAATAGAATGATAAGACCAAGATTCTCACCCTGGAGAGCTCCGGTCTTATTCTTCAAGAGGATAGACAGATTGCCTTGTAAGTCCATCGACTTCAGAGACCTCGACAAGATTTCCATTAGAAATCATTACCCTTTCGCCTCGCATAGAAGAGTCGGTTGACCAACCACAAGGAACTATTTACCTTTCAGAAATAGACCTGAGATCCGAGTATCACCAGATACGAGTGTTGGCGAAGGATGTCCCGAGGACAATCTTCCAAACTCGATATGGACACTACGAGTCCGTAGTGATACCCCTCGGATAGGACAAATACACCCGTAGTATTCATGAACGCAATAAATAGGGTACGCCATTCTTACTAGGATCAGTTGGTCATTGTCCTTGTAAATGAATTACTTATCTACTCTCGTAGTAAGAAGGAAATCATAAAGGACATCTACAACAAACCATGGAAACATTACGATCAGAGACGCTTTACGCGAAGTTCTCTAAATATGAGTTTAGAATTGAAGAGTCGAATTCCTAAGAAACACTATTAGTGATGTAGGAATCTTTGAGGACCCTTCCGATAATCAAAACCGTTGAGAATTTATCAGCACCGAAGACGCCGATGGGAATTCTCTAATTCTAGGTATCGCTGACCTACCGTCATAGTTCATTTAGAACTCTTCGCAAATTACGAAACCTCTTACGACTTTGACTCAGAAGGGAGTGACCCTTGACTGGGAAGAGAAGAAAGAGGAAGAAACCTTTGGAATTCCAAGTGAGAGACCAAATCCTTTTGGAAGTCTCACACTAGGAAGGCTTGATACGCTTCAGAAAGCGTGGTTAGGTAAATCCAATATAGTTAGGACCTCCAAGATTCTTGCCAGAATCAGTCCTGTAACTCACAAACCCAACTTACACAGCGAACTCAGTAACGTACATTTCTCCCTTCACGTCTCGAACTTGAAAATGTGCCTTTCCGCCAGGACTCTCGTAATCCCACTCGACGAGATCGAGATAGAGAGCCTTGCCTCCGTGGAAGAACCGTAGTGACCACCGGCCAAGAGGTCAAGCGGACGAAGCAACGCCGCATCCCATTAGCAAAGGTTCGTTGGAATGCCAACCGGGGACCTGAATTCGCTTTGGAGCGCGAGAATCAATCGATTAGGAAGTATCCCCACCTCCTTGCTCAATTATTCATGACTACTCCTTTACCTAAATTCTAATTTCAGGACGAAATTCCCTCTAACGGGGGGATGATGTGACAACCCGAAATTTTCCATCCTGTTCAGTCAATCACTTCATTAAAAGTCAAACTCATTGCTGTTATCTTTTAGCACAATTTGGAGTTTATTTGAGCATTCTGAGCCTTGTACAGTTAAGGGATAAGTGTCCGGGTATATCGGCTGAAGTTATAGCTCAAGGGAACGACCTTAAACACCTTTTCAAGGAGTTCACAGCCACCACATGGGAGTTTACGGCCGTAAACTCCATCTTATATGATGATATTTTGTGACATCCCCAAAATCTCGGCCAGAAAAGACCGATTTTCATTTATGCTTTTAAAATATTTTCAGAGTAAATCCTTTTGATTTGAAAGAGTTGCGGAATTTGTTCCCAAAAACAAAACATGATAAAACAATGTTTACCAAAGCATTTCATAAAAGAAATGTATTTTTCATTATAATCAAAACTCGGGGTGTCATGTTCCGATACAGACCAATAAGCATAAACGATAACATTACAAGTCATTCAACAAATATAAACATATACAGACTTGTAAACAAAACAACTGATGGTTCATCCATCTCATGCCCTTGCGCCACTTCCTGTAATACAAATAAAACTGAGTGGGCCAGGCTTGGGAGCCTGGTGAGCATATAGGGTTTTCAACCCACAATAAATAATCATATTTAATTTTCACCAACCAACAATAACCCAACTACCCATTCCCGTTATTCTCACTTTATGTCCCTAAAACAACTAACACAAGGGACCTAGTCTAAGAATATTTCATCGGGGCGACAACACATGCTTCGGGGGTACCTCAGCAATATAAGTCAAATAAGGCAACCATGAGGGGGATGGAGTACAGCGAATGAACACCCAAGTTCATTAACACCTACAGGTGGCGAACCTGCTAATGTTTCCACAAGACTATCTAAAAAAGTATGTGGTCGTCATCTAAACTCCGCTAGATGACTAAATCAAACAACAACGAGGCCTCTCATCTGTTTATTACACACCAACTATCTACCCATGCTCTACCCAACATATTAGTAGATAAAAATATACATTTGTATACATAGTTTTGAAAACCTGTATAGCATGCTTTAATCAACACATATTTCACATAACAGATGAGGCACACACACACATAACACGTATCTCATAGAGAATAAATCATATCTATGAGTTAGAAGAAAGTGAATACACATTCACACACATAACCACAACATTATACACATAATACGTATTCCGTATAAAATACTTCATAATTATGCGTTAGAAGAAAGTAACTACACACTCACACATATAAACAACAATATACTTAATACAATCAAACCATACTTGTATTATTATCGTGTTTATGAAAGGTAGTATACACTCACTTGATCAGAAGATGATCGGACAACACTACGACTTGCAAAAGTAGTAATCCTCAGCAGATCTGAAAGATCTTCAAAAAAATCGAACTTCTCGCGGGCAGAGCTTCGGCTCGGGAACCGCACTTCTCGGGATCTTCGGGATCTCGGGACTTGCCTCGGGGCTCAAGAATGATACCGGGGCTTCGGGATATTTCTGGCACGCAAAACGATGCAAAACGGGAGAGAGAAGAGAGGAAATTGGCAAAAGACTCGGCTGCCTTCGGATCCTATTTATAGGAGGCTGGAGCCTCGGAGTACGCGGGGCGTACTGCAGTACGCGGCGCGTACTGCTTCCGAAATCGTCATTGCATGCGTCATCCGAAATGTCGACACTCTTCGGAGTACGCGGGGCGTACCTCGGATCAGACCGGTGACTCCTTCGGATAATGCTTCCGAATTTCCAATTAAATTTAATTACAAAATATTTAATAAACTTCGGAAATTCATATCTTCTTCATACGAACTCCGTTTTCGACGTTCTTTATATCCACGCAAAGGTGAGACTACGCTCTACAACTTTCTTTTAGACTCCGTTGGCTAATTTTGACTTTATTTTTAATAGGCCGTGACAGAAAAACTTCGTTATAAATTCATAACTTCTTCGTTTGACGTCCGATCTCGCCTAACTTTTTATCCCTTCGATACCAACAATGAGATCTTCGGTTCTCATTTAGATTGCTTCGGCTAAAACCGCTCGATCTCAAATCGAGTATTTCAGGCTGCACACCGCTAAGCCGAAACTTCGATAAATCATAATTTCCTCATACAAAGTCAGATTTGGGCGTTCTATATATATTTGGAAACCTCGTTTCAACTACTACAACATTGACCCAAGATATTAAGTTTATTTTACACTTAAATTTTGACACTTATTTTTATTCATAATTAATCAAACCACATAATTAAGCAATTAAGCACAAAACACACAATACTTAAATAATACAATCTTATTATTTCAAAACGGGTTACAGGTTAACCTAGACTATTACATTGCTAAAAATGGCAAGCCCGGAAACACAGGCGTTACATATTTTGGCCATTATTTCATTCTTTCATTTCCCTTGGCTGATTTCCTCCCAAATCCTCTCAACTATCATCCCGAAGTTCGTCCCCGATCTTCATATCTCGTAAGTTTAATGTCCTAACTAGTTGATATCTTGCATTAACTAATAATCTTACATGATTTCATCCATGAAATCATTCCATTTTGTAGATCTTCAAGTTTCACCAAGAACACACACTAGTGTTCTTGGCCAAAACCGACCATTCAAGCTCCTAGATCGTAAGTACTCTTGATCCAACTCATTGTACACTAGGTTTAACCTTTTTAGGGCTTAGAAAACATAAGAAATCACATGATTCAAGGAGTTCACGGCCAAGACATGTTCTTGGGTCGTAAACCCCTTTTAAGGGTGCAAATGACACCCTAACACCTTAGTAAGCCTTGGATAGTAGCTTAGGACCTTACACCATTGATCTAAGGACTTCAATACACGAAATGGTACTTCTTACCATGAGTTTACGGCCGTAAACTCATGGGGAAGTGGTCCCCAGGCCGTAAGCACCATGCAAGGTCATTTTTGGACCTTAAACTCACTTAGCCTCTTGTTTAAGCTTTGAAGCACCTAACCACTTAAGCTCTTATAGTTTTAAGCCTCTTTTGGTGACCAATTGAGAGTTTACGGCCAGGAGTAAACTCCCTTGGGCCGTAAACTCCAACAAACATGGTCCATTGACCATAAACTCCCGTATAAGGCCCTGCACTCCTTTGTTGCAACCCGATAGCCTCCTAGCACTTGACCAGAGTGTTTTCCTCGCATTAGGATGTTTATACATGTTTAATTAGTGGATAATCACTAATTTTATATATATATATATATATATATATATATATATATATATATATACATACATATGTCTTCATATGTTATTAGGGTCATTGAGTGTGTATAAGTCTTCACCTGACACCAAGCACTCTACCGACACTTTCGTCCGATCCACTCACTGCAGGTGAGTTCATACCCCTTAAATTAACCTTTTAAATGTTTTTAAATGCTTTATGGGAGGGGGATACAATTTGAATCATGCTAGTTATTATATAAATCACATGTGATTAATAACTAACATGCAAATGGATTTACTATACGTTAACTGTTTTACCAAACTAATTTCTTCAAATGATTTTCTTAAATGTTTTATATGTTTAAAACTCTTTATTAAACTGTCTTACACACTATATGTTTCCTTATAAACTCTGTTACAACTGTATTTCAAACAAAGGTTTTCTTTATACTTAAACTGTTTTATCAAACAAATACTTTCAAATCGTTTTATAAACTGACATCAAGTCACCGTTTCTTAATATTAAACTTTCCAAAAGTTTTACAAAACTTCTTTTATGATTTTATATTATAAAAGCATGGCCATATATGTATAGTTATATAAATGATGTTTAAAGGACTTAGGAAGGCTAATTTACCTTATTTCTTTTTCCTCGTTTGGATGTGGCTTTAGGGTATCGGTTATCCGTCCGAATGTCGTCTAAATATCAGTTATATATCATGTATACATATATAGACATAAAAGTTTCCTCATTCAGTTCAGTACCTTTGGGTAGCAAAGGCATACTTTCGGTTATACACGTACATTATTAGTAACTATTATAGGTATAGTTAGGAGATACTACTTACCATTCCAAGTACAAGGAATCACACAAGAGTCAGTTCATTCATGAGTCTATACTGATACATTACATGTTACATGAATACGCTTACATGAATAAGCTGACATGAGTATATTTACATGAATACGCTTACATGAGTACATTTACATAAATACGCTTACATGAGTACGTTTACATAGATATGCTTACATGAATACGCTTACATGAGTACGTTTACATAGATACGCTTACATGAGTACGTTGACATAGATACGCTTACATGAACATGTTTACATTAATATGTTTAATAGATACTACTACATAGAATCTGTTACGGACGTTTCGAGACTTACCATTCCACCCCCAAAGCTGTTAGCTACAGTAGGGAAAAGGAGCATTGACGGGTGTCCGAGGTTGTACTTTTCGGCGAGTTTCCACGCCGTGATTATCCTAGTGCAAAAGGATACTTTTTAGTTATTATATTAGTTTTCTTCCTTTACTTTGTGACACATTCACATGAACGACGAGATAGGATATATTTGATATAGATAAACTATTTTTCGTTATTACCTTTATATTGTGAGTCATACACATAAACGACGAGGTAGGCTATAGTTTTATACTAATAGTTTAAACTGGGAAAAACCGTCACATTTACAGTGACGCTTACTTACAAAACAGTCGGGTCTTGGTAGAAGACTACTTTTATACTAATAGGAAATATGGGATTTTCTAGGGTTTTCAAACGTTTACAATTATTTACAAACATTTTCATACTTATACAAACTTTCCTTCAAAACAATTACAAGTCTTTCATTACAAGCTTTACAAATCAGTGTCACTAAAATACTTATGAATTCACCAGCTTTTTGGCTGATACTCGCTTTCAAAATAACTTGTATTCTCAGGTCACAAATAGACAGGTACGACGACCAGGTTTTGTGAAGATGGAGCAGTCAAGACTCGTCTTTTATTTTGATTATTCATTATGTTGTTTATTACTTTGAAAGAACACACTTGTGACAACCCGAAATTTCTATTCTGAACAAACCATATCAAGCCAATAGATGTAGAACAGTTACAATGTAAACTCAAATTTCGAGTATAGGTTTGGCAGTTTTCAGGATTTTACACTTAAGATGATATTAGGAGAGTGGATGCACTAGGGTTTTCTGCAACACTGTTATTCCAAGACTCTAGGACATTAGAGTTCGTTCCAAGAATAAAAATATTTTCTGCCAAAAATATTTCAGGATTATAAATAGATTTCTGAACTAAATTCATTCATTATTCACAATTCCAACTAGAGAAAAGCCGTTTTCTCTCTCACGGATCTTCGGGTTTTTATCCCAAATCGTGAGTACACTTCTCTAGTTGTGTTTTAATACTTGTATTATGCCTATTAACATAGATCGTAGGTCAAATATAAGAGATCCGGGAGTTTATCGCCCAAGAACGTTCTTGGGGAGTAAACTCCAAAATGGAGCTTAAAGGCCATCTAGTCCCAATTTCTTGTTAGGTAACTAGCTTAGGGTATTGCGTATGATCATTAGAGACTAGAAATCAATCAACAACACATACTTTTAGGAGTTTACGGCCAAAGAGTTTCTTGGACCGTAAACACCATTTTCAAGGGCTTAAATATGCCCTAATCATCCCAAAGGCTTAGGCTTTATTATAGGCATGTACCCTAAAGTGTTTAGAACCAAGAAAACATAAGAAAGCACAAGTGTTGAAGAGTTTACGGCCAAGAGTGGTTCTTGGGTCGTAAACTCCTATAAAGGGGTCAAATGACACCCTAAATCCTTCCTTAAGCCAAGAGACCAATTTGGGCATGTACCTAAATACGTTTTGGACTAGTTAAAACACTTAGAACACCAAGAGTGAGGGAGTTTACGACCCAAAAGGTTCTATGGCCGTAAACTCCATCAAATGGTGCCAAAAGTGCCATAACCTCTTCTAAAGCCAAGTACCAAAACCTAGATTTGTTCCTAGTTAATTTAGAGGTTAGAAAACACAATAAACACCCTCCCAAGGGAGTTTACGGCCGTAAACTCCAAGGGAATATGGTCTATGGGCCGTAAACTCCCCAAAGGAGTTCATATGGTACCCAAACACTTGTATAGCCTTGAAACAATTCCCCACTAGAGTTGTAGTAATTCTAAGCTTCAATTAGGGACCTTAAGGAGAGTTTACGGCCAGGAGTTTACTCCCCTGGGCCGTAAACTCCAAAACATATGGTCATTTGACCATAAACTTCCATTAGGGGCATTGCACTCCTTTGTTGCAACCCATTAGCCTCCTAGCACTTGACCAAAAGTGTTTTCCTCGCGCTTAAATGTTATTACTTGTATAATTAGTGTTTTAATCACTAATTATTTATATACATATGTTTTCATATGTAATTAGGATCATTGTGTGTGTCTAAGTCTTCACTTGACACCAAGCACCTGTCTGATCCTTCCGTACGATAACAGTCCGTTCAATCTCACTTACTGCAGGTGAGTTCATACCCCTTAATTAATGTTTTAAACTATTTTTAAATGTTTTATGGGGGGGGATACAAGTAGAATCATGCTACTTATTATGTCAATCACATGTGATTAGTAAGTAGAATTACGCCACTTATGCATCAATCACATGTGATTAATATACAACATTCAAATGATTTGGCTACTCATTAGCCGTTTTACCAAACAGTTTCCTTTAAATGATTTTTATAAACATTTTATATGTTTTAAGCTCCTTATTACACCGTACATTTTACTATGTATATTACATTTCAAACTTATTTACAACTGTGTTTCAAACAAATGTTTCCTTATACTTAAACTGTTTTATCAAACTTATGCCTTCAAATTGTTTTATAGATTGACATCAAGTCGATCTTTTCTTAAAATAATCTTTATGCTAAAATGTTTTACAAAACTTATTTATGCTTTTATATTAAATTTCATGCCTCTATATGTATAGTTATATAAGAAATATTTAAAAGACTTAGGAAGGCAATTCACCCTATTTCCTTTTCGCGCTTGAGATATGGTCTGGTGGGATATCGGGTACTCGTCCGAAAGTCGTTTAAATATTAGTTATATATCATGTGTACATATATAGTCATAAAAGGTCCTTCCAGTTCCTCCCATGCCCTTGGGTAGCAAGGGTAGCTTAGGAAGAAACTAGAACTATTACTAGAACACGATATCATAAAATGAGTCAGTTCATTCATGAGTCAATACTTTCTAGAATATTGCAGCACATTACATATACAACTATACTAGAATGATTACATTACAATACTTGCTAGATAGAGAAAGAACACACATTACAGCTAGCACACGTAGAACAGTTCCGTACATTACCCTTACATTAATACGTTAACAATTGTGATCCACTGTATCGGAGCATGCCTTAAATGTCATGGCCCGAGTTGTAGCTAGAATTCTCTTGGAGGGAGAGCGTGAGTTTGCGTATAGATCTATACTGGATTGACTATCCTACACCTTGCTGCTAGCTACAGCCGGACCTGCAGGTCTGCGGGTGCCAAACATCATTCCGTTATTACGACCATTCGTATGTCGTTGTTACCAGTCGATAGTATGGTGCAATTAATCACATGATGCCTTAATATAAATCCGGTTTAAGGTAGTTAGTACAGCAGTAGTTCTTATAGCGCTACGTTTTAGTACTACATTAGTTTTCCATGTACATATATTTAGTGATCTTTTCACTTAAACTATAAATATAAAAACTATATCTTATAAATGATAGTTATTCTTGGGAAAATTACACACTTTTACGAGAAACGAACATTGAGAACAGTTAGGTCTTGGTAGAAGACGCACTTTATATAATAGTAGGAATCATAGGGATTTCTAGTGTTTTATCAAACGTTTACAGTTGTTTTACAAACATTTTCATACTTATAGTTCATATACATCTTCAATACTTACAATTCAATTACTTACAAATCATTACATACAAATTAAGACACTAAATACTTATGATCTCACCAGCTTCAAAGCTGATACTCGCTTTCAAAATTACTTGTATCCTCAGGTCATCATAGACAGGTACCGATGCAAGGAGAAAGGAAGATGGAGCTTGTTCAAGACTCCTCTTTCATTTTGATTTATGATTTAGTGTTTATCAAAATTTGACGGAACATATTTGTATAATAATTATTTTATTAATGAAATGGATGATGTTGTTGCTTGTTTACTACTTTACATTGTTGTTGATATTATACATGACGTCCTCCGCCCCAGAACGTTTCTGCCGTTCTTGGTTTTGGGGTGTGGCAGATTGGTATCAGAGCATTGTTTATAGTGAATTAAGTATATCAACCCATAAAAGATATACTAACTATAAATACATAAGGGATTAAAAATACTCTGACCAAGAGTTTATACTTTAAATAATAAAATATTTAATAAAGTATACTTGCCTGCATTCATACTAAAATCAGTGTCACTAGGACAGTACAAAAGAATTACGATTGTTGGGCAACATAAGTGGGTTTAGAGACATATGGTCAAAACTGGGAAGATATAGCCTGATCACCTATATTATCCGAGGGTTGACTAGCATGCGCCTAAGTTTAAGTGTGTGGTTACAACAATGCTAAAATCTTACCAACCCTACCACAATGAGAACAATAGAACATAACATTAAAATTTAAAATACTATAGGAGTATTTGGTGTTACTATAAGTACTTTATACTTGAGAACTAAAACGGGATCTTCATTATTAAGTTGATAGTTGCTAAGTGGATACACTGAGGCTATATGTAATTAGGATGTTATAGACTTAGAATCTGTGATAATTTTGCCTTACCCCTATTCTGTGTGAATTTGAAATTAAGGTCACTTATTCGAAGGTCTATCCTGTTTAGATTACACATAGCTGGTATGCACTTCACAAATAGCGATGTAACTGATGAAGGTTTTTCTAAATAATTATCTAGATAGTTCGTCTAATAATTATTCTCTTACCCTAGATTCTCGCATAGAAAACATAGCTGGACTCCATCCCCTCGGCAACCAGTATCTTCCGAATGAAGTCATAACTGGTTGATTTGGAGAAGAGCCAGAGAATGATCATCCTATCCCCTTGAATGATCACCATGATAAAGACCTTTCATATGATGCTAACTCCGAACCAGAGGTTGAGTACCTACCCCGAGCAGCTCCCTTTCCAATTCCTAACCCTCGTCCGGCTTTTCATGGCCCGACCCTGAGTGAGTAGAATGCTTGGGAACATGGAGCCAAGGACAAGATCAGTCTATGCCATTTGATGGCGACCGAAGCTTTTACGACGTGAGCAATGGGGGCTCAGCAAATAGAGTCTTGCCAATCTTGGTCCGCAGAGTGGCCCGAAATGAGATTCAAGGCAGGACAGCCCTACATCAGATTACAGAAGTAGTCGCCTATGTTAGAATGCATACCCTCCACACCATTCATCTAGAAGATGCTCACGAGAGATCAGAGAGAAACCATGAAACCCAACTGCAAGCACTGACTGAATCACGAACCGAAGTCTTAGAGCTCCGAGTATGCCAGCCGGTGTACGAAAGACACCTACTTGACGTGGAATGTCAAATGGTTGAACTGAGAGTTCACCAGAAGGATGACCATCGCCGGTAATAGATGCGTTACTTTATTTTTCCTTATAAAAAGAAATCGTGTTTTTCTGTCTATGCCCGATGTGGCATTTTCTATGAAATTATCTTGTACCGTAAGTACTTTAGTTAGGTCTTTATGCTGTCAGGAACTATCTTCTGTAGATATGATGTAAGACCTTTACAAGGTCATTTTCCAGAGTCTTTACATCGTGAATATCAAAGGTATTGACAGCCGGCTAACTTTTGTGTCATTCTTTATTCAAGTACTCTTATCATTCTTTCATTAGAATCTATCTGAAACATGCTTTAGTCAAGTCATTGGACTATAGTGATTTATCTCCGGTGACATTTCCAAGTCTCTTTCAGTGGTTAGATCTTGTTATTCACCAACCCACGATACCTCAGCTCGAACGCCAAACGTCTTGAGACCATTCTATGAACTTACTTCCATTCCGTACTAGGACTGCATCATAGGGATGTAGGTCAAACTCACGAGAACATACTTCTATTCCTTTCATAAACAGTCAAATTAATTCTAGGTTCAACCATGCTCGCTCACAAATTCATTTTCTTTCCGTGAAACAGAATCATGTCGCCAAAGAAAGACGATCAACCCATCAACCAAGCACCAACCCTTCAGATTGATGCGGATACCTTTCAAGCTGCAGTCTCGGCTGTCGTGTCAGCTATTCTGACCCACCTCTACGCTAACGATGCGAATGTTAGCGGAGCTGTTAACAACAATGCCACTCCAGGTGACAATCCAGTACCTCGACAAGCAACAAACTACCACAATACCCTGAGTGCCAGGACCAAGAGTAACAAACGGAAGTTTTGGGCCAAAAAGAAGGACAAATCGCTTCGAGGGGCGAATAAGAAACAACCACCAGTAACGACCTTCACATCTACTACATCTGCACCTCCTACTACCATTCCTTCCGGTGTCCCAATTGTCCCTACACCAGCCAGGCAATATGCTAGAAACCTACCAAAATGCTATGAGTGTAGCTTTCATCATCTGGGTAGTTGTCGTCCGTTACACTGTTTTAAGTGCAACAGGAATGGACATACTACCAGCTACTGTAGGATCCAGATTCAACACATTGTATCAACCACCAATGTCCAAACCTCTCAGATATGCCATCTATGTGGCGTCATGGGACACTTCAAGAGGGACTGTCCAGCAGAGAAGGACAAAAACGAACCCGAAGGAGTTTGATTGCAGAATGGAAAGAGACGGTTAAGGACCTTAATATAGTATAGGTTCCCTCCAAATCGTCAGTATTTGTATGATCAAAAACATGTTTAAATTTAGTGCAACTAGAGTCCTACCTTTTGCGAGATCCTATCTGTATAGGGAGTCTCGTGCTGCGTATGCTTGTCTTTTGTAGTATATCTTATTCGCAGCAATAGTCTTGTGGTAAATCTAAAGTACTGTAACTCTGTTCATGGTTGCACGGTTATGTTTTGTCTGTAAACGTTTTATGTTCAAATCTAATGTCTTTAAGTTTCTGTATGATTCCGACATTATCATATGACTCGATTAAATTTGATCCTCACAAAACCAGCTTCATACATACATCTCTTTCTTCTAGATCATTTTTTCCAGCGAAACCGTCACATCAGAACGCCGAAGTACTCATGCCAGGAGTACCTCTTAGTTATTTTCTTTCCGAAGAAATCCCCGAAGTACCACTCGTGCAGTACGTCAAGTTTGATCCAAGGATTCATGCGATTGATCTATCATTGAGGAAGGTATACATAAGAGTGATATATAATCAAGCTTCTACAGGTTTAGAATTGATGACTCCACTTTAACTTCTTTTTCCCGATGGGATGTGAGCTTAAAGAAGAATCAGTTATTCGACTACCTTTTCAATCTTAATTATATACGACTCGTATACCTGAAGTTGTGATTGTGAAACCATGTATGAATTCTAATATGAACTTCAGGACGAAGAACTGCTCAAGACTACGAGTAATCACATCGTCATGTGAACAAACTTAGAAACCAGTACGACTTCCATAAACAGATCACCCTATAGTTTAAACACCCACGGAGATACCAGAACAATACAAACAACTTAACGAACTACACAGAAAGGGAATTAGAAGGCTAGGCTTCTCACCCTAGAGAACCCCGGTCATATTCTCCCAGAGATTGACGGAATGCATCGTATGTGCCTCGGATATCGAGGACTCCATCAAGATTTTTCATTAGAAATCGTTATCTCTACCTCACATAGATGAACTGGTTGAGCAAACGCAAGGAAAGAATTACTTTCAGGAATGGACCTGAAATCCGAATATCACCAGTCCAAGTGTTAGGGAAAGATGTCCAGAAGACTATCTCCTGAACTCGATGCGGACACTTCGAGTCCATAGTGATACCCTTCGGATAGGACCAATACGCCCATAGTTTTCATGAGCTAAATGATAGGGTTATGTCTTTCTTACTTGGATCAATTCGTTATTTCTCCATGTAATGACTTACTTATCTACCCTCATAGTAAGAAGAAAACCCATGGAAACATTCCTACAGAGGAACTTTTAGAGAAGTTCTCTAGGCACGAGTCTTGAAATTGAAGAGTCAAATTTCTATGACACACTGTTAGTAATGTGGGAAATTTTGAGTACTCTTTCAATTTGTCAAAACCGTTGAGCATTTATCGACACCAGAGACGCCGGCAGTCTTTCGCCAAATTCTAGGTCTTACCGACCTACCGTCTTAGTTCATTCAGAACTCCTCACAAGCTACAGAAATTCGGACGACTTTGACCTAGCAAGGGGTGGCCTTTGACTGGGAAGTTACGCAAGAAAAGGAACCTTTGAAATTCCAAGTGAGTGACCAAGTTCTTTAGGATAACTCACTCTGGGAATGGCTTAATACGCTTCGCATCGCGTGGAAAGCTAAATCCAATATAGTTAGGACCTCCGAGATTCTCATCAGAATCGGTCATGTGCCTCGCACAAACTAGACCTACTTCGCGAACTCGGTAACGTACATTTTACTCTTCGCATCTCGATCGTGAAACCATGCCTTTCCGTTAGGACTCTTGCAAGTCCACTCGTCGAGATCCTCGCCTTCGTATTAGAACCGTAGTGACCCTCGACCGAGAGGTCAAGCGGACGAAGCAACGCCGTCGCCAGTTAGTGAAGGTTCGTTGGAATGCCAACCGAGAACCCAATTTCACTTAAGTGCGCTAGAATCAATCGATTAGGAAGTTTCCTCCTCACGACTCGATCATTCGTGCATACTTCCTTGCCTAAACTCTAATTTTGGGACGAAATTCCCTTCAACAGGGGGATGATGTGACAACTCGAAATTTCTATTCAGAACAAACCATATCAAGCCAATAGATGTAGAACATTTACAATCTAAACTCAGATTTCAAGTATAGGTTTGGCAGTTTTCAGGATTTTACACTTAAGATGATATTAAGAGAGTGGATGCACTAGGGTTTTGTGCAACACTGTTATTCCAAGACTCTAGGACATTAGATTTCGTTCCAGGAATAAAAATATTTTCTGCCAAAAATATTTCAGAACTATAAATAGATTTCTGAACTAAATTCATTCATTATTCACAATTCCAACTAGAGAAAAGTCGTTTTCTCTCTCACGGATCTTCGGATTTTTATCCCAAATCGTGAGTACACTTCTCTAGTTGTGTTTTAATACTTGTTTTATGCCTATTAACATAGATTGTAGGTCAAATATAAGAGATCCGGGAGTTTACCGCCCAAGAACATTCTTGGGGAGTAAACTCCAAAATGGAGCTTAAAGGCCATCTAGTCCCAATTCCTTGTTAGGTAACTAGCTTACGGTATTGTGTATGATCATTAGAGACTAGAAATCAATCAAGAACACATACTTTTAGGAGTTTACGACCCAAGAGTTTCTTGGACCGTAAACACCATTTTCAAGGACTTAAATGTGCCCTAATCATCCCAAAGGCTTAGGCTTTATTATAGGCATGTACCCTAAAGTGTTTAGAACCAAGAAAACATAAGAAAGCACAAGTGTTGAAGAGTTTATGGCCAAGAGTGGTTCTTGGGCCGTAAACTCCTATAAAGGGGTCAAATGACACCCTAAATCCTTCCTTAAGCCAAGAGACCAATTTGGGCATGTACCTAAATAAGTTTTGGACTAGTTAAAACACTTAGAACACCAAGAGTGAGGGAGTTTACGGCCCAAAAGGTTCTATGGCCGTAAACTCCATCAAATGGTGCCAAAGTGCCATAACCTCTTCTAAAGCCAAGTACCAAAACCTAGATTTGTTCCTAGTTAATTTAGAGGTTAGAAAACACAATAAACACCCTCCCAAGGGAGTTTACGGCCGTAAACTCCAAGGGAATATGGTCTATGGGCCGTAAACTCCCCAAAGGAGTTCATATGGTACCCAAACACTTGTATAGCCTTGAAACAATTCCCCACTAGAGTTGTAGTAATTCTAAGCTTCAATTAGGGACCTTAAGGAGAGTTTACAGCCAGGAGTTTACTCCCCTGGGCCGTAAACTCCAAAACATATGGTCATTTGACCATAAACTTCCATTAGGGGCATTGCACTCCTTTGTTGCAACCCATTAGCCTCCTAGCACTTGACCAAAAGTGTTTTCCTCACGCTTAAATGTTATTACTTGTATAATTAGTTTTTTAATCACTAATTATTTATATACATATGTTTTCATATGTAATTAGGATCATTGTGTGTGTCTAAGTCTTCACTTGACACCAAGCACTTGTCCGATCCTTCCGTACGATAATAGTCCGTTCAATTCCAGTCACTTACTGCAGGTGAGTTCATACCCCTTAATTAATGTTTTAAACTATTTTTAAATGTTTTATGGGGGGGGGGGGGATACAAGTAGAATCATGCTACTTATTATGTCAATCACATGTGATTAGTAAGTAGAATTACGCTACTTATACATCAATCACATGTGATTAATATACAGCATTCAAATGATTTGGCTACTCATTAGCCGTTTTACCAAATAGTTTCCTTCAAATGATTTTTATAAACATTTTATATGTTTTAAACTCCTTATTACACCGTACATTTTACTCTGTATATTACATTTCAAACTAATTTACACCTGTGTTTCAAACAAATGTTTCCTTATACTTAAATTGTTTTATCAAACTTATGCCTTCAAATTGTTTTATAGATTGACATCAAGTCGATCTTTTCTGAAAATAATATTTATGTTCGAATGTTTTACAAAACTTATTTATGCTTTTATATTAAATTACATGCATCTATATGTATAGTTATATGATAAATATTTAAAAGACTTAGGAAGGCTATTCACCCTATTTCCTTTTCGCACTTGAGATGTGGTCTGGTGGGATATCGGGTACTCGTCCGAAAGTCATTTAAATATTAGTTATATATCATGTGTACATATATAGTCATAAAAGGTCCTTCCAGTTCCTCCCATGCCCTTGGGTAGCAAGGGTATACATCCATGTCCATACGTACCACTTAGATTACTAGTAAGCTACCATATGGGTAGCTTAGGAAGAAACTAGAACTATTACTAGAACACGATATCATAAAATGAGTCAGTTCATTCATGAGTCAATACTTACTAGAATATTGCAGCACATTACATATACAACTATACTAGAATGATTACATTACAATACTTGCTAGATAGAGAAAGAACACACATTACAGCTAGCACACGTAGAACAGTTCCGTACATTACCCTTACATTAATACGTTAACAATTGTGATCCACTGTATCGGAGCATGCCTTAAATGTCATGGCCCGAGTTGTAGCTAGAATTCTCTTGGAGGGAGAGCGTGAGTTTGCGTATAGATCTATACTGGATTGACTATCCTACACCTTGCTGCTAGCTACAGCCGGACCTGCAGGTCTGCGGGTGCCAAACGTCATTCCGTTATTACGACCATTCATATGTCGTTGTTACCAGTCGATAGTATGGTGCAATTAATCACATGATGCCTTAATATAAATCCGGTTTAATGTAGTTAGTACAACAATAGTTCTTATAGCGCTACGTTTTAGTACTACATTAGTTTTCCCTGTACATATATTTAGTGATCTTTTCACTTAAACTATAAATATAAAAACTATATCTTATAAATGATAGTTAATCTTGGGAAAATTACACACTTTTACGAGAAACGAACATTGAGAACAGTTAGGTCTTGGTAGAAGACGCACTTTATATAATAGTAGGAATCATAGGGATTTCTAGTGTTTTATCAAACGTTTACAGTTGTTTTACAAACATTTTCATACTTATAGTTCATATACATCTTCAATACTTATAATTCAATTACTTACAAGTCATTACATACAAATTAAGACACTAAATACTTATGATCTCACCAGCTTCAAAGCTGATACTCGCTTTCAAAATTACTTGTATCCTTAGGTCATCATAGACAGGTACCGATGCAAGGAGAAAGAAAGATGGAGCTTGTTCAAGACTCATCTTTCATTTTGATTTATGATTTAGTGTTTATCAAAATTTGACAGAACATATTTGTATAATAATTATTTTATTAATGAAATGGATGATGTTGTTGCTTGTTTACTACTTTACATTGTTGTTGATATTATACATGACGTCCTCCGCCCCAGAACGTTTCCGCCGTTCTTGGTTTTGGGGTGTGACAAAACTTGTCATTAAAATATACTATTAATGCAATGGATGATGTTGTTGCTTGTTTACTACTTTGCATTGCTGTGATACTATACATGACGTCCTCCGCCCTAGAACGTTTCCACTGTTCTCGGTTTTGGGGTGTGACAGCACCTTTCTCATTTTTTTGAGTAGATCTCCTGATTTTTGGAGTCTAGGGCTTTTTCCATCTAATATGAGGACCTTGAGTGTTTTGAGTTCACATAGAGGTTTAAACTTCAGATCTAGACCATGTGAGGTCCCTAGAGTCCAAAAGTCCCTGCTTTATTCAGCCATAATAATGCTCTTGAGTGAAAACCCTTATGAAAGTATGTTTTTGGCATTTCTAGCCCTAAGTTTCATGCATGAACGTAAAGCTTGTGACTTTACGTGATAAATGAGCCTTAATAGTGTAGATCTAGAGTATGGAAATGTTTTATGCCTTGAAATCTTCTGAAAGAGAAGAGAGTCTGAATGGACTCGCCGAGTTGAGGAGCCGACTTGACGAGTCGGTTAGGGTTTGTCCCAATAAACCGGCTATGCTCTAACTCGGTGAGTTAGGGGTTAACTCGACGAGCTGGACCTTCACGAAGACTTCTGAGGGACGACTGGACTCGACAAGTCACATGAGTGCACTCGGCGAGTCAGGTCAAACTTGGATTGTTGACTCGAGTTTGACTACTGTTGACTTTAGGGTTGGCCAACATGAGTAATGGGGATCATGGAGGGGTAAAATGGTCTTTTACCCATTCCATGGATTTGAGAGAAAGAGAGAACAACCTTAGTGTAATTGAGTACGAATACAGTATTAATTAGAGATGGTTATCCTATGTTTTAGGCGGAGGCTAGTTCGATATTTCCGAGGACAAGACCTGTAATTACTAGCTTACAAGGTGAGTCTTTTCACTATACTTACCATGAGTGGTATCTTTGTGTGACCGAGATGTTTTATGTGCTTACCTGTGTACCCTACTATTCTGCATTATGTCTTTGTGATTTATGTTGAATATTATTATTATGAGCTTATTGAGCTGGGACCAGAGGGTCACACTGAGACATATTGATCGGAGGGTCTTATTGAGTTATAGCCTAGAGTGGCTAATGTGCTATGTATGGTATTTTGGGGAACTCACTAAGCTTCATGCTTACAGTGTTATGTGTTATGTATTTTAGGTAATTCTTAGGATCGCGGTAAGGCGCCGACATGATTGTACATACACCAACGTTTGAGTTATGATTTGAGAGGATCCTGGATTTGATATATATACAGTTTTGGATATGTGTTTGATGATTTGATATATGTGCACTTTTGGAATTTTTGGAAATGAGATAAATGTGTTTTAAATTTGAAAATTTTGGTTTGAAAATTTACGTCGTTACAAAAACCGTAAGCACAAAGCTTAGTGAGTTCCCTAAAATAGCACATACCATACATATCAACATATAATGGGCCCCCGCTCGGTATCGAACCCCGCCCAGCATCGAGCCCTGCCCGACCTCGGGCCCCGCTCGACCTCGGGCCTCGCTTGGCATCGAGCCCCGATTGGATTACAGATATGTTGTGACATCCCCCAATTTCTCGGCTGGAAAAGACCGATTTAGTTTATGCTTTTATAATAAAATCAGAGTAATCTTCCAAAAGATGTTGTGGAATTTGTCCCCAAAACAAAATATGATAAAAAGTTTATCAAAACATTTCTTAAAGAAATGTATTTTCATTATATAACAAAACTTCGGGATGTCATGTTCTGATACAGACCAAAAGCATAAACAGTACATTATAAGCCTTACAGCAATTATTTATAACTACTGGCCTATAATCCGAAATCCCTCATCACCATCCAACTATGCTCTGGGTCGACTACTTGTAATATAAAAAGTTGAGTGGGTCAGGCTTGGGAGCCTGGTGAGCATATAGGGTTTTCAACCCACAAATAATAAATTTATTAATTTCATCAACAAAAATAAATTTATTAATTTCATCACCCAACAATAAATTTATCAATCCAAAATAAATTTATTAATTTTATCAACCAGCAATAACCCTGATTACCCATTCCCGTTATCCTCACTTTACGTCCCTATACACCTATACAAGGGACCTAGTCTAGGATTTATCATCGGGATGGACTTTACTACCAAGGGGATTCCTCAGTCAGATATGTATGTAAGGCAACCATGAGGGGGATAGAGTACGCCGATGAACATGTCGTTCACAAACACTTACAGGTTGCGAGCTTGCTAGCGTTCCACTAGACTGTCTAGAAAAGTCTGTGGTCATCATCTATACTCCGCTAGATGACTAGATCAACAACAACATAGAGGCCTCTCATCATTTTATCGCACATCAACTTATTTCATCTACCCATGTTATACCCAACATATTTGTAGATAATATATATATATATATATATATATATATATATATATATATATATATATATATATATATATATATATATATTAAATCATTTTAAACATGTATAAAACATTCATTCAACATTCAACTCAAATAAACAAACAACATATATACACATAGCACGTATTTTATATAAAATACTTCATATTTATGTATAAGATGAAAGTGACTATACACTCACTTTATTTAACTATAATCGGGTAGCACTTTGTCTATTAAAACGATATTCTTTGATGAAACCAGGATGTTTTCTTTAAAACCGGGCTTCACTTGGACAGAGTTTCGGCTCGATACTTTTTGTTCTCAGGATCTTCGGGCTCTCCGGGACTTGCTTACGATACTAGGATAATATTCTAGGCTTGGGGGTAATTTTTGTAACAAGAAGGAAAGTATAGGGATGAGAGAAGAAAAATAGTAACATCAATTCAGCAGCCTTCGATCACTATTTATAGGGGTTGATAACTCGAGTTACGATGGGCGTAACTTTAGAGTACGTGGGCGTACTCCCTCTTCAAGCATTACGTTGGGCGTACATTGAGTATGTTGGGCGTACTAAGTGGATCAGCTCGGACTCATTGGAGATACGTACACGTGGCGTTCATGCAGAGGAGTAAGGGAGGTGACGGACTACGTACACGTACACGGTACGCTGGGCGTACTCCGGTACGCTTGGCATACTCCCGATTTCCAAACTTCAAAAATTCGCAACTTCTGCATACGAGCTCCGTTTTTGATGTTCTTTATATCCACGCGTAGGTGAGACTATGATCTACAACTTTCATTTAGATTTCTTCGGCTAATTTTGATATTATTTTTAAAACTATACTTTTAACAGGCCGGGACATGAAAAGTCCGTTAAAAATTCATAACTTCTTCATCCGACGTCCGTTTTCGTCTGTCTTTTTACCGTTAAAGTACAACCGACAAGATCTTCGATTCTCGTTTAGATTGTTTCAGCTAAAAATCATTCGATCTAAAATTCGAGTTTCGGGCTGTATACTGCTAAGTTGAAACTTAGAAAAATCATAACTTTCTCATACGAAGTCAGATTTGGGCGTTATTTTTATGCATGCTCTCGGTTTAATGAACACTATGACTTTGGTTTAGATCGCTAAGGCTAAAAAGCACTTTATCGTAAATTCACTTTTTACGTCACACAGCGTTGTGCCGGTTTTGTTGCGAAACTTCAATAGGTCATAACTTTTCGTTATAACTTGGATTTTGGTATTCTTTATATCTACAGAATCCTTGTTTCGACCAATACAACTTTATCCTTAGATATCGGGTTTATTTAATATTTATTTGCGATGCTCATTGTAACACCCTGTTTATTTATTTAATAAATAAATAAATTAATGAACGAATAGTAGCCCTAAAATAAATAATTATATAGCAAGGTGTTGGTTTTGAGGAGTTAATTAACAATCTTAGAAGTCAGGGATTAAAAGTGTAAGCTCTGGACCCCGTTTATAAATATTTATGAAGTTAGGGGCCCCGTGGTAATTAATTAGGATTTAATTTAAAAAGGAAAAGAGGTGGAGGGGCTGAATATGTCATAATTAAGATATTAGGGGTTGTTTGGTAATTTATGGGTCGAATTTGAAAGGAATTTATGAGATCAGGGGCTAATGGGTAAATATTAGATTTAAAGTGAAGAAGATATTGTGGGGAGGGACTAAAAATGGTGAATGACTGAAAGTTTCAAGAATACGGGACTTATACCCGATGAGTCTTCCTTCCTTCTCATTTTAATGGAACAGGACCCCTAACCCTAATTGATGCTCAGCCGCCACCGCAAGAAACTACCCCCTAGCCGCCATTGTCGGTGTCGGGTCCGACCGCCGCCTCCTTGACGTTGAAGCTGGAGTCTACCGCACCCAAGATCGCCGACAAAGCTGCTGCCAGCGACGAAGAGCAGCTCAAGAATGCAAGCAGCGGGCTGTCGCTGCCCTCCTCTGGTGAAACTAGCTATGTTTGCCAATGTGCATGTCGTGTGTGTGGATACGAAGTTTTCGGTAATGATTGTAACCACCCATCTACTCCTTTCTCTTCGTTCTTTCTGTGATTTGTAGTAGTTTATGTCGACAGGGGCTGCTGGTGGTTTTAGATCACCGTTTTTGGTGTTTCTGATCGACACCTGCCATAGTAGTGGTTAGGTTGGGAGTAATTCGGTGTCCAGCTCTTGTTTACGAGTGCGTGTGTATGTTTGCTCGGCTGGGGACAAAGAAAAACCACCACCACCACCACTGTGAAGTGGTGGCTATCGTTATAACCGCTACTGCTACTGCCGTTTTGGTGTTGCTGACACCGCCTTGAGCCACCAGGTGGGTGGCTGGAGTGTTGGATGCAATCTGAAGTTTATGTGCGTGTGTTTTTTCTAGTTGGAATACCAAGAATAGCCATCACCACCACCATGAGGTGGTGGCTGCCGCCATAAGCCACCATGTGTGTGTGTTGATGTAGTTAGTGTGTGTGTTTATTCTTGGTTAAGGCATTGTAAATTGTAATTAGCTAAAGTATAATGAAAAGAAACCCAAACCACCACCGTAGGGTGGTGGCTGCCGCCACTGGCCGCCCTGTCGGGTGGCGGTGTGCTTGCCTCGTTGAGTTTGATTCGTTTAGGGTGCTTGAAATCCTAATGGGCCCAATGAGGCTTAATGGACATAAAAGCCCAAGCATGTGATCAATGGGCTTAAGGAAACCCTAATGGGTCTAATGGACCCTAATTGACCCAAAGAGACCCTAATGGGCCCAATAAGGCCTAAAGTGACCTAAAAGCCCAACCAATGGACTAATGGGCTAGTATTGGGTTGGAAAACCCTAAGGGCATAAAACCTTAATTGTGGGAATTGTTTGGAACACACACGAGAATTATTTAATAACTTGAAATATTAAATAATAATAATTGGCAGAAATTAATCTAAGCAATATTGGACTTAATGGATTTAGTCCTTAGTGGATTAAGTCCTTAATGGGTTAAGTAGGAAACTTAATCCTAATCGGCATTTTATGTGAAACCCTTACTTCACTTGGGTTTATTGTTGTGCCTTTCTATTAGGCCTTTATGATTGGATTATTAATGGGCCATCCAAAAATAATCATATGGACTAAAATAATGAATGGGCCTAGGGTAAGGCCGATGTAAGGGGTTTGGGCCCAATTTGGAAAATTAGGCCATAGATGGGCCATAGTTTGGGCCTTAATGATTATATGATGTTGGGCCTTAGAATAAGACCATGTATAGGCTTGGGCCAAATTTGGAAAATTGGGCCATATTTTGGGCTTTGGTTTCCTAGTTGACTTTGGGCCTATGGATTGGGCCTTGGGCTTGCATAAAGCGAAGTTTGGGGTAATGTAGTAATTATCCAAAGTATGTACTCATGGTTATGTAGTGGAATTCAATTATTAATTGGGTGTTATTTTGGTGTTGACAGTTCGAGAATATGTCATCCAGCAGTTGGGGTTGAGTCTATGGGACTTCAGCAGTGTGGGATTCTGTCTACGGGACTTCAGCAGTGTGAGGTGAGTCTCCTCACTGTGTGCATGGGTCTACGGCCACAATGTCGGCCCATTTATTTTATGTATGGTAGGAAGACCTGGGGGTTAGCCTTAGGCAATATGTATGAAAGACCAGGAGGTGGCTCCTGGCGCACTGTATGCTATTATGTATGAAAGACTAGGAGGTGCTCCTGGCACACTATATGCTGATTAGCTAAGTAAAGTAGTATGTATGCTAGTTGCCTTTGTGATGCTTGCATGGAAGACCAGGAGGTGGCTTTTGGCACTTGTCTGTGAGCCCGAGGGGGTGGCCCCTGGCTTGGCAAGAAAGACCACGTGGCGGCCCGTGGCATAATGGCAAGACTATGTTTGGAACATAACATCTTTACTGATTATGATATATGTATGGCTCATGGTTATGTATGACAGTATGCGAGTATGTGTTTATATGCTAGACAGTATAAGGTTGAAAGAGACTGAAGGGGTAGGCCAGCACCCAAATATGCTAGGCAGTATGGTGATATGTATGGTATGTGGTTTTTGGGGAACTCACTAAGCTTCGTTCTTATGGTTTTTAGTTTTGGTTTTAGGTACTTCGTTTTCAAAAGAAAGGAGCCGGCTCGATCGCAGCGCATCACACTATGGTTTTACGCACATGAGATCTTTGAGATTACACTCTGATATTGTTTTATGATAACATGTTTTGAATGTTTCTGCTTTGGTTTTTGACATGAGATATTATTATGGATGTTTTATTACTTACAGTTTTATAATAACCTATTTAAAAATGAAATTTTTGGTCTTGAATTTTGAGATGTTACACTTATTTTTATCCTTAATTCATTAATCATAATAATTAAGCAAATAAGCACATAATTCACATAATGTTCACATAATTCCTCTTTATTATTTCAAAATGTGTTACAACGGTTGACCTAGACTATTACACCATCATTAATGCTTTAATCCAGAAACACGGGAGTTACATATGTCATTTATTAGGCCCCGCCCGATACACATAACAAACATATAAACATATAACATATGATCATACTAACACATGTTATAACCACAACCAATATCATATAATACAGTCATTGGGCCTCGCCCGGCATCGAGCCTCGCTTGATATACATATCAGCACATAACACATGCAAGAGTCACGCACACATCTAGCATCATGTCATAAACAATCATGGGCCGGTATTGGTGCCTTCGACCTGCTAAGTACAGTGAGGAAACTCACCTTAGTCCGTTGATAGCCAAATAACTGCTCAAGTCGTTGAACCGGATAACCTCGCGTCAACTATTAATAAATAAAATCTTAATCGATAATTAACCCGGCAACCGAAAATCCAAGGCCCACTCCATAAGCCAACTTCTTAAAAGGTAAAAGACCATTTTACTCTTTTCTTACTTGTTCCATAACCAATGTCCAACCCAAAAGCACAAAAGCCCAAAATGGCAACCCACAGCCCAAATCAAAAGCAACCAAAAGCCCATTATGGCCAATAACCCAATTAGGCCCCAAAACTATCATGGATCTACTTCCAAGAAAACCCTAAGTCCATCAATGGCCTAATGTCAGAAGTCCAATGGCCCAATAAGCCCAAACCTTAAAAAGGCCCAAAATGACATACTAGGGAGTACGCCCTGCATACCAGAATGGTACGCCCCGCGTACTCGCCATCGAAGCATAAAGTACAAGTCCTTGATGCACAAAATCAACATTACCCTGAGTGTACACTTGCGTACACCCAACATACTCCTCTAGAGACCAAAAATCCCAAATAAGCTCTTAATTTCCAATCCTGGATATGACCCCAATGAGATGTGTTAACACGTAAAGTTCGCAACTTTAGTCCTTTTCATGCTTAATGGGACTAAAACCTTAATGCGTTCCATAATAATCACCCAAACTCATGCATGCACCACAATAACCCATCAAGATGACATTTTTATGAACAAAGGACCTCCCAAAGGAGAAGATCCAATATTTTAATCTCTTGGAGTAGCTCATACTCACAAGGATGACTCTAAGGACCAAAAGAACCCCAAAATACTCCTTAAACTAGATCTAACACATAGAGTCATTAAGATAGAAACTTTATACCTCCAAAATGTAGATCAAGATGCAATAAGCCTGGATCCAAAAGCTTCAGGCAATCCCACAGTTCTCCAAGAAGTTTCCTCTTCTTCTATGAACATTAAAAAGCATGAAATAGCACCAAAAGCTCAAAAACCACTCAAATGGGGACTAGGGTTTCTTTCTAGGGTTTGTATAGGATGGAGACTGAAGATAATAGGGTTTGGTGGTGAGTTAAGGAGCTTAAATAGGGTCCAAGACCCTAAATTAAGGTTTGTGTTTGACTGGAGTACGCCCATCGTACTTCGAAGAACAACCACAATGCATCTCTTAGTACGCCCAATGTGCATCAATGTATGCCCTACGTACTAGTCTTAGAACTAGTACGCCCCGCGTACTTGGTTTCACCCTAAAACCACCGAAACTTTCGAAGGCCATAACTTTTTCGTTCTAAGTCCGTTTCCGACGATCATTATATCCACGGAAAGGTAACGAGAATCTCTACGCTTCTATCAACTCACACTTTCCTTAAAACATCCCGAACTAAAACCTAATTTCCATAAAAGCCCAAACTGACACTTTACCGATATAACCCTTGGCTCCAAAACACAAACCGAACACCTGTATCATCTAAACTACATTACCCACACCCGAATGGGACTAAATATCTATTTCCCCAAAGGCCCTAAGCCTGATGATAACTGATATTCAAGCCACAACCCCGATTTAAGAAACGATACGGAATAGGGTGTTACAACTCTCCCCACTTAAATTAGATTTTGTCCTCGAAATCACTCCTCACCACCTTCTTGGAAACAACCGTTCCGAACAAAACCTTTTAGTGTTGGACAATCACTATTCCTATAATTGTCGATCCAACCCATTACTTTTATAATTCCAAAGTCCCATATCTTGACTGACCTCCACACAGGTGGAACCAATTCAAAACAAAAACACAATAGTCTTGTTTTATCATAACCGAAACATCCTTTTGACCTTGAACCCTTCAACTGATTCCCTTGGCATACAGATTCCTTAATCAATAACTTGTTGAGGTAAAGATCTTACATAATTACATTATCAAATCCTAATGCGAGTCTCAACCAAAGGCCAACTCGGTACATAACTCATAACCTGAGATCCAAGGACTTATACTTGTATTCCATCCGAAATCTTCTGATTCACGGCAACCATTCACTAATTCGAGATAAAAATTCCCAAACCACCGCTGAGACTGCTAGTCTCGCACCTGGTCCAACTACTAGGTTCCTGAGAGTCCAACTAATAAGGCTACCCTAGCCTATGCACGACACTATGCCACTCCCTAGCCACATAATCATCCTACTAAAACCATAATCCAAATCCTTTGACTCCATTGGTCTCTATCAGGTCTCACCTGTATTGCCAATCATATGGGCCTTGACCACGGGTCTCACCCAGTCTATACCAACGAAAGGGCCACGCCCACGGGTCTCACCCCATCGATAGCTACACAGGCCCAACCTCGCCTCAGACCCTAATGGTCATCCTCTCAAAATAGGGAGATATTCTCTGATAATATTGTCCGCCTTACCCTAGGCACGAGCTGATCCCCTTTCATACCATGACCACCCCACGATGGTCTACCTCAATTAGGAAAATGCTATGATCCCATCTCAGACTTACAAGAATTCCCACAACTGCCTGATATCCTGGTGAATGCTACGACCACTTTGCAGTCTTACAATACTTTCATACTATCTGCCAACCCAATGAATGCTATGACCACCCTGCAGTCTTACGAAACGTCAATCCCGCCATGGTTACTGCTCATGGTCTTACCATACCTCTACCAGATCAACCACAATCATCCTGAGTCGAATCCACATCCGACTATACCCCAATCTGGTGTTCGGGTCATGCTTCGAACCCCAAAGCCTTAATCAGACAAGACCAAACAGAGAGGCTCTTGATGGGTTTTGAGCATAACAAACAAAAACCTATGTATGCATGTAACCTTAATTCTTGGATCTATGTTTTCTCTAATTGAACATAAAACTTTTGAACATCAAATAGAAAACCCTAAAAGGTATATACTATTTTTGAAATCTATAAAAAATAGGGTTAAGAAAACATACCTTGATTGTTTTATAGCAATAACAATTGAAAACCTCGTAATCTTGAACTTCAAGAGCAAGCGTCACAAGTGTCACGCCTCTAGTAGATCACACTGAAACTAAGCAAGAGGATGAGAGAGGAGAGAGGAGGAGAAGCTCTTAGAAATTTGGTTATCCTTCTGGGAACTTCTATTGCATGATTCTTAATTTCTTCTTTAACTTCTTTAGATGTCTAGAAGGATTGAAAAACATGAAAGTGAGTCCCCTTAGAACTAGCAAATACTTCATCCTTTTTGTTCTTTTTCCTCAATACCCTTTACTTCATTCTCGTTATTCTATTTGTGCCATCTTCACCTTAAAAATGGAGCCAAAGTCTTCATGGTTCAATATTTATACATTTTCATTATCTCCATCTATAACATCAATTAAGGTTGATATGGGTTCAATCCATTCTGAATTGATCTTAATTTGATTCTTTTTCAGCTTCAAGTGAAAATCATTCATAAAAACTTCTACATCCAACAATAAGTCCTCATCGACAATGAAATCATCCTCACTTTCATCTTATTTATCTTCACTTCCATCAAAATAATCTTAAGTGTATGATTTATGGTGTATCTCATTGTCAACCTTTTCTTGTGACATTATCTGACCTCCTTTGAATATGTGGTCGAAATCTTGGGAAATTGCATAGTTGACTTGGGGTGGGATAAGTTGTCCACTAACTATTGTATTATTACTATGTATTATTACCAAGGTTAGAACTCTGATCAGATATTCACTATGGTTTAAGCATTTTTACCATATGGTGGCCTCATATTACCAGAATTTCTTGAACCTAGTCTCCTATACACTTAGGTGTACCATCGTCTTCATATTCCTTAATAACAATATTACTACCCAATGAACACGGAAACAAGTATAAACCCTTGTCCTATATAGTTCAATGTACATCTATGACAATCTATGTTTTGGGAAATAGTTTGTTAGTCATCATACATCATTTTCATTACCTAAGGCCAACAACACAACATCCAAATCACAAAGACTCATTAAAATTGAGAACTCACCTATGTCTAAAATATCAGTGTATGAATGTATTCCATTAATGTATTGCCTTCTAGGAAATCCTAAGAATTCACCATAATGTTGTATTCATAATGAAAACATCATAGGATAGTGCCAGGAGTGAGCAAAATGCCAAGAAAATAACTAAACAAGATTATGTATTTCATTGAAAAAAATATAGAGCTAATAGCTACACTAGTGTAACATCCCAAAAATTTCAAATATAATTTTCATTTTAAAATGGATCAACCAATTAAAATCATTTACTTAAAATTAATAAGTGACATTCATTTTTTTGAAACCATAATGTTATCATAGTCGAATTACAAAAACAACGGAAATAAATATCTTCGATGCATGTGTACAGTCTCATCGAGCTCTTCTTACGAACAACCTACATATTCCACCATCAAGCTTAGTAGGTTCCTTAATATACCACATATTCCACCATACATACACTGTATACAAGAAAAATTTTCGACTCTGGTGGCGATTTTCCAACTCTCCTATCCACAAGCAAACAACATGCACATCAATCATACATATCATATACTAGTACTTGGCCACTGGCTCTCAACTACCACTATGACCGGCTCACATCCATCACTACTACCGACTCTCAGCTTCCATGCAATCATCGACGTCTCGTCGGAACCACATCTATACCGAGCTAATGCTAATACTGACACTGCCTCATGAACACATAGTCATATGTAGTTGGGAGTTAGATAGACAGTCGAACACATGATCCTCCTCTAAAGCCACAACCAAATAATGAACATGAAAGAGAGCCTAGACCAAGAGTTCTCAGGCTATCCGACTTAAACTACATACAACCCTTAGGGTATCCACTCAACGATCAACCAATAGTATCATTACCCCAACCAAACATGACATCTAACAATATCATACAACCAACAAGAAAGACCCTACCAGTCGATCATACCATGACACCAGTGTCCCATACTATACATACATAACAAGGAGATATCCTAGTCAAATAGCATACATGTAGTCTATCAGTACCATTATCCTAACATACAAAGGATATACAATGTCATATGTGACATAGTGAGAAGACTCACCTGAATTGCAAACTCCAACTCTTGCCCTATATTTTGTGTGGGTGGGCCAAGGCCCAATCTTGCCCTATATTGGCTACGCCCCTACAATCAGGTCTCCTACAAACTCCAACTCCCAGATCTGCTTGTATCCAACCAATTTTCCATGGTTCCCTTCTAAAGAAAGTTGTGGGCACTCACACAATGGAACCCACCCTCCCACCGGGTCTTGAAATTGGATTCTCTCACTTTACTAATTCCAAAACAACGATTCGGACTTCGTGAAGTTTCATCAAAAGGAGAAAAAATCTCAATAATGGCTTCTAAAATGGCAGCCATCAAGAAGATGCCACATGGACAGATACAATCACACTTTTTAGTCTAGATCCGACCGTTGCTTGGGCAAGGGAGAACTGTTTGATTTAGATTTTCTCTTGTATTTCTTCATTTATCATTTGAAATTCAATCAAGTCCCATTGAATCATTATTCATTGTTCTTATCATTGAGTTTGCACTGTGTTAACTGTTTGGACACTTGTTAAAGCTAGTTCACATATGTGAGGACTTAGGCTTACACCCTGTCTTAAGAATCCATTCATCTATTGAAACTGATACCGTCACATATGTACAAGAACTGTAAATAGATTGTAAAAAAGAGACGGAGAAAAATAGATACAAGTAATAAACAGTAGAAATTAACTATAAATATTACACAGCTTAGTTAAATGATGAAAACATAATTGGATAGTAACCAAATTACAAATTGCAAAGGTTGCCGCCATGCAGCATCCACAATTCTTGGTTTGATCTCCACAACCTTACTGCTTTCTGAATTAGCCTACAATGTTCACATATAATAGAATATAAGCACATAAATAAAAATTATTGGTTTATAGTAAAAGGGTATAACTTACAAGATTGCCAATGGATAATGGATTTTGGGTACAGGTTTTTCTGGTCCAAGTGTATCTTGTTGTTACCACGAATACATTGTTAACAAGACGCCAAAAAGCAATTCCAAACAAACAAAATATGTGCTCCAGCTACACACTTGAAACTCCATATTCTCTATAAATAGCTACACCTTTGAAACTGCATATGCCTGGACTCGCTATAAATTCCATCTTTTAATTCAGTGACAAAGCGCTGCCCATCATCATTTGCCAAGATTATAATTCCGTTGTCGCTTGTGGTGACTGCCAGCAATGACCCTTATTAAATCTTAATCTAGGACTTGCCTGAAAAGTGAAAACACATAAAGTAAAATAAGACTCCAATCATTTAGCATCCACAAGTTCCTTTTACTCACTCATTTAATAACTGCCTCTTAGCCAAAAATATCATTCTTTGTTAATGAAATGTGTAACAAGCATGTGTTAGGAAGATATTTTTCATCATATACTACATAGTGACATGTGTTGGAACTAATAATGTGTTTTGGCACACTCACACATGCACACATGTATAGCATGTGCATTTATATCAAACAAGTGCAACAAACATGATTTCAAGAGTAATTTCCAAAATGGTGAAGTTTCATCATATCCATGAACATTATTGGTTAATCTTGTCATTAAATGACTATAAGAAATGTCATTAAAGAAATGCAAGTGATTCTGTGTACTCACAGGCAATCGAGCATCTGCATAGGTATGTTTCAGCACTTGGATACTATCCATGTCCCAAAACTTTATGTGAAACCCATCTCCAGCAGCTAAGAAACGATTTCTTACTGTGTCGAAGTGTATAACCCCCATAAACTTCTTTCTTAAACCAGAATATTCCCTCTTGATGGCTCCATTAATCACATTCCACTCAACCAATTGGGTTTCACTTCTTTTTCTTGTTCCACATGAGAACAGTCTGAAATAGTAGTACATAACATTAGAGTTTGAGAATTATGATACCATATTTTAAGCAACAAACACAAGTTGGGGTAAGAGATCAATAAAAAAATACCAGCCATATTTTCAAGGAAAATGGAAAAGATGATTTTGGAAGGATAACTGGAGTTGGTTATTAAACATGCATAGACATGGGGTTTAACCAACTTAATGCACAAAGATAAACAAACTAGCCACTTGTTTATATCGATACTTTTGCTTAAAACTAATGAAAAATTCTTGTCACTATTTATTCATCTCTATAGTTATTTTTAACACAACCCCCAAACTTATCCACACAAATCAAAATCCATTTCCCATAACAGGGAAACCCACCCTCCTTCCCTCAATAGCAACAATATTACCCACTCCCCAAAGTATTCAGGATTCCAATTCCTGTATACATCTTACTTCTCCATTTCGTTTTACATTCTTTAAACAGGTTTAGATTTTAATCTTATGTTTATTTGAGTATGACCTGGTTCCATCAGTGCTATATGCCATTGTTGTGCACCAATGGCCAGGGGCATCCCAATCTAGTTTTGACCTCAAAGAATGAGAGATCCATGCTTTGATTTTCCCATCAACTGCTGTTGAAAAAATAAACTACATAACAAAAAATGAGCGGAGTCAATAGCATGGGTGATCATAAGTGAATATATCATACTTCACATAATGCTTTGGGTATGTAATGTTCAAAATATTTAAAAAGTCAAAAGGATAAAGGAAGTAAAGAAGACTTGCTGGCATTTGTTCTTCATGATGAGGGCAGAGAGAATATACAGGAGCCTCATGGCCCTTAAGCACATACTGCATACGTCCATCTACAAAATCCCATACCTATTACCAAAGATGAAGGGGCTGGTTAAGAGTGACACAAAAAAATTTCTTTCTCAATGATAGTTCGTTGTACCTTAATTTTCATGTCATCGCCACATGTTACAATACACGGTTGCATGTCAGGAAGAGCAAAAGCAATATCATTTACACTTCCGACATGGGCATCTATCTGTATGTGCAAGATCAATCAAAAACTTAAGATTTGATGCTTTCATGAAGAGAAAGATAGAAGAACAAAAAGATTGAGGGTTTACTTCCAAGTGATGCCTTAACTCCCCTGATGGGTTGTATGCATATATCTGAGCAATGTGCTTGGAAAAGGAAACACCTATGACAGGGGAAACCCCGAAAAAATGATCAGAAAGTAATCTGGAGCTTTTATGAAAGAAATATAAATTTCAATAATACCAAGTATTGATCCATCTGCTCCCCATGTGCACCGTTTAACAGATACTGCTGCATCTTTTGCCAAAGCTGTCTGGACACGAAATTGATGGTGATTCATATTAGATGAATATGAAAAATATTAAAAATCATATAATAAATAATTGACACGTATCTATGAACACAAATTAAACACCAGATATGGAAAGAAGGCAAGGCTAAAGGAAGCTTACCTGAAAGGCATTGAGCAAGCAGATATATCCCAAACCTTGAAGGGTTTATGCACCATCCTTTCTTGAATTCCGACCTCCCAAATTCTTATTTCACCAACATTTGTTCCAACTGTGCTATGCATCCACTTAAGTCACGTTTTATAGAAAGGGGTATATGGGATACTTAACAAACTAGTGAGCATCTATCTAGTAGAGGGGTAATTTAGGTATTTACTTTATATAGTTTGTTACAGCATAGTGCTTGTAAGTTATAAGAGGGTAGTTGGAATGAGGGTATCATCTTTTGTGAAATTTCTGATCATTGTACCTTAGGAGAGACGCGGACTCTCGAAATTCTAGTAAGCATTAGGGTTTCCTTATGTTGTTTATGGGTATTAATCAATACAGGAAACATCGTGATTATCAGTTTTTGTTTTGAATATCATCTTGTTAGCCGGTTCATAGCAATTGGTATCAGAGCAATAGCCCTGAGAATTATGGCTCAAAGGTTGGAAACAATAGAAGGATTGAAGGAAATGTGTTCTTCCATAACAGAGATGCAACAACACTTTCGCACTCAGTTTTCCTAAATAGTTGAGAAGATAACTAAAAAGTGTACAGAGAATAAGAAGCTTCATTCTATCTTGAAAGCGTGGTTCCATTCCACTATTGCAGAGGAGGTCAGCCAAGGAAGCAGCTAAGACCACCCCCGCAGTCGCCACCGGATAGCTTTCCGATGCTTCCTGGGAAATACTGAAAATGTTGGGAGTCAAATCTGGTGCCATCAGCTACTTCGTCAGAAGTTAAGGTGTTTTATTTGAAAATATCAGTCATAGTTGTCAGCTCGAGACTTGATAAGATAAATTTTCTACTGGTTCCTCGACTCGTAAGAGTCATGATATTAAAAAAAAAAAAATTATATATAAATATATAATACACATATAAAGACATAATGTTTGTAAAATATTAATTGCACATTTACTAAAATATTACAAGTTCACTAGTTAGGGCTGTAACTCGGGGTGTCAAAATACGGTTGCCACTTTTAACTTTTGGGCAGCTTGTACAACCATGCTTGCCCGAGTTCTTGAATATAGGATGTTTGATAAATTTAACAAAGGACGGGACCCGAAAATCCAACCGGTTATAGGTCATAACAGTGATGTTGAGCCTATTGTTGTGGCCTACAAGGCCGATGATGATGGTATTAAGATGATTCGTGATGTAGTCCGCAAGTGGGAAGAATGATTATGGCGACTGCAGACCATGGTAATATTATGGACAAGATAAGAGGCCATCATTTTTATCCACCTTGAGGACAAGGTGGTTTTTCCAGAAACTAGTGAGCATCTATTTAGTGGAGCTAGGCGTATTTTAGGTAATTACTTAAATAGTTTGTTAGAGCATAGTGCTTATAAGAAGGTAGTGGGAATTAGGGGTGCAAACGAGCCAAGCTACTCGCGAGCTAATCGAGATCGGATCGTTAAAAGCTCGAATCGAAACCGATTTTAAACGAGCCCGAGCCGAGCTCGAGCTTAATATTAAGCTCGTTTATTAAACGAGCTCGAGCTCGAGTCTATGTCACTAAGCTCGATTAGGCTCGCGAGCCTAAACGAGCCTTTATATAAAATAATTTATTATTATTTTTATATATTAAAATAAAAACATATTTGGGGATTATGGATTTAGGGTATTAGTAAACCAGCTTCTTAACGAGCTCGAGCCGAGCTTAAGCTTATTTAGGCACGTCAAACAAAAAACAAGCCGAGCACGAGCCCGAGTCAAGCTTGTATAATTATTTACGAGCTCGAGCCTCGTATAACTTAAACGAGCTCGAGCCGAGCCTGACCAGGCTCGGCTCGTTTGCACCCCTAGTGGGAATGAGGCTATCATCATCTTTTCTGAAATTTCTGATCATTGCATCTTGGGAGAGAACTAGACTCTCAAAATTCTAGTAAGCATTAGGATTTTCTTGTGTTGTTTATGGGTATTAATCAATACAGGAAGCATTTTGATTATTTGTTCTTGTTTTGAATATCATCTTCTTAGTTGGTTCATAGCAATTCCAACTGCAAGGCTAATTTTGAACATGAAGCCATATGTTATTTGCTCTTTTTCTCAAATCCTTAAAGGGAGGATACAGCACATTTAATCGAATTAAGAAAGTACTAGAGACTAAAGACAAAAGATTGGGGATAAACCTAAGAGAGTAGTTTGTCGTTGAGGATGGAAGTCCATTGACATGACATTTGAACCCTGCTTGAGCAACCTAACCGCAGTTTTTGGAAGATCATTTGATGAGTATGCATTGGGAGGATAACTTGAAGCAGAAAAGAACTCCTATTAGACATATTATTAGATCATGTTAGTGTGGGAGGAAATATAACTATAGAGCAATGGAACTCAAAAAATAAGACCATGGCACCAGAAGTGTTTAATGGCTGATATGGATTGCATACCTCATCAGATGGTCCAGCTTCATATTCCAATCCAGGATCACTTGAAGGTGTCTGAGGATCCTTCAGGACTGCAGCTGCACATGTAAGAGCAAAACATTAATGTATCCATTTTATGTTATATCATGGAGCCACAAAACGTTTAATGAAAGTTGGAAGTACACCCAACCTGCAACTGGAGGCTGCACAAGGCCAGGAGGTCCAGCTGCAACAGAGGCATGTGGCATGGAAGAATTAGCAGTTGCCATCCATCCAGAAGAAGGAGAAACAATAGCCTGGATTGAATTTTCAGAAGAAAGTATGTCTTAATTAGATATATATGATTATAAGCCAACAAGAAAAAGATACACAACATGTATTGTTTATAGAATTAGTTTAAAATAAATTATCAATCTACATGTAAAACTACTATTAGTATTAAATAAATTCAATCAAGGAATTTTCTTTATATGAAACACTTTTCTACATCCAACAGATTCTTTCTTGCTTTATTTTTTCTTGAATCTAAGAAATATTCTAGTAGTGAATCCAAAGAATTTAATTGATTGATGTCATGAGAACACATTTCTACCAAAAAATTATGTTAAAAGAATCACCAAAATGAAAATATACAACTTACTTGATATCTAAGTGCAGTTTCAAGTGTACTCACGACTTCGGTTATTGACGGGCGTTCTTCACGTTCTCTGTTCGAGCATCCATACGCCAATTTTGTGAAAGCCAATAAAGAATTTGGGTTCATTTCATCCCTAATATTACAAAAAACTATTGTATCTACTTTGTTTAGTTTGTAGTATTGTCGCGCCAATTTTGTTAAAGGCTGATCACCCTTGTTGCACAACCTTCCACACAATACTTCAAACAACACAACACCTAAAGAGTATACATCGGACTCTTTTGTCAAAAGCCCGGTTTCTTTATATAGTGGGTCAACATATCCAGGCGTGCCTACAACTGAGGTGTAAACAAATGTGTAATTACTAGCAGGGGCTAATTTGGCCAGACCGAAATCTGAGATTTTTGCGTTCCAATTTTCATCTAGTAGGATGTTAGAACTTTTAATATCACGGTGTATTACTCTAAGTTCGGTGCCAGAATTATGAAGGTATGCTAGTCCACGAGCCATCTCGATGCATATCTTCAGACGTTGGGTCCAAGTTAGATCGTTGTTGTTGAGATGAAAGTCTAGACCCTTGTTAGATACGAACTCATACACAAGAATCTTCTCATCGCTTTCATCACAAAACCCTAAAAGATGGACCAAGTTTTCATGTTTGTAGAGGGAAAGCATTGTGATTTCTTTCCAAAACTCTCGGTTTCCTTGCCCAAATTCTCTGTCCAAGCGTTTGATAGCAACCATGGACTGCCCCTCCGAATGGACAATTTTTCCTTTATAGACCTTCCCAAATCCTCCTCGCCCGACATAATTACCATCAGCAAAGTTGTTGGTCGCAGATTTTATGGCTTCTAACGTTATTTTGAGGTGTTCAAATTGTCTTATATGAGACATCGTTTTGATGGTCGAAAAAAATAGGAAACAGAAAGAGCTCCAAAGATTAAAGGAGCTGATAAATTCGGCTCACAATCGCCTTAAAATAATGGCTTAAACGACGTGGCCTAGGGTTGCGTCAACAGGCTTCAAACTTTTGGGTTCATGGGATTCTAAAAAAGGAAAATGAAACAAATTACAAGAAGGGTTTAGTCGTTTCTCTTAGGCAA